>NW_024062806.1:0-665529 GCF_006381635.1 Hibiscus syriacus | reverse complement strand
AGAAAACTTAGGGGGTCAGGTCGGGTCGATCTTCTATCTGGGCCGATTCGAGCTTCAATCGAGTCTGCTGGATTGAGGGGTTAACTGGGTCTGAACCAGGCTGCTAGTGAGTTGGGTCGGATTTGGGCTTGAACCGGGTTGTTGGATCTGGTCTTGGGGCATTGGGCTTGTATTGGGTTTATATTTGGGTTGCTGGGGCTGCACAAAATGATGTAAACTAAATTAATAATAATAATAATAATATAATTTAGATCCGGACAAAAAAATTGGGTGTTTACACAATTAAATGATAGAATTTATAATTTATCCTTTTGAAAAATAAATAAGTTTTGGTGGATTTTCAAGACCACGACATTAAATGAGTCTCACACTCCACTATTAGTGTGAGAACATGGAGGATTCAACCCATAATCCGTTGACGGTCCACATCAAATACCATATGCTATTAATTCTTTTTTGTAAAAAATAATTAATTAATATTATAAAAATTTCAAAATAAGATTCCAGGAAAGAATAAAGAATATCAAATTGTTTTTTAATAATATATAAAGAGTCAAACTTTCTCAAGTTGATAACTTTGCGGCATTATTGCTTTTTATAAAATCAATTTTGGACAGCTAAAGATTCAATATCAAAGGCCCGAGCGATAGTTTAATTTAAAATTAATTTTAAAATAATTTTTAATTTAAAATGTTATCATATTTAATTTAAAAAGTTATATAAATTTACATTTTTTATTACAACCGAAAAAATTACATTATAAAAGGTTTAAGGCGTACAACCAAAAATGTTAGGAATAAAATAACATTTTTTGTTACAACAAAAAATATTACTCTATCTAACCCAAAAAGTTAAACTATTAAAAAAGTTACTGCAACCAATTTTTACCATTTTTAATCTTATATTAATAAATTGTATTTCAAAATTTCCGATCATCTTCTCGTTAATAAATTTTCAACTTAAAATTTCATAATATATATATATATTTAATATAAAAGTTATATATATGTAATATAAATTGACTAAAAATATTGACTGCACAAACATGTACGATTACACATCCTTTTGTATATTACATAGAGAATGATATCAATCGAATTAAACTCGGTCAATATAAACATTATGTTTTTAAACTTATATAAAATTTGAGGGCATTTTTAAACTATACAGAAACATCAAATTGTTGGAACTTTCCAATTTTAATTTCAGCTATATATATATATATATATATATATATATATATATGGTTGTATTCTAAGTTTTTAAGGCTTCGTCTTGATTAATCCGGAACGATCCGAGTCACACATCTAATTTTGGTGGGTGAACCTTCCAATGAGGATTTTCTGCATACATAAAAATTCAAACTCGAGACCTGCTTAAGTGATATTAAGATGTTTACCACTTAAACTAATCCAGTTGGTATAAGTAGTATATGTAAGAGAGTTGAAAAATCTTGTAAAATTAGGCTTCGTTCAGTCTTAGAAAATAAAGATTATTTTATTTTTAAAATAATAAAAAATGTTGAAGGCAACATGTTTGACTAATTAAGATTATTTTTTAAAAGAAATAAGAATATATGAAATGGGGTATTTTTTAAGGTTGTGGAGGTTCACTTGTAATGGTTGTTTCATTTACTATTTGTAATAGATGGAGATAAATTGTTGTTTATGTAGTAGGTTTCTGCTTTTCTTTGGTAATGAAATGTAATTATCCAAAAAAAAGAATATATGAAAATTAAAAGAAAAAAATCATTTTTATCGTTTCATTTCTAAATTGACTGAGATATGATAGATGTTTGAGATTTTGGGATCAGATTTTATTATATCACAGTCAGCATGTTAACATCTAACTCAGACTGCAGTCAATTTTTTAAAAGAAAAAAAATATGAGTTTGGAACATATGAATAGTTAGGTGATCATTTTGTACCTTTTAATAGTTGAGGGATTCAATAAAACATTTCCCTATAGTTAAGGGACCATTTATTAACTTTTAATAGTTTGGAGACTCAACAAAACATCACGCTTTAATTGGGGAACTACTTGTGTACTTTACCCTAAAAAATTTCCACCTATTGTCATTACTTAAAATTTACTATATATATATATATATATATATATATATTCTATATATAAAAATTATATATACTTTTATAATATACAAATATTAAATGTCTAAGTATAAGCGATCGTACATCTTTCTATATGTTACATTAATAATAGAGGTGGGTAGAATTCGATTTGTATCTAAAAGATCGACTCGATTGATAATTTTATAAATTTAATTTTTAAATAATTAATGGATTGATTTTTATGTTTGAGTCGAGTCTTTTATCTTTGCATGATATAAGCATATCATATATAAATATATGTAGGCCTGTAAATGAACTGAACGTTCAGCGAACCGTTCATGAACCATGCGGCGGGAAGTTTGTTTATGTGTGTTTATTTATTAAATGAACGAACATGAACAAGATTTTGTGTTCGTTTAATTAAATGAACGAACATGAACATAGGTCTCGTTCGTTCATTTACGTTCGTGAACGTTCGGTTATGTTCGTTCGGTTATGTTCGTTCGGTTATGTTCGCTTATGTTCATTCATTTATGTTTAACTCAATCTTGTTAAATCAATTTTGGTGACCAATTTGTAAGTATCTTAAAAATATTAATTAATCTGATATTCTGATGACCAATTCCATAATTAACCCAATTTTATTTGGAGATTAAATCCAATATGTTAACCCGTGAGGCACCTCACACCTATATTCATTTCTCCCCTTTTTTCCCAAACCCTAGTGTTCACTATAGAGTGGAGATGATCGCTGAAAGCTTCAAAACAAGTTATATTATAGTGCAATATGAAGTTTTACAGATATGCTTTCATCTCTTTCTCTGTTTTATTTGACTTAATAGTTGATATGTAAAGTTATTGCTGATATCTTCACATCTAAAACTCAAGAAAACATTATACTTCTTTCTAGAAATAGATGGGAAGATAAAGGTAACAATCGAAAGTATATGAGCATCAGTAAAAAGAAAAATATATAGAATTTGCCAGAAAACAAAACAAAGGTTTCTATGTAATTTCTGCAAAAGAGTGTAATAGCGGAAGTAATGAGTTTTCTAGAAAGAACCCATTAATAAGTAGAAAATACACTTTGACAATGAACTTTTGTTTTCATAGTTCTTGTGTGACATTTAGTTGTGGAGTAGACTTTAGGTACGTTAAAATTTTGAATGGTGGTTTAGCAATAATATCAGTTACGATATGTAGCATCGAAGGGATTTCGGATCTATGTTATTGCCTTGTAGTCCAATTTGTACCGTTCGAAATCTTCATGCTATTAAATTTTCTACTTTGCCAACGGAAATGACCATTATTAACAAACCTCACTAAAGTCTGACATTGATGTCACGAAACTTTTAGCCGGCGAATTTATTAGAATAACGTAGTGGAAAATGATTGTTTATATGTATCATGGACCACTAAGATAAATGTTACATCGTTAAATTAAAGTCGTGTGAATCATAATATCTTTAAAGATCGATCGAAATATTTGATATCTTCAAACATTTCATCACTGCTAATAAGCTCTTACGCTATTTATCACTGTAGATTTAGTTGATTTGCATTGTCGACTATTTTTCATGAAAGAACAATGGAAGGTAGGGTCTCCAACGTTTATGTTCGTGTTCATTTATGTTCGTGTTCGTTTATATTCGTTTATTTATTAAACGAACAAACAGAACAATTATATTCCTTAATAAACGAACATGAACAAAAAAAAATTTGTTCGTTTATTTATTAAATGAACGAACATGAACATACCTCCGTTCGTGTGCGTTCGGTTCGTTTACAGGCCTAAATATATGTATATTGTATATGGTTATAGAAAGTCGTTTAAATTGGAATAAATATTTTTCATAATATTATAAATATTTATAATTAAATTTAAACACAAACTCAATCAACTCAACTCAATTTATAATTTTATAAACTCAACTCTACTCGGAAAAAATTTTCAAATAAAATTTAAGTTGTAAATAGAACTTATCAACTCGACTAATTAAATTTTTTTTACTCGAACCAGCTCGAATAAAATATTCACCTTTACTTAATAATGATATCAATTGAATTAAATTCGATCAAATACTCATATAATAATTTAAAATAAGACATAAAACTTTCGTAAAAAAATGTATAGTAAGGAGTATGTGTGAACACTTCGACATTCAACAGTGTTTATTAAAGAAAAGCAAACCTTCCACTGAATTCATATATATAATTCTCCTACGTAAGCTACATTGAAAACCTGGGTTTTAGCCAATTGATTTGTAAATATTAAATTTTTTATTAAAATAATTTTGAATCTACTAATAATCAATTGATTTAGTTAAATGAAACATTAGATTTCGTAAATAAAATTAAAGATTCAAATCTTAATAATTATAAATGGAACAAATCATATTAAAATTATTCGAATTATAATGAATCTCTATCAAATTTAATTTGTATTAATTGAAATTGGGCTTAGAATCCTTAAATTAATTCACAACCTTATCCAGCTAAGAGGTAAGAGAAAAAAATATCCAATTTTTGCATGTTGGTGTAACAAAGACTTACCAGGTCAAACAAAAACAACAGCAGAAACGTCATCTTCAAGAACTCTATAGGCCTCTCGTTTATTTTGGAGTTAAAGTCAGATTTTTCTTTATAATTCTACATCCAAACCAGTTGGAATTTTGTGCAGTGTTCGAGTTCCTTTCTAGCTTTGGTTCAGTCTTCTTTTCTGCCATTTTAAGACATGGGGACTGAAGCTTCTTCAGACAGAGATTATGGCAGAAACAACAACACTGTAAGTAATCCAAACTCATTGCAGTTTGTCTTTTCAGCATTATTCTCTTGTATATTGATGATGATTTTCATTTCTTTAGTTTTCTGTAATTTTTCAAGTTGATCATTAGCTTTCATGATATATATATATATATATCATGGTTTAAAAGTTTTCATATCTAGGGTTAATCATTTCCTAAAAGCATGACTGTTTTATTCAGAAAAACTAATTACTTTTTACGGATTCGTATGATATTTATGCACGAACCAAGTGATCTTAGTGGTAATAAATTGTTGTTATTATTTGAGGTCCTGAATTCGAGCACTATAAATGCCAAGAGTATGAACGTTTAATGTCAAATGATTAAGAGTTATCTTTGAACATATATTATCTTATACTTACTCCAGATTAATAAAAAGTAATATTTACTCTTAATGGTTATCTAAGAATTTGAAATTATTTTTTAATATATCAACTTTTAATATATTTTAGTAGATTAATATCTTATGTATTGACCATATATATTTATAAGTATTATATGCTTTTTATCATAAATTTTAGTAATATTTTTTCACGTTGTATAAAATTATATTTTATTATCACTTTACTATTGGTGTCAGGACAGACGTAAAATTTATATTAAGGGTACGAATATAAAAAATTATATTAAAAATTAAAGATGCTCTTTAGACTTTTGGGATGCTCTTGGTCATGTGAGATTGTTTTGTTCTCATATTTTCTCATATTAAGGGTCAGACGTAAAATTTATATTAAGGGTACGAAATAAAAACTCATTAAATAAGACTTTTGGGATGCTCTTCTATGTTTCTAGCTATGTGGGATTATTTTTAAAAAAATTAAACCAAACAATATCATTTTGTTATGATTTTTTTAACCCCAAATTTTTTTTTTAATATAATTATATAATTATTTATTATTTAATATTTTTACCTTAAATATATGTTGTAGTTAATTTAAATCATTTTGTTTCACTTGATTTTGGTTTTTAACTTATATAGATTATACTTGCTTTGAATATGACTTGTAATATAAAAAATTACTTTTTATTAAATATTTTTGGTATTTTTATATTTAATTTTTTAAAATTATGACGTCGTCCGATTCTTCGACGTCAGATCAATTCGACCAGTTAAACCAGTAAATCGATAGCATGACCGGTTTGCTAACGATTCTGAAAACCATGAGTCTAAATCATGCATTTAAATCTTGTAATAATTGTTGAACCAATTTGCATTTAATTTATATATAATGTTTAGAAAAGGGCAGACGGTCAAATATCTCAAATAATAAACGTGGTTTAGATTTGTTTTGAAGTTAGGATATTAATTATTTTTTTATTATTAAATTTTACATTTTTAATATATTTATATTTTAATCACTTAATGTTAAATCATACAAGAGTGATATGATAGTTACATGTGACTTAGTGAATTACTTTTTATTGACATAAATTCATGTGTTTTCACATTTGCTTATGTTTTTTTTTACTTTTTATTTTAAAAAGAAAAATTTTATAATTTCATCATATGTCACGTTAATATTGTAATTATTATATTTCGATATCTTCTCTAACTACTTAAGATACCATCTCTCACACTCTATCAATTTATATTTTCTCAAAGATCATTTTAAATTTCAAAACCTCAGCTCCAAATTCAAACTCATTAAATCTTAAATCACTTTAATCTATAACATTCGTCATTCAATCGACATAAAATTAAAATATACAACTTACTTCCTCCTCTATTTTCACATTATTGAAATTTGAAAGCATATGTTCATCTCGGAAAATTAAAAAAAATCTAAAGCCAATTATTTTTCGAAAAAAATGAAAAAAAAGGGGTGTATTTAATAATTTTTTAAAGAAAAATACATAATCATGATATTATAATTATTATTAAGTTAGATGAATGAAATAGAGAATTTAGTAAATAAATTATTTTTTTTAAATTTTAGTGAGTAAAATAAGTGTAAGAAGGAAGTTGAATTATTAAATTTATAATTATTATTGAATTTAATGACGTCTATGGTTCAGATTTAGGGTTTTGTGATTATATTTAATCCGGTTTACAGTTTAATTTGGGATCTATTTGTGTAAATTAATTTTTTTTAATATTTTCTAAGAATATAATTATTTTATAAAGAATTTACTTTTTATGAAACAAATGGACAAAACTTCATAGATATTAGATAATGCCAAACCCCAAAAGTGTTAGACTTTTATTTCGCTAGTTCCAATATTTCCTAGGAAAAACAAAACCAAAAGCATGTAGCTGTAATTGTAATTGTCTGTATTCCAATACGAAGCAGGAGCAGATTTTACACAATTATTTGTTATAGTTACCCCAGTTTCAATGTTTTATATTGACTAATTCTGATCGGAGTAGCACATTAGGTTTTGATAAGTAAGTCTCAAATAGAGATTTTTTATATATAATAACTTAAATTCTAAACATTATTTAAATAATATCAAATTGTTTATCACTTGAACCAATCATTATTAGTTACATAATTTTTTTAAAATAATATTAATGGAACTAAGTCGGAGTTATATTTAAAAATATATCAAATATATTAAAAAAATTATGTGAAGAAGTAGTGAACGAGATATACAGAAAGAAATATGCATAAGAAATAATTTTTATTTGACTCAATAATTTCAAACTATTTACCACTTGAATCAACCAAGATTGATTACAAGAGATAATTTAACGCTGTTAAATTTATTATATTTTATAGAAGGTTAAATATAAACATAAAGATAATGAAAAAAAAATTTATAGAAATAAATATGGTCACTAATGATTTTATTTATGAGAATGATTTTTGTTATCTTTTTAGTTATTGTAATAAAATAATTTAAAAGTAAGATTGATTTTGGTCACTTATGGGTAACTTAGGTTCATTTTCCTTGTGTATTTTAAGTTTTTTAATTACTTGCATGTTTGGAATTGTTTACTTCAATAAAAAAAATGGAACAGAAGTGGTAATTTAGTGTTTGTATGAATTGTGACAGTATGACGACGAGCAATTAGCAAGCAGAAAGCAATTGATGATTGGCTGCCAATCACTTCATCAAGAAATGCAAAATGGTGGTATTCAGCGTTCCACAATGTCACCGCCATGGTTGGAGCTGGTGTCCTCAGTCTCCCTTACGCGATGTCAGAACTCGGATGGTATGCTCACCAACTGTTAACTCAAATTCCCCAATCAAACATGAAACAGAGAAACTTACCTTTTCGTCTGGTTTCAGGGGTCCTGGTGTGGTTGTTCTAGTCCTATCATGGATTTTACCCTCTACACACTATGGCAGATGGTTGAAATGCATGAAATGGTTCCTGGAAGACGTTTCGATAGATACCATGAACTGGGTCAATATGCCTTTGGTGAAAAACTCGGCCTTTACATCGTGGTGCCGCAAACAACTAATCGTTGAAGTCGGTGTCTGCATTGTTTATATGGTTACCGGAGGCAGATCATTGAAGAAGTTCCATGACACTGTCTGTAGTACCTGCAAAGACATCAAACTAACATATTTCATCATGATCTTTGCCTCTGTTCACTTTGTGCTGTCTCACCTGCCCAATTTCAACTCCATTTCGGGTCTCCTTGGCAGCCGCAGTCATGTCTTTGAGGTATCGAATCGTTTAAATTGTCATTTCTGATAAATTAAATCGACCTCGCTGTTAATGTTTGATGATTGCCTTGACATATAGTTATTCTACTATTGCTTGGGGAGCTTCAGTGGATAAGGGAGTTCAGCCAGATGTCCAATATGGCTACCTAGCTAAGACTACAGCAGGAACAGTTTTTAACTTCTTTAGTGCCTTGGGGGATGTCGCTTTTGCCTATGCTGGGCACAATGTAGTCTTGGAAATCCAAGCTACCATCCCGTCTACACCCGAGAAACCGTCGAAGGGACCGATGTGGAGAGGCGTTATCGTCGCCTATAGTTGTGGCCTTATGCTACTTCCCTGTCGCTTTAGTTGGGTATTGGATGTTCGGCAATTCAGTCAAAGACAACATCCTCATCTCATTGGAGAAACCAGCATGGCTTATTGCTATGGCTAACATGTTTGTTGTTGTTCATGTTATCGGTAGCTACCAGGTTTGTATTGACCAATTCCATTGAAGATTTCGTCCTCATCTCCTACCCATATAATTGATTAGCTTTTGGGTTTAACTCGAGTCTCTGGCTATGCAGATCTATGCGATGCCGGTTTTTGACATGATGGAACAGTATTAGTTAAGAAGTTGAATTTCAAGCCAAGTAGAACACTTCGATTCATCGTCCGCAACTTTTACGTCGGTAAGTGAAACTCTTCATATATTTCACCTTGCTGCAAATTTTCTTGATATCAACTAAAGAGAAAGGGTTTCAGATGGTGTTGGTTTATATATCGAATCCTTATTGCAGCATTCACGATGTTCATCGGCATTTGTTTCCCTTTCTTCGGAGGTCTTCTCGGATTTTTTTGGAGGATTTGCTTTGCACCAACAACATACTTTGTAAGCCACATTATTTGTTCATACCATTTTCCATCTTACAAGAGAATACATTTATATTTGAAGGATATAACTCATTTTCTCTGGCTTACTTTTGTTCTTTAGCTCCCTTGCATAATGTGGCTTGCCATTTACAAACCAAGAAGGTTTGGCTTATCTTGGACAAACTGGGTATGTAAAACTTGATTTCGATTCTGTTAACCTTATCGTCTCGACGTGTTTCGAATCGATGTTTATTTGGCTTTTCTTTTTCCTGCAGATCTGCATTGTACTAGGTGTTCTATTGATGATTGTATCACCAATTGGAGGGTTGAGGCAAATCATCCTTCAAGCCAAGGACTATAAATTTTTCTCTTAAGTTTGTGATCTTGCTGTAGAATGAAACGATGTGCAACAAATGCAGAGTAACAACAAATGAAGAACACGATAGTTATAGTTTGTTTGATGAGAAAGTTGACAACCTTCGTTCTCGGAAAATCGAAGCTGCAACTTAGAAACATGGGAGATAGAGATCTTGAAATCAAATCAGAATAGTATTGGCCATTACTGTTTCTCTGTTCTATAACTTGTGTTAATGTATAAATACAAAATAGTTTTCTTTTGTTTTCAGTTGTTTTACTGCTTGTGAGAAAAAAATGTTTCTACAGTTAGTAATGGTTTTCACTTAAATATTTATTTGTTTTTATCCTTTTGGTTCAAGATCCATAGGGAAATGGTAATAAAACATATGCTCGTATCTCAAACTCACATGCAAGTTCGAATAATAGCCTTGAATCATAGCCAATAATCCTAAACTTGATTCTTACAAACTAAGGATAAGTCAAAGTTGCATAGGCTGAGATGATGATGATGATGATGATAAAACCCAATACTTCCTGTACACTTAATTACACACTTAACCTATAACTTATAATTAAATAAGCTCCTAACCTTCTATTTCACTTCAGAAAAGAGCCGACTTTGTTACAAAACAAAGGATTAAAGTCTTATTTAGGCGTTGAAAAAGTACAGGAACCATTTAAAATATCAAACTGGTATTTCTTTGAATCTATGTTGTTCAACTCTCCATTTTGCTTTAATTACATGTTTGTGGTATCTGTGTCCCTAACATAGTGAGACATGAGCACAGTATAACATCATAGACGGAACTAGGATTAAATATGTAAATAACTAATTTATTTTACATTAAAAATAATAATTTATTAATATTTAAATCTACAAAAGATCTGAAATAACATTATAAAAAAAATTGGGAGAGGTTCCTACCTCCTAAATAGCTTCGTCCCTATATATATATATATATATGGGTTAAATCCACCTACACAATGTAAGATTCTTTAGTTTTATACAGATTTTAATCGTTAGATGAGTAAAAATATATGGTTGAGATTGACTATTTGTTTTTTTTCTGGTGAATATCTTCTTATTTTCTCCTGTTAAACTCAGCCACCTATTTTAACTCATCTATTTTAACTCATCCACCGCTCCTAAATCTTTGTAAATCCCTCTACGTGTAAGATACTATGACACTTCAAATACAAAGAAATTTGTGAACATATTCTTTTATCCAACACACCCTAATTCAAGTAACATAACTCTGAATCATAACCGATGACATCCTGACAGCAACAAGAGATCTTAATGCCAAACAAAGGAAGAAACCAAACATTGAAGCTTTGATAAGTATAAATTGGGGAAATGTATTAGAAGTAAACTAAATCAAAGCAAACAAGAGATAATGTGTATAACATAAATCATCCAATGAGGAAAAACAAAACTTTGTTGTAAAAGTAATCAATTTTGATCTCAAAATCCTCATCAAAGAACAATATGAACTGTTAAGCCTTTTCCCCCTCTTCAAACACCTTCAATGATCATAATTCCTTCTCCAATTTAGCCTTTTTCTCTTTAAACAATTCAACCCACAAGTTAGAAATCCACAATACTAACACCAATTGCTGTAACAACAACAAACATCCAAGAAATCCAAAGCCATCTGGGGATCACATCATCAGCTCTCCCACTCATATAAAACACACCCATTTGGTACGTGGAAAATGGCCCCAAAATCCTCTAACAACACTGTAAAATGCATAGAAATAAGGGGATAAGAACGAATAACCTTGCAGCCAGCTCGTTGTCGTGCCTCCGAGCAGTCGCCAAAGTCCAAACGTTCTGGCAAAAGCTGGTGACTTCAGCTAAAATCAAGAGGGAAAGTATTGCAAATGAGCCGTGGAAGACGACGTGACGGCAAGTGACGAAACGAAGAGTGTCGCCAAATGATGAGCAATGAAAAGGATGTCTGAAGGGAAAGATAAGGTAGTGGAGTAGATCTGTGAGGAAATAAGCGATACTGTAATCCAAGACTAAATTCTGGGTTTCGGTGTTCGATGAAGAAAACCCACGGTTCTGGTCCAACAAGATGGCGAAAGTGGCTAAGAAAACAGCTGGGGTGCCATGGAAGAGAGAGATAAAGCAAGAGGAAGCTTCGGGGCGAATCTTGGGACTCCAGCTACGGAAAACAATGAAGTAAGCGATCAAATATAGGATCAAAAACATGGAGAAAAACAAAGGAAGATTTGGGATTGAGGAGAAACGGGAAATTTCCATCGAAATTTGGCTATTTCTCCCCCCCCCTTCTTTTCGTTTTCTTTCTGGGTTGGGTAAGAAATCAAAAGGAAAGGAAAATTTATAAGAATCCTGGAGTAAGGTATGGGTTTGATTTTGGGGAAAATTTTGGTGAATTAGGTAAAACGGTAGTGTTGACGAAAAGGATTGTTGTATTATATTATAATACAGAGTCGAGGAATTCAATTTTTCGGAGTTTCAAAGGTTTCTTGGGAAAATAAAAGTTCAAAAGAAAGGGAAAAGGGGTTCTAGATTCCAGAATTGAGAGAAAGGAACCGTGACTCGGTATTTAAGAATCAGTGTTTCAAATACCGTACGAGTTTAGAGAGTTTACATGGATTTCTCCTCGAGCTCTTCTGGTATTGAGGCATAATTGATCTCAAATCAAACTCCATTCCATACTAATGTGATGTGAGTAAAGATTTTGATTTGCTATAATTATTGGAAAAAATTAGAGAAATAAAAATCATTTAAATTATTTCAAAAAAAAAATGAATATTTAATTCATAAAATTGTCGGTAGTTGGGATGAGTTTATTTTATTTATAATTTTGAGATCAAAATGGTAAAGAATAAAAGTATCATGACTAAAATAGGAATTTATAAAATTTGTTCCTTTGAAATTAGAGAACTAGAAACCATTTAAATTCTTTTGTGTATAATTTTGGGATGATTTTATTTTATTGTTGTTGACTATAATTATATTGTACCACTTTGAAAGAACATTAAAGTTAATAGGATTTAAAGTAAAAAAAAACAGTAAAGTTTAAAGTGAAACGATGTATTTAATTTATTATAAAATATAATGTATGTTCGTTTATAGCTTGTCGAAGTTGTGGTAGCTTTCGGACCAATTTGAATGGATTATAATTCTATTTTTTTACCATAAGGATTAAATCGAAATGAAACTAAAATTATAAGAACAAATTAAAAATCTCATTTTTTTTATTAAATTACGCATGTCAAATTCTTGTATATATATATGGGTTAAGATCCACTTATACAGTAAAACTTTTTAGTTTTACACAGATTTATAGGATCATTATATGAGTGAAAATAGATGGTTGAGATTAACTCTATTTTTTCTCAGTGAATATCTTCTCATTCATACTGTTAATATCAGACATCTATTTTCACTCATCTAACGGTCTTAAATATGTTTAAAACTCTTTTAGTTTCACATAAATTTAGGACCGTTAGATGAGTGAAAATAGATGATTGAGATTGACTCATTATATTCTTTTTCCAGTGAATATATTCTCATTTCCTATTGTTAATATCAGACATCTATTTTCACTCATCTAACTGTTCTAAATTTGTTTAAAGCTCTTTTAGTTTTTCATAAATTTAGGACCGTTAGATGAGTGAAAATAGATGACTGAGATTGACTCATTATATTCTTTTTCCAGCGAATATCTTCTCATTTCATACTGTTAATATCAAACATCTATTTTCACTCATCTAACGGTCCTAAATGTGTTTAAAACTCTTTTAGTTTTACATAAATTTAGGACTGTTAGATGAGTGAAAATAAATGGCTGAGATTGACTCATTATATTCTTTTCCCAATGAATATCTTCTAATTTCTTACTATTAATCTCAGTAATTTATTTTCACTCATCCAACAATCTTAAATTTATGTAAAACTAAATTAATTTTTACATTTTGTAAAAAGATTCTATCTTATAAAAGGTTAGGATATACTTCCATAATGTAAAATTTTTTATTTTTACACAGATTTAGAACTATTTAATGATTGTTTTTTTTCAGTGAATATTTTCTCATTTCCTACGATTAATTTCAACAATTTATTTTTACTCATCCAACGATCCTAATTCTTTGTAAAACTGAAAGAATTTTACTCATATCCCATATATAAATTAAAATTTTAAGACCAATAAATTAAAAAAATAATGAATTCAAATATCTTGAATTAATAGCCAAACGCATAAATCTTGAGAAGCTACCTAGAATTAAAAAAAATCACCTCAATCGGATATAGAATACAAAACTATAGCTTTTACTATTTTTATAATATAAGATTCTTCAAATTTACCGTTTCAAAGGAGTAATTTTTGAAGATCTCCGTTTTAGTCTCTTCACTTTCATTTTCTTATATTTTAATCCCAAAAAGAGCAAACAAAGTTAAAACAAAGTTAAAACAAAACATGAATTCTAAAGCCACCCTACAGACAAAATTTAAACCCTCAAATTTGTGAATGTAATTACAAAATACAAAAGACGATTACATTGTTGTGAATACATGAGCATATTTCAATCTATTTCACCCTCCTCTGCATCATTTATAGGATTCGGATCACCTTCTTCTTCCTCTTCATCTTCCTTCATATACAACCCGAGCTGTTCCAACGGGTTGCTGCTCCCAAGCTTAAAACTACCCAGCGCTTCCAGATTGTGATCTGTGCATGTTCCGTCCACTGAGCTTGGCAAATTCTCAACCGGGGCAGCGCTAAGCATTTCTAAGTCTTCAAGAAACCTAGAATTCTCATTTATTTCGATAGTCTTCTCCATCTACAAAACATCAGAAAATGTTTGGATATAATCCATAATTGATAAGGGTGTCATTTTCTAAAAGAAAAAAATGTTGATACAATGCATTCTTCTACCACCTTGAGCAATGCCTGCCGTGCTTCTTCTCGCTCAAGCTCCCTCTTCCGTCTAGCCTCTGCTGCAGCTTCTGCTTCAGCTTGTCTTCGAGCATCTTCTGCAGCCTCGGCTTCTGCTTGCAGTCGTGCCTTTTCTGGTCAACATTGAAATACGCAAAGATTGCAAATAAGTGAACTTGTCCATTTTGGAAACATATGTATTAACTTGTGAAAAATTGCAAGTTGAACACACAACAAATACACTCGATTAAAGTTCGAACCTTTCTTCCTTAGTAGTTCTAGTTCCTCTCTTTCCCGACGTAATTTTTTCGGGTCCCCCACGTCTCCCTGATCCATGACAAAAAGTGATCAGAAATGAATAAGTATGACATACCATAAGTTCCAGGAACCCAACCTTTCAACTAACCTGTGGAAGTGCCTTTTCTCGAGCTTTATAATAGTATCAGCAAATCGTTTTTTCAATAAAGCAGCTCTATAGAGTTTCTCAGGAAAATCTGTCTCTCAGTTGGAGCACTGTCCCCTATACTTTTAATTAGAGAGACAGTAAGACACAACTCGAATATAAATACAGTTTTTTTCTTTTTCTTTTTTTCCCTTTTTACTCTCATTATCTGCATTGAACTTACCATCTTGGCAACCGTCTGACTCAACAGAACTTGGATTTGGCTGAGAAGGCTGATCAAGCTGATCTAACCCACCCATACATTCTGCAAATAGAATACGGATTGACAACTTACATGAATATATGATTTCATGGCTTTTCTATTCAAGCAAGATAAGTAGCTCGTGAAAAAAATATAAACATTAAAACTTGGTCACTCACGATTCTTATGAAGATTTGTCAGCACTAGTCTTTTCGTCTAATTGAGCCACGGAATCTATAGTTTCCGGTACCTGAAGGGGCAATGCAAAAAGATGCTAGTTAAAAAGGTAATCCAGGCCATCCGAAACTCCTTGGGACAAGGGTAAACTTTAAAGTGGATCAAACATATAATTAGAAAGTCAAACAACTCAGAATTATCATTTAAAACTAAATAGAACCTGCACACACCTTCATTGCATCCACCAAACTTGATGCTTTAGCACCATCAGATTCACTATCCGAACTGACAGAGTCTGAATCTGCAAAGATCAAAGAAGTAAGCAGCCATGGAAATTACACCTGGCAACAGGCATTTAATCTACCTCTTTTTTCAGGGGGTGGAGGAGTTCAAAAAAGTTATTTACCTAACCAAAATTCAGCACAAGCAACGAAAAGAGACTAGATAAACAAATAACATACAGAAGCATAAATGTAAAGAAACTAATTCTCTAGTTGGAACTTTCCAAGTCTAGTTTTTCTAACAATTATGTTTACCATATGTTGGTTGGTTGGTAACTCAGGTGTGCATGGAGAACAGAGAATTTGGATCCAAAACAATGCAGGAACTGAAGATTCATCATTTACTTAGGAAGACAGATTACATGATGCATACCAAAGGAAAAGGAAAAGTGCGATTACCTCTAGAGCTGCTTGAGCTGACAGACTTTGCACTTCTATGGCCTGTATCTTTCTCCATCTCCACGGGTGGATAGCTTGATACAGGAGGCTTATTTCCCCCAACGTCAACATCCTCATCAGCTTGGTCATTCCCTGCAAATGAAAAGGACAGAAAACAAGTCAGAAGGAAAACATAGCTCAGAAGGCGGGTTAATTATTAAGCAAAGTGATTTGAAAGATGACCTTTTCCTTGTTGCATGGATGAATTACTCGGTGCAGATTCATTCATTACCTGAATCATAAAATTTCCCAAAAAGTAAACAAAAGTAAATAAGATTTAGAAGTATTTGACCACTTCGTGTTTATACAAATACATATTGGAGCATCCAAAGCAAGCACCGGTGCCAATTTTTCAGCCTTTATAAGGTGATGTACCTCAATTTCACAAGGATCACCTCTAACTTGGGGTTTTTGTTTTTCTTGCAAATGGTCATCTAAAAGTCTCTTCAACGTGAACAAGCTATCATCACTGAGGCCATCAATATCGATCTCAATTTCTTCTTCTCCAGATTCATTTCCATTTGAACTGTGCTCTCTCAAGAAATCGATGATATGCACAGGCATTTCAGAGAGCAAGATTCCAGTTGTCTGCCTATATTGTGTTTTCCTCATACGTCATTCTCTTTACAGGTTCCTTTATAATTTCTTGGGTCATTGAGGTTGTCTTTCTCTTTTTTGAAGGAGGCATTGACTTAGAAGTCTCCAAGTCCTCTGAATGAGCTTTACTTTGTACCAACTGGGAACCAATAACGGGTAATTTCTTCTCAAAGTTTTTCCACCTTACCTCAAAAAACTTGTTAAGGGTATCAGCCATTATGTGGACATCATTTCCAGGGGGATTATAGGTCATTGCATTATTGAAAGTAAGCTTCACGTCATCATGAAACTCCAAGGGGCTTCCATACGCATCTGATGCTATCTTCTTTTTAACTGTTCCTAGATCCATCGGGTGCTTTATCACATTAAAGTAATCTGGAATATTCAACTTGACTATATCTACCGGTTGGTTGAAAACCCACCCGTACTGATGGCCCATCAGTCGTTTTAGAAGACCCTCACACTGCTTCATCAACATAATATTTGAGGTGTTTACTGCTGAAGCATGCTTTGCCGACTCAGATTTCCCAGAAAAAGACCGATTAAGACCACGTGCCTTTCCACTCAAAGGATTCCCTTTCTTCCCGGGTCCGGAAGTTATCATGGATGATTTCTGAAAATCCCGTGCATGAGGTAAAACCTGTCCGTTACTGCAACTAAGAATATCACTGGAAGACGACATAGTGACCCCATATGTCCTTTGCAACTCAACTTTCTTCTGAAGCATCCGAATCTGTTCCAATTCATCTTTCAACCTATGTATCGAACCCTTTCTTTCAGACTGTGACATTTTTGACAGAGAAAGAACTTGCATACTGACACCTAAAGTGTCGATTTTATCAGGGTTCAAACTGATACATTTTCTCTTTGGAGCACTTGAATTGATGCATTTTCTCTGTGGGGCACTTGAACCTTCTGAAGCAGTAATCTTGGCATCAATTCGTCCCGAGCTGCCAGATCCCTCAGATTCACCTGGAGGCTCATATGGGTCACAGTAATACTCTCCTGCAAATGTATCTCGCTTTGCCAACATCTCAGCCAAAACACCTTTCTTTTATATCCCTTTATTCAGTGAAAAGGAGCTGCTGATTTAATCAACGCACTCTGAAGATATCAATCATAGGTGCAAAATTATCCAAATTGATTTCTACAGTAACTATAAACCCACTTTGTAACTACAACTACAAGAGAAAAGGTAAGTAAAAGTTTTAAGCAAGTTTATATCAACTCTTCTTAGCAATTTACCCAAATATAAAATCTTTTGACCATTTTGTCTACTTTCTTGAACTATTTATCTTTTGAAATAGCCAAATTCGCTAGAACAAATCGAAAAGAACATTTATGGTGATCAAAATTGCCCCATTAAACAGCGAATACATCCAGATGTAAAGCTTTTCCAACGATGAAAAAGAAATTAAACAGCATGAGAATTAATTGAACTTATTCGTAGTTGAATTAAAGCACCTCCTGCATGCATTTACCCAAATCCTGAATTTTACCCATCTCGTTAAATTATTTACATTACCCATCCTTACGAACCACAAATCCAACACATTGAACTATATAAAACACCCAAAAAGAGAGAGAGAAAACCCAAATTCACATTTAATCATTTTCAATCATGCATGGAAAATTAAAATCGCAAGTAAAGAAAAACTAGCTTGCTGATTTAAATTTGAGAAAACTATCTAACATTAACAAGAAAATAGCTCAAATCTTTACATCAGAATAAGCTTGGTACAACAAAACCCTAATCCAATATGGCACCCCCTTCTCTAAGAGAAATTCAAAACTAGATCCCAAAAAAAATCTAAAATAAAGAATAAACCAGTAACAATTACCGGTATAGAAGTGCTCTCTAATTGTTCCTCCAACGTCGAAAACCCTTTCTTCAATTCCTTAAATCTTTTCAGCGACGAAGTAAAAGAAATACAACAAAAACACACAGAAACGCAGAAGAAGGAAAGAAAAAGGTGTAGATCAAGAAACCCTAGACCAATTAGTTATTAATATTATTAAAAATAGAAAAGGAATAATTTTTTTATTGGAAGTTTAAGAAAAATGGATCGAGAAAACAATTATTAGAGGGATAAGCAAAAGAGTCGACCGTCGGTCTTCTTCTCGCTATATAAATGGGCTTCTGCTTAACTACGATAAATTGTGACCGCTGGATTCAGTAATGAAAATGATCGGACGGATAGTTTTAAAATCAATCTAAGCCGTCCTTTTTTTGTGTGCTGATTTAACACAATTTGTCCTTCAAAATTCTCATTTTCTTTTTGGGGTGTGGATTTTTTATAGAAAAGTTATGCGGTACGACAGGTTACTGTCACTGATCAAAACCCACCACCGAGGTTAGCCCATGAGAAGTAGCCTAAATGGGGGTTTGGATCTTCTAGAAGCCACAAAGACTTAGGTGGCATTTAAAATTGTATAGATAATGCCCACTTGGTTTTGGTAGGTAAAGATTAATCTAGACTGTCGATGTAATTAGATCTTAGCCGTTCATTGAGGGGAGCTTTAGCTATAAATAGAGGCCTCCCCTCCTCATTTGTACTCACTCTTTCACTTTGAGAAATCATAAGAGCATTCTTCTCTCAAAGCTTTCTTATCTTCCTTTTTGTGCTAGTTCTCTTGTCTAGCTTCCGTCGAGGTTCTAAGCATCCTTACTTGGGATATTTTCAGGTACTTAGCCGCAATCACTAAGAAAGCGACTAAGGCAGCACGTTCCGAGGCATCAAAGTTCCAAGGGCGTGACAAGTGGTATCAGAGCTAGTTCTACGGGAAATGGCACAACACAACCAAGACGAGGTCCCCACAAGAGAAGTGATGGAGACTCGCGCTGCTGTGGCAAAGAAACGATGGAGCTCGAAGGATATCGTGGCCTCGTTCGAGCAAAGGGTCGGTAGATTAGAAGACCGATATAATGAAGTCCAAGAGACTCAAGACTTGGTTGAATCTCGCTTAGAGAAGGTGGAGTCCGTAGAGGATGTACTCCGTGAAGAAACCCAAGCACTCATCAGCGAGTTGACGGAGAACGTAGACGAGCGTACTAGAGGCCTCGAGAGCATATACTGGCCATGAGGGCCGAAATATGCAGGAGGTAAGAAGCTCAAGAGCGAGTGCTCGTCTAAGGTTGCCGTGTTGAATGGAGTGACTGGGAGCAAGCACCAAGACCCAAGATCGACGTCCCTAAGCCGAAGGAGTACAAGGGGAGTCGAAATGCCCAGATGTGGAGAATTTCATTTGGGGCATGGAGCAATTCTTCCGTGGCATGGTATCGAGGATGATACCACCAAGGTAAATATTACTTTCAATTATCTTAACGATGTTGCTATTTTATGGTGGCATCGTAGGTGTTCCGAAAGTACGAATCCAATCGGAACGTGGGAAGAGTTCGTGGGAGAACTCAAGGAGCATTTCTATCCGAAAAATGTTGTACTCGAAGCTCAAGCAAAACTAAAGCATTTGAGGCACGATCGTTCCATCTTGGAATATGTCAAAAACTTCACGGAGATCAAGATGCAAATCCCGGACTTGGGCGAGTCAGAAGGATACTTTGCATTCATGGATGGATTACAACGTTGGGCCAACATGGAGATCCAAAGGAGGGGAGTGACCGAACTCTCCAAGGCGTTAGATGCAGCCGAGGCCATCGCCCCGTTTGAAGTAAAGAAGACCGACTCTCTCCAATCCAAGTCGAAATCCAAGGGTAATAGTGGGGGAGAGAAGGCCAAAGGCAACTTTCATAAGCCAACGGGAAGTCATGGGAAACCGAATGATCGACCCAAAAAGCTCTTCAATACTTGGGAGAATAAGGGGGAATTAGCGTGCTTCAGTTGTGGAGGAAATCATATGAAAAGAGATTGTCCTCAACATGTGAAAGTTACTGCCATCAAGGAGAACGATGGGGTGGAGAGTGACACTCTCAAGCTTGGCTCCATCCTTAGCACCATGGAGGTAAAGAAGGGCCGCAAGAAGAAAAGATTGATGTACGTAGACATCACCGCACAGGCAAAAGATGAGCGCACTGGTGGACACAGGTGCCTCAGAATTGTTCATGTCCGAACAAATTGCCAAGAGACTTGACCTTCATATGGAGAAGGCAATCGGATCCATCAAAACCGTGAATGCCGAAGAAGTTCCAATTGCGGGGTCGCAAAGGGAATCGAGCTAACCGTCGGAGATTGGTCCGGAAAGGAATCCATCAAGGTAATCACTCTCGATGAATTTGACTTTGTTCTTGGGTTAAGTTTTTTGGACCGAATAAATGCTTTCCCAATGCCTTTTGCCGATTGCTTATGCATTCTGGATCCAAAGCAACAATGCATCGTTCCCGTGAGCCGAGGGCCCGGAATCGAGGTCAAGATGTTGCCCGCAATCCAATTCTCAAAGGGGGTGCGTAAGGAGGAACACACCTTTGTGGCTTTATTGGTGGAAACTGAACCCACAATGACCGAGGAAGTCCCAAGAGAAGTGGGACAAGTATTGGCAGAATTCAAAGATGTAATGCATGCCGAGTTACCCAAGAAGTTACCTCCAAAGAGAGAGATGTATCACAAGATTGAGCTTGTGGAGAATGTGAAGCCACCTGCTCGGGCCCCTTATCGAATGGCTCCGCCCGAATTAGAGGAGATGCGCAAACAATTGAAGGATCTCCACGATGCCGGATACATCCGACCATCCAAGTCCCCCTATGGTGCACCGGTGCTATTTCAAAAGAAGCACGATGGTTCTCTAAGGATGTGCATAGATTATCGAGCTTTAAATAAGCTCACAGTAAAGAACAAGTATCCCATTCCCCTAATTACGGACTTGTTCGATCAGCTTGGTGGTGCAAGGTGGTTCACCAAGCTAGATTTACGATCGGGCTATTACCAAGTCGGGATAGCCGAATGAGATGAACCGAAGACAGTTTGTGTGACCAGGTACGGTTCTTACGAATACCTTGTGATGCCTTTTGGCCTCACGAATGCTCCAGCCACCTTCTGCACATTGATAAACAAGGTACTACAACCCTTTCTAGATCATTTCATTATTGTTTACCTTGACGATATTGTAGTATACAGTAAGACCTTAGAGGATCACGTTAAACACTTGAGAAGGGTGTTCCAAGTCTTACGAGAGAACGAGCTCTATGTTAAAGAGGAAAAGTGCTCGTTCGCCCAGAAGGAAGTACCGTTCCTAGGCCATGTCGTTGGAGGAGGCAAACTCCAGATGGACAATGACAAGATTCGAGCAATTGACGAGTGGAAGCCACCCACCAAGGTGACCGAATTACGAGCATTCTTGGGATTAGCCAACTATTACCGACGATTCGTGAAGGGCTATTCAGATTGCCACACCTTTGACCGAGTTGCTCGGAATTATGTGATGGTATAAGAATGATATGAAATATATATGTGAAAACAAGTATATGTTATGAGACAAAACCTATGATTATAAGCTACGTGAAAGTGTTCCTATCTGTTATATGAAGTATATGATCATATGTGAACAAGATATGATGAGTATGTGTACATGAATAATGTGGTTGGGTGAGAAATGATAGAAATTATATGAAAACATGTATAGGTGAATTAGCTTATAATTAGGTAACTATAGGAAATCATAACTATGAATTATGTGATGTGAAAGTAATCTATGTGATTATATGTTATATGAATACAAGAACATGAGATATGTGACATGTGAATTATATGGAAATGATCTACGTATAAGTGAACTACGTGACTATGTGATAATATGAAAAGAAGCTATGGGATAAGTGATATGTGAAAGTGAATTACAAGTTATGTGAATATTTGAAATGAAATAAATGATAACGCCCATGTTATGTGTCATGAGAGCTAGGGGTATAGTTGGCATGCCAAGAGTCGAGGGTCTACGCGGTTCTTCGGGACATATGTATGCTTTGGAACATGTGTGAAGTATAGAAAGACACATACTTGATCCCTAGCATATGTATATGATTCTTAAAGAATTCTATGTGGTCCTTATGGACATTATTATATGGCACTACGGTGCAATTCTACGCGGTTCTTCGGGACATATGTATATTCTTTGGAACATGTGTGAAGTCTGGAAAAGACACATACTTGATCCTAGCATATGTATATGATTCTTAAAGAATTCTATGTGGTCCTATGTACATCATTATATGGCACTACGGTGCAATTCTACGGGGCACTTCGGTGCATTTATACGAGCTGTGGTGACAGCATAGTGCACAACCTCTATAGACTCACATATCGATAGTTCTCACATATGTACATGGGCTAATCCAGAGAAATGAACAAATATAAGTTAGTGGTATGATAAATGCTATAGAAATGATATGATGTTGTGTGTGTACAGTGTTTGATTGAAAAAGTATGTGATTACATGATAAACTGTTAATGATGAATTATGTGTATGTATGTATTACTGCAATTGATCTGATATGATTTCATATGATACGAAGAATGCATGGAATTGCTATACATGATAGAACAGAACATGCATGTATCAATATATGTTTTAAAGTGCATTATAAGTTGTTATGCTCACTAAGTCTTCGACTTAGCGTGTGATTGTTTCACACGTAGGTTCGAGAAGAGTAAGGAGTGGTGCGGAGCAAGACAGGTCAGTTTTCCTTACCAAAAGATCAGATCAGAATATTTGACAAAGTATGTATTTGGTTATGTATAAAGTGTTGGCATGTAATAAGTCATTAAGTACGAGCACTCTGATAAAGTCTTTATTTGATTTAAATAAAGTTTTAAATTTTCCGGGATTTTTCTTAAGAGTCAAGGTTTGAAAAGTCAATGTGACACTTCGGACTCGTATCCGGGTCGGATACGGGTTGGGGGTGTTACAGCGTCATTGAAACCAGTGGGGGAGAATGTCACGGACCAAAGCCCACCACCGAGGTTAGCCATGAGAAGTAGCCCAAATGGGGGTTTGAACCTTCTAGAAGCCACAAAGACTTAGGTGGCATTTAAAATTGTATATATAATGCCCACTTGGTTTGGTAGGTAAAGATTAATCTCGACTGTCGATGTAATAGATCTTAGCCGTTCATTGAGGGGAGCTTTAGCTATAAATAGAGGCCTTCCTCCTATTTGTACTCACTTCACTTTGAGAAATCATAAGAGCATTCTTCTCTCAAAGCTTTCTTATCTCCTTCTTGTGCAGTTCTCTTGTCTAGCTTCCGTCGAGGTTCTAAGCATCCTTACTTGGGATATTTTCAGGCTTACTTAGCCGCAATCACTAAAGAAAGCGACTAAGGCTGCATGTTCCGAGGCGTCAAAGTTCCAAGGGCGTGACATTAGCATCCGGTTAAAATACGACGAAAATGAATATAATATAAAAATAATTAAAACATGATTTTGTTCATCATATTACTGATTATAATTTAAAATATTATATTATTTTTAACATCTTAAGTTATAATTAAAAATATATGAAAAATTTTACATTTTAAGTTGCGCCTATTTTCGTCTTTTTTAACTTTAAATTAAGAAGTTTTGTTTAGAGTTTTTTTTATATAAGATTGGCAAAATATATTTTATTCTCAGGGATTATTGGTTCATGAGATGTAAAATTACATTTGGCAATACGATTATTGAAATATTGTATTGCTTAACATATTATTGTGTGTCGTAACTATTTTCGGGTGGACCGTAATCGGACTTCGACTTGAATTAATGTGTTAGAGTCGCCACCGGTCATTTAAAAAAAAGTTGATCGGAACTTAATTTACCATCTTACCTATGCATTTTACCAGAAATATATCGGATTCGAGAGTCGATTATAGTCAAGGAAAGATTAGCACCTTTGTATTGCCTTTCGATGCGAATTTAATTTCTCGGTTGTCTTAATTGTAAAAAGTAAAAGTTAAACTGAAATTTAAAGATCGATCTGAATTACTTACCTTTAATCGATTAAAATTGCCCCTAAAAAAGGTCAAAACGGTTAGATTAAAAGGTAAATATTAAATAAATCAAAGAGAGAAAGAAATTAAATTAAGAAAATAAATAAAAATAAATTAATTAATGAAAATTTAAAGGATCAAATTAGAACAAATTGAAATTTATGGATCAAATTGATGCTAAAAATGAGTTGCAAGAGAAAAACAAAAATGTAAGGGGATTAAATTGCAAAATATAAGAAATAAAGTTAAGGTTTAAATTGAATAATTCAAAATTAGAGGGTAAATTCGTAGTAGGTGACCATAATGAATTACACTTCAAACTTCTAGGGATGCGGAAATAATTTAATAATATTATATTTACAAAATATACCCTATAAATACCCCAAAATAACCAAAAAAATCATTTTTATCTTATAATAAAAAAAACTATCTCTCTAAAAAACAACCTCTTAACCAGCCTAGCGTCGGCCGCTTCCGGTAGAGCCCTACCACCACCAGCCATCGTGCCGGCCACCGCCCCAAATTCCCTAAAAAAACCCAAACGACGTAGATCTACGCTGAAGTTCGAACTTTACCTTTAGTCCGGTGGCTTTTGAAATTCCAACGACCTTTAGCTTCACTCCAGCGATGAAAAGCTTTCTCCTTTGTTTTGTAACTTTCTTTTTTGATGATTTTTGTTTAAAAATGCTTATTTATCTCGTAATATTTGTCGATCGGTGTTTGATATGTTGGTTTTGTGTGTCGCTCGGTTGATCTTTCGGTGTTGGGCTCTTCGCGTGGTTACCGTGTGATTCGGCTTTTGCTCGGGTTTGTTCGATTTTGTTGTGAATTTTTCTGTCGTTGTTTCTTGGTGATGATTTCCTTGTTGTTTGCTTGTTTTTTCGATGATATTTCTCTTGGTGTTGTCGATAGCCTTGGTAGGGGTATTTATACCCCACTGCCGGAGGCTATTTTCGGTCGTTGTGGTCCCGAAAATGATGGGATTCATATAGGTTGTTTGTGGTTCGTGTGGTCAGAAATCCCGATATGGTGCAGTCCCGTGTTGTTCGGTCAAAAATCTCGACCAGTTTTACCTTCGATCTGCTATGGTTGGTGGCACTCTTTGCTTGGTTGTTGACAATCCTTGGCTAAGCATGAAAACCTAAACTAATTCGGGTTGGGTTAGGCCCCCTAACCGGGCATGCTTTGCTGGGTCAGGCCCCCTAACCGAGCATGCTTTGCTGGGTCAGGCTGGTATGGCCCGGTTTGACTCCCTTGTTGGACTGTTTAGACTTACTTGGACTACCTGAACCTAGACCAAATAAAAAATAAAATTAATATAATATAATATAATAAAAATAATACATAATGAATATAAAAATATAATATTATAATATATGATATAGATATAAATAATATATAATAAAAACTATATATTTATTTTCGAAAATAATATGTTTTCAAAAATATTTATTATATATGTTTCCAAAAAACAATCGTTTTAAAAAACTATATGTTTTCAAAATATGTTTTTAAAACTATATTATATGTTTTCAAAAATCCTTTTTAAAATGATATATTATACGTTTTCAAAAATGTGTTTTCAAAACTATATAATATATGTTTTTAAAAACTTATTTTCAAAACCATATTATATATTTTCAAAAACCAATTTTTTTAAAAACTATATATTATATGCTTTTAAAAAACGTTTTCTAAAAACTATATATTATATGTTTGAAAACATATTTTCAAAACTGCATTATATTATACTAAATAAACCCCAGACGAAAATAAGTAACTACAGATGCCCCTCTTTGCCCATTATCGTGCAACGAAAATAAGGCAAAGACAAAAAGACACAATTTTCGTTTGGTATGAAGGGGTTCCTGAGTTTAATATCCTCCCTTATGGAGTTGACTTTGACTCATATATCTCAGTTTAGGAATAACTCTCTATTATGAATTACGGATAACTCATTCGTTATGAAGTTGAGTCACTTTCAAAATGTCTTTGAGCGCGATATTCTTCGTTATGAAGTTGAAATCATGATTGACCCCTTCATCATGAAGTTGAGTCAATCTAGAATGTCTTGAGCATGATTTCTTTCGTTGTGAAGTGAAATTTAGCTCGATGCCTGGATTAGGCGGTAAGTCTTTGTCGTTGGTTTGATTTGAGACTCCTACTAGCTCAATACCCTTCATCGTAAAGTTGGAATTTGACTAGATGACCTAGTCAATGAATGATTCGTCGTTGCTGCAGATTACTCCTTCGTCGTAAAGTTAAGTCGATCTCTTGAGCACGATATCCTTCGTTGTGAAGTTGAAATCGTGGGTGACTCATTCGTCGTGAAGTTGAGTCCAAATTGGGTATGTTTGTTTTGAGTTGGATATCCTTCACTGTGAAGTTGAAATCATTGGACAAGCTATAATTTTAATAATGAGTTCTCTTTGAGTTCAATATCATTCGTCGTGAAGTTGAAATTGACTCCGATAAAAAAATCTACAAAATTATTCATACATGCGATGTTATAGATGTAATGCTCTTATGTATGCCTAAAATGCCTATGCAAAATATGTTATTTTTTAATTTAGAGAGAAATCTCAATCTTTCTGTCAGTCCTGATTCTTGCTAATCTTGAATTTCTGACTCTGATTCTGGATTCTCTGATATTGGGTTTTGATTTGATATCCTCTTTGCAAATAAGAATCTCGACTTTTACTCAATACCTTTTTATTTCTCAATGAACTAATATCCATGTCATTATCTCGAGTAAGAACCTTTATCGGCCTCTGAACACCTGTATTTTTCAGGAAATCTTTGTGCAGTAATTCGCAATGATCTTTTCCAAAAGTGAATAAATTATTCTTATTTAAATTCAATCTAAGATGCTTGAAAAGAATGATTTTTTTCAAATAAATGATCATATTTATTTATGAGAAAAAAAGAATACATGACAAACATTCTGAAAAGTCAAGATATAAAAGAATATAAGTAAATACCTTAGATCTCGATAATACGGACGCCTTTGAATTAAAACATCATTAGACGACTTTTGAGTGCAACTTTTGTCAAGGGGACTTCGAAAATGTGACAATATTTGGAAGAGTACAAAGTTTCTCCCAAATTACTAAGTTTTCCGAAGACCTGGATGCCATGATGCTTTATTGCCTTGATCCGGGACCTTCCGTGAGTGAATCATGTATCATCATCCAAGCTGCCTTTTCAGATTTTCAACTTGGATCCACCCTTGGTTCCAAGACGCCCTTTTCGGGTTTTCATCTTAAACCCGTCTTATTTTGTGTTCTTGTTTTTTATTTTTCAATTTAGAGCGCCCTTTCAAGTTTTCACTCTAAACGATTTTTTTTACTTCAACTTAGGGCGTCATTTTAGGTTTTCATCCTAAGAGAAATATTTCTTGACTGCATCAGAATTAATGGGATTAGGCATTTCTGGCCCGTCCATTCAGTCAAGATCAGTGCTTCTCCAGAGAAAGCCTTTTTCACGACATAAGGCATTTCCCAATTTGACATACTTTCCTCTAAAGTCTTTTTGAACTGGCCAAATCCTCTTCAGTACAAGATCTCCTTTATGGAATACCCTTGGGCACACCTTTTTGTTGTGTGCTCGAATCATTCGATTTTGGTAAAGTCGACCATGATGAATGACTTTCAACTTCTTTTCTTCTATTAAGTTTAGTTGATCGTATCGAGTTTACGCCCACTCTGCATCATCTAGCTTTACTTCTGATAAAAGCCAGAGTGATGGGATTTCTACTTCAATGGGAAATACAACCTCCATCCCATAGGCTAATGAAAATGAGATTGCCCGAGTCAAAGTTCGTACCCAAGTTCGATAAGAAAACAAAGCAAAAGGTAGCTTCTCGTGCCAGTCTCTGTATATCTCAATCATTTCTCCACTATTTCTTGATATTTTTGTTTGTTGCCTCTACCGCTTTGTTCATCTTTGGTCGATAAGCAGTAGAGTTGTGATGCTTTATGCTGAATTGTTCACAAACTGTATCTATCATTATTGACCACTTCTTGAAACGAGGATAGATTCAAAGCTATTAACAACTCTTTCAATATGGGGCTCAAGCCCTATACAAACCAATCACATGAATCATTTCAGTCGGAACTAGTTCGGCATCAAATCTACTAAACTTATTAAACTCACGCTCATACTCATACACGGTGTGATTCTCTTGCTTCAAACTCATAAATTTTACTTCATTTGACGGATGAGTTAATCACTGATATACTTATTCTTAAACTCTTCTAAAAAGAATGACCACACCACTTGATCTCTAGATGCTCTCATGGTCACATTGGTTCACTATACCCGAGCTTGTCCTCATAGCAACGAGACTGATCCATCTAACTTCTCCACTTTCGAATAGTGGAGACCCTCCAACATGATCTTTATGTCATTAAGCCAAAGGTCCACATCAACAAGACCTTCCTCAACTTCACCCTTAAACTCGAGTGCTCCTAACTCGTTCAACTTTTTTGCTACATTCATCATAGGAGTTGAGGGATCAAGCAGTTAGAAACGCGTCAGATTGGTCCAACATCCTGAAAAACACTTCCTGATCTTGTACAGGCACTCCCTGAGGCGTCTGTTCTTCACCTTGCCTAGCTGGGATAGGTGAATTGCTACTACCCTCATGTCTTTCATCTCCTGCTTCACTTCGGGAGCCCTCGTAGTCAGACATATAATAAGATATAATCATTTAACTCTATTAGCAATGACAACATACTCATTACGCTATCAGATCAGAGATTTTTCACTTTTAGTTGGCATGCACACTTTTTAAAACAAAAATTGTTTCATTTCAAACTTTAAAATTTGTTAAACCATAACTCTGATACCAACATATATAACTTCCCCAACCCGTATCCAACCTGGATACGAATCCAAGGTGTCACATTGACTTTTCAAATCCTTAACTCTTGAAAAATGTTTGAAAAAAATAATATTTTTTTGAAATAAAGTGGTAAAACCCTTAAATTAAAGTAAATATTGAAAACTCAAACTCAAATTGAAAATAAACACTTAATAATTTACATATATGTAACACAATATGTTTACAAAACTGATCAGAGCATATGCGATTTAAATATTTAATTACATGCCAACAAAAATTCAGTATAACAAAATAACATATTATTTAAATTGTTTCTGATCTGATCTTCAATAGGAAAGAGATATGTTGTCCTGTCCTGACCTAGCTTTGTTCTCCTGGCTTCTTTGAACCTACGTGTGAAAACACTCACACGCTAAGTCTTTGACTTAATGAGGCATAATGTGCATAATAAAACATTTAATCTTATTCTTAGCCTTTTATAAAAATCATAGGATAAAGAAAACATAGTACATTTCATAAAACAAAAACATATATTATCATGCATTGTTCATTTATGTTATTTCTTTTAATAGCCCATGTTATATCACTAAGAACTCAAGGTATGTGAGTACATTGAGGTTATGCACTGGGTTGTAGTCGAAACTGCCACATAGAATTACACCAAAGTGCCGCGTAGAATATGCACCGAAGTGCCACGTAGAAATGCCCCGAAGGACCACGTAGAAATGTCATGAAGGACCGCATAGAATTTATCCCAAAGGACCACATAGAATTATCCCGAATGACCACGTAGAACCCTTAACTCTTGGCATACCAATTATACCTCTAGCTCTCATATCACATACTTTGGGCTTTACCATTTGTACATTTCCCACAGCTTAAATCACATATTGATATATTCACATAGATCAATAACACATAGTATTAAAATCAAACATGCATGTACGCGTAGTAATAGAATCAAGACCATGCTTATATTCATGTAAACATGTATTCATAACATTTAATAAACTTTCAAAATATTGTTTTAATCAAAACATTGGAAATAGACTCATCGCAAGTCTTCTTTCCATATAGCAATATATTATAGTAGTATGCACTCACCTTTGCCTCATTCAATCCCAGCAAAATCCTTATCACTCTTGGTCGATATCTTATAACGTCGAATCGTCCGAAACTTGCATTCGTTCAATATCTACACAATAATACAACCGAGATAAATATTGAAGTTCAAATTACTATTCATCAATCATTAATAACTTAAGCTAAAAGAAACACTTAATTCTCAATTTCAAGCTAAATAATATCGATACTCTATGTCCAGTACCGATATTGTCTCTGTATGGTATTGATATTATCCTTCAGTATCGATACCTAGCCTACATTATGGAATTCTTCTTCAAAAATGGTTTTGATACTTGTCCATTAGTATCGATACCCTTAATATCGATGCTACTCCTTTGGTATCGATAATGTTCTACTGATTCATACAATTTCACCTATTTTTTCTTTGAAGTATCGGTACTGTTCTTCCAGTACCGATACCATTGCCCAGAAATTACCTATTTCATTTCGAAAATTGACCAAAACTCATATAAATCTCCAACTTTTATATTCTTTCATGCCTTTAAACTCAACTACACTTATCAAAACCAACTTACATCACTTTAACACTCCTAAACATCCAAAATCTCACTAGAACACTTAAACTAAAAATCATCCCAATTATTCAACATATCCCAAATCCTTTTCCAACACCTTAAACTTCTTATTCTAACTTATGACAAGTCAAATATAGTTTCAAAATCCATTTACTAATAATTTCTCATTAATTCTCTCAAAAACCATATTTACTCGATCATTAATAACTTATCAATCTTTTAATTTCTATTACTCTTTAAGCTTTCTCAAGCTTCCCTAATACCCCGAAAATCAAAACCAATCAAAATTAAAAGAAATAACTAATTTAAAGATTCCTTACGTTAGCCAAGAAGCTAACAGTGCAAAGGAAGGAAGAAAGATGAAGAGAGAGAATTCTAGACTTTATTTCTTTTCTCCACATGTATACAATACATTAAGAATAAAGTTTAAATTCATTTATTGCCTAAAAACCATTAAGACCTTCCATCTTTCAATCTTTGCTAATATATCCTACACAAAGAAATTCCAATTAAATCCTTGAACTTTTTAATTTATCTAATTTAAGCACGAACTTTTAAAATCTTACACTTTAGTCACTAGCCCGATGTTTGAGATGTTACAGGTTGAATCGAATTTTTGTTTAGTCTGATTCGACTCGACCTAAAAATATATATATTCCACTTAATATCTTGTACCTTTGATAACCCCCACTTTTCATATTAGATATCTTGCGCCGTGATGTTCATAGTTCCCCCGCGTTCGTATGAACGCTTAATGTACCGACCTTGGTTTTATTAATATCCAAAAAAATACTATTTTGAGTATTTATGTTCAGAGACAGAACACAGTGAGAACTAGTATGGGCCACAACTCCCAAAATTTAAAAATTTATAACTTAAACCCTTACAATTTTCAAAAAAATTAATTTATCCTTCACAAAAAATTTAGAAATTTAGAATAAGCTTTAAATTTCTTTAATGTTCTTAACTAAACCTCCCATAATTTTTAAAAATGCTCATTAAACCTCTTAAAATTTTTAAAATTTTAATTAAGCTCCATTTTTTTCAAAAAATGAAAAGTAAACTCTTCAATTTTTTTTCAAAATTTAAACTTCTAAATTTTTTAAAATTTTAAGTTGATCCATCCAAACTCTGTTATCAAGTTTCGTCACTGTTTATGTTTTGAAGTAGAAAATTTTAAAAATAATTTAGGCAAAATTAGACCATAAATTTTTCAAAAAATATAAAAAATATTAGCTATTGAAATATTTTACGTTAATCAATTTATTTTCCGTTAATCAAATACTAAAATAAAACGAGGAAAATGTTTTTAAGGAAGTGTGGAACAGAATAGTACACGAGTGTTGAGTAAAAGAAATATCTACGTTTACAATCACGCGCTCGAGTGCAAGAAACATGGAAGTGCCGCCCAACTGAACTTTCTCTTTCATAGCAAACAAAAAAAACACCACGTGTTAATCAATCAGGAACCTACCCACTCATATTTTTTTATTTAACTTTTTAAAGAAAAAAAGCTGCTCCACTTCGAACAGAATATTTATGCCGTCTCCCAAGGTTCAACCACGTGTCTCCGTCTTTTACGTATTTCTCGCCACGTACTTATTTCTCTTGGGTAAACCGATGAACCAATCAGACGCTTCATACAGCCCAAAGCATGTAACTTTTTTATTTTGGGTAATTTCTGTGAATAGTCCATTTTATTTTCAGCCTAACTGATTTTAATTATTAATTTTAAAATTAAAGGTGCATTATCTGTAATATTATTGATCTATTTAATTTAATTTTTAACGTTATCGATCTGTTTAATTTTAATCTCTTAACTATATAATTTATTCTTTAAAAGTTAACGAAAGAGAAATTTAATTCAGATGAATCGATAATATTAAGACTTTTTACTAATAATTTTTAAATTATGATCAAAATCAAATAGAACCGGACAAAAGGATAGATCACCACTGATTCTCAACCAATCAAATCACGGCACTGCTTCATATGTCACCCTGGGACACGTGGACTGCTCTGATCAAGGGCACGTTCGCTGCCTCTATGATTATCGCTTCACCTCCGGTAAAGCCTTTGCCCTTTGATTGACAAAAAATAATCCAAATAAAACAAGGAGAGAGAGTTTGTTAGGTTTTTTTAAATTCTTTAGAACGAGGAATGGAGGGCGGAGATGCTTGGTGTATGCTAAAATGCGCTGGGGGTGCGCAAGATAAGACGATAGTCAACCGGATAATGCTCAGATTCAGGCCGATTGCTCCGAAACCAGTGAACGGAGATCCAGTTTCCGGTAATTCGACGTTCGGAAACAAGAACTCGGGTGTTACAAGCAATAGAGTAAAGAGAAAATACGTTAGGGTTTGTGAGAAAAATAGCAGGAGGATAAGGAAAGAAGATAACGGCGAAAATAAGGGTTCTATGACTCTACAGTTGATGCCGGAGAGTGTTTATATAGAGAATTCAATGGTTATTGATAGGTCAAGTGGGGCTGATCGTGATCTCGATCGGAAGGACCCACCATCGCCGTGCTTGAAGTTGGAGAGAAGGGTTGCAGCAGATCACGATGTGATAGGTTTATCGGAACAGACGGCGGCGTTGATAACCTCTCCCGGGAGAAGCGTTACGGCCTCGGAGTCATGGGTGACGGTGGAGAGCGTCACCGACACCTGCATTGATGGAGGAGGGATGACGAACTCTACGGTCGTGGAGAGAATGAAGAATCTCGAGGAGGATCCCTGTTTCGTATCCGACGGTTGGAACCGTGTTTTGTGGGTTAACGAAGCATATAAGAAAATGGTTGGCGTGGTGGACGGGGCGGAACCTGCCGTGGGCTTGGTGGTGAAAGAGGGGTTCGAGTTCCCACGGGGTGCATTTTCATGCCTTGTAGGGTTACAGTACGGCAACGCAAAGGGAAAGAAAAAGCAGTCGAAAATGGTTCCTTCCGACGTGTGGGAGATGAACCCCGGTGGGTTTGCATGGAGGCTGGATATTAAGGCTGCTCTCAGCTTGGGACTCTAACAATGGTGGTGAGCCATTTCAGGTAATCTCACCTCTCATTATTTTCAAAACAAATTATTCAACAATTTAGGGTTAAAAAGAATATAATAACGTGGTAGGTTTTATACTTATATGTAATTTTAATAGGGGAATTTTTATTTTAAAAAATTTAATAAATTATAATAACTTAAATATTATATAAAATCTTATAAATAATAAGAATACAATATAAGCTTTACAAACACATAAAAAAATGAGTACGACAGGGATAGGGTTTAACTTATTTTATTTATTACAGAGGAATTTTGTTTTACAGTTTATTGTAATAAACTAAAAAAACTGATAATAAGAATGCAAATGGTGGCATCTTTTATACACCTAGTAATAATGGATCAAGATGAAAGATTATATATAAACATTTCAGAAAAAAAAATCTAAATATTATAAGATTTGAACCATTTTATTGTCGAAGTTGATGATTTTAAACTATTAAATATAAGTTATGAGCTTTGATAAAGTCCGTATTAATATAATAGTTAAAAGAAGTTTTCGATACCAGCAAAATTGATATTTAATAGAGAAATTTGAGTATCTAAGGATATGATCAAAGTTTAGTATCTGCCTTTAACAATTTAAAATCAACAATTTCAGCAACGAAAGTCTTTGAATCTTATATTGTGTAAATACAATTTTTTAAACATACTATGTGATTAAAGATAAAATTTATACACATACTTATCTTAACTCGTGCTTATGTGACATATGGTAAGTGAGATGCTTAATATTTTTTTAAATAAATTTAATAACATAAAATAAAAATATATACATTAAATTTGTACTGTTTTGATAAAATATTAAACGAAAACATAATTTAGATATTATTCAGATTAAAAAGAGGGCAACGTCCCTCTCCCACAATAAAAAATACCTTTAAACAAAAATCCGATGACATCAGGACTCTATACCCACATCTTTTATGGAATTCGACACGCGTCCCTCTTCCTACTTTCTTGTTTCTTTTCATTAAATCACCTCGTCCACGCGCCATTTTCCCACGTAAGTCCTCATTTAGCCCCTTTAAATATTAGTATATACTGTAGAAATGAAAATAACAAATTCTAATATATTTTTTACCCTTGAATATTTTATCATATATAAAAAACCATCTATTTATTTTTTAAAATATATTTTCATATTATTTTTCACACAGATGAAACTTGGTGATAGAGTTTGAGGTTAATTTAAAATTTTAAAAAATTTAGATATTTAAATTAATATTCTTAATATTTTTAAAGGGTTTAGTTCATATTTTTCTAAAAAAATTAGGATCTAATAACAATTTTTTAAAATTTTGAAAGATTTAATGAGATTTTTTAAAAATCATGAGAAGGGTTAATTAAAAAATAAAAAAAATTAAAATTTAATTTTAATTTTTAAAGGGATCAAATTATTTTTTTAAAAAAAATTTAAGGATCAAAATTAATATTTTTAAATCTTTGGGAGGCCTAGCCCCTCTTGTCTTAGTTTGCGTTCCGCCCCTGATTTTCCACCAACTTTGTAAGTGTGAATAGTTGGAAGGTGAAGTTCACGGCGGGATGTGGAGAGTTGTAGCATTAAGACATGTTACAAGCTAATGAGGAGGGAACACGTGTCCATTTTCTCGAACCTCCCTTTTTTTGCTCTTTTCTATTTAATTCAGCTGTAAAATATACTCCAGCTCCCAAGACCATGCCACGTGTCCCCCTCTTTCGGCCAGTGCTGGACAGTCGCCTTGGGGTGGGCCTATCTACTTTTCATATGGGTCCCATATCTTAAACATTTAACCAGTGAAAACCCTAGCAGCGTGTTGTATTTGCCGCTTTGATTATCGCCTCTCTTAAACAAAACCCTCAACCCCCCGGAAATTTAGGGATGAAAGATTTCTGAGTTTCATAAGAGGTTCTTCGATTTTTATATATCTGGAGGTGGTTCAAGCGGCGACGGAGGAGAGATGAACGGTTGTGATAAGAAGTGGGGCAAAGTTGGGTACACAGGAGGTGCATATGATAAGATGGTGATCACTCCGATAATGCTTAGATTCCGGCCGATAGCTCCGAAACCAGTTTCTGGTGAGTCGAGATCCGATGGGGGTGGGATTGATAACAAAAATTTGTTGCTTTGTATGCCGAGAGCTAAAAGAAAGTACGTTAGGGTTCGAAAGAATAATATCAGGAAAAAGAAAATATCATCATCAGAATCAGATCCACTTCATCATGATGAAACTTGTAAGTGTCCTGGAAATATTGTCACTTTGCAGTTATTACCAGAGAAAACTGAAGGGAACGGATTGGTTAACAATCAAACCGGTAGAGTTTTAGATGAAAATCACGATCCACCTTATTTATCTAACTCGAACTTCAATTACCGTTGGGTTGATCGCATGGGAGTTGTTGAAGAACCTAATCGCACGGTGTTGATGAGTCAAAGGAGGAAGGCCACAGTGGTGGAACTGGAGTCGTGGGTGACGGTGGAGAGCGTGACGGACGGTTGCATGGAAGTGAGGGAGTTAGGGAGTACGGACGTGGAAAGGATAAAGAATCTAGAGGCTGACACGTGTCCAGGGTTTATATCAGATGGTTTGTATAGAGTTCAGTGGGTTAACGAAGCTTACAAGAGGATGTTGATGGTAGTAGCGGAAGCGAATGAATGGGAGCCACCATCCCCACCGCCGGAGATAACGGTGTGGCTTGTGTTGAAACAAGAATTGCCTAGGTTTTGCACTGCATTTTCATGCAAGGTGAGGTTGCAGTATATGTGGCACAAGGAGAAGCTTTCGAGAATGCTGCCATGTGATGTCTGGAAAATGGACGGTGGTTTCGCATGGCGGCTGGACGTCGAGGCTGCTCTCAGTCTCGGACGGTAAGGGAGATTAGGATTCAAAGAAGTAAATAAGGGGGGAAAGAGGCGAATTAGTAGAATAATCAGGTAATGCAGACTGTTTATTTTACTATAAAGAAGAGAACCCTACACAAAATTAAGACAAACACAAAACAAACAGCGAGATTGACGAGGGTAGATATTTTGATTTTATCATATATATATATATATATGCAGGGATGGACAACGAGATTGATAAAGGGATCGCTCCTATGAAAATTTCATATTCGCATATAATATATGGTTTTCTTTTTATATTTTTTATTGATAAATTGTTTTCGTATTTCTAAAATTTTATAAGTTAGTCTCTTTAGTATATGAAAAATTTTATGTCTATCCATGTATAGATGTGTGGGGATAAATCTGGACAAGGTAGGGTATATCAGTGATATATATAATTACTAGATTAGAGCAATTGGTCGAGGTGTATTGTTTTTGTGGTGTTTGTTGCTTTTGGCATGTGGTTGTGGTGTGATATGAGGATTGGGTGTTTGACTCAATGCCTTGAGCTCTTGTGCTTTATATGCACCAAGATATTTGTCTTTGTGCTTGGGTTGAGTTTATGTTGAGCCATGCACCCTAGAGCTAGTGTTATTATCCGATAAAGTCTATTGAGAAGTGTGAAGTGTACGGTATAGTCAAGGATGAAGTTAAGATCAAACATGAGTGAGTTAAATTCTTTTATATCAAAATAACAAGGTTCTATTAAGTATTTAAATCTGAAAATGGGAGGGACAAAAATCTTATTTAACTAATATTTAAACTTAAAAAAACCTTAAAATGTCACCATAACAAAATATCTAGGAGGGACCACAGTTCCCCAACCCTTTGATAGATTCGTTCCTGGGTACGGTAGTAAAACATATTACACCCATAAGAAAAGAATTTAAATTCGAATTTTAGAGATAACATTATTATTAATAAGAATAACTTTGAATCTTAGGGTTGGTCCATGGGTTTTTGCTTATACTTATTTCACTTCATATATTGTTTCCCGTAAAGATTTCTAGTGTTAATTGCTATGATTGGTTTGGCATCTAAGTTATTTAGTTCATTAATGTATAATAGCTTTGAATAGTACGCATGTACATTTAGGTTATAATTTCTTATGAGTTGAGTACACAGAAGATTCTTAAACTATGGGCCTCATTTTGAATTGGTCTTTAAACTTTAAACTTTATGTATCAATCGTTAAATTATGACTGCTATTTTAATTTACTCCTTAAATTTTAAAATATTCAATATCAATCCTCAAACTATTAATATCATTTCATTTTGATCCTTACGTTAACGTGTTGTTAACTCTACTAGTTTGAAGGTCATGAGAATTGAACTCGTAACCTTTGTTAAAAAAATAACAATCTATTTTTTAAGGTCCCGAGAATTAAATACGTGACCTTCTAAAAGAATTCCATTTATCTTTGAAGTTCTGGGAATTTTTTAGAAGGTAATGTGTTCAATTTTCTAGACCTTAAAAAATAAATTATTATTTTTTAACTAGTAAAGTTATCGACACATTAATGGGGGGATCAAATGGAATATATTGATAATTTAAGGATTGATATAGAATATTTTAAAATTTATGGATCCATTTAGAATTGGGTCATAGTTTAGGGATTGATGTAGAATATTTTAAATTTTAAGGATCAATTTAGAATGTGGGTCATAATTTAGGAGATCCTATCCAATTATCCCATTTCTTATAGATACATACGATCAAATATAAATTTTTTATTTACAAACATGCGTAAATGTAGTATGTTAGCCTATATTTTGTGGAACACTTGCATGATGTTGGACCACTAGCAATGAGCATATTTACTATTAATATACTAGAATCTCTAACCGAAGATGTAAGCATTTACGCACATAAAAGTGCAAAAGGAAATGTATTGAATAGCATAAATACATGTGGTTGGATAAGAGTAATTGAGCTTATCCACTATCCATGCATGCATACATAATTGAGCTAATCCAGTATCCATTCATGCATTACATAATTGAGCTAATCCGGTATCCATTCATGCATTACATAATTGATCTTATCCACTATCCATTCATGCATTACATAATTGAGCATATCCAGTATCCATGCATGTATACATAATCGAGCTTATCCTCTATCCATGCATGCCTACATAATCGAGCTTATCCACTATCCATTCATGCCTACATAATCGAGCTTATTCACTATCCATTCTTGCCTATATAATCGAGCTTATCCTCTATCCATGCATTCTTACATAATCGAGCTTATCCTTTATCCATGCATGCCTACATAATTGAGCTTATCCACCGTCAATGCGTGCTATCCATGCATGCATACATAATTGAGCTTATCCAGTATCCAATAAACCCTAAACCTATATAACTTCTAACAGTTTCTTTCTTCTTATTATGTGTAGATTTTCTGATTGAGGGCCGTTCGACAACAAAGGGCCAAAAACAAAGAACGGAACTTGGCAAGCGTATATATTTATATATGCATGCATGCATGGTGCATGGTGCATGGAAAGTAATGAACTTAGGGGATTGTGAGAAGGATCGTGTTGAATAATTTTCAAGGCTTGAGAGTTGAGATTTTTGGTCGAAACATCAATCAAACTTCACCAAATTACAAAAGTAAAGGCTTTTGCACGTAAGTTTGGGTGCAACTATTTGAAGATGTTTTTAAAGCCTAATTTGTGATTGCTAAATAATTTAAAGTTAATTAGCTTTAATTCTTCTTTGTTACGTCGTCAACCTTTAGCAATTTATCATATCTATGGATGGATTGTGGGGGAAACAGTGGGGGCAGTCGTTCCCTGAAAATTTAAAGTTACTATATATTTTTAAAAAAATTCTATGTATTTTTTATTGAAAATTTGTTTTCGTCTCTTATAATTCTTATAATTTTATAAGTTTGTCTTTACTTAAGTTTTAGAATTTTACATTTCTAACTAGGGATGGGCATGAACCTTAACCTGTCAGGTTGGATATTTAAAAAAAGAGGTTTGGGTCGGTCTTTCAGAGGTTATGTTCGGGTTGGATCGGATTTGGGTTTAGGGTGAAAAATATTTGATCCGACACGAAAAAAATAATTATATATTATATATTTAGAGATAATTACAATAATATATCTCTATATATAATTTTTCAATTAAATATATATTTTATTGAATAAAAATAATAATTTTTTAATAAATATATTTGTAACATTCTCAATATCGAGTTAGTGATTAAATTGTAAAATTTTAGAATTTGGTGATTAAAGTAGAATAATTGAATAGTTCAAAGATTTATTGGAAAATATTTCATGAAGGATGGTTAGTAATTATTAAATGAATTAAAGGGCAAAATGATTATTTGATCAATAAATAAATTAAAAAGGGATAAGGTTGAGATATATACACGTGAGGATTGGGGGAGAGGAATCCAGAGTTCTCTTCATCCTTCTACTTTCTCTCTATTGTGAACTAAGGTAGCAAATGTGAGTTTTTTGGTTAGTGGTTTATTTGTTGATTTTAAGTGTGGATTTTGATCCTTAGGTGATACTTAAGCTTAAGGAAAGCTTATGTTGTCTTATAATTAAAAGATGAAGAAGTTATGAAAGATTAAAGAGAATGAGTTTTAAAGTGAATTTCTGAAAAAGAATTAATAAAGGAACTTTGAGATGGAATTTGATTTGTCATCAACTTAATTAAAAGATATGAAGTGTTAGAAGTAGATTTAGAACAAGTAGAAATTTTGATATGATTATTGATTTCTATTTAGAGAAAGGAATTTTGAAGTTAAGGAGGTATTGAATCAGTAGAAATCGGTTTAAGTATATGTACTTGAGTTAATAATATAAAAGGGAATGAAACATGAAGTATTCAAGCTGAAAAGAGTGAATTTTCGTGATTTAACAGTGATTTCTGGGCAAAGTGTATCGGTACACATTCAATAGGTACTGATACACCCTTGAATAAAAAATATTGAATGTAATAAGTGTCTCGATACACAGGTAGTGTATCGATACCCCCTTGACACGGAACATTTTGAATGTAATTTGGGCACCGATACATCTGTAGTGTACCGATATACTCCTTAAGATAAAAAATGAATTATGGTTTATTAAATTAACTTAAGTTATTAGTATCGAATTATAAGGTTTAAGCTTCTGCTAATTGTCTTAAAAATTATATTTATGTAGATATTGAGCCTAAGCAAGTTCCGGAACAATTGAAGAGTAGGATTGATCAGGGAAAAGACAAAGAGATATAGGTGAGTGCATATGGATAACATGATTATAGTGGTGTATTCTGCTCTTGTGACAAGTCTAGAGTCAATACAATAATACATGATTACATTCCATGCTATAATACATGCATGAGTTTATATTTCATGCATTATGTGATGATGGTTATAAATAAATATGCATGAAAAGTTACTTGAGCTATGTGATAAAGGTAAAAAATTATATGTCTACGAGATATACTATGTGAATTGTGATAAGCCCATGTTATGTTGATGAGAACTATAAGTATAGTTGACATGCCAAGAGTAGAGGTATATGCGGTCCTTCGGGACATATATGTATTTTTTGGAACATGAGGTCTTTTGAGACACATACTTGATCCTTGGCATATGCATATGATTTTTAAGGAATTTCTATGTGGTCCTTATGGACATCTTATATGGTACTTCGGTGCATTTCTACGCGGTATTTCGGGACAAATTCTATGTGCCCCTAGTGGAAATTTATATGAGCTGTGGTGACAACATAGTGCACAACCTCACAGTACTCAGATACCTTGGGTTCTCAAAATTATATCATAGGCTATTGAACTTATTAATGTGAATTCATGATGGATAACTTAATAAGATAATGGGTAAGATACATGGTTATGTGACTTGAATAGATTGAATATATGATTTCATGATATTGCATATCATTGTGATATTTTCATTGTATTTTATTGTTATTATTATTATGCTTCACTAAGTCGATGACTTAGCGTGTGAGTGTTTCGCACGTAGGATTCGAGAAGGTAGACAAGCAAAGTTAGGTAGCTGAGACAACATTACTCCTGCAACTATCAGATCAGAAGCAACTTAAATAGTATGTCATTTTATTATGTAAATCAGTGTTGACATGTAATCAAACGTTTAAGTCGTGCATGCTGTGAGTATTTTGGGAATTTTGTATAAACCTATGCATATATATATGTTGGGCTGAAATTAGTGTAGTAGTGTATCGGTACACTGTAGCAGTATCGATACACAATTTACATTCGATGTTTTTGAGCATCGATACTGTTCACTATTCATAAAAAATATTTTTTCTTAAATTTGTTATAACAAAACATAATTCAACAGTATATTATCGTATTTTCTTAATATAAGTCAAACTGTTCAGTTATCTTGTAAGAATATTGTTTTGAAAAGTAAATGTGACATCTCAGACTTGTATCCAGGTCGGGTACGGGTTGGGGTGTTACATTTAATGGTATCAGAGTTACGATTTAGCCGATTCTCGACATAAACCAGAGTCTAGAGTATCTTTAAATTGAATACATGCCAACATATAGTGAGAACTTCTGATCTGGAATAGTAATGAGTATGTTGTTTTGTTAATAGAACGATATGTTTATTCTTATTAGATGTCCGAACATAGTAGCTCCCGAAGTGAAGCAGGAGAAGATAGGCCAGCTGAGAGAAGCAATTCACCTGCCCTGGCCAGGCAAGGTGAATGACAGACATCTCAGGGAGTGCCTGTGCAAGACCATGATACATTCTTCAGGGCGTTGGACGTAATTTTGACGCATCTTCAACCTTCTGCTCCAGTAACTCAAAGAATGAATGTAGCGAAAGCGAGGATATGGTGGACGAATGTCAACATGAGGATGTCAAGTGACCAGTTGACTTGGTCCTTATTCTTGGAGGAGTTTAAACACAAGTATATTGGAGATCAATTCATTAGGAAAATGAAGCAAGAGTTTATGAATTTGAAGAAGATAAATCGCTCTGTATATGAATACGAGTGTGAGTTTAATAAGTTGAGTCGGTTTGCAACTGAGTTTGTTCCTACAGAGAAAGACGCATGTGAATGGTTTGTGGAGGGCTTGCGTCCTAAATTGAAAGAAATACTGATAGTGTTGAACTTGTTGTCGTTTTAAGAGGTGATTATTAGTGCTAAAACTCTTGAGAGAGCTCAGAATGAAAGATTTGGGGATCAAAGAGTTCTGACTTCGAAGAGGACGGGTGTTTCCTCCAGCTCAGCACCACCAAAAAGAGGAAGAGATTCAGGATTTCGATCTCAAGCTAGATCTGAATCTGTTGCATCATCTGCTAGATGAGCAAGTAAGGCGAGAGCTAGACAGACGCAATCAATGGGATCCGGTGCTGGGAGATCCAATTAAGGTCAAGGTAGACAGTGTCAACATTGTGGGAAGAATCATTTTGGAACATGTCAGATGGCTCATGAAGTATGTTTTCGATGTGGAGAGGCCGAACATTTCATCCGGGATTGCCCATTAATAGTTGGTGAGCCTGCACCATCTAAAAGAAATGTTTCTGCCTAACAACGAGGACGAGGAAGAGGTAGAGGTAGAGGGAGGAACCAGTTTGAATCATCTACACAACTTGAAATTTTCTCAACTACACAGGTATACAATTTAAAGACAAGGGAAGATCGTGATGATCCCGATGTTATAGCAATTACTTTTCAGTTGTTTGATAAGTTGGTATTGGTATTGATTGATACCGGTTCCAATTATTCTTATATTAGCAGTAAATTAGTAAAAGAATTAAGAATACCATTAGAAGCTACGAGTAATGAGTAATAGTAACTAACCCTTTAGGGCACAGTGTTCGGGTAAATAAGGTCTGTAAGGGATGTCCCATAAGGATTCAGGAAATTGAATTCCCTGCTAATCTGATGGAACTACCATTCGATGCGTTTGAAGTAATTCTGAGGATAGACTGGTTGTTCCGTTATTACAGAAATATTGATTGCAGATTGAAAAATGTAACTCTGAGAAGTCCAGAAGGAACATAAGTAAATGTGATCAGTTAAAGGTTTAATCCTTTGCAGATGTAATATCAGCGATGTCAGCAAAAAAGTTTTTACTACAAGGATGCCAAAAAGTGGTCGACATAAGAACTAAAAAGAAAGGTTTAGAGGAGATTCTAATAGTTCAGAGTTCCTTGATGTTTTCCCTGCTGAGTTGCCAGAATTACCTCCAGATAGAGAGTTAGAATTTCAAATAGAAGTCATGTCGGGAATAGCTACTATTGCAATATCTTCTTATCAGATGGCTTCAAAAGAACTGCAAGAATTAAAGAATCAATTGCAAGAGTTGTTACAGAAGGGATTCATTCGACCAAGTGTATCACCTTGGGGAGCTCCAGTGTTATTTTTTAAGAAGAATGATGGTTCAATGCGTCTCTACATTGATTACGACAGCTCAATAAAGTGACAATCAAGAACAAGTATCCCCTTCCTCGAATTGATGACTTGTTCGATCAATTAAAATGAGCTTCGATATTTTTGAAGATTTACTTACGTTCTGGTTATCATCAATTGAAGATTAAAGAGAAAGACATTCCGAATACAACATTTAGAACGAGATATGGACATTTCGAGTTCATCGTAATGCCATTTGGAGTAACGAATGCACCTGTTGCTTTCATGGACCTCATGAATAAGATTTTTCAACCTTATTTAGACCAGTTTGTTGTTGTCTTTATTGATGACATACATGTGTACTCAAAATCCCATGAAAAGCATAGCGCTCATTTGAGGATAGTCTTAAAAATTCTCAGAGATAAGAAGCTTTATGCCAAATTGTCCAAATATGAGTTTTGGCTAAATGAAGTAATTTTCCTAGGGTATGTGATCTCCGCAGATGGGATTAGGGTGGACCCTCAAAAGATAAATACTATTTTGGAATGGGAAGTCCCAAAGAATGTGTTTGAAGTTCGGAGTTTTCTTGGACTTGCCGGTTACTATCGAAGATTCGTTAAGAATTTTTCGATGATAGTACTGCCTTTAACAAAGCTCATGAGAAAGAACGTACCATTTGTTTGGACTTTGGAGTGCCAAGAAAGTTTTGAAAGTTTAAAGAGAATTTTGACAAAAGCTCCTGTATTGGTTCAACTTGAATCTGGCAAGAATTTTGTGGTATACAATGACGCTTCCCATAATGGATTGGGATGTGTATTAATGCAAGAAGAAAAAGTGGTAGCATATGAATTGAGACAATTGAAACCACATGAAAGGAATCATCCAACTCATGATTTGGAAATGGCTGCTGTAGTGTTTGCTCTCAAGATTTGGCGTCACTACCTATGCGGAGAACGTTGTTACTTGTATACAATCATAAGAGCTTGAAGTATTTGATGACTCAAAAAGAGCTTAATTTGAGACAAACGAGATGGGTCAAGTTTTTAAAAGATTATGATGTGATAATTGATTATCATTCCGGAAAGGCTAACGTGGTAGCAAATGCTTTGAGCAGGAAAACATTTGCAGCTTTACGAGTTATGGACGCAAGAGTATCTTTAACAGGAGACAGTGGTCTATGTGCGGAGTTAAAGCTTAAACCAGAGTGGTTGGATCGAATTGGAGAATTACAAAGTAAAGATGAAATGTGTTTGAAAAGAATGGAGCAAGTAAATAATAAAGAGATTAAGGATTTTGAGGTTAAGTCGGATGTGAATTTGTATTATAAATAAAGAATTGTGATACCAGATGATGAGGAATTGAAGAAAGATCTATTGATAGAGGCTCATTGTAGTCCGTTGGCGATGCACCCGGGTGGAACCAAGATGTATATAGATTTGAAAGATCGGTATTAGTGGCAGGGATGAAAAGAGGTATCACTGAATTTGTGTCTAAGTGTTTTGTATGTTAACAAGTCAAAGGCGAGCATCAAGTTCTATCGGGATTGTTACAACCGATTTCCATTTCACAATGGAAGTGGGAAAATGTGACAATGGATTTTGTTTCGGGGTTACCCTTAACTCCGAATAAAAGAGATTCAATTTGGGTAATTGTTGATCGATTGACTAAGTCATCACATTTTCTTCCGGTTAGAATATATTTCTCTATGGAAAAGTACGCAGAGCTGTACATGAGAGAAATTATTAGATTGCATGGAGTGCCTGTTTCTATAGTTTCTGATCTTGACCCTCGATTCACCTTGAGATTCTGGAAATCCCTACATGGAGCATTCAGAACTCGCTTAAACTTTAGTATAGCTTTTCACCCTCAGACGGACGGACAATCAGAGAGGACTATTCAGACCTTGGAAGATATGTTGAGAGCATGTGTAATTGAGTTCAAAGGGTCGTGGAAGAAGTATTTACCATTGGCAGAATTTGCTTACAATAATAGTTATCAATCCAGTATCAAGATGGCACCCTATGAGGCACTATATGGGAGGAAATGTCGTACGCATTAAATTGTTACGAGATCAAAGATCGAAGTGATCTTGGTCCAGATTTGATTTAAGAAGTGGAAGAGAAAGTTTGAGAAATTCAGCATAACCTTAAAGTGACATTTGATCGGCAAAAGTCCTATTCTGATCTTAAAAGAAAAGAGATTGAAGTTGAAGTTGGAGATAAAGTTTTCCTTAAAGTATCTCCCTGGAAAAAAGTATTATGGTTTGGTCGGAAAAGAAAGTTGAGCCCTAGATTCATTGGGCCTTATGAGGTTCTTAAAAGAATAGGACCAGTAGCATATCAGTTTTTGTTGCCACCAGAAATGGAGAAAATTCATAATGTATTCCATGTGTCTATGTTACGGAAATATAGGTCCGATTCCTCCCATATTGTTGCACCGAAGCAAATAGAAGTCCAACCTGATTTAACCTATGAAGAAGAGCCGGTGAAAATATTGGCTTATGAAGTCAAACAATTGAGGAACAAAACTATTCTTTTAGTCAAAGTTCTATGGAGAAATCACTAGGTAGAGGAAGAAACGTGGGAGCGTGAAGAAGATATGCGACATCAGTACCCCCATCTATTTGTGCAATGAAAATTTGAGAACGAATTTTTTTAGGGAGAGATTTGTAACATCCTCAATATCGGGATAATGATTAAATTGTAAATCTTCAGAATTTGGTGATTAAAGTAGAATAATTAAATAGTTCAAGGATTTATTGGGAAATATTTCATGAAGGATTGTTAGTAATTATTAAATGAATTAAAGGGCAAAATGGTCATTCAACCAATAAATAAATTAAAAAGGGATAAGGTTGAGATATATACACGTGAGGATTGGGGGAGAGGAAACAAAGTTGTTGAGTTAATCGATCGATGGAATTAGCCAAGAGGGGGTGAATTGGCAATTAAAAATTCGGTGGAAGCTTTTGCAGAAAATTGAAAAGATTTGCACAGCGATTTAGAGTGGTTCGACTTTCTCAATCAAAGTCTACGTCCACTACCTTAGTTATCCACACTAAGGATTTTCCAACAAATTCACTAATTTGTTCTTTCTTTTGAGGCCAAAGAGATAACCTTACAACACCCTCAAGAATATACCCCAATTCTTGAGAACACTCTTTTCCCAAAGAGAAGATTACAAATTTGCAAACTTACAAGGAAAACCTCACAAGGTAAGATGTTTGCACAATTCTAGAACAAGAAAAGAACACTCAAAGATAATTATAAATGAGCACAAATGGTGTTCTTGAAAGCAAAATGAATATTGAAAGGAAAATTGGCTTGATTTGCACAAACTTGGTGTTTGATGCTTTCTCTCTTGTTTCTCTATGATTTATTGTTGATCAAGGGCTTCAGAACTTGTTTAAATACACCTTGAATCACTTCTGAATGTTGGGGATGATTAGTGAAGATCATATAGCCGTTTTAGTGTGAAAACAATTAATAAAAAAGTTTGGAGCGTGGGGGGAATCGGTACCCCCTATGGGGAATCGGTTCCCTAAGTGTAAAATTCAAATATTTCGACCGTTGAACAGGGGGGAATCGGTACCCCCTATGGGGGAATCGGTTCCCTCCGAGCATTTTGGAAATCTCGGAGCCAAACCATTCAGGGGGGAATCGGTACCCCCTTGGGGGGAATCGGTTCCCTCTGAGCAATCTGGAATTTTTGACTTTGAAATGGTTCGAAATACTTTGAAAGATTATTTTGAAATTGTTTTAAGATTAAAACTTAATTTTACACTTAAGTAAGGATTAAAAATGATTTTTGAAATATTTGGAGTAATGTTTTGATATTCGAATAATTATATCGAATATACTTAGAAAATCATTTTGGAAAATCTTAAAATTCATTTAACTTAATTTGTTATATCGAAATATCAAAAAGTTTTCAACAATCTCCCCCTTTTTGATATAACAAAACATTTTAGTAATTTTAAGATTTTGAAATCAAGTTTTGAAATTACTCCCCCTTACTTTAACACTTCTCCCATTTATCATTTTAAAAACACACTTAAAACACACTTCTCCCCCTTTTTGTTAAATCAAAAAGATTCAAATAAACGTGAAAAATATTAAGCCAATTGATTAGGTATATGTATGCATAAGCTGTTAAGATCACAATCAAGAGAACCGTTAGCCATTAGTTCCATAATCAATATTCATAAACAATGTGATATGGTAAAATTGGTCATATTTGCTAATAATGATGTAAATGATGCAATAATGAATAAATCACACCAAACATATAAGTTCATACCATCCATAAATTCAAACATTCCAAAATATTCAAAATGTTAAAACAATAAGTTTGGAAAACAAAGTAAAACATTTAATCATATATCCGGATCAGGAGGAGGAAAACGAGCTCGCATAGCGGCCATTTCGTTAGTGAGGTCATTAATACGTGCGTTGGTTGCTTCATTATTTGCACGCATTTCCCGAAGAATTTCTAATTGTTGAGCTCCCATTGTGGATAAATGGGACTCTATAGAATTAAAGCGCGAATCCATGGTCGCATATCGGTAATCAAATGTCTCCATAAAAGATTGAAAATATGGAGGCATTTGAGTCGATTGTTGTGCTTGCTCTTCGGGCTGCTCAATCGGCCTGCTCAGGTTCATCTTCAACTTCATCGATGTCTCGCATTAGTTTCTCAAGCTCGAGATCTTCATCAGCTTCGGGTGGAGCTTGTGAAGAACTAGCTCCCGGAGTAGTTGCAGAAGATCGAACCCATTCCCCGGTTTCCTTATCCTTAATCCATCCCGCTCTCGTTAAGGAAAGAAGGTTAATTTGTTTCTTAAGAGGAAAAACGACATCTAGACCGACTCTAAGCCCAGCTTTGAAAAACAGATTACTCAAAATACAACCGTAAACAAGAGATGAACAAAATTTTTTATTAGGAACAAGATTTACGGTTTCAATAATTTCAGCAAAAATAATCTGAGGTAGGTTGATTTTAATATTGTTTTCGAAACAATGTAACCACCAAAGATCTAAGGCTCTAAGAGTAGAATAACGACCTCCAGATGGTCGAAACCACCAAGAAATCATTAGATGAAGAAAACGTTCATGAAGGTCTAGGACACTTGCACTATCCCTTCTTTATAACGAGATCCTAAAACCTGTTTTTCATTTGAAATCCCTTCATTATCTAATCCGAATGTATTGGCTATGTAAGCCGAGTCAATATATAAGAATTGTCCTAGAAGGTAGGAACGAATTCCTATGGTTTCGGTTTCAGTTTGGTCTTTAACACAAACGGCATTAGAATAGAAAATACGAACAAGTTGATGGTAAACGATGGGTTCAAGGTCAAAGAGTTTATCAAATTTCCACTCTTGTAAAAGAGGAAGATATTTAAAATTGATAGCTAAATAGCTTGACGAGAAGGAATACGTTCTTCCCGGATTTTGTAAGAGTCGAAATATTGATAATACCAAAAACGATGATTTATAGGACCAGGATGATTGAAACACGAATTTTGGATAGTCAAATTAGGATCAATAGGATTAGGATTAGAAATTGGAATAGGTGGAGGATTAGGAGGTGGATTTGGTTGTCGGTGTGAACGACTAGATGAAGACCTAGCACGTTTAGGATTAGACGTGGTGAAGGAAATTTGGAATAAATTGGATAACCTGCAATTTTAAAATCAAATGTATGCAATTTAATTAATCCCAAAACTCAATTGAGTCCTCAATATTTCAAGGTTCTCTAAATCAATCCTAATGGGCAAAGTTTTAAAAAAAAAACTTTTGAAAAATATGGTTTTGAGAAACAATATATGTATAGTTTTCATAACAACAACATAATTTAATCAAAACACAATGATTTGAAAAACAACAATTTTTTTTTAATTTCGAAAATTTAAAAATTTTGGAAAATTCTTGTGTTTTTGATGAAATTAGTTGTAACATCTAGTTTCTAATCACTAAACAATCAATGCCCGATCACTATTTCAACCTAGAACTAATTAAAACTAATCCTATGTTCAAAAACAATGAAATAGAGAGTTTAGAAAAATTTACCTTGAAAGATGAAGATTGAGGGGATTTAGATGTTGTTTGCACGATTTTAATGACTCCAACAGGTTTAGAAGATGATATTTGAAGCGAATTCCGATTAATATCGTTGATTTGAGGCAAGAAAGGAGAAAGGGAGGGAGTTTGGTCGGCAAGGAAGAAAATGGAGGGTTTTTGCGTGTTTTGAAGTGTTCTGCCCGATTTTAACAGAACCCCAGGGGGGTATCGATTCCCCTGTGGGGGGAAATCGGTTCCCCTTCAAAGGGGGAATCGGTTCCCTCATGGGGGGATCGATTCCCTCTGCACCAAAATGCTAAAATCCGATTTTAAACACCCAAAATGCTAAATTAATTTTCTCTAGTGGTATTGGCAACTCATATATTGAAAAATAATTATGTTCAAAAAATTAAATTAATCTTTAATTGATATTTGAACATAAAATTAATTTTTCATCAAGAATCATAAACTCCCCCTAACTAATAGCAATGAATGCAATAAAAAAATTACTATTATGAGCATTTTTCAGTATTTATTAAAAGTGTTAAAAAAATATTTCTAAACACTAAGTGAAGATAGGTTGGTCAAACCTAATTTTCTCCTAAGTGTCCAAAATCTTTCCTTGTCTAAGGGTTTTGTAAAGATATCTGCTAATTGATGCAAAATATCAACATATTCTAGAACTACATATTCCTTAGTGACATGGTCTCTAATGAAGTGATGTCTTATTTCAATGTGCTTTGTTCTAGAGTGTTGGATGGGATTTTTAGTGAGACAAATAGCACTAGTATTGTCACACTTGATAGGAATGGTACCTACTTCAATTCCATAATCAAAAAGTTGTTGTTTCATCCATAAAACTTGTGCACAACAACTATCGGCTAAAATGTATTCCGCTTCAGTGGTAGATAATGCAACACAATTTTGCTTCTTTGAAAACCAAGAAATCAGCATATTTCCAAGGAATTGACAAGTACTGGAGGTGCTTTTCCTATCTAATTTGCATCCTCCATAATCCGCATCAGAAAAGGCATGCAAGCTAAAGCTAGAGTCTCTAGGATACCAAAGTCCTAAACTAGGAGTGTCCTTAAGGTATCTAAAGATTCTCTTAACAGCTAGTAAATGTGATTCCTTAGGACATGATTGAAATCTAGCACATAAGCAAACACTAAACATAATGTCAGGTCTACTTGCAGTTAGATAAAGCAAAAAGTCAATCATTGACCTATATAATTTAACATCTACACATTTACCTCCTTCATCTAAGTCAAGCTTTGTTGAAGAGCTCATTAGAGTGTCATGAGGTTTCCCATTTTCCAGTCCAAACTTCTTGAGCATATCTTTTACGTACTTAGCTTGATTAATGAAGATGCCATCTTTTCTTTGCTTGATTTGGAATCCCAAGAAAAATGAGAGCTCCCCCATCATGCTCATCTCAAACTCACTTTGCATTAGCTTAGAAATTTCTTGGCAAAGAACATCATTAGTAGAACCAAATATTATATCATCAACATAAATTTGAACTACTAATAAATCTTTACCTTTATGCTTTAAAAACAATGTAGTGTCAACCTTTCCTTTTGAAAAACCTTTTTCAATTAAAAAATTTGACAATCTTTCATACCAAGCTCTAGGAGCTTGTTTTAAACCATAAAGAGCTTTTATCAATTTAAGAACATGATCTGGAAATTTTGAATCTTCAAAACCTGGAGGTTGTTCCACATACACTTCTTCTTTTATAAAACCATTTAAAAATGCACTTTTAACATCCATTTGATATAATTTAAATTCATGAAAACATGCAAATGCTAATAACATTCTAATTGCTTCCATCCTAGCTACGGGAGCATATGTTTCATCATAGTCTATGCCCTCTTATTGAGTATACCCTTGAGCAACAAGTCTAGCCTTGTTTCTCACTATATTACCACTCTCATCAAGCTTATTCCTAAATACCCATCTAGTACCTACAGTAGATTTATTACTAGGCCTTTCAACTAATGTCCATACTTTACTTCTCTCAAATTGATTTAACTCTTCTTGCATAGCCATAATCCAATGTTCATCATTTAATGCTTCTTTAATATTCTTAGGCTCTATGCATGAGATAAATGCAACATAATTACAAATATTTCTAAGAGAAGATCGAGTTGTTACCCCTTTTGATGGATCACCTATAATTTCACCATCCTTGACATAGTTGTACTCTCTTGGATAAGATACTTCCCTTTCTTCAATGGTTGGATTCTCAAGAGGATCATGAGTTTCCTCATTTTTCGTTTCTTCCTTTGATGATGGTTCTCCAACTTCATGTCTAACATCATTTGTATTTATAACACCTACATCATCATTCACACAAGAATCCTTCCTTGGAAGGGGATTATCATCGAAAACAACATGTATAGACTCTTCTACAACTAAAGTTCTTTTATTAAATACTCGATAAGCTTTAGAATTTAAGGAGTGGACCCAGAAAAATTCCTTCATCACTTTTAGCATCAAATTTGCCAAGGTTTTCTTTACCGTTGTTTAAAACAAAACATTTACATCCAAAAGGATGGAAATAGCTAATGTTAGGCTTTTTATTTTTGAAAATTTCATATGGAGTTTTCTTTAAAATTGGCCTAATCATTACTCGATTAACAACATAACAAGCAGTATTTGTGTCTTTTCCGCCCAAAAATATTTTGGCAAATTATTTTCACAAAGCATGGTTCTAGCCATTTCTTCTAAAGTTCGATTTTTCCTCTCAACTACTCCATTTTGTTGAGGGGTTCTAGGTGCTGAAAAATTATGACTAATACCATTAGAATTACAAAATTCAATAAATCCAAGATTTTCAAATTCAGTGCCATGATCACTCCTAACACTAGTTATAGAGTAACCCTTTTCATTTTGGATTATTTTTGAAAATGTGATGAACTATTCTAATGCTTCATCTTTAGTACTTAAAAATATAACCCAAGTATATCTAGAATAGTCATCTACCAAGACAAATGCATATTGTTTTCCACCCAAGCTAGTAGTCCTAGTTGGCCCAAAAAGATCTACATGGATCAATTGTAATACTCTACTAGTTGATACGTCATTAATGGATTTAAAAGAAACACGCTTTTGTTTTCCTTTAGCACAAGCATCATAGATTTTATCATTATCAAATTTAAGCTTAGGCAACCCTCGAACTAAATCACCTTGAATTAGCTGTTGCAAAACACTCATACTAGCATGTCCTAGTCTCCTATGCCATAACCAACTATCATGTTCATCTTTAGCAACTAGGCATAAATTAGTCATATCAAAAGAATCTAAATGCACCATGTAAATGTTCCCTATTCTATGACCAACAAGCATAATCCGATTAGATGCAATGTCAATGACTTTACAACCATTAATTTCAAATAAGACATTGAATCCTTTATCGCATAATTGACTAATACTCAATAGATTATGTTTTAATCCATTCACATATAAAACATTCTTAATTTGTATGGAAGAGGTATTACCTATTGTACCAATACCTTCAATGTGACCTTTTGAATTGTCTCCAAAAGTCACTTCTCCTCCATTTTTGGCGTTAAGCTCAATGAACCGGCTTTTGTCTCCGGTCATATGTCTTGAGGATCCACTATCAAGGTACCATGAATTTGAATTTGTTTCCCGTGCCTTGTAGCAATGCTCCTTTCCCTACAAACATAGATTAATTTTTGATTTTTGGTACCCAAATTCTTTTGGGTCCATATTCATTAGTTTCCAAAATCCTAGTCTCCTTAGGTATCCATTTATGTAGGATATTTTTATCTTTAGTAGTAATGAGTTCTTTAGGAACCCACATACTTCTAACGATTTTTCTGTTAGAGGTTCTTTGGGGACCTCTATGATTGTAGTTTCTAAAACTTTTTCTAACAAAGTTGGATTTTGAATTTTCACCTTTTTCAAAATGTTTTGTTCTAACTTTATCAAAAGAAGTTTTAAGATCATCAATTTTCTTTTGATGATCATCATTGATATTTGAAAGTAAATTTTGCAAATCTAAAATTTTCTTTTCAAACTCTTCTAGTTTGATTTGCAAATCTTTGATTTTACTTTCAAGATCGTTGTTGGTTTTGGATATGAGTTTGTTTTCATTTTTCAATTTTGAAACATCGTTTTTATATTTTAAAAATAATTTCTCATAATCCGAAGCCAACCCATTATATTCCTCTAATAACTCATCATAGGATAGATCATCAAAATCGGATGAGTTAGAGGTTACCTTAGAATCTTCCCCAAATGCCATCAAGCACAAGTTAGCTACTTCTTGTTCCTCTTCATCGGAACTTTCTTCATCGCTCCATGTAGCCACATGAACCTTGTGCTTATTCTTTGATTGACCCTTTTTCTTCAATTGTGGGCAATCATATTTAACATGCCCTGGCTTTTTGCATTCGTAGCAAATGATTGGGTCATTCTCTTTCAGTTCATTTTTGAGGCCTTCATTTCGTTTGAATTTTCTTTCTCGATAAGGTCTCATAATTTTTCTGAACCGTTTGGCAAACAATGCCATTTCCTCGTCATCGTCATCGTTATTCGAATCACTCTAATCTTTTGTGGATTTGAGAGTAACTCCAATGTTTTTCTTCCTCTCCTTCTTCTTTGGTGTCTCGTCAATTTTGTCGAGGTCCACCTCATCTTCGAGCATCATTTCATGAGTGAGGAGTGACCCAATTAGCTCTTCAAGAGTTAAGGACGTTAAGTCCTTAGACTCGATGATTGCCGTCTTCTTTGATTGCCACGATTTTGGGAGGGAGTAGACTTACTTCCTCACAAGCTTTTCATTTGAAATGATCTCTCCATATGATTTGAGACCATTGACGATCGTTGAAAATCTATCCGTCATAGCTTTGATATCTTCATTTGGTTTCATCCTGAAATTTTCATAGCTATGCGTTAGAATACTAATTTTAGATTTCTTTACCTCATCGGTACCTTCATGAGTGACTTGAAGTTTGTCCCATATTTCTTTGGCGGTTGTACACGATGAAACTCTTCCATATTCATCTGGTCCAAGAGCACAAAAAATGATATGGATGGCTTTGGAGTTGAGCTGGAACATTCTTGTCTCTCCTTCACTCCACAACCTTGGATGAGTGAGAGGTTTATGTATCCTTCTTCTACAGCATTCCATGCTCCCATGTCACTTGCTTGAATGAAGTACATCATTCTATTCTTCCAATAGGCATAGTTAGCTCCATTGAAGAAAGGAGGCTTGTTGACGGGCATCGAATCGAGACCAGAGTCGAAGTTTGAAGCGGAGGCCATTGATGACTTTGATAATCGATATAACTCTTCCCGAATCGACTCAAGAGGCGATTAAACCTTCAAATGAGTTAGGCTCTGATGCCAATTATTGAGTTAATCGATCGACGAATTAGCCAAGAGGAGGGTGAATTGGCAATTAAAAATTCGGTGGAAGCTTTTGCAGAAAATTGAAAAGATTTGCACATCGATTTAGAGTGGTTCGAATTTCTCAATCAAAGTCTACGTCCACTACCTTAGCTATCCACACTAAGGATTTTCCAACAAATTCACTAATTTGTTCTTTCTTTTGAGGCCAAAGAGATAACCTTACAACACCCTCAAGAATATACCCCAATTCTTGAGAACACTCTTTTCCCAAAGAGAAGATTACAAATTTGCAAACTTACAAGGAAAACCTCACAAGGTAAGATGTTTGCACAATTCTAGAACAAGAAAAGAACACTCAAAGATAATTACAAATGAGCACAAATGGTGTTCTTGAAAGCAAAATGAATATTGAAAGGAAAATTGGCTTGATTTGCACAAACTTGGTGTTTGATGATTTCTCTCTTGTTTCTCTATGATTTCTTGTTGATCAAGGGCTTCAGAACTTGTTTAAATACACCTTGAATCATTTTTGAACGTTGGGGATGATTAGTGAAGATCATATAGCCGTTTTAGTGTGAAAATAATTAATAAAACAGTTTAGAGCGTGGGAGAATCGGTACCCCCTATGGGGAATCGGTTCCCTAAGTGTAAAATTCAAATATTTCGATCGTTGAACAGGGGGGAATCGGTACCCCCTATGGGGGAATCGGTTCCCTCCGAGCATTCTGGAAATCTCGGAGCCAAACCATTCAGGGGGGAATCGGTTCCCTCTGAGCAATCTGGAATTTTTGACTTTGAAATGGTTCGAAATACTTTGAAAGATTATTTTGAAATTGTTTTAAGATTAAAACTTAATTTTACACTTAAGTAAGGATTAAAAATGATTTTTGAAATATTTGGAGTAATGTTTTGATATTCGAATAATTATATCGAATATACTTAGAAAATCATTTTGGAAAATCTTAAAATTCATTTAACTTAATTTGTTATATCGAAATATCAAAAAGTTTTCAACAAAAGTTTCCAGAGTTCTCTTCATCATTCTCCTTTCTCTCCATCATGAACCAAGGTAGCAAAGGTGAGTTTTCTGGTTAGTGGTTTATTTGTTGATTTTAAGTGTGAGTTTTGATCCTTAGGTGATACTTAAGCTTAAGGAAAGCTTAAGTTTTCTTATAATCAAAAGATGAAGAAGTTATGAAAGATTAAAGTGAATGGGTTTCAAAGTGAATTTCTGAAAAAGAGTTAATAAAGGAACTTTGAGATGGAATTTGACTTGTCATCAACTTAATTAAAAGATATGAAGTGTTAGAAGTGGATTTAGAACAAGTACAAATTTTGGTATGATTATTGATTTCTATTTGGAGAAAGGAATTTTGAAGTTAAGGAGGTATTGAATGAGTAGAAATTGATTTAAGTATATGGTCTTGAGTTAATAATATAAAAGGGAATTAAACATGAAGTATTGAAGCTGAAAAGATTGAATTTTCGTGATTTAACAGTGATTTCTGGGCAAAGTGTATCGGTACACATTCAATAGGTACCGATACACCCTTAAATAAAAAACATCGAATGCAATAAGTGTATCGATACACAGGTGACACGAAAAATTTCAAATGTAATTTGGGTACCGATACATCCGTAGTGTACCGATACATCCGTAGTGTACCGATACACTCCTTAAGGAAAAAATGAATTATGGTTTATTAAATTAACTTAAGTTATTAGTATCGAATTATAAGGTTTAGGCTTCTTCTAATTGTCTTAAAAATTATATTTATGTAGATATCGAGCTTAAGCAAGTTCCGAACAATTGAAGAGTAGGATTGATCGGGGAAAAGACAAAGAGATATAGGTGAGTGCATATGCATAGCATGATTATAGTGGTATATTCCGCTTTAGACTTTGATAAGTCTAGAGTCAATACAATAATACATGATTACATTCCATGCTATAATACATGGCATGAGTTTATATTTCATGCATTATGTGATGATGATTATAAATAAATATGCATGAAAAGTTACTTGAGCTATGTGATTAAGGTAAGAAATTACATGTCTATGAGATATACTATGTGAATTGTGATAAGCCCATGTTATGTCGATGAGAACTATATGTATAGTTGGCATGCCAAGAGTAGAGGGTCTACGCGATCCTTCAGGACATATATGTATTCTTTGGAACATGTGTGAGGTCTTTTGAGACATATATTGATCCTTGGCATATGTATATGATTCTTAAGAAATTTCTATGAGGTCCTTATGGACATCTTATATGGCACTTCGGTGCATTTCTACGTGGTCCTTCGGGACAAATTTTACGTGCCCTAGTGGGAATTTATATGAGTTGTGGTGACAACATAGTGCACAACCTCACAGTACTAAGATACATTGGGTTCTTAGTATTATATCATGGGCTATTGAACTTATTAATGTGAATTCATGATGGATAACTTAATAAGATCCTGGGTAAGATACATGGTTATGTGACTTGCATGGATTGAATATATGATTTCATGATATTGCATATCTTTGTGACATTTTCATTATATTTTATTGTTATTATTATTATGTCTCACTAAGTCGATGACTTAGCATGTAAGTATTTCACACGTAAGATCCAAGAAGGTAGACAAGCAAAGTTAGGTAGACAAGCAAAGTTAGGTAGCTGGGACAACATTACTCCTGCAACTATCAAATTAAAAGCAACTTAAATAATATGTCATTTTGTTATGTAAATCAGTGTTGGCATGTAATCAAACATTTAAGTCGTGTATGCTGTGAATATTTTGGGAATTTTGTATAAACCTATGCATATATATATATATATATATGTGTGTGTTGGGCTGAAATTACTATAGTAGTGTATCGGTACACTGTAGCAGTATCGATACACAATTTACATTCGATGTTTTTGAGCATCGGTGCTGTTCATTATTGTTCACACAGTATCGTATTATTTATATAGTATCAATACTATTCATACAGTACAATACTATTCATAAAAACATTTTTCCTTAAATTTGTTATAACGAAACATAATTTACAATATATTATCGTATTTTCTTAATATAAGTCCAACTGTTCAATTATCTTGTAAGAATATTGTTTTGAAAAGTAAATGTGACATCTCAGACTCGTATTCGAGTTGGGTACGAGTTGGGGGTGTTACAATATTATTTCGGGATGGGTTCGAATTTTATCTCAAAAAGTTGGGTCGGGTGGAGGATGTATCTTTTTTGGGTCAGGTCAAGTGGAGGATGTATAATTTTTGGGTCAGACTGGGTTTATTGGAAATTCAACCTATTTCTAACATAAATTCTACATCTGTCACTGAATATCTATGTATAATATTGCATTCAATGATGGGGGTACTGAGGTGTTAACTTTAAAATTTCAAATTTTTATATAATTTAAATAGATAATTTAATTTCCCAGCTCATAAATTTCTAATCTAATTATATTGATTATTTTTTTACTTCTAAAATCATCTATATGTAACTCTATATAACTGACTATAAAATCATTATTTTACCTTTTATAATATTTTATGTATATTTTTTTGTAATATATGTACTAAAATCATAAGTGTACAAATATATTCTTCAAGAAAAGATATACGTATATATTATATACTTATATAATGCATATATTACGGATATATCATCTAAAATTATATTCATTAAACAATCTATTTGTTATGTCCAATTATTATTATTTTCAGAAAATATTCATAGAGTAGTCGTGGTTGTTAAGGAAATTTTATTTTTTCTTGATCACTCGGGTTTGAACAACATAGTCTGCACATATGTGAGTTTAAATATATGTATTTTCAAGAAAAAAGAGTATATTTTCTAAATTTGATTAAGTGATGTTTCTTAACGTTGGTTCTATGAATTAATTAAATTGAAATTTAATTGAATTTAAGAATTTTTTTCAACATTATCAAATGATGTGTTTGAAAGAATGTTTAAAGTTTAACATCTTCATTACGTGTCTAAAGTTTTTTTAGATAAATTATATTTTTGTCACTTAACTTCGATTGTGTTTATGTTTCAATTATTCAACTTTTTTTTTTTTAATTTAATCACTTAATTTTTCAAATTCAGTTAAGTTAGTAATAGATTGATGACGTGGCAATGCTTTTGTTTTTGTTTAACCTTAGACATGATATCTAAATTTACCCCCATCATTTTTTTAATCTATTCTTCTTCAACTTAACCTAACCACCACTATATATTTTTCTTCACAATTTCAACTTTAATAATAAGAGAAGGCGTGAGCCTTGAAAACAAACAACAAAAATAATTCTCGTAGATATATCAAAAAATACGAAGTTGATGATGCTGGAATCAAGAAATATGTCATTGGAGAATAGTTAAAATTTCAAATAACCAATAAAAGTCGTTAATGGATCAAATACGTGTCTACGAGAAGTTGGTTTCAGACATCTTAGCCGAAGGAACGAATATGTGTGGAATTCTTCGAGCAAACACCCTTATTAAAAAAATTAATATTAAATAATTACCAGTTTGGTTTTTGAAGAATAATGTTGAGTGAACAGTATATATATATATGCGCTTCTTAGCATTTCTACTCCGACAAAGAGATGTTTACTGAATTAATTGAAAATGAATAGTTCCAACAATTTAGAAGTACTCAATAAGTGAAAGATCTTACTCAAACTTCTAACCGTTGAATAATGCTCTCTATGTACCTATCTCACATAAAAATTTGATTACTGATGAATTACTAAAATGAGAAATGGTTTTGGTGGGTGGGTCTCTTAGCGGAGATATTTTACATATACAAAGATTCAAACTCGTAACCTGTTTAGACGATATTAAACTGTTTACCGCTTGAACTAATCCCATTGGTTGAATTTAAAATTATTGATGGTGTGTTCGTTGGATATGTTCTTAATAGTGTTGTTGTATACACTCTCATATTTGTGCATAATCTTTTTCTTATTTGTGCATATAGAGATGATATTTTCTTTGAAATGTTTCTTTTAACGAAATTAACATAAATGTTGAAACAGACTTTCAAAGTGTTTCAGTTAAACATTTCTCAATATTTTTTCCCAGAGAAACAAAAATTACTAAGAATTTTACATAATATTTATTATTTATTTTCATTATTTAAAATGTAGAATACTCACTTTTCCATTATAAAAAATAAAAAAATAATTATGAATCATATGAAAATTCATTTCAATTTGGGTCTATGACCACAATTTTAGAACTTATATTTCAATTTAGAGAGTATTATCCTTTGATAATCCAGATTCGGACAACATTAACTGTTATCTGCATCTGCACCTGCAACAGATGTGCTTGAATTTATCCAAATTTGTTCATAAATACGTAAAAGAAGAAGCATCCATTTTTATTTTAACCCATTCAATACATGGATATGTAAATGACATCTTAATCGGCACCGAGAACATAAGAACTATAGAATCTGAAAAGAGATGTAAAATAAATTCAAGTCTTTGAGCAAAAATGATGAATTTTGATGTGTGTCGAGTAGCTTATTTATTCTCGACCCAAAAACCCAAGACTCATTAGGTTATCCATCACCACCAATTTGGTCATATGGCAGAACCCAGAAAGTCTCGATAAACAATTATTGCCGAAACAAATCTGAGAAAGCACATTAACAGTTTAACATGAGAGAAACCGAGAGGGCAGCTAGTTGACAACATCAACGACCAGCTTGCGAGATTTGAGAACAGACCACCTCAAGCGGCGGTAGTAGCCAGCTTGGAGCAATGCCAGCGACAATACGAATATCCATTTAAAACCCATCTGCATTAGAATACGGAAATATCAGGAATTTATCTGTTAAAACGAGGTGTCTTTAGATGAAATTATACGCACCAGCTTCCTTTCTTCCATTTCGGGTTCTGCTGCCCATGACAAAAATGTCACAACATCTTTCCCCATCTACACCATATGACAATAATATGCAAATAATTAGGAAGGTTCTTGAAACCATACAAAGAATGACCGAAACAGAAGGTACAGACCAACCTGAGCTTCAGTTGCAGGGGTGCCATCTTCATACTCTACAGCACCATCAATAAGCATTTTTGGCATGGCAATTGCACCCCCAGGGAAGTAAGGGTTATAGTGTAACCCTTCACGAATCTACAAATGAGAAATGAAGACTTTAGATCTTGACAAAGAATCTTCAGTCGTGGCTAACTATTTGCAGCCTGCTATTAACATCAAAGAGTACATTGCATGTGCCACACAAGCATACAAAACTCAACAAAAGAACTACGGTTCATGATTAAATCAATGCTTAAATTCTGAACTATACGCAACAGAAAGACATTGGCCTTGCATTTAAAATGGGCCTTTTTCACAAGACAAGCTCACTGAAAAACGACAGTTAAAATGACCAAATTCGAAGGGCTATACAATTCCATCCTAACTTGAGACCCACATTGTCTCTTCCATTGCATACTCCCAATTGCCAAATATATACATATGTAGTATCTTTGTACAAAGCAATATGGTTCCAACATTAGACGTTTGAACATAGTGAGAAGCAGAATTTACCAAACACCAGCAGGAGGATCACGATAACCAGTTAGAAGCGCAAACACATAATTCTGGCCATTATGACGAGCCTGAAAAAATAACAAAAGTATGGCATCTCAAGGATATATAAAAAATAACTTCCACAGTAATCCAAAATGAAATGCAAGAATTACTTTGGTAATGAGACTTAGATCTGGAGGATAAGCTCCTCCATTTGCAAACCTAGCTGCTTGTTCGTTTGCATATGGCTGAGGGAAGCGGTCACTGAGTTTACCAGGACGAGTAAACATCTCGCCCTCATCATTAGGACCATCAACCACTTCAATCTCAGCTGCCATAGCCTTCGTCTCCTCTTCTGTATATGCAACTCCCACCAAATCACGGTATGATATTAAAGACATAGAGTGGCAGGATGCACATACTTGCTGGTAAACCTGATGACCACGGCGAATCCTGATCATGTGAAATTATTCTCACATTACTACGGTAGCAAAATATTAAAATATTGGCAATGGTTAACCTAACATTACAACTAAAGTGCAAGATTCTAAATCGATTCCCCCATTCACAGAATGGAACTTGAGAGTTTAGACTGACATCAAGGTTTTTCCTTGTGCAAAGAGTAAAAATCAATAAGAGCTAAAATGAAAGAGACCATTCCTTGGATCACAATGGCCTCCAGTTATATATATAGGAATCATCGATGAATCGACGATCGTACTAGGATCACATTTTTTTAAGTAAAGCTTATTCACTTTTGTGCATGTAACCAAAAAGTAAGGACAAACATATAACTCACGAAGAATGGTCGTATGAACTGAGGATGCCTTGGTGAGGCCAAGGATAATTTGGAACTCCTAACCCGTGTTCTGCCTCATCAGCAGAAGCTACTGTTGCGAAACCTAGTAAACCGGTAACACCGGCTCCAAGGAGTGCAACCTTCATACCAGCAGAACCAGCATCTTCATTAGCTTTCCTCGATGTAAGCCATGATAAAGCTTGAACCTGAGCAATAACGCATAACAATATTGATAACGGGTAGAAAATTAAATCCTAAAGAAACATTTCATTACCATTCAAAGATGAAAATGCATCATACGTTGACAAAACTTCAGGAAAGTGGAAAATACATGTATCTAAATATTAATGAAAATCCAGTAAGAACTGTGTAGACTATACAGTCTTCACAAGATCATTCCATAGTAGATAACAAGATAAGCATGATATTACTGAAGGAAAACTATTAAAGAATCTTACGGCAGATTGAGATTGAAATTTCCTCCTTATAACCCGGTGGATTAATCCTCCAGCCATTTCAGTTAATATCCCTGAAAAAAATCAGCTGAACTTTAATAAGCAAGAACATATTTACACATAAAAATCCAAAAAAAGAGAGGAAAAAGACAAAGGACCAAATGAGATTAAACAGAGAATTCGTATTATATATATTCTAACTATTCCCAAAAGGTTAATTTTAGCCAGAAAATAATTATTTCTCTAAAAGGGAGAAAGTTTAGAGTGTTCAAACAACTGGGTACTCATGAAATCAAAGGACAAACGTCAAAACACAAATACCAGTAAGATTTTTCGCATAAGCCCACTCTGAAAAATAACACAAAAAATCCAAAAAGGTGCAGTTGAAGATGAAAAAGGAGGAACAAGGAAACCCTACGGGATCTGGGGCAGATCCAATAACTATGGAGGAGAAATAAATAAACCCAAAGATGAAAAAAGATGTAAGAGAGACGAAGAACTAACTTGGGAAATAGATTGAATGTTGATCTCAGAGAGGTGGAGATCAAAGAACCGGCGGCTGCTTCAGAGATCCAAAGGAAAATAGAGAAAACAGCTGAAAAAAAGGGAGCAAAAAATGGATAAGAGATTGAAGATTGATTTAGTCAGGCAGTAGATTTTGGGCCCATGAAAATCCGCCATGTGAGTGACAGAAGAATAGCCCATTGATGAAATGGCTCAAGAAAAAGGGCCCATTTTTGCAGAGACAACAACCCATTGCAACTACCCACCGAACCTGAAAACGACAGCATGTCCTTTTTTCTGTACTTCGGCCAAATAGGTCTGTAAACGAACGAACGCACACAAATGGAGGTATGTTCATATTTATTCATTTAATAAATAAATGAACATAAACGAATACGAACAATTTTTTTGTTCATGTTCGTTTATTAAGGAATATAACTTGTTCATGTTCGTTCATTTAATAAATAAACGAATATAAACGAACACGAAGATAAACGAACACGAACATAAATGAACACGAACATAAACGTTGGAGACCCTACCTTCCATTGTTCTTTCATGAAAAATAATCGACAATGCAAATCAACCAAATCTACAGTGATAAATAGCGTAAGAGCTGATTAGCAGTGATGAAATGTTTGAAGATATCAAATATTTCGATCGATCTTTTAAAGATATTAAATGATTCACACGACTTTAATTTATCGCTATAACATTTATCTTAGTGGTCCATGATTACATATGAACAATCATTTTCCGCTATTACACTCTTTTTCAGAAATTGCATTGAAACTTTTGTTTTGTTTTTTTTTTGTCAAATTCTATATATTTTTCTCTTTACTGATGCTCATATACTTCTAATTGTTAATCTTCTCATTTATTTTTAGAAAGAAGTATGATGTTTTCTTGAGTTTTAGATGTGAAGATACCCGCAATAACTTTACATATCAACTATTAAGCCAAATAAAACAAAGAAAGAGATGAAAACAGACCTGTAAAACTTCATATTGCACTATAATATAACGAGTTTTGAAGCATTCAGCTATCGTCTCCACTCTCCAGTGAACACTAGGGTTTGGGAAAAAAAAGGGAAAATGAATATAAGTGCAAGGTGCTTCACGGGTTAACATATTGGATTTAATCTCCAAATAAAATTGGGTTAATTATGGAGTTGGTCATCAGAATATCAGATTAATTAATATTTTTAAGATACTTACAAATTGGTCACCAAAATTGATTTAAGAAGATTGGGTTAAACATAAATGAATGAACATAAACGAACATAATCGAACGAACATAACCGAATGTTCACGAACATAAATGAACGAACGCGACCTATGTTCATGTTCGTTCATTTAATTAAACGAACAAAAAATCTTGTTCATGTTCGTTCATTTAATAAATAAACGCACATAAACGAACTTCCCGCCGCACGGTTCATGAACGGTTCGCTAAACGTTCAGTTCATTTACAGGCCTACGACCAAGACATGAAATTAAAAAGGTCCAATTCCGGTTGTAGTCCTTGCACTATATATAAGTTCGAGGATTTAATTTTTTAATACTTTAATTTATTTTTTTAGTATTTATATTTTTAAATTTTAGTCTCAGTTCAAACAATAACAATGCCTAAATCTCATGGTGGTTTGGGTTTATTTGACGTGAACTCTAGGAATCGAGCTTTACTAAATAAATGGATTTGGAGATTTAGTGAGGAAGGTGGTAGTTTATGGAGGAACATAATTGTTGCTAAGTATAAGTATGATCATAATTCGATTCTTCCAAAAGCTGTGAATGGTAGGAATTCGTCATGGGTTTGGCGCTCCATTGTTAATCCGGCAGTGGCTAATGGGGCTGGTTTTATGTCAGAAGTTCGTTGTGTGATGGGTAATGGCTTAAATATTGAGTTCTGGACAGATTACTGGACTGATATGCTTTGTTTAAAAGATTCCTTTCCTAGAGTGTACGAGTTGGCCATTAAAAAAGCTGGTAAAATAAGTGAGTTCGGCCATTGGGTGTCGGGAGTTTGGGAATGGAATATTGAAATTAGAAGACCATTGTTTGATTGGGAAGGGACTTTGTGGGATGATTTTATCCAAGTTTTGAATAGAGCAGTAAGTTTAGTTCAAGGTGTGGACAGATTAAAATGGTTAAGCTCTCATGATGGTACTTATAGTCCAAATTTTTTTGTACTAAACTAGCTTGTGTTGGCAAAAATGAAGATTCAATTTGGAAATTGGTGTGGTATAATTTTATCCCTCCTAGAGTCTCGGCGTTCGTCTGGAAAGCTGTTCATCAACGTTTACCGGTTTCCTCAGAGCTGGAAAAAAGAGGCGTCATCTGTTTAAATCATCCATTGTGTATTTTCTGTAATCGAGAGAAGGAAACAGTTTGCCATGTTTTGTGTCAATGTGATGTGGTTTGGCAAGTGTGGCAAAGATGGAGTAGTTTGTGGAAGGTTAACCTAGTGTTTCCTAGGAATATTAAAGGATTGTTACATGTATGGTTCAATCAATCCATTAGGAAAAAGGTTAGACCTCTTTGGCAAGTGGGATTTTTTGGTATAATCTGGAAAATATGGTTGTGTAGAAATAAAACAAGGTTCAATGGTTGTTCCTTTTCAGTGGATCATATTTTTAATATGGTCTTGCTGCAGATTGGTATATGGGCAAATTATCAATGGCCATCGCTAATCCCAGTCGCTCAAGATTTTGTTCGCAGTCCTGAATCTTTTATTATTGGTTACTGGTAGTGAGATTGTGTCGATTATGGAGTATTTGCTGGCTTTGTCTTGCTGTTTTTTATAGTGCTGTTTTGGTTCTGGCGTATGTTTTTTTTGGATAAATAAAATAATATTATTACCCAATGGCAGCAGTATAATGCTACAGTGCAGACATCAAAACAATTACAAAACATTCATCAAAACAACCTGTGTGGAGCATGAACAACCAACATAGTAATATGGTTAGTCAATACCCCATTGAATACAAAGAGAGATATTGACTCTATCTATTCTATTGATTATCCTATCTCTTAGTTGAATTCTAACAAACTCCTTAATAGCTTTAAGAATTTCATCAACTGTTCTTGAGCTTCTTCTAAATAGCCTTTTGTTTCTTTCTTCCCAAAGAGAATAAATAAATGCAATCTATGCAAGCTTCAAAATATTTATAAGGAGGGAGTTACCTGTCCAAGTGGCAGATGCCCAGGATAATAGTTGATCCCAAGACAATGAAGATCTCCGCAAGCCGATTAGTAGTAAGATTTCCTTTCAGACAGAGCTTGCAAGTGGGCATTCTATGAACATGTGATCTCTTGTTTCCTGAGACTCATTACATAAAACACATAAACCATCTGTAACAATACCCATATGTTGTAGTCTGACTTTAGTAGGAAGTCTGTCCAAGATAGCCATCCAAGCGATCATGCTATGTTTAGGAATGTGGAGAGGAAACCATATCAGATTATGCCAGAGAACTTTGTCTCGCTTAACTCTTGTCACTTCCCAAATTGCACGAATTGATGTTGCTCCGGTAGAGTATACAGCGTTGGCTTCTCGCCTAAGTTTGAGTAATTTCCTGAAGCTCCAGCTGGTGTTTGTACCACTATCGATGAGCGAGAAGTCTTTATCGTTGAGGACATAGTTATTTATCCAAGCAACCCACAATGAGCCTTCACCTGCTAGGATACTTCGAATTAGCTGGATCATACATGCCTTATTCCACGTTTTTAAGTCCTTTAACCCAAGCCCGCCTTCATGTTTTGGTTTGCATATCGTTTCCCAACTTACTCTAGCTCCGGTAGCCGCTTTATCAGAACCTTTCCAAAAAAATCGAGAACAGAGTTGCTCAATCTTCTTAATGATAGATTGAGGAAGAAAAAGTTGTCTGCACCAGTAGTTAGCAACACTGAACAAGACCGCTCTTATAAGTTCGAGTCTTCCTGCATAAGACAAGAGTTTACCTGACCAGTGGTAAAGCCTGGATTTGATATTGTCAATGAGAACAACACAGTCCTTTTCAGAGAGTTTCCTTGTGACCAAAGGGACTCCTAGGTATCTCACAGGAAGGCATCCTTGCTTGAACCCCGTAGCTTTGGTGATGAACTCCAGGATATTAGTAGAGATACCAGAAGCATAGAATTCGCATTTGGCCGCATTAAGCTTGAGGCCAGACATTTCATAGAATTTGTCTAAAACAGTATTGACTCCTACAACTGATTCCAAATTTCCTTTGCAAAAGATTAGAAGATCATCCGCAAACATTAAGTGAGTGAGCCCTATCTTCTTACATTTAGGGTGGAAGCCAAACATGCCTCTCGCAGCAGCCAAGTTTATGGAATCTGTTATGTTAGCTTATTGGGTGGTTCTGTTTTCTAATGTATAAAGCTACTGACAGGAAGATTTGATAGCAATAGTGTTACTTGGCAGGTTTAGAACTACGCTGTTGTTTGTTCTTGGATTCCAGGCACTTGTTAGACGTAGGGTGGGTGTTTTTGTTCAGGATGTGTTTTTCATTTTGTGTACTCTATTTCTCGTTACTTCTCATTACTTACTACCTCAAGGTACACTCTTTTTCCTCTATTTAGGTTTAGGGAGGTTTTTTAATGAGATCCCTGAGGTGGTCTACTTTGTAAATTATAATACAAAGTACCTTATTTCAAAAAAAAAAAAAAATTCAAAATCTTTTGAACCAATTATGAATTGATTGAATCATAAGGAAAAGGTGATTTAAACTTTTTTTATTTTTATGAAAAAATCGTATACAAATTTGACATTTAACCATCGGAATGTAGAATACAATTCGTATATTCAATAGAACTTTTATCTTCAAATTGGGCATAAATTTTGGCTTACTCGTGAGATTAAATCTTTCAAAAACAATTAAAGTAAACTAACTCCATTGAAGTATTTAAATGATGTCAATCAAGCCATCTATTTGAACAATAAGCTGCTTGCTACCTAAGAGAAACAACTCGCACCTGTGAAGAGGTCTCGCAGCTATATGACCATCATTCAAAGACAACGTATATTGAATGGTAGGCAATGAGGAAGAGGTGGAGTTCTGGAACGATGATTGGCTCAAGGGTCTCAGACCCCTGCGAAATCACTATACCCAATCGAACACAATTGAACGATTCAGCAAAAATGAGAGATTTTGTTATTAAGGAAGGACATTGGAACTGGGAAAACCTCACCGGTCGTCTCCCAGAAAAAGCCATTCACACCTTAATGGCTTTCCCACCCTCTATTGCAAATAACCTGGCTGACAATACAGGATGGAAAGCAACTGCAAACCGATGCTTCTCGCTCAGTTCGGCCTACAAATGCCTAGAAAATCCGAGCGAGAAAAATACAGACAGGTTATGGAAGACCATCTCAAACCACCCAAGTCTCCTAGGATCAAATCGTTTCTCTGGTTAACTTGTAGAAACCGTCTATTAATGAATGCAGAAAGATTACGAAGACATATGGCAACGGAGGCCCATTGTGTTACGTACGGAGATTCCATCGAAGATGCAAACCATATTCTTCGAGAATGCCCGACAGCTCTCATGCTATGGAAGCAGTTGATAAGACCAAATGATGACCTGGAAGAATTCCTCAATGAAGACATCCACATAGAGATTGCCAAAAACTTGGAACGCAATGACTCCCCCGCAGCAAGTATAACGAGCTGGAACGTCCTTTTTAGTGCTGCTTTATGGTCACTATCGGACAAAAGAAATAAAATTATTTTTGACCCTGAAATGATTGAAAGGGAATCGATTTTGGACAAAGGGAAGAGAATTGACATGGACATTGCTAACTCGAAGGAGACCACATTAATCAAAGCAAACTGGATACGAGATAACCCGACCAGCTGGAAACCGCCGGAAGCTCACTGGTGCAAGGTAAATACCGATGGGGCAAGGAAAACCGATACGGGAGAAGCTGCATGTGGAGGGGTTGCCCACAACAACACAGGCGGGGATGGCTTTGGGGCTTTGCCAAGAAAATAAGATATTGTTATACTCTCAAACAGGAACTTTGAGGCATCCCTGAAGGACTTCAAATAGTCCGGAACGCATGAATAAGACGAGTGGTTATGGAAGCTGACAATATCGAAGTAGTGAACCTGTTGAAAGAAGGATCCATTGGAGGAAGGAACCTAACCCTACTGCAACACAGATAGATCCCTAATAAAGGATTGGATAGTAAACTTCAGTTATATTCCAAGTGACGCAAACAAAGCTGCTGATAGAGTGGCAAAGCAAGCATGGACTCTCCAAAATGACACACAGGACTTCGCCCAATCCCAGGAGCGGTGGGAGAAATAGTCGAGTATGAGAAGGAGACTACCAGATAGATAGTGACTACCAGTTACCTTCATACCTTTTTTGCAATAAAAAAAAATTAAGCCACATGTCCTTAATGTTTGATGCGAACAAACGTGGAAGTTAACAAAATTGATATAATTATACGGATAAACTCCAGGATTTATCACTTTTGTTTAAGTTTCATACATTTTTCTTTACTGGATTTAAAAAACATAATATCTAATCACTTTTATTTTTATTTAATCAAGATGTGATAACTTACTTGATCGACTTTTAAATGCTTAATCATTGAAATATTGGTTGTCGTCAGTGAGGAAATTAAACAAAAGTGATAATGTCACTACAGCAAAACTGTACATTTGCGGCGTTTTTTTACATACAGTGGCGTTTTTAAGCGCTGCAAAAGACACCTGCGGCGCTATGACAAACGCCGCAAAAAGCGCCACTGAAAATAGCGTCGCTAAAGTTCGCGGCGTTTGGTAACAAAAAACGCCGCAATAGGTAACGATATATAGCGGCGTTTGTCTAATAAACGCCGCAATAGGTGTTGATATTTAGCGGCGTTTTTTCAACAAACGCCGCAATAGGTGTTGAGATTTAGTGGAGTTTTTCCCACAAACGCCGCAATAGGTGTTGAGATTTAGCGGCGTTTTTCCCACAAACGCCGCAATAGGTCTTGAGATTTAGCGGCGTTTTTCCCACAAACATCGCAAAAGATCTGGTATATAGTGGCGTTTTCTACTCTTTTGCAAATTAAAACTAATTTGTCAAATGTTGTTTTCTACTCTTTTATTACCCAAATTTAACCTGTAGCATTTTCCAATAAAACTTGACATCCATAACAACAAACTTAAAATCCATAACAAGAAAAATGAAATCCATAATAATAAATCAAAGTTTACATTAACGTAAAATATAATGTAGTTCAACATTATTAACTATAATAAACAATAATATCTAAGATATTTTGCTTCTAATCTTACACATTCTTCAAAATTCTTCGTCACAATGAGGCGCTTAAATTCAAAGAGATAAATCCAGTTTATATGGGAAAACAATGATGCAGAGCTAGTATCGTCCTGTCATTTCTTGCACAGATATTTTGCTTCATGAGGTCTTACTCCAATTGGCATGCCACTTGAAAAGGCCCTATCCATGGCATTGCATAACTTGGAACTAGATCTTACCAAGTTCAAGGATTGGTGGAGCAAATTTCAAAGCTTGAAATGCCACCTGATATTAAATAATGAAAAATTAGAATCTTGAGAGCAAACATAACTTGGTAAAGAAGAGGGCAAAGTGACCCAAATTCAGTAAGATTTTCTAATTGTTGATGTGCCATTGGTCCATTGCGTTAATTTACTTTATGCAAATAAAATATAGGAACTTGACTATACATTCAACCTTCCGTTTACAAAATGACTTTCAGAGTATTGCTCCTGACCGTTTCAGAAAGATTCCAAGTCATTGCCAGAGTCGTCTAACCGACGCTCATAAAATGAACTTGAAATACCTTCTTTACAATAGATCCCTATATTAGTAAAAAGATGGCAGACACCCTACATTACATGTCAAGGTTAGTGCCATAAATATAATCTATGCTTAAACAAAAGCCCATCATACTCTACATTCAACCTTCCGTTTACACCTAAAGTGAATCAAAATTAACTGGAAAAAAATTATAGATACTTAAAAGAAAAGCACAAAACAAGGGCTTCTAACATTTAAGTATAACATAAGTGAGGAATGTATCTAAATTCCACTTGAACATCATCAGTAGAATGTTAATTAAATATATTTGAAGAATATTTCCATCAACTATATATTCTCTACCTTTAGAAAGAATATTCTGTATTGCTTCAAAAATGGACCACAAGCAATACAGAATTTATAACCAATAAATATTAATCATCCATTAAGATGAATAACAACTATGAAATAAGAAGGCATCAGTGCTACAGCAATTTATACCTCCAACAAAAACTGCATCCCTCCATCCACAAAGTAATAAGGTGAGTTTGTTAGCAAGAAAATTTTCTTCCCCTTCTCCTTTAACGTCCTAAGAAAGTGTAATAATTGGCCCTGAAACATAAACCAAAATTAGTATTCCCAGGAGGAAAGAACATATTTCACAGAGGACGGGCCAAGCTTCACAGAAATCTTTCTTTGATACTAAACGTCACTAAAAAATAACTAAAACATAAATAGTTAGTACTTACATTTTTTACTAGATATCGATGAGGATCAGAAAGAATTCCTCTATGCATCAAACCACTTCGATGAACATGCTGAATTGCACGATTGACATCTTCATATACATAGCAGGCATCAAATTCTAGTTTAGCATCAACGAAATATTGCACAATATCGGCAATGAGACATGCCTAAAAGATTATGGAAGGGAAAAAAATCAGGAACTTAAAAATAGAACAAAACATGTGCTTATCATAAAGGCAAATAGTCCAAGAAAAGGCAAAAAAACTTACAAAACCTGATAATACAATTTGGCAAGCCTGAAATATGTACTATCCATATCAATGTCCACAAGTGGATTTTCAAATTGACAGGATATTTGACATTATTAGATATATTGAAAGTGAACTTGTTATCTTATTTCATCAATAACATTGGAATGAAGAAGAAGAAAAAGGCAGCAGCAGCAATGACTAAAAGAAGTACTAAGATTACAGTCAATCAAAAGGTATTATGAGACATTAGCATGCATGTGTAAGTATTTGTTGGAATCCCCTAGCCCAAATATCACCATCTGATTATAATGCTCTGACAAACACTCATAGATGCGTCTTACAAATGTGAAAGCCTACATATGTTATTATTTAGACATACATGTACAATATTGTTATACATACAAACAATGCAATTACTGAAACCAACCTCACTAAAGCAGAAAAAGTCCATCAAGCCCACAAGACGGCGTGCCTGGTCATGGCCAATATGTCTTTTTCCATATGTCTCTACTATTTCCGTCTCACTAAGCTGCATCATAAGTTGCAAAATGAGAAGCAGGATATTTCATATAGTCATGTAAGAATTTCCCAACACATGCACATGATACAAACTGATAAGAAGCCTCAAGCTATTGCTAGTGATCATTAATAAAAATGACGAGTTGTTACAAGTTTTAAGAAACTTTAAACTCACATCTTCCCAGGTGTCAAAACCATTCATATTAAACATGGCAGGTTTTATCTAATATTTTCCTCTCTCCCTTTATTGCCAATCATACACCACTATAGTTTGGTAATAAATAACCCATACTAATCATCAAGGCAAACCTAGTTCCAGCATTGCACAATAAGCAGAACAGCCAGGTCACCAGAAATAATTAATAGTACCTGGCGACGACCATAGAAGCATCCCTCTAGCTCTATGGAACCAAAAAAATCCAACTTCAAGAGACATCCATGCTGCCTATCAAAGTACAATCCTCTAATGGGAAAGGAAGTATCATATTTAAAACTCAAACAAACCTCTGGATACCTAATTATATATATATATATATATTGAATTTAGTGTGGAAAAGTGTATAAAACTAAAGTGAACATGATCAATCTTGTAGTTTATCCTAATTATATATTTGCTCCTTATTATTTATATGTTATATCAATTTGATCATAAGTTTATACTAATTTATTGAGCGTAATTAAAATTAGGACTAAATTAATAGAATGTATAAATAATAAGGATCAAATGTATAATTATATTAAATTTATTAATTTTCATGACAAATCTTCTACCAATTGTTAACGATAGGTGATTTGATTGAAATTGTTTAAATAGTTAAATAATTCGATTGATAGAATTAAAAACTAATGGTCAAATTAGAATTTATCCATAGCTAATTGGCCAAAAGAATAGTTTACCCAAATAATTATATGAGGACTAAACCTTTTCGAACCAAACGCAACCGTTCGGCTCAAAACCAAACCAAGTTCATAGACAAACCCGGTCAAATTTGGGTCAAAAGTTTAAGCTAAATCCAAACCAAACATTTTCACTTCCATCAGCTCAGATTAGATCGGATCTTCAAAAGCAAATCTTTCAATCTTCACTTGGCAAATCCGAACTTCATCTCAATGTTCCACTGACAAAATTGTTAGGAAATAAACGAGTAATTTCCCTATAACCAGATTAGTGAGAATGCGAAATAAAAGCGAAAAAATAATACCCAAAATTGATAACAGAGTTCAGCCAATTATGCCTACGTCTCTGGACTGTTGCAGATCTTTTACTAAAGGGAGAAAATTTACTAGTGTTTACAAAAACACTTGAGAGAGTGCTAGAATGATTTGGGGATGATTTTGAAGCTAAATGGGTAAGGGTATTTATAATTGAAGCTTAAGGACTAATCTTTGAAAATACCCTAAAGTGAAAGGACTAAAGTACTATAATCCCAAGCTAAAAAATCAACAAAAGATCACCACCGAATCGGTGCATTAATGCAACAACAAAATATAACTTTCTGATGATTTCAGCAGCCCCCCTTATAGACTTTCAACAATCTCCCACTTGAAGACTGATCTTAATCTGCCTTCACACCTCGATCAATACAACAACATTTCTGCTCTTGTTACTCTAGAATGCCAACTGAAGCTGAACACAACTTCAATTTGTCCGTTGTCACCATCTTGACTCCATTCGACTCTTGTTCACTAGTCTTTGAAGGATTGTTCCTCACTTGAACATCCTCGGCAAGCCCCTGCTTCGACCTTCCTCTTAAGATGGTCTCTGAAGCTAACTCCTCTTGCACTTGGCTTCTACTTGCCTTGGCAGAAATGAACCTTAATGAGCCAACTCTCAATGCCATCTCGATCCTGGGTTCGTCCTCTTCTATGGACAACTCGATTCTAGGCTCATCCATCACATTGGATGACTCGGCTCCCCTCGGGTAATCTTGCAACACTTCTGGCATCTTAAGTTTGCGCCTTCTCGTTTGCTCGACTCTTACCCTTGGCTTAGCATCTTTGACACTTAAACTTGTGCCAAGACTGCACACATCTTCTCCAGATCCACCATCTGGTTCATCATTGAGTGGACTTTCTCTGCCACTCGAGGAACAACATTCCTCATCCTTTGACTTGCCTTCATCATAGATTCACTTGACACTATCCTCGGCTTTCGGCTTTATTTTGAAAGTCTTATTTTTCTTGACTCCAAATTCTTTGATTGACTCGGCGATTGTCAAGGCTTTAGACAACTCTTTGACTTCCCTTCGCTCCAACACTTTCTTCGCCCATGGCTTCAATCTGAACATGAAGGTGAAGAATTTATCTTCTTCAGTCAAACTTGGGACTTTGAGCAAGAGTCTTCTTAATCGGCTCACTTTGTACTCTCGACTTGATGGCTTTATCTCTTGTTATCGCACCGGGTCCCTTTCTGTGCTTGACTGCTTTGACACCTGCAGTCACGTCACGTTTTGATCCTTGATTGACTACTTGAGAACTTGTAGTCACACCATGCTTGCCCCTTGATTCTGCTACTTTGGAACATGTAGCCTCACCAAGTATTTCTTCTAACTTGATTGCTTGAACACTCGCAATCGCATCGGGCTTTCTTCTGGGTTTGGTTGTCTCAACATCAACAGCCTTGCCTCGTCTTGTTCATTGCTTGGCCGTATTGATCCCCTCAATCGAACCAAGTCTTTGTCCTAGCTTGGCAGCTTTAACACTTGTGCCTGCGCTAATTCCAGCTACTTCTTATTCTTCCCATCCTCTTCATGATGGTTGTTAGGCGACGCTTCTCGGGACATCCTCTAATTAAGTGAGGACCATCACAGAAGTAACACTTTAACTTTTCTTTGCTCATCTTCTTCTTCGCATCGGACTTAGCCTTGCCATTCTTTCCTAATGGCTTTCCTTAGCTATTGACAGTCGATGGCTCACATTGGCCATTCAAAGAGCTTCCTCTACCATCTCCCCGCTGCACCTTTTCCCGGTCTCTCCCACTGTTGCCACTATCCTTAGGCATGGGCCTGGACGATACATCGCTACTTGGCTTGACACCTGCAAGCTCAGTCAGCTTTCCGGCTATAACTATGGCCTCCGAAAGTCTCTGGGCATCTCCTTGCTCTCTCCCGAGCATTGCCCCTGGTCTAAGTCCTTCCAAGAAGGTCTTGAGCGCACCATCAAACTTCTCAATTTTCACATTCCCTTCGTCTGCAGCCATCGCTCCCACTTGAATCTGGCTTCGTTTGGATCGTTTCTGACAATTTCCGCAAACCACCCTATATTAGAACACCTCCGTCGAGAAACTCACATCGCTGATCAAATTTCACTATTCATAAAATTCATTATTTACATGAATAGTAATCTCGCAGAAAATTGACAAAATTCACAACCAAAAGCTCTGATACCAGTTGTTGGGAAATAAACGAGTAATTTCCCTCAACCTAAACCAGAGTTAGTGAATGCAGATCTTTTACTAAAGGGATAAAATTTATAGGTGTTTACAAAAACACTTGAGAGAGAGCTAGAATAATTTGGGGATGATTTTGAAGCTAAATGGGTAAGGGTATTGAAGATACTCATTTTTTCATTTAAATATTATTTATATTATTATTATTATTATTATAATTATTTTATTATTAATAAATATTATTACAGGCCCAAATTACATTTTACAAACCCAAAAGCCCAATAGCCCGAAGCCCAGATGGCCCAACAGTGACCCAAACTTAGTGGCCCAGATCCAGAAGCCAAAGTAGAAACCCTAAACTCGATTAGGGTTTGTATCTCAGCCAGCCGCCGCCTTGCTTCTCAACCGTTGGATCTAACTTAGATCCAACGGTCCAGATGGTTCCAGCAGGAAACCCTAGGGTGATGATACCCTAGGGACACGTCCCAGCCGCCGCCGTAGCTTCCAGAAGACCACGCGGCGCTGCTTCAGCTTCCAGCTGCCCCACGTCGACACTGCTGTTGCCACGACACCAGCCTCGCCGAACTCCACCCTTAGGACCAGTCCGAGACAAGCGCCGGTGATGGCTACAAAGCCATCACCCAACCTGCAAAGAAAAGGGGGACAACCAGCAACAACACAACAACTAAAAAAAAAAAAGAAAGGAGAGAAGCTTACCGAGGAAGCTACGACCGCCGGACCTCTTCAAACGTCACCAAAACCTTCGAAAATCGAAGGTACTTTCTTAGATTTGCTCCAATCGGGAGCTATTTAGGAGAAAAGAGCACCAGAACCGTCATTAGGATGGTCCGATCTACATTGTGGTGTAAAAATAAATTTTTCCGGCCACCGGATGCGGTGAGAACTACGGCGGCTGCCGCCTGCCGCCTGCCGCCTGGTGACCGGCATTCCCTCCGATGAGGGAAGCTAGAGAGAAGGGAGAGCGTTTTCATTCTCTCTCAGTTAGAGAGAGAATGATAAAGGGAGAAATGAGAGAGCTGGCCCGAAGGGCCAGCCGGTTTCGGGCTTAAATAGCCCTTCCCGAACGACGTCGTTTCGGGGAGGGCTATTTATGTAAGTTTTAAAGGTTAAATCCCGTCTGCAATCATCCTAACTTGTAATCTTTACATTTTAGTCACTAAATCAAATTTATAATCCTTTTAATTTGGTCTCTAAATTTTATTTTTTTTATATTTTAGCCCTTAACCGTATTTATTAATATTTAGGATAAATAACATATTTAGTCCCTTAATTTTAATAAATAATATTTTAATCCAGAGTATATATTTTTTAATTTTTTTTAATCTGATATTCGAATTTTATATAATTTTATTTTAGTCACTCAATTAATAAATAAGGAAAATAGCATGATTAATCCCTATAATTTTAAATAATTAGGATTAAGTATTTAATTTTAATTTTATTTTAGTCACTAATTTTAAATATTTTCATTTATTTTACTGCTTTTAAATATATAGTTCTAATTGTATTTTTATTGTTTTAATTTTACTTGTTTATATATTTAAATATTATTTTTATTATTATAGTCATAAATATATATATAATAAATAATAATTTATTTTTTAAATTTTATTTATTTATTTTTCAATATCAAAGAAAAGGACAGTCTTAATATAACTGGATGTCCTATTCTGGTATTTTAAAATTAAATATTATAAATTTTTTTAATTATTATAATATATATCGAAGAAAAGAGCTGTCTTAAGGTACCTAGAAGTCCTTTTCTGATATTTTTAAATAAAAAATATTATTTATAATATATAAATTAATATTTTTTTAATTATAATTTCGAAATAATAAGATTATAAATTAAATATATTTTGAATTTTTAAATTTCTAATAATAGAGACAATTTATAATTAAAAAGTACCAATTTTGGGCGTTGTAGGGGTGCTAATCCTTCCCTAAACGTAACCGACCACGAATCCCTTTTTATTTATTAAAAAGAAAGAATTTTTGGTTATAAAACATATCAGTTCATCTTTTAACTGATGTTTTCTTAAAAACTCTGTTAAAAGATAATTTTAGGTATTCGACCTACCTGACCCAAAAGGCCGATGGCGACTCCAAATTTTTCAAAACCATTTATTCACATCAATTTTCCCGTCAAGTAAAAAATTCGTGCCCGGACGAAAACCGGTTACGACAGCTTGGCGACTCCACTGGGGACTGGTCAAACTTTAAAACCAATTATTAATTGTCTCTATCAATTAGAAAATTAAAAATTCATATATTTAATTTATAATTTTTTTTCAAATTTTTATATACTTATTATTTTCATAGTATTTATATATTTTTTATTAATATTTCATTTTATTTGCAAATATTTTATTTCATTATTTATTTTTTCTATCAAAGGTTTGAACATTTCTCCTCACACACAACACTTGCATTGCATAACATAAAGCTCTATAATTGAGTTTGTCCCTTTTAAGTGGGAGTCAAAGCGACGTCTTCGTGAGAATTTATTCTCTGTGTCAGACCTAGCAAGTAACTTTCGGGGTTCATATGCTCTATGTCTTCGTGAGAATTTATTCTCCGTGTCAGGCATAGAGAAATGTATCCCCTCGAATTGAACTCGATTCACTTTAGTCTGTGATGGACTAGGATTGGGTTAGCAACCCAAGGGGGCACTAACAAGGACAATTCGGGTACCTTTATTCTTAGATCTGAAACCTTGCATATAATAAACCCTAGAAACTCTTCTGATCTGAAGCCATGCCGAAATTTTGTCCAAAATAGGTGTACACACAGGAGAAATGAATTCTAACTTTCCTTTTAATTATTTTCTTACTGATTAAATTACATGTAAATTTAAATAATTATGAAAAAGCATGTTTAAATAAAGATATTTAGGTAGATATTATTATTAAATTTCTTTAGTATGTAAACTAATTCATTTCTTTTTGTGTGTTCTTTATTTCTTCTGTTTGTATAGCATCATACAGGATAAAAGGCATTGATCCTCGTGTTAATTGTCTCATTGGAAAGCCTTCATCCATGGATAAAAAGTGTTCAAATCAAATAATTCTAAACTCAGAAGTAAGACAGTGGGCTGAGGACTTACAAAGACAAGGAGGAGACAGTTTGCAAGATGATTATGTATCGGACTTGGCCAGTTATGCTCCAGTTTCGCTAAAAAGAAATGACATGCAAGATTTGTGAAGCATTTGGGAAAGTTGGGACTCAAACAAAAAGTTGCAGTTTTATCAGACTTATGGAGACATCCCATATTTGCTCTATGTCGAAGTTGATGATGACTTACTTCGAGCCCTAATTCAATTCTGGAATCCAGGGTACAATTGCTTCACTCTCAATAAGGAGGACTTGGTCCCTACTATTGAAGAGTACACAACTTTGCTACATATAGAAGGGGCTTTGGAGAATCGAATTTATTCAAAGTCAATTAAAACTCAACCCTTTCAAGTTAAATTAGCAAAGATTGCCGGAGTACGAGAAGAATGGGTGGCATCCCGTACAAAACAAAAAGGCGAAAGCGAAGGCATTGCTTGGACCAACATTAAAGAACTTATTCAGAGTCATCCAGACACTAAAGTACGATTCGATCTATTTGCTCTGGGTATGTATGGTATGGTCATCTTCCCAAAAGTATTGGGATATATTGAAGCTGCAGTAGTAGATTTGTTTGAGCAGCTACCAAAAAAGATTAATCCTGCTTCTGCAATTCTAGCAGAGACTTTCAGATCATTAAATGCTTGTAGAAAGCTAGGAGGTGGACGATTCTCAGGGTGTACCCAATTGTTATATGTTTGGACCCGTAGCCATTTCTGGAGTACAGAAAAGGTTTCATACCGGCGCTTTAATACGGATTACTCACCATTAAAAGAATTTCTGGAGCAAGAATGGCCGAAAGAAATTAAGAAAGATATGTGGATTAATGCCTTTCGAAATCCGCAAAGCAATGACATTGTTTGGCGAGCCCCATGGCAAATCCAAAGAGAATTCTTTTATAAATGTGGTGATTACAACTGGATAATGCTGCTCGGATTGTGGGGAGGAATTGGATATGCACCACTTCTGGTCATAAGACAGTATGAAGGTCGTCAATTTGTACCTGTCACCGCTGGATTACATTCATCTGAGTTCGCATTCCACAGCAAAAATTATAAAAGAAATATTATGGAAGCCTTTTCGGCTTGGAAAACAACTTTTTGTATCCGAGCTAAAGCAGCAAAAGAAATGTTAACTCCTGATTATGAAGAATGGAGATCTGTCAAGAAAAATGAAAATATTCCTCTACCAGACCAAACTGAGGATATCTCTATGGAAGATCGCATTAAGGTGGTTCCATCAGAGATTGAAATCCTGAGAGCTGAGTTTGAAGCAGAAAGAGAAGATTGGTCAAGAGAATAATGTGGTGATACAACTGGATAATGCTGCTCGGATGTGGGGAGGAATGGGATATGCACCACTTTGGTCATAAGACAGTATGAAGGTCGTCAATTTGTACCTGTCACCGCTGGATTACATTCATCTGAGTTCGCATTCCACAAAAAATTATAAAGAAATATTATGGAAGCCTTTACGGCTTGGAAAACAACTTTTGTATCCGAGCTAAAGCAGCAAAAGAAATGTTAACTCCTGATTATTAAGAATGGAGATCTGTCAGGAAAAATGAAAAATTCCTCTACCAGACCAAACTGAGGATATCTCTATGGAAGATCGCATTAGTGGTTCTATCAGAGATTGAAATCCTGAGAGCTGAGTTTGAAGCAGAAAGAGAAGATTGGTCAAGAGAATTAGAGCAAAAAGACAAGATAAAGCTATGTTGGGTGTTGACATTCATTCATCACAATGTGCAAGTTGAGAGAAAACAAAGAAAAAGGTTGATGGTGAATTCAGAGCATTAAAGAAAAATTACCAGGAATTATATAAATCCCGGAAAGCATCAGGACCAAGCCAATCAACAGTACAGATGACCAGAGAATTGAACATCGAGAAAAGTCGAGTTGAAGATCTGAAAGGAAAGAATAGCCGTCTACTCAAAAGCCTTGAGAAAGGAAAGCAAAAATGGAAGATTTTTGAGGTTGACAGAAGAGAGCGAATTATAAAACACAAAGCTGAACACCGCAAATCATGAATGAAATGCAAAAGAGAAATGGATCGAGCCAAAGATTTAGAAGAAATGAAGAGTGATATTCTTGATAAATTTGAGGGTGAGAAAAATATCATGTTCAAGGGATTTGAATCTGAAATGAACCAACTGATTACTGAACTTGAAGTCAGAGGCCAAAATATTGAAGAGTTCAACATTGAAAAAGAAAAATGGGAGCTAGAAAGAAAGAATTTCAACACCAAACTTGAGGTAGAGCAAGAAGTGGCTAGCAATTGGATGCAAAGATGCAGAAACAAGAATGTTCAAATCCAGAAGCTTAATCAAAGAACGCAAGAAGCACGAATAAAACTTGAAGAAGATCTGGATCAGTCTAGAAACAAAAATGCAGAGTTTAACGCTTACATTTTGTAACTTGAAGAGACGTTATTTCAAGAAAAGGTTCGTCTAGGACCTAATGATCTCAAAGAAAGTAATGAGGAAAGTGCTTCACTGCGAAGACGCATTAGAGATCTTGAAAAAACTCTGCACAATTGTCAAGTCAGAATCACTGAATTAGAGTAAACTCTTGAAGGAACTAATGAACAATGGCAAAAGTCAACTGATTTCTATGTAGAAAGAAGTGAAGAAAGAAGTAATATGGTATTCGAGGCCATGGTACAAATGAGCGAAGTTGCTAGATATGTTGGGGAATTAGCTGTTGAAGCTAAAATAATTGAGCATCACGTTGATCCAGTTTCTAAGTTTGGAAAGAAGGTGTCATGGTTAATGAAAGAAATTATAGAGCTTAATAGGAAAGCTACGCCTTATCTGTAGTTATGAACTATTATAAAGAAACTTTGTATGCCGATGAAAGTTGTTCTATGACAGTTAACTTTTTGGGATCAATACCTTTTTGCATACATACATTTGCAAACATTCATTATTCATTCATGATTTTCTTTATGTATTTTTTATTATTAAGATAAAAAATTAATTAAAATTTGGAAAAAATAATATCAAAAGATTTTCAATCGCAGTATTCTGGCCAAAAGAGAATACAACATCACTACGGTACTAGACAAGCTACTAAAGAATTATGGAGGATAAAATACAACGTATTGAGGAACAGCATAATAAAGAACAAGCAGAAATGAGAATGAAGCTAGAGAAAATTGAAGCCAGTATTGCAAATTCACAAGACAGCATGATGCAGAAAATAGAAGACATGTTTAAAAGGCAGGCTATCATTGGAAAAATGCATGAAAATCCTGTATCTTTCGACCAAGAACCTATGTATCCTTTAGGTTTTCCACCAGAACCAATTTATCACTCTGGTACTACACCTATACAAATCAATGCTCGCACATCAGCATTTCAAGAAGCCAAGCCACATGAAAATCGACAAGAGGATCCTGCATCTTCAAGCAAAAATCCACTTATCAGTGAAAATAGGGGATTTTAATGCTGAGCATCTAATCCCAGATTTGAGCTGAATGTGAAGAAAAAGTAAATGAAGAATTGACCCGACAGATCAAGAGCTTAGAAGAATGAATGAAATCCGTGGAAATAACTGAATCATTCTATGGGTTTGACGCTAGTGAGTTGAGTTTGGTTCCAGACCTAATCCTCCCCATCAAGTTCAAAGTTCCCGAATTTGATAGATATGATGGTACCACATGTCATTCATCCCACATTACTATGTTTTGTCGCAGAATGGCAGGATATGTGAAAGATGAGAAATTGTTAATTCACTGATTTCAAGATAGTTTGACAGAACCAACCTTAAAATGGTATACTCAATTGACCAAAGCCAACATTAGATCTTGGAAAGATCTGGCTAAAGCATTCCTAGAGCAGTACCGCCACGTAACAGACATGGTCCCTGATAGATGGACTCTCTAAAATTTGGAGAAAAAGAATAACGAAACGTTCAGACAGTATGCTCAGAGATGGCGTGACACGGCAGCCCAGGTTCAACCACCTTTGTTAGAAAAAGAGGCCACAATAATATTTATCCATATATTGAAAGCTCCTTATTTAAATCATCTAATTGGGAATGCAACCAGAAATTTTACAGATTTGGTCATTTCTGGAGAACTCATTGAAAATGTCTTGAAAAGTGGCAAAATTGAATCAAATGAGGGGTGTTCCAAAAGACCTATGTACCAGAAAAGGAATGAAGTCAACAATGCAAACTCTTACAACAAGGACTCATCGAAAAGTGTTACAATAACCCAGCCAAGGGTTAAGAAAGAGGAAACAAACACTAATCGAGCAGAGTCCAGAGGATCTCGAAAGGAAAATGAAAGGTTGTCTTTTACACCTTTACCAGTACCCTATGCTGAGATCTATGATTCGCTGATAAAAGCAGATGTCATACGACCTTATCCTTTGGTTCCCATGCAACCACCATTCCCTCCATGGTATGATGTAAAGGCACACTGTGTTTACCATGAAGGAATTACGGGTCATTCTATTGAAAACTGTTTGGCATTCAAAAGGGTGGTTCAAAATTTGATCAACACTGGAAAGTTGGAATTTAATTCACTATCTATATCAAATCATCCATTGCCAAATCATGGAGATAAAAACGTGAATGCAATTCAGGAAGAGAACAGAAAGAAAGCAAAAACTGACATTTCTGAAATTAAATCTCCTTTTGTTTGGATATTTCAACAACTCTCTTTAGCCGGTATAATTCCACAACAATTCAGGCCAAAACATAATGAATGCAAGAATTATTGTGAATATCATCAAGAGAAGGGGCATGAAATTCAACTATGTCCTGAGTTTAGGGATTTGGTGCAAAAATTGATGAATAACAGAGAGATAGAATTCTTTGAAGAAGAACCAAGGAAAAAAGAAGATGATGTTTGCTCATCAGAGGATTCTAAACCTAGTCAAAGAACAAATGATCCTGTGATCATTAATGTGAAATCATCTACAGTAATTCCTACACCAACAAAGCCGAAAGTAGTTATCACAACTCCTTTACCATTTCTATACAAGGATACCTGCAGGGTACCTTGGAATTATACTACCAATGTTTCAATGGTAGGAGGATCTGTTTCTCTAGAAAAAACAGAAGGAAAAATACAGAGTCTGGGTTCAACATCTGAAGCAGTGAGTGAAGTCGGATTCTTTACAAGAAGTGGGAGATGTTATTCTCCCGAAACATCCAATGCTTCAGAACAAGTGAAAGCAAAAGGAAAAACCATGGTAATACCCCAAAAGGTATTTGATGATGAATCCCCTCCAGCATTCAATGATCCTGTAACAGAAAAACAAGCGCAAGAATTTTTGAAATTCCTGAAACATAGTGAGTATAGTGTGGTTGAACAACTACACAAACAACAAGCGAGAATTTCTATTCTTGATCTATTGATAAATTCAGAAGCACATAGAAATGCTTTGATGAGAATGCTTAATCAAACATTTATCCCTGAAGATATATCCCTCAATAAACTTGACAGAATTGTGGGACATATAGCCGCTGACAATTACATAACGTTCACGGATGATGAAATACCTGAAGGCGGAATGGGGTCAATAAAAGCTTTGAATATCACTACACATTGTCATGGTCATGTTTTGCCAGGAGTATTGATTGACAATGGATCTGCTCTCAACTTGATGCCTCTAGTTACACTTCAAAGAATGCCTATGGATAAATAACACATGAAGAGTTATCAGAATGTAGTACGAGCCTTTGATGGTACTCTAAAAGAGGTGCTTGGGAAAATGGAAATACCGTTGTTAATCGGACCAATCGTGTACAATATTGACTTTGTGGTGATGGACATCCACCCTACATATAATTGTTTATTAGGGAGGCCATGGATTCATTCATCAGGAGCCGTTCCTTCTTCATTACATCAGAAATTGAAATTTGTTGTTGATGGACAACTAATATGCGTCGGAGCTGAAGAAGAAATCATTGCGTCTGTAACAAGTGATGTTCCATATATTGAAACCAATGATGATGCTCTTGAATGCTCTTTCCGAGCTCTTGAATTTGTCAAATTTAACCTTTATTGCAGAAGGAAGCAAAATTCTATATCCCAGATTATCTGATTGTACCAAGATGACGGTACGACAAACTTTAGGCATTGGAGCTAAAGCTGGGAAAGGTTTAGGAAAGAATCTTCAAGGGATTTCAGTTCCTGTAAGTATAAAGATGAAGAAAGATCATTTTGGGCTTGGATTTAAGCCCAATTTTTAGCAAAAGAACAAAGAGATGAAAAGAAGGTGTGAAGACAGAAAGGCAAGGTTGAAAGGAAAAGAAATAGTTTGGGAACACATGTTTTTCCCACAGTTGAAGACCACATTCAGATCAGGGGGAACAATTAATGTAGAACAACAGCTTGTTGAGGCCTTTAAAGAAGAAAAGTTGACGAAAGATCAAAGCATAGTTGAAGAAGCTATGAATGGATTATTTATCATGATCATGAATGACAACAAACTGGCAAATACTTGGATAGGATTCGCCCATGTTTTCTGGAGAAACACTCAACAATTGGACCACTGAAGACCTTCTTATAGTTTTTAATATTAACACAGAGTAATATTCAGAACTAATCTTTATGTTTAGCTCAAAAGTATGAAACTTTTTGTTATCTTGTAAAGGAAATTAGGTTAAATATAAGAAATTTTCTTTAAAATTTTCAGATGGCAATCATTCTTTACATTTTCTTACATTTTACATTTATTTATTCATAAATTTACTATATTCTTTCGGAAATATGTCCGACTTAAATTTGCAGGTGTCACCATGTTAATAGCATGTTTATTCCTAAATTTAATCAAGAGATAAATTTAGAGCAACATATGTCTGGAAGAAATCAATGGTGAGGATGAACTGGAATGTGATGTTCCTGCTGAATTATTAAGACTGGTAGAAAAAGAAGATAAAAAAATTCTACTCACAAAGAAGAGATTGAAACTGTAAATCTGGGAACAGATGAATAAATGAAGAGGTGAAAATTGGTACTACTCTGACAATCAGATAAAACAAGAATTGATAAATCTTCTTCAAGAGTTCAAAGATATCTCGTCTGGTCTTATCAAGATATGCCTGGTTTGAGTACAGATATAGTAATGCACAAGCTTCCAATCAATCCAGAATATAAACCGGTCCAACAAAAGCTCAGGCGAATGAGGCCAGAAATGTTGCATATCAAAGAGGAAGTGATGAAACAGATTAATGCAGGTTTCCTACAGGCAGCCAAATACCCAGAATGGGTAGCCAACATTGTTCCCGTACCGAAGAAAAATGGGAAAGCTCGAATGTGTGTGGATTACAGAGATATCAACAAAGCTAGTCCGAAAGATAGCTTTCCATTACCCCACATAGACACCTTGGTGGACAATACTGCAGGACACGCATGGTTTTCATTCATGGATGGCTTTTCAGGATATAATAAGATAAAAATGAATCCTGAAGACATGGAAAAAACAACATTTGTAACCATGTGGGGCACATTCTGCTATAAAGTGATGCCATTTGGATTGAAAAATGCAGGGGCAACGTATCAAAGAGCAATGGTAACTTTGTTTCATGACATGATGCACAAAGAGATTGAAGTATATGTAGATGACATGATTGCTAAATCCCGAACTGAAGAAGAACATATTCAAAATCTGAGAAAGCTTTTCCAGAGATTAATGAAGTATCAATTAAAGCTCAACCCCGCTAAATGCACTTTTGGGGTAACTTCCGGGAAACTTTTGGGATTTGTGGTCAGCAAAAAAGGAATCGAGATTGATCCAGATAAAGTAAAGCAATTCAAGATCTTCCACCCACCCAATACAAAAAAGAAGTTCGAGGCTTTTTGGGAAGATTAAATTATATATCTCGGTTCATTCCTCAATTAACTGACAATGTGATCCAGTTCAAATTACTTCGAAAGAACAATCCTGAAGTCTGGAATGATGAATGTCAAGAAAATTTGGATATTATTAAGAAATATTTATCCAATGCCCCCATTTTAGTATCACCAATGCCTGATAGACCATTAATTCTCTACTTGACAGTCTTTGAAAATTCGATGGGATGTGTACTAGGACAGCATGATGAATCTGGAAGAAAAGAAAAAGCTATTTATTATCTTAGCAAGAAATTTACTGATTGTGAAATTCGATATCCACCAATACAAAAATTATGTTGTGCCTTGGTGTGGGCTACTCGAAGACTCAGACAATATATGTTATATCATACTTGGTTGATATCCAAACTTGATCCTTTGAAATTCTTAATGGAATCACCAGCTTTGACAGGTAGAATGGCTAGATGGCAAATGTTATTATCTGAGTTTGATATTGTATATGTCAACCAAAAAGCGATAAAAGTGTCATAGCTGATTTCTGGCCAGTCGTGTATCAAATGATTATCAGCCTTTGAGTTTCAATTTTCCCGATGAAGATTTGTTGTGCATATCCATGAATGACGAAGTCAGAACCAATGATGCATCTGCATCTTGGAAGCTTTACTTTGACGGAGCATCCAACGCCTTGGGACGAGGAATCGGGCAGTGTTAATTTCTCCAGAAAATATTTATTATCCCTTTACAAGTAACTGGAGTTATTTGCACCAATAACATGGCGGAATACGAAGCTTGTGTCATGGGATTGAAAGCAGCTATAGAAAGAAAATCAAATGTCTCAAGATATATGGAGATTCATCGTTAGTAGTGTATCAATTACGAGGAGAATGGGAAACAAAAGATCCCAAATTGTTGGAATACCGAAATTTTACCCTCAAATTAGTGAAATAATTTGAGAGAGTCGCCTTCAATTATCTTCCTCGAGAAGAAAATCAAATGGCAGATGCTTTGGCTACATTAGCTGCTATGTTTCAGGCAACTAAGAAAGTTGATATGATGCCAATCAAAATGCAAGTGTATGAAATTGCTGCACATTGTTATAGTGTGGAAGAAGAGGTAGATGGTAAACCATGGTATCATGATATCCTGCAATATATCAAAAATCAAAGTTATCCACAAAATGCATCTGAAATTGATAAAAGAACCTTGAGAAGAATGGCTGCTGAATATTTTCTTGATGGCGAGATTATGTATAGAAGAAGCAATGATCAAATGCTATTGAGATGTTTAAATACCAGCGAATCCAAAAGCATCATTGAAGAAGTACACAGTGGAATATGTGGAACACATGCAAATGGTCTTTCCATGGCCAAAAAAATAATGAGATATGGATACTATTGGGCTACCATGTACACAGATTGCATTGATTATGCAAGGAAATGCCATAAATGCCAGATATATGCAGACAAGATTCATGTACCCCCATCTCCTTTACATGTAATGACAGCACCCTGGCCATTTTCTATGTGGGGAATAGATGTCATTGGTGCAATCACACCAAAAGCATCGAATAGACATTGTTTCATCCTTGTGGCAATTGATTATTTTACCAAATGGGTTGAAGCTGCTTCATATGCTAATATTAAGAGGTTTACAGTCTGCAAATTCATAAAGAAAGAGATAGTTTGCCGGTATGGCCTACCATAAAGGATCATTACAGATAATGCTCTGAACCTGAACAACAAAATGATGACCGAACTTTGTGCACAGTTTAAGATCAAACATGCAAACTTAGTGGCATATCGTCCAAAGATGAATGGGGCAGTTGAAGCAGCAAATAAGAACATCAAGAGAATTATTACAAAGACCACTGAAACTTACAAAGATTGGCACGAGAAGTTACCTTTTGCTTTATATGCATACCGAACTACTGTTCGAACATATACTGGGGCAACACCTTTTTCTTTAGTCTACGGGATGGAAGCAGTCTTACCAATTGAAGTTGAGATTCCATCGCTTCGAATTTTGAGAGAAACAAAATTGGATGAATCCGAATGGACCCAAGCTAGATTTGATCAATTGAACCTTATTGAGGAGAAAAGATTGAAAGCTATTTGCCATGGACAGATGTATCAGAAACGGATGATGAAGTCTCATGACAAGAAAGTACATCCAAGAGAATTCCAAAAAGGGTGATCTAGTACTAAAAAAGATCTTGCCTATACATAAAGATTTCCGTGGGAAATGGATGCCTAATTGGGAAGGGCCATACATTGTGAAAAAGGCCTTTTCCGGAGGAGTGTTGATCTTGGCAGAAATGGATGGAAAAATTCTGAGAAATCCAATAAACTCAGATTCTATCAAGAAATATTATGCTTGAAGAAAAAGAAAAAAAAAGAAGAAAGAAAAAAGAAGAAAGAAAAAAAAAAGAAAAGAAAAAAAGGAAAAAGGGGGGTCAAGGTGAAAACCCGCAAAGGGCATCTTGTAACCAAAGGAAGGATTTGAGTTGAAAACCTGAAAGGGCGGCTCAAATGCATGTTGATATTAGACATCTGGCAATTGAACCCTCTTAAGATTTTGACAGTTTGGGAGAAACTTCACATCTACAATCATTTTGACAACGTTTGAGATCTTCCAGACAAAAACTTACATCATTACTCTAAATTGTGTCAATTTGATTAATTTAGAAATACTTATGCTAATAATTTGTTGAGTCATTTGAATTTTTATCATTCTTGTGCTTGCCATAACTTTGAATACAATTATTTAATTAACAAATTCCAAGTTCAATTTATTTGAGATTCAATTTATTTTCAAAAATTCATTATTCTTTTATGGATTAACATAATTTTGAAATAAGTTAAAGATTTCTGAATATCACTTTATGTTAATACTTTAAAGGCATGGAATACAAAGTAAGCAAATCATCACCATCATAAAGCCATGAACAAGTCATTATCTGCACTCTGGTTATATAGGGTAAATGGTTACAGTATTCCAAAAGTTGAGATGACAAGTTTTACTGTCACTAAACCGTTCCATGATTCGAAAAGAGTGGGATATTTGGAGCAGCGAAGACATTTGTTGTAGTAATCATTACAAATACACCCAACAAAATCTTCAAGCCCATCACAATGATGTTTATTTCTTCCAGTAAGGTTGCTACGCTGGATGTCACCGACAACAAGGTCGAGTCCGTTAAACTACTCATCAATTGCTCAACCGATCATCAGTTCAGTCTTGCACACTTTTTTTCAAAAGTATGCCAAGACAAAAGGCAACCTCTACATCATTGATCCCAAAAAAAGAGATAGACTTTGATACCACCATGGAACATGTCTCTAACAGATCCTTGTATATGGTTTTTTAGGGAAACCTAGAAGCATTTCCACCTCATCAGATTCAAGTGGAACAATTTTATTCTTTTCAACCCATACCAATTCCATTTTTAGCACTCATCAAGAACATACTTTTGGACACTCGAAGGAAGGCCATCTTTCTTGTCAATGAAAACATCAGCACATGGAGGAAGCAAAATGAGAAAATCTGTTCTCAATTGGCAGAATTATGAATATATCCCTTTTTAGTGTAGCATGAAAATACTTCGAATCTACAATTCTGCTCTACATCGAATAAGTACTATGATATTCCAGTCCAAACATTAATTGGAGCAAGTACCATGTGCTCATAGTAGAAATAAGAAGACCCAATAGCATCTTCTGGAAGTGTTCTTTGAGTTATTTGATCTGGTTTGGTATGAACCCCGAAAAACCAATCATTTAGTTTGAAAGATGAGTGTGCTCATAGCATCTTCTGGAAGTGTTCTTTGAGTTATCTGATCTGGTTTGGTATGAACCCCGAAAAAACAATCATTTAATTTGAAAGATGAATGTGCTCATAGCATCTTCTGGAAGTGTTCTTTGAGTTATCTGATCTGGTTTGGTATGAACCCCAAAAACCCCATCATTGGACTTGAAAGATGAGTGTGCTCAACATCTTCTGGAAGTGTTCTTTGAGTTATCTGATCTGGTTTGGTATGAACCCCAAAACCCCATCATTAGATTTGAAAGATGAATGTGCTCATAACACCTTCTGGAAGTGTTCTTTGGGTTATCTGATCTGGTTTGGTAGGAACCACAGAACCAATCATTGAATTTGAAATATGAATGTGCTCATAGTATCTCTGGAAGTGTTCTTTGAGTTATCTGATCTGGTTTGTATGAACCACATAACCAATCATTGAATTGAAAGATGAATGTGATCATAGTAGAAATAAGAAGACCCAATAGCATCTTCTGGAAGTGTTCTTTGAGTTATCTGATCTGGTTTGGTAGGAACCACAAAACCAATCATTGGAATTAAAAGATGAACTGCATGATCGTCTTCATTAAGAAGCTTCTTTTCAAGCTTCTTCTACTTATTTCTTTCCCAAAAATCATAGCCCAAGTTTCGCCTTTTCTTGTAATTGGGATCATTGCATAATGGTTTCCTACCTTTTACCGGAAGAAATGCGTCAGCAACATTAGCCATTTGAGCAGCACATATAAAATCTGTCAATTTTGTAATTGATGAATCTAAACCACATCTCTTCATGGCAATTGAAGCCTCAGCCTCTGAGAATCCCATTTCTTTTCAAGTATAACAGTTTACTCTCCTCATCAGAATCAGAATTCAAGATTTTCCGTATTAAAAAAACTATTGATATCTGCGAAATCATCTTGAAGATCACTTCATAATCAGATGAGTTGTTATCAGAATCAACATGTTGCATGAGTGCGAGCTTTCAAGAACCTATACTATGAGTTTTATCTCAAGTGGTTTGATGACATTATGCAAAATTCAGGCATATCATTTACATTTATCAAGATGTAGATTCTCTGATTTGAAGAAGAAAGATTTATTGGGTTTCTACAACTGAAGAAATACTCATTCACCAATCTGAAATCAATAACTTAACATTCATGCATCATATTTAAGCATTTGCAAAAATAGTGCATTTTCATTCATTCTCATCCATGTTGAATTTTAACAGGAATTTCAAAGATTTTAGCAAAGATTCAAATTCTCATTTGATGGATTAGCTTTTCCAAAAAAGTTCATAATGAGAAGAACTTTTCAACTTTTTTGCTTGAATTCATCATTCAATGGATCATCATTACCAGTTCGAGTTCATAATAAGAAAACTCATCTGAAGAAGGAAGAAGAAGTTCATAATGAGAAGAATTTGTTCACCTTTGTTTAAATTCATTATTTGATGGATTAACATTGCCAGAAAGAGTTCATAATAAGAAGAACTCATCTAAAGAGAAGAAGAAATTCATAATGAGAAGAATTTGTTCACTTTTTGCTTGAATTCATCATTTGATGGATCACTTTTCCAGAGAAGTTCATAATGAGAAGAACTCATCTGAAGAAGGAAGAAGAAGTTCATATGAGAAATTTGTTTAACCTTTTGTTTGAATTCATCATTTGATGGATTAAAATTTCCAGGTAGAGTTCATAATGAGAAGAACTCATCATCTGAAGAGAAGAAGAAATTCATAATGAGAAGAATTTTGGTCAACCTTTTGCTCAAATCCATCACTTGATGGATCAGCTTTTCCAGAGAAAGTTCATAATGAGAAGAACTCATCTGAAGAAGAAAGAAGGAATTCATAATGAGAAGAATTTGTTCAAATTTTTGCTCGATTTCATCATTCGATGGATCAGTATTGCTAGAAAGAGTTCATAATAAGAAGACTCATCTAAAGAGGAGAAGAGCTTATTCAACCTTTTGAATGACTTTATCACAGAAGGAAATAGGTCACATCATCCCCATGGAAAGTTCATAATGAGAAGAACCCATCTGAAGAAAGAAAGAATTTATTCAATATTCCATATTAATCAAGTGAAGTCAATGAAAAAACTTATTATCTTTTCGTCTTTGCTCTATTCTTATTAACACAAGATAAGCAAAGAGGGCAGCTGAAGATACTCATTTTTTCATTTAATATTATTTATATTATTATTATTATTATATTATATTATAATATAATTATTATTTTTATATTAATAAATATTATTACAGGCCCAAATTACATTTTACAAACCCAAAGCCCAATAGCTCGAAGCCTAGATGGCCCAACAGTGACCCAAACTTGGTGGCCCAGATCCAGAAGCCAAAGCAGAAACCCTAAACCCGGTTAGGGTTTATATCTCAGCCAGCCGCCGCCTTGCTTCTCAGCCGTTGGATCTAACTTAGATCCAACGGTCCAGATGGTTCCAGCAGGAAACCCTAGGGTGATGATACCCTAGGGACACGTCCCAGCCGCCGCCGTAGCTTCCAGAAGACCACGCGGCGTTGCTTCAGCTTCCAGCCGCCCCACGTCGACACTGCTGTTGCCATGACACCAGCCTCGCCGAACTCCACCCTTAGGACCGGTCTGAGACAAGCGCCGGTGATGGCTATAAAGCCATCACCCAACCTGCAAAGAAAAGGGGGACAACCAGCAACAACACAACAACTAAAAAAAAAAGAAAGGAGAGAAGCTTACTGAGGAAGCTACGACCGCCGGACCTCTTCAAACGTCACCAAAACCTTCGAAAATCGAAGGTACTTTCTTAGATTTGCTCCAATCGGGAGCTATTTAGGAGAAAAGAGCACCGGAACCGTCATTAGGACGGTCCGATCTACATTGTGGTGTAAAAATAAATTTTTCCGGCCACCGAGAACTACGGCGGTAGACGGCTGCCGCCCGGTAACCAACATTCCTCCGATGAGGGAAGCTAGAGAGATGGGAGAGCGTTTTCATTCTCTCTCAGTTAGAGAGAGAATGATAAAGGGAGAAATGAGAGAGCTGGCCGAAGGGCCAGCCGTTTCGGGCTTAAATTCCCTTCCCGAACGACGTCGTTTCGGAGAGCTATTTGTAATTTTTAAAGGTTAAATCTCGTCCGCAGTCATCCTAACTTGTAATCTTTACATTTTAGTCACTAAATCAAATTTATAATCCTTTTAATTTGGTCTCTAAATTTTATTTTTTATATTTTAGCCCTTAACCGTATTTATTAATATTTAGGATAAATAACATATTTAGTCCCTTAATTTTAATAAATAATATTTTAATCCAGAGTATATATTTTTTAATTTATTTTAATCTGATATTCAAATTTTATATAATTTTATTTTAGTCACTCAATTAATAAATAAGCAAAATAGCATGATTAATCCCTATAATTTTAAATAATTAGGATTAAGTATTTAATTTTAATTTTATTTTAGTCACTAATTTTAAATATTTTCATTTATTTTACTGCTTTTAAATATATAGTTCTAATTGTATTTTTATTGTTTTAATTTTACTTGTTTATATATTTAAATATTATTTTTATTATTATTATATAGTCATATAAATATATATATAATAAATAATAATTTATTTTTTAATTTTTATTTATTTTTTTCAATATCAAAGAAAAGGGAAGTCTTAATATAACTTGATGTCCTATTCTGGTATTTTAAAATTAAATATTATAAAACATTTTAATTATTGTAATATATATCGAAGAAAAGAGCTGTCTTTAGGTACCTAGAAGTCCTTTTCTGATATATTTTAAATAAATAAATATTTATTATAAATATATATTAGTATTTTTTTATAATTATAATTTCGAAATAATAAGATTATAAATTAAATATATTTTGAATTTTTAAATTTCTAATAATAGAGACAATTTATAATTAAAAAGTACCAATTTTGGGCGTTGTAGGGGTGCTAATCCTTCCCTATACGTAACCGACCACGAATCCCTTTTTATTATTAAAAAAAGATTTTTTGGTTATAACGCAATCAGTTCATCTTTTAACTGATGTTTTCTTAAAAACTCTGTTAAAAGATAATTTTTAGGTATTCGACCTACCTGACCCAAAAGGCCGATGGCGACTCCCAAATTATTTTCAAAATCATTTATTCACATCAATTTTCCCGTCAAGTAAAAAATTCGTGCCCGGACGAAAACCGGTTACGACAGGTATTTATAGTTGAAGCTTAAGGACTAATCTTTGAAAATGTCGTAAAGTGCATGGACTAAAGTACGATAATCCCAAGCCAAAAAAATCAACAAAAAATGGCCACCGAAATCGGTGCATTAATGCAGCAGCATAATATGACTTTTTGATGATTTCGGTGGCCCCCTTCTAGACTTTCAACAAAAATTGTTGTCAAATGGATATTCTTTTTGCTCAAATCCAAGCGGATCTCCGCTCAAACGACGCTCTCCGCCAAACTGGTGCTCTTCTCTCCGCCCTCCAACAATCCGCTGTCAGTTGCGACATTTACATTATAACTGTCATAACTTTTCCACGGGAGATCCGTCAGACTTAAAAAATTTGATTTTCGGGGAGACGATGAAATTTGATTTTGAAAACAATTTGATTTTGGAGTCGCCATCAACCTTTAAGTTAGAGAGGTTGGAAACCTTAAAAGAAGAAAAATGGTATGCGTTTTACCAAAGATTCGTTTTTAAAAGTTCGGGAGCCAATTACGTGTGGGGAAGGGTGAGCACCCCAAACGCCCAAATGTTGGTACCTAAACGGTTATATGTTGTTTAAATATTGAGAATTGCAAACTCGAAAATATATTTAAATTACGATCATGTTATTCATTCGAATTTATTAAAAAAAATGTCAATTTTCGGATTACGAATACCCTTTTGTGTGAACAATCTTCGGGAAAACATTTCCTTTACAATTATGAGACTTTCCCCATAAATTCTCCTCACAAAAATATTATTTCGCAATTTTTTTGCAAAGATAAATTAAAATAAAAAAGTGAAAAAATAATCAAAATAAATAAACGTTGAACAAAGATAATTATCGAATACAAAATAAATAAAAAATTTGTGAAAAATCCTCGAAAAGATACATTCTCTTATAGTCGTGAGATGTCTTCATAGATTTCCCTCATAATAAAATTTTCCAATTTTTTTGTATATTAAAAAACAATGACGATTATAAAAAAACAAGGTAGAAATTATAAATATGGACATGCTGAAAAAGAAATAAATTTAATACAAAGAATGCTTACAAACCTATAATTTATATATATATATATATATATATATATATATGCATACATACATGAAATTATAACTATTAATAACAAAGTTACAAATTTGGACTAAAAGACGTATACATAAAGATGATAAACAAAAATGCTAATAAAAGAATTTAATTATACCGAATAAATAAAAACTAAATATCAAAATACTGATTTTAGTGGCATAATAATAAACATACATAAAATCATAGTTTATGTATAAAAATCATATAACATGAATATTAAAAAAACAATAAATCCTAAACAACATATATGACTAAAACGAAAAGAAATGGAACATCCTATCACCAACATCAATTTTACCAAGACACTACAATGAATAAAGAGTGACTAGAACGCATTAAAACAAACTTATGATGCCCATAAGTAAATCAAAACAAAGAAGCTAAATTAAGAATCTATGCATAAATATGCTCTTTACATATTAATGGCAAAATTAAAATATAAAATAAATAGATAGCTCAAAATCAAAGAAACACAAAGTTTCATTCATGGTTAAAATAAAATATTACAAATGTGAAGGGATCTAAACTGAAATTAACCCCTAAATAAATGAAAAACATGGGTGATATTACAAAGCCACAGGGATTAAAGATGCAATTATCCCTTTACATTGAAAAACAGGCGTGTAAGATTACAAAGCTACGAGGACTAAAGTTGATATTAGCCCTTAAACACAACGCTCAATATCCCCTATGCGACGTCGTTTCACTCAAATGATAAATACCCCAAATCCTAAGCCAAACATCGGTTAATCTCCCATTTGCTTTCATTTCGTTTTTCCTCATTTCCCTAGAGAGGAAACTCTCTCAAAAGCGACCCATCTCCTCACTGTGGGAGAAGAATTAACAAATCCCTACGGCCACCAGAGATCGGTGGCCACAAGGAACTAGAACAGTCTAAAACCTCTCTCATATCCTTCTATCTTTTTATCCTCTACCTTCTTCTAAAAAAAACCTAAAAAATCGAATACCCACCCCGAAATCAAATACAGAAGGGACGAAACATTTTACCTTCCTCCGATGGGTTCCCCAGTTCGATGAACGATGGGTGACAAACGGGGTAAGGCTATTCTCTCTCTTTTTTTTTTTCCGAATAGTTTCCCTCCTCAAATGTTCTTGTTCTCTATGTCCCTTTTTTTCTCCGAATCATTTTCCTATTTTCTCGAACTAGTTCCCTTCTTTATCGTGATGTCTCTATCCTCTTATCTACTTGTGTGTCTTCTGTGATTTACTAGATGGATTGGATGTTTGTCCTAACCCCAATTTCCTGGGAATTCTTCTCTATTTTATTTTTATTTTTTTACTGTTGATACGATTTTTTTCACTGTTTGATGGATTTTTGGCAGAAATCGATCACTGTTGATGACAACATTGATCGGTGGGACACTCGGTGGTGACTCAAGAATGCTAGGCGGTGGCTCACGTGCTGGTTGGAGAAGTTGAAGAGCCAAAAGGCGGCGACGACTGCTTGTTAGAGGATTAAAGTGCAAACCCTAATCTACTTAGGGTTACTAAATTAGGCCAGATTATGTCGGTTCGGTTCAACTTCGGGTCATCCGAGTTTTAAGTTAGCTGCAACTGGGTCTTGGGTAGGTATCTGGGTCATGGAGACTTGGGCTTTGATGTAATATGGGTTGGATAACTGGGCTGTTTTGGGGTAATAGGCTTGAGCTTCGGGCCTACAAAATATAATATGTAAATAATATTAATAATAATAATAATAATAATAATAATATATAATTAATATTTTTTCTGAGACTTTGATAAAAACGGGTGTCTACAACTGCCCCTCTTTGCACATTCTTGTGCTAACAAGAATAGGGCAAAGATGAAAAAGACAACCAGTTTTTATCCGGTTCTCTTTTTTAGTTTTGAAATTTTATATGTTTGGTTGGTGACGACGAAACGGCTCATACGTGATGAAGAGTTATGGTTGTTTAAGAGTGACACAACTCCTACGTGATGAGGAGATATGGTCGGGGATAACACTGCTCATACGTGATGAAGAGTTCTTGGCCATCTTTAGGATGGTGATAACTCAGTTCCTACACGATGAGGATGACTGGTTATCTAGGGGTGACACAGTTCCTACGTGATGAGGAGGTCTGGTTAGGGGATGACACGGTTCCTACATGATAAGGACAACTAGCCATCTTTAGAATGATAACATGATTCCTATGTGATGAGGACGACTGATTATCTAGGGGTGACACGGCTCCTACGTGATGAGGAGGGTTGGTTATCTGGGGTGATACGACACTTACGTTATGAGGAGGTCTGGTCGGGGATGACACGTTCCTACGTGATGAGGATGGCAGGCCATCTTTAGGGATGATGTTTCAAGGGAAACAAACTCAAAGATGATTTTGTTAAGAGAAATTGTCTCAAGAAAGACAAAATTTTGTTTCAAAGAAAACGACTCAAAGATTGTTTTGTTTTAATAGAAATAGACTCAAAGACTTTTGTTTCAAGATAAACAAACTCAAAGATACTGTATCAAGAGACACAAAATTTTGTTTCCAAAGAAACAAACTCAAAGATTTTTCAAAAGAAATTGTCTCAAAAGAGACAAAATTTTGTTATCAAAGAAACAAACTCAAAGTTTTTTTTTTCATTTTGTTTCAAGTGAAACAGACTCAAAGATTTTTCATTTTGTTTCAAGTGAAACAAACACAAAGATTTTTTTTGTTTTGTTTCAAGTGAAATAGACTCAAAGATTTTTCAAAAGAAACTGTCTCGAGAGACAAAATATGTTTTTAAGAAAATTTTCTCTAGCGAGATAACACTTTGTTTCGAGAGAAACAACATCAAAGGATACTGATAGTTTGCTTATTCCTGCTGGTGGAGGAAATGCCTTCAGAAGATTTGATCATTCACATCAGGATGTTGAATCCCCAAAGAAGCCCCAATCATTCAATGTTGATTGCTTTAAAGATGTCTCAATATTCGACTTTGATTGCTTCAGCACTGATTCTAAGCATGAGCTTCGTGTTTGAGAGCCATATGTCAACTACCAAGATCCACTCCAGAGAGATTGTCTTATTTGCAAAATGTTTTTCTTCTTCTTGCATTTTCGAAAATATGAAAATATCAATTGAAAGAGTTTTGAAAAATGTTTAATCAAAGATTTGAAAATATTGCCCCTTTTGAGGTTTCACAATTGACAAATCATAAAACAAGAGTTCATTGGATATCAAAGAATTAATTACACTGTTAATCCTTCAATAAATTATAGCTATTTGACAAGTGTTAAGATCAATGCTATCTTTGAGAAACGGTGAAGTAAGGAAAGGATAAAAATGTCTCAGGTTGTTATTTTTGGTCAAAGGTATGGTATTCTCATTTATTTGATTTTCACTGGTATGATGGAGTAACTTCTGTACTCATTTATTGGAAGTGTTCTCCGATTCCCATCTCTCATGATCTTATTCGGGTTGTGCGATGCCTCATCAAGGGATTTATGCGATCGCCTCCTATGCAATAGTTGCACCAGCTTCATATTTGAGCCACATTTTTAGGTTTTCAACTCGAATTCTCCTTTGGTTTCAAGACATTATTCAAAATTTACGTCATGAACCCCTTTTTTTATTTTTCTCTATCATGCATTAAATATTTTAGAAAACCTTTTTTGTAAATAAAAGATTAATCCTGACAGGTGAGATGAATTCTGAAGATAGTCTCTTATGTTTAGAAATAATGTATGATTAGAAGTGACATTTTAGGCACGTAATGTAGGCAATGTCTCAGGGTTATGAAAGAAAGGGATAAATGGCCTAAACAAGTGTTTTAAGGGTAATTGAACCAATGATCAATTTATTTTGATGTCTTCAATCTTGTCTTGCTCGACTTGAATCTGCTTGCATGTGTCTTTCTCTTGATGTTCTATGATCTTTCAGTGAAGTGATTCTGGAATGATTATGCTTGATCAATCTCATGGTTTGCAGTTCGATGCTCCATTTGAGTCGAGAGACTCTTTGTCTGTGCTTCTTGTTTTCTTTTTGCTCTTTGCTTTTTCTTTTGCTCTTTTTATTTGCTTTTTCTTTCTTTCTTTGTTTTTTCTTTTTTTTTTTTTTGTTTTTTCTTCACTTTTCTCTCTACTTTGATTTGATCTTTGCACTCTGTATTTGGTTCACCTTTCAGTATCTCATCTGAATCAATGTCCTCACTCATGGAAGCAGATTTCTTCCACCTTACCCCCAGTGTGGAGGGTGATCCTTGGTTAGGGTTGAATCAGAAGAAAACATAATTGAGGCTTAAAAAGGGACACAAGGGATATATTTTATCCTTTTGCGAAGTGTTGAAAACATTTTGATGTTTCGATATAACAAATTAAGTATAAATGAATTTTAAGATTTTACAAATGATTTTCTAAGTATATTGGATTTAATTACTCGAATATCAAATTATTACTCCAAGTCTTTTCAAAATCAAATTAAAACCTTACTAAATGTGTAAAATTGTGTTTTATACTTAATATATTTTTGAAACAATTTTCACAAAGTATTTTGAACCAAAATCAAGCCTAAAATCAATTTTTCAAAGTGATGCACAGATGCACCAATCCATGCATCGATGCACCATGGAATAAATTGAACATCGAATGCATTTCATGCACCGATGCACATACTATGCATCGATGCATATACTATGCATCGATGCATTCAGAGTTTTATGAAAACATCGAATACATTTGATGCACCAGCCATGCATCGATGCACTCAGGCTATTTTGAAACATCGAATGTATTTTATCCATCGATGCACTCTTAGTGCACCGATGCACTAAGGGTCAAACGGTCAAAATATTTGAATTTTACATTTGATGCACTGATGCACCTTGGGTATGCATCGATGCACTGACGCTCCTAACTGATCTAATTAATTGTTTTCACACTTAAACGGCTCTATTAACTCCACTAATCATCCCTAACGTTTAGAATCATTTGAAGGAGTATTTAAACAAGCTTAGAAGCCATTGATCAAAAACAAGAAAACACAAGAAACAAGAATCAAGAGAGAATCAAAGAAAACATCAAACCTCAAGTTTGAGCAGTTCAAGCCTATTTTTCTTTCAATATTCATTTTGCTTTCAAGAACACTACTTGTACTCAATTGTATTCATTTTTAGTGTTCTTTTCTTTATTCTAGAATTGTGCAAACAATCTACCTTGTGAGGATTTCCTTATAAGTTTGTAAATTTGTAATCTTCTCTTTGAGAAAGAGTGTTCTCAAGAATTGAGGTATATTCTTGAGGGAGTTGTAAGGTTATCTCTTTGGCCTCAAAAGAAAGAACAAATTAGTGAATTTGTTAGAAAATCCTTAGTGTGGATAGCTAAGGTAGTGAACGTAGACTTTGGTTGAGAAAGTCGAACCACTCTAAATCGTTGTGCAAATTTTTTCAATTTTTTGTAAAAGCTTCCACCAAAATTTTAATTGCCAATTCACCCCCTCTTGTCCAATTCCATCGATCGATTAACTCAACAACTGGTATCAGAGCCTCACTCATTTGAAGGTTTAATCGCCTCTTGAGTCGATTCGGGAAGAGTTACATCGATTATTAAGTCATCAATGGCCTCTACTTCAAATGTCGACTCCAGTCTCGATTCGATGCCCGTCAACAAGCCTCATTTCTTCAATGGAGCTAGCTATTCCTATTGGAAGAATAGGATGATGTATTTCATTCAAGCAAGTGACATGAGAGCATGGAATATTGTAGAAGACGAATATATCAAGCCTCTCACTCATCCAAGATTGTGGATTGAAGGAGAGACAAGAATGTTCCAGCTCAACTCCAAAGCCATCCATATCATATTTTGTGCTCTTGGACCAGATGAATATGGAAGGGTCTCATCTTGTACAACCGCCAAAGAAATATGGGATAAACTACAAGTCACTCATGAAATCACCGACGAGGTAAAATAATCTAAAATTAGTCTTCTAACACATAGCTATGAAAATTTCAGGATGAAACCAAATGAAGATGTCAAAGCTATGACAGATAGATTCTCAACGATTGTCAATGGTCTTAAATAATATGGAAAGATCATTCCAAACAAAAAGATTGTGAGGAAGTTAGTTTATTCACTTCCAAAATTGTGGCAATCCAAGAAGACGTCAATCATCGAGGCTAAGAACCTAAATTCCTTAACTCTTGAAGAGCTGATCGGTTCCCTCCTCACTCATGAAATGATGCTTGAAGATGAGGTAGACCTCGATAAGATTGATGAGAGACCAAAGAAGAAGGAGAAGAAGAAAAACATTGGAGTTGCTCTCAAATCCACAAAAGATGAGAGTGATTTGGATGAAGATGATGATGACGAGGAAATGACACTGTTTGCCAAACGGTTCAGAAAAATGATGAGACCTTACCGAGGAAGAAAATTCAAACGAAATAAAGGCCTCAAAAATGAACCAAAAGAGAAGGACCCTATCATTTGCTATGAATACAAAAAGTCGGGGCATGTCAAATATGATTGCCCACAATTAAAGAGAAAGGGTTAATCAAAGAATAAGCACAAGGCTCATGTGGTTACATGGAGCGATGAAGAAGGTTCCGAACAAGAAGTAGCAAACTTGTGCTTGTTAGATGAGCCTCTTCCTACTTCTATCGATGAAGCTATGAAATCCAAGGAATAGGAAGAAGTTGTTCGTGCTGAGCTCACTGCTCTTCAGAATAATGGTACATGGTCTCTTGTAAAGCTGTCCGAAGGATGGTCCACTGTCAGTTGTAAATGGCTATTCAAAATAAGACATAATTCTGATGGGACGATTCAACGATACAAGGCTTGTTTGGTTGCTAAGAGATGCTTTCAGGTCCTTGGGCAAGATTTCAAGCAAACTTTCAGCCTGGTTGTGAGGCTTTCCACGTTGAACGTTATACGTGCTCTTGCTATTTTTGGAGGTTGGTCGTTAAGACATATCGACGTGAAAAATGCCTTTCTTCATGGTGATTTGAGTGAAGATGTGTTCATGCAACAACCACCTGGTTTTGAGCAATATACTCCTGAAGGCACCAAGCTAGTTTGTAAACTGCAGAAGTCACTCTATGGCTTGAGTCAGGGACCACAAAATTGGCATGCTAAGCTGAAATGAAGTCTTTTTTAACTTGGTTTTAAAGAATCTAAAGCTGATACTTCTCTCTTTGTCTTGACAAAAAATGGTGTATCAACATATGTCCTGGTATATGTCGATGATATAATAGTTACTGGGCAATCAACAAATGAGATTGAGAAGGTAGTCACGTTATTAAATAATCATTTTTCTTTAAAGGACATGGGTGAACTACATTATTTCTTGGGTATTGAAGTCAAGCGGTGTGATCAATTTTTACTTCTTAGTCAGAAGAAGTATATTTTGGAACTTCTTGAGAAGTCAAAGATGACTAAGGCTTCATTTACTTCTACTCCAATGGTGGCTTCCTCAAAGTTGAGCAAGGATGAAAGACACCTACTTGCTAATGCTCAAGAGTTTCGTAGTTTAGTGGGCGGACTACTTTATGTGTGTCACACTAGGCATGATATTGTCTTTAGTGTGAACAAGGTGGCTCAATATATGCATGCTTCAAGAGAACAACATATGCTTGCTGCTAAATGTATTCTACGTTATCTAGCTGGGACATTGAACTATGGTATTGGTTTTATACCAAGAAAATTACATGTATCAGCTTTCTCTGGTGCTAATTGGGGTGGATGTGTTAATGATAGGTGATCAATTTTTGGTCACTGCGTGTTTGTGGGAGGAAATCTGGTGTTGTGGAGTGCGAAAAAGAAAAAGGTGGCTTCACGATCGACCATGGAAGCTGAGTATCGAAGCCTTGCTGATGCAACAATAGAGGTGGCTTCGGTTTATGCTTTACTTACTGATTTGAAGTCGCCAGCATAAACAACCAACGATCTGGTGTGACAACACAAGTGCGATTGTGTTGAGCGCTAATCCGCTGTATCATTCTCAGTCCAAGCATGTGGACTTAGATATGCATTTCATCCGAGAAAAAGTTGTTGCAAATCACCTGTCTGTGAGTTATGTTCTAGCAGCTCATCAAGTCGCAGATGGCTTGGTCAAACCATTTGCAAAAACTGCCTTTGCTGGTTTTCGCGAGAAAGTTAATGTCTATTTGTTTGTTGAATAAGAGAAGAAGCGGGGAGAATGTTAAAAGATAACTCACGCGAAGCTTCATACATAAGGGTGTACTAGAAGCTAGTATGTTAATCTAGTTAGTTTTGAATTCTCAACAACTTCTTAACAACTAGGTGGTTAGACAGTTTTGAGTAGCTGAGTTATTGTAATTGATTCCTATAAAAAAAGTATTATAGACTGCATTTGAAGCAAATTTTTGGAGCTAACTAAAGCTTACATTACCTTCTTTCTTTCTTATATTTCTTTTGTTATTTCTGCGTTGTTCAACACTCAATAGTAAAAGGAATTATTATTCTCAATAAGAATCATATGTTTGAGCAATGGCATCTGCATGATGACTAAATTTTTTTTAAACAGATATATCTTAAAATCATATCAAATTAATTTTTAAAAGAAACTAATACATCATCCATTGCTTTTTAAACGGGAAAATGATCTTTTTGAGACTTTCAAATTAAATAATTATTTTGTAATTTTTAATAGTTAATAAATATAATTAAAATATGTGTTATAGTCGAGGTACTATCCGGGTATTTTTATTGTTCCCGTAAAAAGAGCAATTATATCGAAAACAAACCCACCCACTTCCTTTTCCCCGATACTTTCTCACCTCCGCCCCTCTCTCCGGCGCTCACCTCCACTCCCGTCGCCGCTCTCACGACTCCTCGACATGTATGTTTATCTGCTTTCTCCTAGATTTGTGTTTTTTATCCTTCTGAAAATAAGATTTTATCAAGATCTGTTATGTAAATGGTGTTTTTCTTGGCGCAAGTCTTAGGGCAAGCGTGTAGAACTTTGGCTTTGAAACTAGCTGTTTGGAGATAGGATCTGTAGAGATGATGACGATTTGCTAAGAATTGTGGAATTCTGTTATTTGCGACGCTTTCATGTTGAATTAATTTCAGAGTTGCAAGGTAAACGAGATTTACTATTTTCCCAAAACTGATGACTATACGGATATATTTTTAATTGGAAAATAAAAATTCCATCTTTGTATTAGTATAGAAAAGTTAGGAACAAGCAAGAACATGGTTCTCTAACAATCAATAGAGCTTCATATTGCAGCTGAAAACCCAGAAATGTAAGGGCATCAAAAGATGAATTCCGTATTTTTGGCTGATTAGTGTTTTAAATTGCTTTGTTTTGGTTGAATGTGTTTTTTTTTGGCTGCTACTTCTTTATTGGTGAGTGTGGAAGAATCTTGATTGCTTCGAACCGAAGGGGCTAGAATCAGAGTACTTCATATTCATATCGCGTTTTTATTTTGATATTGTTTAGAATTCGAAGCAGAGCAGAAGTATCAGAGAAAGGAAAAGAGAGTTTTAAATAATGGCGGATTACCATTTTGTTTACAAAGATGTAGAAGAGGTTTGGTCGTCTAAAGGTGACACGACTCCTACGAGATCTGGTCGGGGATGACACTGCTCATATGTGATGAAGAGTTCTGACCATCTTTAGGAAGGGTGATAACACGGTTCCTACGCGATGAGTACGACTGGTTATCAGGGGTGACACGGCTCCTACGTGATGAAGAGTTCTGGCCATCTTTAGGAAGCCTCCTCCTTTTGAACCTGCACCCGACCCGAATTCTGCTCCCAAGGACAAGTCTTGGATCGATCAAAGGACTGAAGAAGAACTTGAAGATCTCGAAGATGATCTGGATGATGATCGTTTCCTTGAAGAATACTGGTTTTATTTAGTTTTTATTCAATTAATTGGATTTTTTCTCGGATTTAAATTTGAGGTTTAAAACGTTTAGTTATTGGGTTCAGAGGTGATTTTTCTATTGAATTAAATTGGGTTTGGTTTAACTGAAGATATTTGTAATATTTGTGACGAAAGGAAAGTTTTTAAATGAATAAGTGTAAACTTCTGTGATAAACTTTAAGGCTGATTATTATTGGTTCTTCATTTTGCATCAAATTCATGATTTAAAAAGTTGGAACATTTTCCTTGAGACTGTTTTCCTTTGCTCTGGATCTTTCTAATACATGAAAAAGTTAAACATATCTGTGTTGGACGTATATTCGAATCCGGCTCTCACACTCAAGCTTGAGTAAGATAAATGTTCATTGATATCTATGTTTATGCATTTCATTGGAAAAGTAATGTTGATTTGATAGAAAGAAGAGGCTAGCTGAGATGAGGGAAGCAGCTAAGGTTTCAAAGTATGGATCAGTGATGCAGATTTCAGGATCTGATTTTGTCCGAGAGGTTTCACAAGCTCCTCAGGATGTCTGGGTGGTTGTCCATCTCTACAAAGAAGGGTATTTTACATTTGAAATATTGCTTGCTTCTTATACAGTTATTAGTCATCTAAATTGTGGCAAATTCGTTTGCATTGAGAACTTTCTATTCTGTGTTCATAATGTATTAACAACTATTGTTTCTTTTTTTTATGCTTGCTGATGGGATTTTATTTGCTTAGTACAATATTCAGTGTTTCCTGTTTAACATTTGAAGTGAACTATATAAATAGGATTTTTTGTAACACTTGATCTAATAAAATAATATAAATTATACGACTTATGAACATGAAACTTTAAAATGCTTGTGCTTGTTGAAAAATGTGTGCTGATGTTTATTGTATTTTTATTCTTTGCTTTATTGTTATATCTTATTAGATTGCCGGAGTGCGGGCTGCTTCTACGGTGTTTGGAAGAATTGGCAGTCAAATACCCTGCCACAAAGTTTGTCGAGATAATATCCGCCGATTGCATTCCTAATTACCCAGATCGTAATCTTCCAACTCTCTTGGTGTATAATAGTGGAGCAGTAAAAGCAAATTATGTTGGTTTGCATAGTTTTGGCCGGAGATGCACGCCTGAAGGTATGCTTCAATGAAGGGATTCACTCTTCTCCTTCTTCTTCCTTTTCTCATTTTAGAATCCGGGTTTTAGTCCAGTTGGTTCATGCAGTCACCATTAAAAAGATGACTTAGTAGGTATAGGGTTTGAATTTCGGTTATCCAATCTCTTATCCTGTGATGTTTTGGATGCATAAACTAATTGTCAAAATTAGATAGTTATTGAGTTTTTGTTCCCTTAAAAAATAGGTGTGGCCTTAGTTCTTTGTCAATCAGATCCTGTACTAAATGATGGTCAAAGTGGGAGTGACCAATCACAAAAGGCTGTTCTTGAAGGAGTTCGATGGCGGTTTATCGAAAAAGTTGTTACTGAGCATGAGGATCGGGACGACGGAGGATCGCCGAGTGATTAGATGTTCAGTACATTCACTTGGTTTCTTTCGGCTGGGAAAGATTAATGTTGATAGGCTATTGTAATATCTGGTTTCTTGCAGCTGTTTTTTTGTTGTTCTTTGCTGATTTTGATGTTTTCTTATCAATATATTCTAACTCTCTCCTCTGGATTATTTATTCACTTCTTGTTCTCTTGTTAGATGTTTTTTTGTTGTTCAGTACATTTAGTGTTGGATCCACCTTTAGTTCAATTATTTATTTATTTTATTAATTATGCTTACTATGAAATTATATTTGCGCCTATTACATACGGAAGTTTTGTGTTATTAATGCATGCGTGTTTACCTTCAAAAATATTTCTGGATCCGTCACTGTTTCCATTTAGCAGAAATCTGTGTTATTAGGTTTTGGCTTTGTGGTTCACTTACCGTATTACTATCATTTCATCTATTATTATAGTAACTGCAATTAAAAGCCATAGTGCAAATGAAATGTTGGTTTAGATTTATTGGTTGATTTATGTTTCAATAATATTAACTAAAGTATTATAACAATACATAAAATAATACTTCAAATATTAATACATATTATGTTGAACATTTTAAAAGTAAGATTATTACATTGAACATTTTTCAAAATAGATACCATGTTTAACATTTTAAATGTACAAATATCAAATATGGTATTACTTGAATTTTAATCGTGAATGAATAATTTTTGGATAAAGTACACAAATAATCTCCTGACTATAGGTTATTATTTTATTACGTCTCCTGACTATTAAAAGTTACAAATTGATCCCTAACTATAGAGAGTTGCTTTGTTGAGTCCCTCAACTATTAAAAATTACAAAATGGTTACCTAATTATTAATTATGTTCTAAACTCGTTCTTTTCCACTAAAAAATTAACGACAACCTGAGTTGGATTTTAACCCACTGTCTGAGATATGATAAAAACCGATCACATAATATCAAACGACTATCGTATCTAAGTCAACATGTTAACGTCTAACTCAGACGACCATTAATTTTATAATGGAAAATGATGAGTTTGAAACATAATGAACAGTCGAGTGACCATTTTGTAACTTTTAATAGTCGAAGGACTCAACAAAGTAACTGCCTACAGTCAGTGGATCATTTTATAACTTTTAATAGTTAAGGACCTCAAAAAAATAGTATCATATAGTCGGAGGGTCATTTGTGTAATTTTACCCTAATTTTTTTAATGATTTATTGAATCAATCTTAAAGAAGAAAGAAAGGGATAAAACCGAACAAAATGAAATAAAAATAATTCAGTTATGGAATACAAACCCTTTGATAACAATTTGCACGTGGTAAAAACTAAAAAGAATTTCAAACACGTTTCCATAGTTAGTTGAAATCAACGATCGATCCAGAAATATTTTTTATGTTGAATATATATATTAATAGTACAAAATTTTATGCGAGATGGACACAAATAAAATTCTGAAATGATTAGTATTAATAAATTAAATAATTAATCGAAGAAAATTTAAATTTTAAAGTGAATAAAAGAAGCTGCAGCAGCCGCTGCTTGAAATTGTAATGAAAAGCATGCAATTATAATGATATCTGTAATTATAAAAAACAATCACGTAGTGTACTTTTAAGAATACAATGAATCCAGACACGATTGCATGAAAGATTACCACGAATCTGATTTTACCTAATTTGCAGTTTGAGAATTCTAAACAAGAAATCCCATTGAAGAAGATGAGAAATAGTTGCTATATAAACCCTACCTGTAGAACTCTTAAATTTGCAAAGATAGATAAACAATGGATCAAAGGTGGAAACCAAAGCCGGCAGCCCTGCCCTTCAGCAAGGAACAACTGAAAGCCTTGTTCAAGCGATTCGACGGCGACAAAGACGGTCGTCTGAGCAAGTCGGAGCTGAAGAAAGCATTCAAGGAGATGGGGTCACGGGTGGCGGCGTTTCGAGCTCTTGGAGCTCTTCAGCATGCCGATGAGAACAGAGATAAGTTCATTAGCGGTGACGAGTTGGAAGCTCTTCTTCAATATGCTGTTGCTCTTGGTTATACATTCAAGACAAAATAAAGCTAACTTATACTATATATATATCAGCTTGATCATCTGATTATGTCTACCCTGTGTAATTGAAGTTCAATCTTGTATATATAATAATAATAATGATATGTAAAATTTCTTAAAGAATAAATAATTTTAATTTAATTTTTTTTATTAATCTACTCTTAGTAGTATCTGTTCAAATATAACTCTTAACTATTTAACATTGAACGCTCATACCCCTAGTATTCCTGGTGCTCAAACCCAAGTCCTCTAGTAATAACAACTATTCAATGTATAGGAAAGTGTTCCCTTTTTATTAAAAGAGTTAATTGTATCATATGTCCTCAAACAATGACCCTCATTTTAAATTGATCCTTAAACTTTTGAATAATCTAATTTTATAACTAAACTATAACTCTTATTCTAAATTAGTCCTTAAACTTTTGAACATTCCAAATTCATTCCCAAACTATGGCCCTCATTTTAAATTGTTCCAAAACTTTTGAATCTTCCAATTTCATCTCCAACTTCATCCAAATATGTAATTAGTTTCAACTATAATTTAACCTAAATTTTATTTTTTAAAATATATAATAATATAACTTGTCCTAATGATTTTTTAACAAGGTATGTGATTAGTATATATGTATAGTTTGAGATGAAATTGAAATATTCAAAAAGTTTGGGCACTAATTTAGAATGAATGTCATAGTTTGAAGATGAAATTGAAATATTTAAAAGTTTGAGGACTAATTTAAATGAAGATCATTATTTGAGGACACATGATTGTATTACAATCAAATATAATTATCAAGTGGTTCTCCTAAAAAAATATTTAACTCTAAAGTACATTTCAAAGAGTGAAAACTTATATTTTTTTATGTTATTTTAATGAAAATATAATTTTATTATCATATAATTACAAGGAATTCTAACCATCCAAACACACTTGGTTTATACAGTATTATTATATTTTTAGTTATGCATGTCATGTTAAGTAATACAAATTGTAATTGTACAAGTATATAAAGTTTAAATTTTATAATAATATTAAAAGTTATAAAATAATCCCCGATTATATAGTGTTGTTTTGTTGAGCCCATCACTTTTAAAAGTCACAAAATGGTCACTCGACTATTTATATATTCCAAACTCGTCATTATCCATTAAAAAATTGACGGTAGTCTGAATTGAATGTTAACTTGCTGACAGAGATATGATAAAATTCGATCTCATAATCTCGAACGACTATCATATCTCACTCAGCATGTTAACGTCCAACTCAGACGACATTTAATTTTTTAACGAAAAAGGACGAGTTTGAAACATAATAAACAGTCAGATGACCATTTTATAACTTTTAATAGTCAATAAACTCAACAAAGTAATGACCTATAATCTGATAATCTGAAGATCATTTTATAACTTTTAATAATGAATGGACTCAATAAATAATATATTATAGTCGAAAAACTATTTTTGTACTTTTTACCCTTTATCATTTGAATGTATACGAAAAAAATCAAGAAATAAAGTGATAAATTATAGAACAAAGTGATAAAGTGCAAAGAAATAAAGAAAAAGTGGCAATGACCACGCACACACATTTTGTTTTAAACCCTTTTTTTTTACTATAATTTGCTTTATTCTTAGTGTCACATGAGCATCTATTTGAAGATGGACATGCTTTAACTATCCCTAGATTCTTAGCCATATGGTTTTTCGACTATATTATTTATTGAGTCCATTCATTATTAAAAGTTATAAAATTATTTATTGATTATAGGATGTTGCTTTGTTGAGTTTATTGACTATGAAAAGTTATAAAATGATCATCTGACTATTCATTACGTTCCAAACTCGTTTTTTTTCGTTAAAAAATTAAAGGTCGTCTGAGTTGGACGTCAACATGCTGAATAAGATATGATAGATAGTTAAAGCATAAAAAAATCGGATATTGTTAAAGCATTATCCCCTGGTTAGTGCTTGAAATCTTGTTTGAAAAAACCAGGCTCCCTTATGAAACCAAGTCCTTGATTGAACTTGCCCTTTGGTTCTTTGCTAATACCTTCACTTCTCATCTACCTCCTGAACTTTCAGTGGTGTCGAAGGCAAAGATATGAAGCATATTCTTGATTTGTTAAGATTATCCTTGGTGTTACCATCCCGAGAAATGAAATCTGGCCATTTGGATGGAGACCGATTCGTCCCGTCTCAAGGCTCAAAGAAGGTGGCCTAAAATTCAAGAAGTGTGTATCAGATAGTGTCCTGGACATAAGGTATACATCTGGTTGTCTTGAGATCCTGCCATTGATAATCCAAGAGACGACCGGAACGATCTTTCCAAACCTAATTGCATACGAGCAGTGTTTGCCAAACTGTGCCCCTATGTTCACTTGCTACGCCATGCTCTTGGATAACCTTATCAGCACCATCAATGACCTGGAGATACTATCCAGGAGCGATATCTTCGATAACTGGTTAAGTCCTGAAGATTCAGTCCAATTTATCAATAATCTCTACAAGGATACTTATGTCAAGTAATTCTATTATGCCGAACTCGGTGATAAACTCAACTGGCATTGCGAAAGGTGGTGGCCTCGATGGCGGGCGCACTTAGTCCGAAACTATTTCAGCAAGCCTTGGGATGTCACTACTTTTTATGGTATTATCATGTTTGTTCTCACACCGTGGCAAACAAACATAAAAAAGAACTGATTAATGGGAGTTCTTTAATGTGTTGAATGTGCACCTACTCTTCATAGCTTGTAAATTACATGTAATAGTCTTAGGGGTTTTCAACATATACAACATACACAACTTGCAATTGGAACTAACAGTAGAGGTTTGCAAGAGCTTGAACAGATCAATGTATGATCCATCCACCGATCTCGAAAACTTGTCGATCAATGTATGATAGTTAACTGAAACTTTCCACTTTTCCCACCCTGGAAATAAAGCATTCTGATTCTTAAATGATCATCCTTTCTCTTGAATTGTGAAGACTAATTTATAAAGAATTTAAAGCTCAGATCAGATGGTATAGTAATGTAACCCTTTAGGCCATGGAATCCTGAATGGCTCAGACTGAAGCAAGGGATCAGTATGTGCCAGAGGAACTCAGCACATACTTTCTTTCCACTTATCTTACTGTATGGTTTGTTTTATTCTTAGTGTCGCATGAACATCTCCCCTTTGATTCCTTGATATCATTCCACATGGGACATGCTTTAACTATCTCTACAATCTTTTCCAATACACTCACTCATTCATCCATCTCTTTGAAATAAGAACTTGGTTGTTCCAACTTGTTTGCAGGCTTGAAAATGGAAGCAGCAAGGGGAAGATCGAAAGAAATCGTTCTAATCGATGTAGGATCGTTGGCTTCTCCGCAGGATGTACTGAGAGATGCTGGTTTATCCATGCCCCAAAGTTACTGCATCTTCAACATCCCGACCATACTCTTCAGGCACAACGAAAACTCATTTCTCCCCAATTGTTTCTCCATTGGGCCAGTGCACCGTGGAAAAAACCACTTGGTAGCCACTGAGAAAATCAAAATGAAGTACTTGAAAGCTTGTGTTTCCAGGGTGATTACAAGTCGTCACGGGACGATGTCCCAAGAATCCAAGGAGGTTGAAGAACAGAAAGTTTTATCTGATTTGATTAATTCTGTTAAGTCTATTGAGAAACAGGCCAGTGCTTGCTATGCAGGCTATGATTTTGCTGCGGAATTGGGTGATGAATTCGTTAGAACAATGCTGCTCGATGGTGTCTTCATTATCGAGCTGTTCCATAAAGATTCCGAAAAGGTCAAGGAGCACGGTGACCCGATTTTCTCTATGTCATGTATGCTGCAATATCTGTACCATGATCTGATCTTGCTTGAGAATCAAATCCCCTGGTTAGTGCTTGAACTGTTGTTTGAAAAAACCAGTCTCCTTAATGAACCCAAGTCCCTGATTGAACTTTCCCTTTTGTTCTTTGCTAATACCTTCACTTCTCATCCACCTCCTGTACAAACATCACGTTTCAAATATCAAGATATCAAGCATATTCTTGATTTGTTAAGATTGTCCCTGGTGTTACCATTCCAAGAAATCAAAAACAAACTGACAACCGGATGGCAACCGATTCGTTCCGTCACAAGGCTCAAGGAAGCTGGCGTAAAATTCAAGAAAGGCACAGCAGATTCCGTCTTGGACATAAAGTTTAACAACGGTTGTCTCGAAATCCCGTCGTTGCTTATCCAAGAGACGACCGAACCGATCTTCCAGAACCTGATCGCATACGAGCAGTGTTTTGGACATTGTCAACCTATATTCACTTGCTATGCCAAGCTCCTGGACAACCTTATCGACACCAACAATGACATGGAGATACTGTGCAAGAACGAGATCATCGATAACTGGCTGAGTCTCGAAGATTCAACCCAGTTTTTCAATAATCTTTACAATGATACTTATATCAAGGAATTCTATTATTTGGGACTTAGCGATAAACTCGATAGTCATTGCAGAAGGTGGTGGCCTCGATGGCGAGCAGCCTATGTGCACAACTATTTCACAAAGCCTTGGGCTATTGCAGCGCAAATTTATGCTGTTATCATGTTTTTTCTCACAGTGTGGCAAACCTATATAAAAAAGGATACCCCAGTTCAACATTAAATACCATAAATTACCAATTTTTTTGAAGTTGAAGAGTGAAGGATCCTGCTAAGACCCCTGAAATATTGTTCCGAAATTCGGTCAAGCAGATTAAACATGCTGGTTGGGAGAAATATTCTGATGCTACAATTTGTTTCCTATGTTTGTTTGATGTATTTTTCTGTTCAGAAAACATGTGTTTATCTGTTATGAATGTTGGGTTACTTGAAGCATGGCAAACATCCATTTAAACAGATCCCCGCAATTCCGATGTCATTTGTATACCAATTTAATCCGGTGAATTAATGCAAGTTATAGCAAAGAGCATAGAAGATGAACATAGCTGTTCGGTGTCTCTCCGGAACAGAATGGTCAACACTGCAACCTGGTTGTGCAACAATAGCAGTTTCCGCCCACGAAGAGTGTTAAGTTCAACTTTGATGCCACCTAACAGAATGGATAGTTTTTGAGTGGAGGTAATGGTTTGTTGTAGGTCGTTGCAGCTAGCGGTTTCAGTGTGTTGTCATTGAGGTTGATTCGAGAACTGTCATTGGAAAGATGTTAGCCCATGATCGAGACGACTCAATGATATTACAGATGAAGCAAGGGATTACTAATTCCCAAAGGAACTGCTCAAACATTTTTGTTAAAAATAGAGTTAATGTAAAGTGAAGTAAAAGGAATAAGGTGATGAAATAAATTAAATGACAAAGGTGAGGAAAAGTGAAAAACTTCACTGTCGTATTGTAACACCCCTAACTCATATTCGACCCGAATACAAGTCCGAGATGTTACATTGACTTTTCAAACTTTGATTCTTAAAGAAAAATCCCAGGAATTTAAAACTTTCATTAAAACACAATACTTTAATTTACATAAAAGAGACCACTTAATACAAAATCGATCAGAGTATTCATAATTAACCACTTATTACATACCAACACTCTATACACAACAAAATACATACTTTGTCAATTACTTCTGATATGATTTCTTAGTAATGTTGCTGTCCGTGCCACTTCTATTCTGAATCTTCTTATTTCTTGGTACCTATGTGTAAATCACTTACACGCTAAGTCATAGACTTAGTGAGACAATAAATGAATATGCAACAATATCTTCATGAATATGCATTCTTACCATTTCCTTCATGACATTTCAATATGCATGTATCTATTACACAATAACATATATAATCATATCATGCATGTACGAAACTTACCTTCTCGTACCACTTTCATTTTACTTTGTATTTCAATTGCCCATGTATATTATTGAGAATAGAGGTATCTGAGTACATTGAGGTTGTGCACTAATGCTGTCACCACAGCTCGTATCAATTCTCTTATGGGGCACCGAACCTTAGTTCAGTACTCGTCCCGAAGGACTGTCATATATGTCCCGTAGGACCACTACATCCCGAAGGACTACGTCCCGAAGGACTATTATACCCTCGACTCTTGGTATGCCAATTACACCTATAGCTGTCATATCGTATACTATAGGCATTATTCTTATATTTCATATGTTCATGTACTCATGTCATTTCTCTTATGATCATGTAGCTTATGTCATTTCTCTTGTGATCATGTAGCTCATGTCATGTTCTCATATCATATATCATATCACATGTGTATTTGAATCTATTCATATATATACATCATTTATCCAATCACATGAACATATATATGCCTTATGCATGTATTACAATAATTATTATGTATGCATGTTCACAACTATTGTACTATGAAAATCAATATAGGAATTAGACTTATCACAAGTCTTATTCCATTATACTATACATATAGTATGCACTCACCTTAGCTTTGCTTTGATTTACACGCACAAGGAAGAAAGAAGAAGAAGAGAACTCTGGAAGCCTTGGGTGTTTTCTCCCCTTCCACCCACGTGTATCCTTATATAAATATACTTATCCTTTCTTTAATTATTTTTCCTTGCAATTACTCTATTGTCCTTCCATTCCTTATTCCTTTCAATTCCATCCTACACAATAATTTACATGTAAATCTTTATACTATTCATTCATTTTATTTTAACCACCAAATTCTGAGACTTTATAATTTAGTCACTAACCCGGTATTGAGGATGTTACAACTCTGCCCCCTTAAGAAAATTCGTTCTCGAATTTTCATTATACAAAGAGGTAGGGGAACTTAATCCTCATGTCCTCTTCACGTTCCCATGTTTGCTTCCTCTACTTTGTGATTCCTCCACAAGACTTTAACCAATGGAATAGTCTTGTTCCTTAGTTGCTTGACTTCGTGAGCTAATATTTGAACAGGTTCTTCCTCATAAGTTAAATCTGGTCGAACTTCAATTTCTTCAGTAGTCACAATGTGGGATGGATCAGATCGATATTTCCTAAGCATTGAGACATGAAAGATATTGTGTATATTTTCCATTTCAGGTGGCAAAATTAGCTGATATGCTACTGGTCATACTCTCTTAGTAATCTCGTAAGGTCCAATGAATCGAGGACTCAACTTTCCTTTCCATCCAAACCTCAATACTTTCTTCCACGGAGTCACTTTCAAGAACACTTTATCTCCAACTTGAAATTCAATCTCTTTCCTTTTTAAATCAATATACGATTTCTGTCTATCAGCTGCGGCTTTCAGATTATTCTGAATTACTTGAACTTTTTCTTCCGTATTCTGAATCAACTCAGGACCAATAACTTCTCGATCCTTAAGTTCATACCAGTTCAAGGGCGTACGACATCTTCTTCTGTATAGAGCTTCATAGGGAGCCATTTTGATGCTTGACTGATAACTATTGTTGTACGCAAATTCAGCAAGTGGTAAATACCTTTCCTATGATCCTTTGAATTCAATGACACAAGATCTTAGCATATCCTCCAGAATTTGAATAGTTCGCTCGAATTGACCATCGATTTGAGGATGAAACGCTGTAATGAAGTTCAACCGAGTTCCAAGTGCTCCATGTAATGACTTCCAAAACTGTGATGTGAATCTAGGATCTCGATCAGAAACTATGTAAATAGGTACACCATGCAAACGTATAATCTCTCTAATATACAGCTCATCATACTTATCCATGGAGAAATTAGTTCGTACCGGAATAAAATGGGCTGACTTAGTCAATCTATCTACGATCACCCAGATTGAATCCTTTTTTGTTCGGAGTTAAAGGCAACCCTGTCACAAAATCCATCGTTATGTTCTCCCATTTCCATTGAGGAATTGAAATTGGTTGTAACAATCCTGAGAGAACCTGATGCTCAGCTTTGACTTGTTGACAAGTCAAACACTTTGATGCAAATTTCGTAATGTCTTTCTTCATTCCCGACCACCAATATCGACTCTTGAGATCCATATACATTTTGTTCCCTCCCGGATGCATTGTCAATGGACTACAATGAGCTTCCGTTAATAAATCATTCTTTAATTCATCATCATCCGGAATTACCAATCTTTCTCGATAATACAAATTCTCATCAGACTTAATCTCATAATCCGTACCCTCTCCATTCCTTATCTGTTGTATCTTCTTTAAACACTTTCCATCTTTAGCTTGCAATTCTTTAATTCGATCTAGCCATGCTGGCTTGACAGTCAGTTCTGCACAGATTGCACCATCTTCTCTTAACGATAATCTAGCATCAAGAGTTTGCAAAGCTGCAAACGTCTTTCTACTCAAGGCATCAGCTACCACATTTGCCTTTCCGGGATGGAAATCAATCACAACATCATAATCCTTGAGAAATTCCACCCATCTTCTTTGTCTTAAATTCAACTCTTTCTGAGTCATCAAGTATTTTAAGCTCTTGTGATCCGTATACAAGTAGCACTTTTCACCATACAAGTAGTGATGCCATATCTTTAAAGCAAACACTACTGCCACCATCTCTAGGTCGTGTGTTGGATAATTCTTCTCGTGCGGTTTTAGTTGTCTCGAAGCATAGGCCACCACCTTGCCTTCTTGCATTAATACGCATCCCAAACAACTATGAGATGCATCACTATACACTATAAAGTTCTTGCCAGACTCAGGTTGAACTAACACTGGAGCTTCTGTAAGAATCTTCTTTAACTTTTCAAAACTCTCTTGACATTCTTGAGTCCAAACAAATTTTACTTCCTTTTTCAACAGTTTAGTTAGGGGTAATGCTATGATCGAAAAGTTTTTAACGAACATTCGATAATAACCAGCTAACCCTAGAAAACTTCTAAATTCTAATACATTCTTTGGAACTTCCTACTCCAGAATAGCTTTAATCTTTTAGGGATCCACTCGAACTCCTTCTGCAGAAATTACATGTCCAAGGAATGTCACTTCATTAAACCAAAATTCACACTTAGAAAATTTAGCATAAAGCTTATTGTCTCGTAAATTCTGTAAAACAATATGTAAGTGTGAACTATGCTCTTCTTCTGACTTTGAATATATTAAAATATCATCAATAAACACCACAACAAACTGATCCAAATAAGGTTGGAATATCCTGTTCATTAGATCCATAAAAAGCAGATGGTGCATTCGTAACTCCAAACGACATCACGATAAACTCATAGTGACCATATCTTGTTCTAAACGCCGTTTTTGAAAGGTCTTTCTCTTGAATCTTTAATTGATGATAACCCGAACGTAGATAAACTTTTGAGAACACTGAAGCTTCCTTTAATTGATCAAATAAATCGTCAATTCGGGGAAGTGGATACTTGTTCTTGATGGTCACTTTATTGAGTTGTCTGTAATCGATACAAAGACGCATTGATCCATCTTTCTTTTTAACAAATAGAACTGGAGCTCCCCAAGGTGATACATTTGGTCTAATAAACCCTTTGTCTAGTAACTTCTATAATTGAATCTTTAATTCTTGCAACTCTTTGGAGCCATCCTATATGGTGCCATTGCAATGGGCACTGTTCCCGGTATTATCTCAATATGGAATTCTACCTCTCTGTCCGGAGGTAAACCTGGCAACTCTGCAGGAAATACATCGGGAAATTCTCTGACTATAGGAATTCCTTCAATCCCTTTCTTCTTGGTTCTAACATCTAGCACATTAGCAATGAAACCTTGACCATCTTTGTAGCAATAACTTCTTCGCCGACGTTACTGAAATTACATTTGCCAATGGATTCCATCCTTCACTAAATATCACCACATCTACCCCTTCTGAACTTCTCAACATTACTATTTTCAATCTACAATCGACATTAGTGTAATAACGATATAACCAATCCATTCCCAGTATCACTTCAAATTCGTCGAAAGGTAATTTCATCAGATTAGCAGGGAATTCAATTCCCTGAATTCGTATGGGACATCCTCATTGCTAGTAGTTTCCAACAGAATGTTCAATTCTCCCACTAACTTACTTGTAATGTATGAATATATAGACCCCGTATCAATCAATACAATAACACCTTTGTCAAACAATAGAAAGGTACCTGTTATAATATTTGGGTCATCACAATCCTCATTGGTCTTGAGGTTGTACACTCGAGCAGTGGAGTGTATCTCCTATTGAGCAGAGGATTCCGATTGGCTTCTTCCTCTGCCTCTACCTCTTCCTCTCTGGCTTGTAGAAATAGATCTCTCTGGCTGTGTAGATTTACTGGTTAACATTGGACAATCCCGAACAAAATGCCCAACGTCCCCACATCTAAAGCAGACTCCAGAAATCATCCAACATATCCCTGAATGATTCTTTCCACAATGTGGGCATTGTCTGGCTTGACTCAGATTAGATCTCCCAGCTCCAGATCCCACTGACTGAGTTTGTCTACCTCTCATCTGATTTGATCCTCTAGTGGAGGATGCCACTGATTCTGATCTAACTTAGGGTCAAAAACCAGCATCTCTGCCCCTTTTTGATGGTGCGGAACTCGAAGAAGCACCCGTTCTTTTTGACTGTCTGAGCTCTCGAATTTTCAAACCTCTCGTTCTGAGCTCTTTCCAGAGCCTTGGCACGGTTGACTACCTCTTGAAACGAGGATAAATTCAAGAAAATTAACATTTACTTCAACCGAGGACGTAACCCCTCTACAAACCACTCACAAATATCCTTCTCCGTAGGAACTAGCTCGACAACAAAGCGGCTCAACTTATTGAATTCACACTCGTACTCATATACAGTGTGATTCCATTGCTTCAGATTCATGAACTCTTGCTTCATTTGATGAACAAATTGATCTCCGATGTACTTATGCTTGAATTCTTCTAAAAACAATGACCAAGTTACTTGGGCGTTAGACATCCTCAATGTAACATTGGTCCACCAGATCCTTGCTTTTCCTCTCAACAAGGAAATTACTCTATCCAGCTTCTCAGCATCGGAACAATGAAGTCCCTTAAGCATGACCTTCACGTCATTAAGCCAAAGGTCTGCAGTAACAGGATCTTCATCGGCTTCCCCTCTAAACTCTAGAGCTCCTAATCCCTTTAACTCTTTCGCAACATTCATTTTTGGAGTTGAAGTAACAGGAGGTTGAAAACGCGTCAATACCGCGTCTAACGTTCTAAAGAATATATCTTGATCATTTACAGGCATTTCAGAGGATGTCTGTTCTTCACTCTGCCTGGCCAGGGCAGGTGAATTACTGCTTTCAGTGGGTCTATCATCTCCTGCTTCATTCCTAGAACTAACTCGCTCGGACATCTATAAAAATACAACCATATAGTTCTATTAGCAAAACAACATACTTACTATTCCATCATATCAGAAGTTTCCACTATTTTGTTTGTATGTATACATTATCAGACACTCTAGACTCCGGTTTATACCGAGAATCGACTAAACCGTAGCTCTGATACTATTAAATGTAATACCCTTAACTCATATTCGACCCGAATACAAGTCCGAGATGTCACATTAACTTTTCAAACTTTGATTTTTAAAGAAAAATCCCGGGAATTTAAATCTTTCATTAAAAACACAATACTTTAATTTACATAAAAGAGATCACTTAATACAAAATCGATCAGAGCATTCGTAATTAACCACTTATTACATACCAACACTCTATACACAACAAAATACATACTTCATGAATATGCATTCTTACCATTTCCTTCATGACATTTCAATATGCATGTATCTATTACACAATAACATATATAATCATATCATGCATGTACGAAACTTACCTTCTTGTACCACTTTCACTTTACTTTGTATTTCAATTGCCCATGTATATTATTGAGAATAGAGGTATGTGAGTACATTGAGGTTGTACACTAATGCTGTCAGCATAACTCGTATCAATTCCCTTATGGGGCACCGAACCTTAGTTCAGTATTCGTCCCGAAGGACTGTCATATATGTCCCGTAGGACCACTACATCCCGAAGGACTACGTCCCGAAGGACTAGTATACCCTCGACTCTTGGCATGCCAATTACACCTATAGCTCTCATATCGTATAATATGGGCATTATTCTTATATTTCATATGTTCATGTACTCATGTCATTTATCTTATGATCATGTAGCTCATGTCATTTCTCTTGTGATCATGTAGCTCATGTCATGTTCTTATATCACATATCATATCACATGTGTATTTGAATCTATTCATATATATACATCATTTATCCAATCACATGAACATATATATGCCTTATGCATGTATTACAATAATTATCATGTATGCATGTTCACAACTATTGTACTATGAAAATCAATATAGGAATTAGACTTATCACAAGTCTTATTCCATTATACTATATACATATAGTATGCACTCACCTTAGCTTTGCTTTGATTCACGCGCACAAGGAAGAAAGAAGAAGAAGAGAACTCTGGAAGCCTTGGGTGTTTTCTCCCCTTCCACCCACGTGTATCCTTATATAAATATACTTATCCTTTCTTTAATTATTTTTCCTTGCAATTACTCTATTGTCTTTCCATTCCTTATTCCTTTCAATTCCATCATACACAATAATTTACATGTAAATATTTATACTATTCATTTATTTTATTTTAACCACCAAATTCTAAGACTTTACAATTTAGTCACTAACACGGTATTGAGGATGTTACACATATTAATGTAAAACAGGTTACAAGTTTAATAAATATATACACTAAGTGAGAACAAATATTTAATTTAAACTAAACTATTTAGTAGTTATCCTTATCTATCTAACTTTCTAAGAGTTAGTGTTATATTAAAATACTAATTAATTATCCTTATCTTATCGTATAACCTATATGTTAGGATCGAGTCATTCAATTTTCGAACAACTTCCCAGTGGGTCACCCATCCTTGAATTACTCTGGTTCCAGCACGCTTAACTACAAAGTTTGTAAGCGAATGGTTACCATTCCATCTTAAAACCAATTGGTGATAAGTACGTGGACCATTTTAACCTCATATCTTTAAAGCGGGTGATCACTGGTTCCCCCAAGCCAAGGTGGATTTTTGTGGGGCTCCCCCACAATTGACCACTGCATTGCAGAGCCCCGCATCTATAGCGTGCTGCGGGCGGGCCTAGGGGCTTCGCAAGGCACACGTGGGCCTCGACAGGTTGGGTTGTCAAGCACTTGATATCGCGCCTATACACGATAGAATCCCTAAGGATGATTGATGGACCCCATAATCCAACAATCACCCCCAGCGACTCCTGGGGTATTCGAACCTGCAACCTGCTCTGATACCACTTGTTAGGATCGAGTCATTCGATTTTCGAACAACTTCCCAATGAGTCACCTATCCTTGAATTATTCTGGTTCAAGCACGCTTAACTACATAGTTCTGTAGCGAATGATCACCATTCATTCTTAAAACCAATTAGTGAGAAGTAGGTGAGCCATTTTAACCTCACATCTTTGTAGCGGGTGATCATTGATTTCCCCCAAGCCAAGGTGTATTCTTGTGGGACACCCCCCACAATTCACCACGGCATTGCAGAGCCCCACATCTATAGCGTGCTGTGGGCGGGCCTAGGGGCTTCGTAAGACACACATGGGCCTCGACAGGTTGGGCTGTCAAGCACCTGATATCGTGCCCATACACGATAGAATCCCTAAGGGTGATTGTTGGACCCCATAACCCAACACTATACTCCCCCTCAAGTTGGGGAGTAAATGTTGAAAAGACCAAACTTGGATATAATCTCATCAAAGGTAATTCTTGGAAGTGCTTTGGTGAGAATATATGCTAACTGATTCTTCGTTAAAACATAATTGAGTTTCACCGTTCCACCATTCATCTTTTCAGAGATGAAATGTCTGTCAATCTCCACATTCTTCGTTCGGTCATGATGAACTGGATTCTTTGCAATACTTATTGCAGATTTACTGTCACTTTGAAGTTCAAACCATTTGTTGGCACATAACCCCAGCTCAGTTAACATTCTTTGAAGCTAAATTCCTTCGCAAATTCCAAGTGCCATTGCTCTAAATTCTACTTCTGCACTACTTCGAGACACCACCGCCTGATTTTTACTTCTCTAAGTAACCAGATTTCCCCAAACAAATGAACAATAACCAATTGTAGATCTTCTATCCTTTAATTCTCCTGCCCAACTTGAATCCAAAAAAATTCTTAATGTTCTATCATCACTTTTTCTAAAAATTAACCCATGTCTTGGTGTCATTTTCAAGTATCTTAGAATTCTATTATAGCCTCTAAATTTTCTTCTCTTGGATCATTCATATATTGACTCACTCTATTGACAGGGAACACAATATCATGTCTAATAAGTGATAAATAAATTAGTTTACCTACTAGCCTTTGATACTGTTCTTTGTTCACAAGACTTCCCAATTCTTCTCTCCATAGCTTAAGATTTGCTTCCATGGGTGTTTATGTCGGCTTACATCCCTTCATTCCAGTTTCTAATAGTATATCAAGGATATATTTCCTTTGATTGATCACTATTCCTTCTTTTGACCTTGCAACCTCCATGCCTAAAAAATACCGTAAAGTTCCCAAGTCTTTGGTTTCGAACTCCTTCACCAGTAGTTTTTTCAATCATTCTATCTCCATGCAATCATCACCTTTTAGAATGATATCATCCATATAGACAATCAAATTGCCTTTTTGTTGTTTGAAACTTTTTTGACTAATAAAGTGTGATCTGACTGACATTGCTTGTAACCATCCTGAATAATCACCTTTGTAAATCTGTCAAGCCAGGCTCTTGGAGATTGCTTAAGTCCATACAAGGACTTTAATAATCTACATGCTTTTCTTGTATTACTCTTCACACCCGATGGAATTCGCATATATACTTCCTCCTCCAAGTTTCCTTTTAAAAATGTGTTTTTGACGTCTAACTGATGAAGCACCCAATTCTCATTAACTGCTAATGACAGTAACACTCTCACAGTGTTTAGTTTTTCTACCAGAGCAAACGTTTCATGATAATCAACTCCAAAATATTGAGTGAATCCTTTCGCCACTAATCTCGCCTTATATCTTTCAATGCTACCATCAGCTTTGTATTTTACCGTGAATACCCATTTGCAGCCGACTGGTTTTTTATCTTTAGGAAGATCAACTATAATCCAAGTATTGTTGTTTTCCAGTGCTTCTAATTCCTCTTATACTGCCTTTTTCCACTTGGGATCTTTCAATGCTTCTTTCACTGTATCTGGAATAGTAATGCTATCTATACTTGCTGTAAAGTTCTTAAAACAAGGCGTTAGCTTTCCATATGCAACAAATTTCTCAATTGGATAATTTCTGCATTTTCTTACTCATTTCTTTTGAGCAATCGGCAAGTCATTATCATTAATTAAAATATTTAATTCAGTGAAAGAATTCTGATTACCTTCTTCATTCTCCAAAGGATTCTCGTTCGATTTCGGTTCATGACAATGTCCATGCTGTATGGGAGACTCGAGATTAGGTTCAGGGATTGATTTAGAAATTGGTTTTTATCGTCTCTTATAAATCTGCAACTCGGATTGAGGTATTTGAGGTGAAGTGATATGCTGATCAGATTAAGGTAAATGTGTATGTGTTTCAGTGGACTGGTTTGGTAAGGATACGTTTTCTGGGTTCGATAGTGTTGTTTAGTCTGGCGATTTTGTAGGCTTATTCGACTGGTTTAACTGGTTTGACGGTCATGGTTGATCAAAAAGAGTTGGTTCCAAAACAAGTGACAATTGTTGTGAGTAAACAAACTGATATTCATTATAGGACTCCCCCTGAATAGCAGTTTTAAGGAAAAAATGTGTTTTTTTCAAAGAAAGTAACGTCCATAGTAATAAAGAATTTCTTTGTACGAGGATAATAACACCGAAAGCCATTTTGAGTCGATGATTAACCCAGAAACACACACCGAAATGCTCGAGGATCTAATTTGGACATGAAAAGAACATTGTTATGAACGAACACAGTACAACTAAAAACTCTAAAGGGTAACAATGAAGTCATCGGTTTAAAATTGGGAAAAAAACTGAAGAAAAAAATCTCTCGGACAATTAAATTGTAATGGTTTACTAAGGAGACATTTAATCAAATAAGTGGTAGTTAAAAGGGATTTCCCCCAAAATAGTTAGGAACATTTGTGGAAAAAGTAGAGACCGAGTAACCTCAAGAAGATGCATGTTTTTTCGCTCAGTAATCCCATTTTGTTGAGGAGAATTGACACACGAAGTAAGATGAACAATCTTGGTTTCCTGAAAGAAAGAACCCAAAACATTGGCAAAATACTCACTACCATTGTCAGAATGAAAAATTTGGATTGAACACTGAAATTGGGTTTCAATCTTATGGAACCATTTAAATATTTCACAAGCTTCAGATTTGGTTTTCATGAGAAAGGTCCAGGTAGTACGAGTGTGATCATCAATAGATGAAATAAACCACCGGAATCCATGTAAAGATGCGACTCGAGATGGTCCCCAAATATCACTATGGATCATGGTAAATGGTTTGGACGGTTTATATGGAGAAGGTAGATAAAGACTCTTAGTTTGTTTAGAAAGTGGACAAATATCACAAGAAAAGGATTTCAGACTTTTATTGACAAATAAATGTGGAACCAATTTTACAAGATAAAAGAAATTGGGATGTCCTAAACGAAAATGCAATAACATAACATCAGTTGAAGGTTCAAGTAAAGGAAATTATTGTATAATATTGAAGGAAGGAGATGGGTGGGAAAATAAAGTTGCTGAAAGTAGGTAAAGACCCCACAAAGCCTAGCACTGCCAATCACTTTCCCCAAGCTGGAATCCTGAAATTCACAAAAATCAGAGTTAAATTTCATTGTACAACATAAATCGGCAGACAACTTGCTAATGGAGATAAGATTGCAAGTGAGATTGGGAACATAAAGAACATGAGATAACAAAATGTCTCGATTTATTCGAATAGATCCATAACCGGCAACACTATATAGAGAATCATCAGTTGTTCGAATATGAGAGATAGACGAGTTGGCATGAAAAGTGTGAAAGAGCCGAAGATCACCTGTTATATGATCACTTGCACCAGAATCCGCAATCCACAATCCAAGAAGGAGTGGTGAATATATTAGCCAAAGTAGCATAAGGAATTCTACATGCAGGTACTGATTAGGAATTATATGACTAAAAACTGCTACAACTCAAGGTCTCCCCTTCTTTGAATGCGACGAATTAATGAGGAATTCTGAAGTGATCTCCGATGAAGAAGTTGTAGAATTCATGATCGATGACTATATTTAGGGTAAAAAAAGAAAAAAATCGACTAGATTTAGGTGAAGGATCGGTCACCTAACTGATACCATGTTGAAAATAGGACTAATGTAAAGTGAAGTAAAATGAATTATGTGATTAAATAAATTAAATGACAAAGGTATGGAAAAGTGAAAAACTTCACTGTCGTATATTCATGTAAAACATGTTACAAGTTTAGTAAATATATACAGTAGGTGAGAACAAGTATTTAATTTAAACTAAACTACTTAGTAGTTATCCTTATCTATCTAACTTTCTAAAAGTTAGTGTTATATTAAAATACTAATTAATTATCCTTATCTTATCGCATAACCTACAATTTTCTTATAACTTTGTCATACTGTAATATGTGCTTTATTCTCTGTGTCACATGAGCACATGGATAGAAGCATGACATGGGACATGCTTTAACTATCTGTAAATTCTTTTCCAACATACTCACACATTCTGCCCCATCTGTTAGAAATATGAACTTGGTTGTTTTAACATGTATAAATTAATGGCTACCCCACAAATCATGATAGCTACAAGTGATTGTCTTTTTCAACTTTGTTCAATAAGGTTTTGAATATTTTCGTTGGTAATTTATTCCGAGCAGAAAGTGGAAGATCGAATGAAAACATTGTGATCAATGTTGGATCATTGGTATCTTCTCTGAATATTGAATTGAGGGATGCTTGTTTATCCATGCCCCAGAGCTATTGCATCTTCAACATCCCAAGAAAACTCCTTAGGCACAACCAAAACTCATTTCTCCCCAACTGTTTCGCCATTGGCCCGATGCATCACGGCAAAGAGAACTTGGTAGCCACAGAGAGAATCAAAATCAAGTACTTGAAAGCTTGTCTTTCTAGGGTGATTATTGGTCGTCACGTGACGATGTCCCGAGAATCCAAAGAGGTTGAAAAACAGAAAGTTTTATCTGATTTGATTAATGTCGTTAAGTCAATTGAGAAACAGGCCAGTGCTTGTTATGCAGGCCATGACGTTGCAACAGAACTGGGTGGTGAATTTGTTAAAACAATGCTGCTCGATGGTGTCTTCGTTATTGAGTTGTTTCGTAGAGACGCTGAAGAGGTGAAAGAGCACAGTGATCCGATTTTAACCATGTCATGTATGTTACAATATCTGCAACATGACTTGATTTTGCTAGAGAATCAAATCCCTTGGTTAGTGCTTGAAATCTTGTTTGAAAAGACCAGGCTTCCTTATGAGTCCAAGTCCTTGATTGAACTTGCCCTTACGTTCTTTGCTAATACCTTCATTTCTCATCCACTTTCTATAAAATCATCCTGTTTCAAAGACCAAGATATCAAACACATTCTTGATTTGTTAAGATTATCCTTGGTGTTACCATCCCACGAAACCAAAAACAAACTGACGGCTGGATGGCAACCGATTCATTCCATCAGTAAGCTCAAAGAAGTAGGAGTAAAATTCAAGAAAGTTGCACCAGATAGCATCTTGGACATAAAATTTATAGATGGTTGTCTCGAAATCCCGTCATTGCTTATCCAGGAGATGACACAAATGATATTATGGAATCTAATCATATATGAGCAATGCTTGCCACATTTTTCACCGATATTTACTTGCTATGCCAAGCTCCTGGATAACCTTATCGACACCAACAATGACATGGAGATACTATGTAAGAGTAAAATCTTCGATAACTGGTTAAGTTTGGATGACTCAACCCAGTTTTTCAGTAATCTTTACAATGATACTTATGCCAATGAATTCTACTATTTTGAACTTAGTGACAAACTCGATCATCACTGCAAATGGTGGTGGCCTCGATGGCGAGCATACTATGTGCACAATTTTTGCACTAAGCCTTGGGTTATCGCTGCTCAAATTTATGTTGTTATCATGTTTGTTCTCATACTGTGGCAAACATACAAATAAAAAGGATGGATTTATGTATCATTTTGAATGATAATAAAGAGAAAAGCCCCAACTTTAGCTTTGTAGCTTATCAATTTTATTCAATCTTTAGATGTTTTCAACAAATACAGAGTGTTGAATATTTAATTTAAACATTTCTATAAATAATTATGTCTTTTTATTGGTTTATTATAATGATATTGTGTAACTATTCATTATGAATGAATATGACTATTCATGGTGAATAGACATGATTATGTATGATGAAAATGTGTTATCAATAGTTTTGTAATCATTCTAATAATCACTTACAATCCTATATAAAGGTTCATAAGTGACAAAGCAAATCAATTCAATTCTTAAGTTTATTCTTATATTTTCGTCTTCCTCTCTACAAGTTTAAGTTTCATACTTCCATATCCCAACAACTAGTATTCAGAGCTAGGTTTGATAATAAGTGAAACTGACCACCAATGATATGTTTCCATTTTAATTCCCTCGTCTTACAAAAGATAATTATGAGAATTGGTGTCTCCATATGAAGGCTTTGCTCGGGGCACAAGATGCTTGGGAGATCACAAACAATGGTTATGAATCTCCCTAAGACGAGGCTTCATTATCACAATAAGACAAGGAGGCTTTGATGAAGACAAGAAAGAAGGATCAACAAGCTCTTACTCTCATCCACCAATGTCTGGATGATTCGATGTTTGTAAAAGTAACAAATGCCAATACCGCAAAGGAAACATGGGAGATTTTACAAAATTCTCGAGTTGATAAAGTGAAGAAAGTTTGACTCTAAGTGTTGTGATGTGAGTTTGAAACCTTTTGGATGAAGGAATCCAAGTCAATTTCAGATAATTACTCAAGAGTGATTGAAAAGATCCTTCATTTTTTGACTTCAAAATTTGATTATGTGGGTTGTCTTATTGAATCAAAGAATTTAGACTCTATGACTATTGAACAAGTTATGGGTGAGTTGCAAGCCCAGGAAGACAAATTCAATAGGAGGCAAGATGAGTCCATTGAACAAATCCTCAAAGCCAAGATGTCTTTGAAAAACATCTGAGAAAAAAGAATCAAAAGGGTTGAGGATGTGGACGAGGGGTCTAAGTTTTGGCCAACAAAGATATGGAAAAAGTGCTCGTGAAGATCGTACAACCAATGATGTAAGTTCATCATCAAGAAATCAAGGAAGATCAAGGTAAAGAGGAAGATTTCATAATCAAAGATCAAATGAAATGAGGTATGACAAGTACAATATTAATTTTATAATTGTCATAAATTTGGTTATTTTTCTTGGGAATGCCAAAATGAAAGTAAAAATGAAGAGAGAGTCAATCTCATTGAAAATCAACAAGATGTTGAAGTGCCAACCTTATTGCTAGCAATCAAGAAGGAAGAGAACAATTATGTAAATACATTATATCTTGACAATGGAGCAAGTAATCATTTATGCAGAGAAAAAGAGGTTTTTGTGGAATTTGATGAGAAATTTAAAGGTAATGTTTCATTTGGAGGCTCCTCGAAGATCCAAATTCAAGGGAAATGCACTATTTTAATCTCTCTAAAGGATGACAACCATAGCCTTATTACTGATGTTTATTACGTGCCTAAGTTAAAAAGTAATATTTTGAGTTTGGGACAACTTCTTGAAAGAGGTTATGAAGTTCAGATGAAAAATCGTTGTCTTTGGATAAGAGATCAATATGCGAATTTGGTTGCTAAAGTATCAATGTCGAAGAATAGAATGTTTTTATTGAATCTCAAGACGATTGATGCAAAGTGCTTGAAGATGATGCATGGTGTTGGCACATGAGATTTGGTCACTTGAATTTTGGAGCTCTCAAAATGCTTGGAGAAAAGATGGTAAATGTAATTCCGATCACTAGTTACCTTAACCAATTATGTGAGGCGTGTCTCCTAGGCAAGTATGTAAGGACACGTTTCCCAAAAGAAGCAACATTAAGAGCAACTGAGCCTCTTCAACTTGTTCATACCAATGTATGTGGACCAATTACTCCGCCATCAATCGGAAAAAGTAGATACTTATTACTCTTCATTGATGATTACAGTAGAAAGACTTGGGTTTACTTCTTGAAGCATAAATCTGAGGCATTTGGTGTTTTTAAAAGCTTTAAAGCTCTTGTTGAAAAGGAAAGTGGTTATGAGATAAAATCCATAAGGTCCAAAAGAGGAGGCGAATTTCCTTTTAATGAATTCAATGACTTTTACAAAATATATGGAATCCATTGTCCTTTGACGATGCCCAAATCGTCACAACAAAATGAAGTTGCAGAAAGGAAAATAAAACCATTCTTAACAAAGCCAGGAGTAGAAGGCAAAGAATATGCCTAAAGAGTTTTGGGCTGAAGTTGTTTCATGTACAGTTCATTTGTCTAAATATTCGCCAATAAAGAAAGTGGATAATTTAACTCCTCAAGAAGATTGGAACGGAATAAAGCCAAGTGTGAGACATTTTCAAGTGTTTGAAAGCATTGCCTATGCACATGCACCCGACCAAGGTAGATCCAAACTTGACGATCGAAGTTCTAAATATGTTTTTATTGGTTATGACTTAAACTCAAAAGGCTACAAGTTGTATAATCCAACCAACAGAAGAATTCTTATCAGTCGCGACGTTGAGTTTGATGAACAAGCAAGTTGGATTTGTATCACTCCACTGAAGATATTAATGACTTGTTTTGCCTAATGGTAGATATTGAGCCACTTAATTTTGAAGATGTTGTTAGCAATGGATGAAGAAATAAAATCTATTGAGAAGAACAATACTTGGGAGTTATCCGAACTTCCAAAAGATCATAAAGCTATCAGAGTTAAGTGGATTTTCAAGAAAAAGAAGAATGCGAGTGGAGAAGTGGTGAGATACAAAGAAATACTTGTTGTTAAAGGTTATAAGAAAAAGCATAGGGTCGATTATGATGAATTCTTTACACCAGTTGCTTGAATTAAAAACATTCGGTTGATTATCTCCCTAACGGCTCAAAAGAAGTGGAAAATTCATCAACCTGATGTGAAATCAACATTTCTTAATGGTTTCTTAAAAGAGGAAGTTTATATTGAGCAACTCACTAGATACAAAGTCAAAGGACAAGAAGATAAATGTCAAAAACTGAAAAAATGCATTATATGGGTTGAAACAAGAACCTTGTCCATGGTAAAGTCACATCGACAAGTATTTTCAAGAAAATGGTTTTGATCGTTGTCTTTATGAACATGCACTCTATATTAAAACAAACGATGGTGGAGACATTTTGATAATTTGCCTTTACATGGATGATTTGGTCTTTACAAGTAATAATCCCAAGTTAATTGAAGAATTCAATAAACGTATGTCGTTTGGGTTCGAGATGACTGATGTGGGTCTAATGTATTATTATTTGGGCCTAGAAGTGGAACAATAAGAGAATGGTATATTCAGATCGCAAAAGAGTCATACAAAACAAGTACTGAAGAAATTCAAAATGTTTGATTCTAATTTTGTTGATACCCCGATGGAGTATATAGTAAAGTTGTCAAAGTTCGATGATGGAGCAAAGGAAGATCTAGCTATTTTTAAAAGTCTTGTGGGAAGTTTGAGGTACTTGACTTGTACAAGACCAGATATCCTATTTGCAGTTGGTGTAGTGAGTCTCTACATGGAAGTTCCTACGTCAACTCACTTGAAGGTCGCTAAAAGAATTCTTCACTATCTAAAAGGTTCTATTGATTTTGGGTTATTTTACACATCTTCTCATGACTTTTAACTCATGGGATTTTGTGATAGTGATTTTGCAGGAGATATTGATGATAGAAAAAACACCTCTGGATTTTTGTTCTTCTTGGGAGATTTTTGCATCTATTGGAGTTCGAAAAACAACCCATTGTGACTCTTTCTACATGTGAAATAGAATATTTGGATGCAACTTCTTGTTCTTGTCATTTTATTTGGTTTAAAAGATTAGTGAAAGAACTTCACTTACCACAAGAATGACCTACTAAAATTTGTATTGATAACGAGTCTACACAAGCACTTGCAAAGAATCCAGTGTTCCATGATCGAAGCAAACATATTGACACCAGATATCATTTTATCAGAGAACAAATTGCCAAGAAGGAAGTGGAGCTCAAGTTTGTGAAGACTCAAGATCATGTTGCAGATATTTAAAGGACTAAAATAGTAAAAATAGAATCTTAAAGGGTTAAATAGTAAAATATCAACTAAAAGGACTAAAATAGTAATTACAAATAAACTAGAGCCAAGATAGCAAATATTAAACATTACATGCACAAGAAATAGAAAATAACCCATAAATAATATTTAGGACTAAACTACAATAAACAAAAACATGAAGCCGAATCATAAATAAACCAAATATAAAACAGTGACTAAAATGAAATATTTATAACTAAAGTGACCAAAGTTAAACAATGAAAATAATAGCAAAATAATTAAGAACATGACTAAAATATAAATAAGGAAACATTAGTGTCCGAAATCAAATAAATGAAACTTCATTAAATGGCTACAATATGATATTACAAAGAACAGGGACATAAAATGTAATTTTACCCTTAGAAAATAAAAAAAATGTTGGGGTTACACAACAGGGGGACTAAACAAGCTATTTCCCCCTAAAATCTCAAAAACGTGGAGAATGGGAGCCCAAAACGGCACTGATTCGTGTCATGTATAAATGCCCTAACCAAGGCATTTTTCCTATCTTGCCCTCATTTCTCTATTTCAGAAAACAAAGGAGAGAGAGAGTTTCGGAACTCTCTCAAAATCCTTCACTAGAGTGAAAGAGTTTCCCCTATCGGCGACAGACATGACGACTCATGACGGAGCCCATGAATACTCACGGTGGCCGAAGGGACCAAACGGTCCCGAAAGCTTCCCCTCACTCTCAACTCCTTAAATATCCCTTCTCTCAGCCTAAAAATGCCCCCACATGCTTAGATCTAAAAAAGAAAACTAAGAGGTTTACCTCACGCCGCCGCTAGACCCACTGTCCGGACATATTAATATCCTCACTACCACACACCTTTTCACTGTTGGGATTCATCGTCCGACTGTCAGAGCAGTCGTTGTCAAAGACCCGAAGGTAAAATCCATTTCTTCTTTGTTTTATTTCCCTCATTTTTTTCTGGATTTCCCCGAATATCTCCCCTTGATATTTTCTCTATCCTTTTGCTTTTATCCTTCTCCACTGATTGGTTGCTTTCAGTAGGTAATAATATCCTAGACTTATGATAAGATTTTTTTGGGATTTTCTGACTTCTTAATTGATTTGGTGCAAGAAATGGTCACTATTGATGATGTGTTCTGATCGGCTCCGATGACAGCATGGAAAGTTTGACTGGGAAGCTAAAACGCTAAGAGCTGGTGACTAAGCTGATGTCCATTAGGGTAAAACCCTAGTTTCGGGGTGATCTGGACCGTTGATTGGGTCCAGATCTAACGACTTGTTGGAGGCGGTGCTGGGAAATCATCAGAAACCCTAAGGGATTCTGGGTTGGATGCTAGGCCTAGATCACGGGTCGGTTTGGGTCAGGTTTCTTGGTAGTTAGGTCATCTAGATTCTAGTTGGGTCTGGGTTATGTTGTTGTAAATGGGTTGGGCTTTTGGGGCATGCACAAAATGTGTAAATAAAATAATTAATAATAATAATAATAATTAATATAATAATAATAAAATAATAATATTTTTAGTAGACCCAGACAAAAATGGGTGTCTATAGCTGCATTTCATTGCACATTCTTGTGTTTACAAGAATAGGGCAAAGAAGAAAAAGACAACCAGTTTTTGTCCGGTTCTTTTTTTGGTTTAAAATTTGATGTGTTTGTTTTGGGGGACGATATGAATCATACGCGATGAAGAGGTCTGGACATCTAAAGGTGACACGAATCCTATATGATTAGGAGATCTGATCGGGGGATGACACTGCTCATACGCGATGAAGAGTTCTGGCCATCTTTAGGAAGGGTAATAACACGGTTCCTACGTGATGAGGATGGCTGGTTATCAGGGGTGACACAGCTCCTACGTGATGAGGAGGTCTGGTCGGGGGATGACACAGTTCCTACACGATGAGGACGGCATGCCATCTTTAGGGAGGGTGATAACATGGTTCCTATGTGATGAGGATTGTTGGTTATCAGGGGTGACATGGATCCTACGTGATGAGGAGGTTTGGTCGGGGACACGACTCATATATGATGAAGAGTTCTGACCATATTTAGGAAGGGCGATAACACGGTTCCTACGCGATGAGGACGGTTGGTTATCAAGGGTGACATGGCTCTTACGTGATGAGGAGGTCTGGTAGGGGGATGACACGGTTCCTACGTGATGAGGATAGCAGACCATCTTTAGGGATTTTGGTTTCAAGAGAAATCTACTTAAAGATGATGCTTCAAGAGAAGCTGTCTCAAGAGAGACAAAATTCGTTTCAAGGAAACGACTCAAAGATGATTTTGTTTCAAGAGAAATAAACTCAAAGATATTGTGTTTCAATAGAATCTGCCTCAAGGGAGACAAAATATGTTTCAATGGAAACAATCTCAAAGGTTGATTTTAAGAAAAACTGTCTCAAGAGAGATAAAACTTTGTTTTCATAGAAACAGACTCAAAGATTTTTCTTAAAAAAAACTATCTCAAGAGACAATTTGTTTCAATAGAAATGATATCAAAGTTTTTTTTTCTCAAAGGAAATTGTATCAAGAGAGATAAAAATTTGTTTCCAAAGAAACTTACCCAAAGATATTTTTCAAAAGAAACTGTCTCAAGAGACAAAATTTGTTTCAAGGGAAATGCCTTATGAAGATCTGATCATTCACATCAGGATGTTGAATCCCCAAAGAAGCATCAACATTCGTCATTTCTTACTTTATCCCTGATTTTAAGCATGCGCTTCGTGTCTGAGAGCCACTTGTCAACTACCAAGAACCACTCCAGAGAGATTGTCTTGTTTGCAAACGTTTTTCTTCTTCTTGTATTTTCAAAAGTATGAAAATATCAATTAAAAGAGTTTTGAAAAATGTTTAATCAAAAGTTTCAAAATATTGCCCCTTTCAAGGTTTTACAAATGACAACTCATAAAACAAGAGTTCATTGGATATCAAAGAATTAATTACACTGTTAATCCTTTAATAAATTATAGATATTTGACAAGTGTCAAGATCAATGCTATCTTTGAGAAATGGTTAAATAAGGAAAAGTTTTAAAAAGTCTCAGGTTATTGTGTTTGGTCAAAGGTATGGTATTCTCATTTATTTACAATTCATTATTCTGATGTAGTAGCTTCTGTACTCATCTATTGGAAGTGTTTTCCGACTTCCAGCTCTCATGATTTTATTCGAGTCTTGCGATGCCTTATCAAGGGATTTGTGCGATCGCCTATTATGCAATAATTGTACAATCTTCATATTCGAGCTGCCTTTTCTGGTTTTCAACTCAAATCCTCCTTTGGTGTCAAGATGCTATTCAGAATTTACATCTTGAACCCTCCTTTGTTATTTTTTCTCTATCATGCATTAAAGATTTTAGAAAACCTTTTGTAAATAAAAGATTAATCCTAATGGGCGGGATGAAATATTAAGATAGTCTCTTATGTTTAGAAATCCATATAAGATTAGAATAGACTTTTTAGGCACGTAATGTAGGCCATGGTTCACGGTTATGAACGAAAAGGATAAAAGGTGTTGGATTTACGAAAGCTCGAATCGACAACCGAAAGGATTTTGCAAAGAGGGGTCAGGTCTATTTTTGTGTTTAGGGAGTAAGAAGATTGAAAGATAGAAAATTGCACATCGATTTATAGTGCTTCGACTTCTCAACCAAGTCTACATCCACTACTTTAGCTCCTCACCAAGGATTTTCTAACAAATTCACTAATTTTTTCTTTCTTTTTATCAGACAAAGAGATAACCTTTACAAACTCCCCAATTTTTCTCTGGCTAAACTAGAACTTTTCCCTAGCTTTTCACAGGCATAGCTAGAACCAAAACCCATTTACAATGAAATCTAAGGTAGGTGTTTACAAGAATTAAGCTCACAAGAACAAAATATTTACAAGAGAAAGATGAAATAAGATTGAAAAACTCTTGTCTTGTGTTTGATTGCTTGGATAGTTGTTCTCGTACTTTTTCAAGTGTCATCAGCTTGTTTTTATAGGTTGGAATGAGTTTGAAGTCGTATCTAGCCGTTGAGGATGTTTTGGAGTCGTTGGGGATTAATTTTCTGCAAAATAAGGCTGTCCAGAACTAGAAGTACAGGTACCCCACTATGGGATATCAGTACTACCTTTGTTAAATTCAAATTTAGCTAGCCGTTGGAGCCTTGTATTACCGATACTGCCTAAGGGTATCGGTACTACTTTACATTATGGTATCGATACCCTTGCATGGCATCAGTACCTATTTTGCATTCTATGTTTTGAGCCTTCATGGTAGTATCGGTACTACCTTTGTCTAAGGTATCGATACTATATGTAGGGAATCGATACTGCAAAGAACAGTATCGATACTACTTGTAATTTTTGCTCAATTCATCTTTTAAATGGACTTTAAATTATTTTTGAAATATTTTAAAACTTTGAATAAATTCAATTCAAGTCCAAAAACATTTTGCCATAAATTATTATATCAAAATATAGTTCTACAATCTCCCCCTTTTTGATATAACAAAACATTTGAAAATTTGTTTTTGGCAAAACTTCCCCTTAATAAAATATTTAATGAAAAATATCAATTGTTACCAATTTTTGCAAAATATATGAAAATGTTCAGATCCCCTTTTTTTTATTAAGAAATTAAATTTTTCAAACCATACTTCTCCCCCTTTTTGTTATATAAAAAATAGTTCATTTTTAAAAGTTTAAAATAACTTTGGAGTGTAAGTGATAAATTTAACATTTAAAAAATCATTTGAAAAATCAAAGATCCCCCTCAATAAGTGCATTCCAAACAAAATTTAGCTTTAAAAAATGACACCTAAAAAAATTGAATTTCAACAAAGAATAACAAACATATTAGTAGCACTTAAAATTCAATATATCCACGTCTAAAATACTTTATGCAATATCAATTGTTGAAATTAAGTGCATATGCATAAAGTTTTCCAAAAATATTATGCATTTGAAGAATTTGATATCAATTGTTAGATAGGTATCTTTTTCATTTAAAACACATGCATAATCATTTAAATTTAGGACAAAAATTTAAAATTTGTAATATCAAAGTATTTAAAAAGTTGATATCAATTGTTATAGAGATATCATTTGCATTGAAAATCAATTTTGACCAAAATTCATTATGATGAACTAAAAATTATGAAAAATCATTAAAATCTTTAAAATTTCATCACAATTTCCTCTTAACATATATGAGATTAAAATTTTTTATTTAAAATCAAACTCATGTACGCATAAATCCAAATGAGCAACCAAATAATCAAAATTAAAAGCATTAAGCTTAGAGTTTACCCATTCCTTTTGATGTGTGGCTAGAGCATTAGAATATCTTCACTTTCATCACCATTGCTCCCACACACCTACAAGAGACATTTATGGTATCCAAATTGCTTTGGATCTTTGGATGTTAGATTCAAACCCCCTTGTTCCCTTGGGAACCTATACTTGTCTAATTTTAAAAGATTTCCTTTTCTTTATAGGACAAATATGTTCCAAATGACCATGAAAATGGCAATGTTAGCATTTTGCCATTTTTAAACATAATGAGTTGTTTTTAGAAATTAATTATTTTTCTTTTGTTAAGCTTTCAAGCTTAACTTTTAAATCAAAATTTTCTTTTTCTAAATCATTGATTTTGACTTTTGAAAGCTCTAAATCATTTTGCAAAATTTCAGTTTGATTTTCAAAATCAAGTTTTGCTTTCAAAACCAAATTATTTTCATTTTTAAGTTTTGAAATTAATTTCTTATATTTGAAATTCATGGTCTCATATCCCAAATACAACACATTATAAGCATCTTGTAACTCATCAAAAGAACATGAATTTAATTCATTTGAGTTAGAAAATACCTTGGATTCTTCTTCGTTAGCCATGAGGCATAGGTTGACTATTTATTCATCATCATTGGAGTCATCTTCATCACTCTAAGCTACAACAAATGCCTTCTTCTTATATGATCTCTTCTTTCTTAGAAGGGGACAATCATACTTGAAATGCACCGTTCTTTGACAATTGAAGCACACCGGGGTTGATTCATGCTTCACTTCCTTGGAGGTCATGAATCTCTTTAACTCTTTGAAGAGCTTGTCCATCTTATCTTCTTGTTCATTATTTTCTTCATCCACCTCATCACTTGAATCTTGATAGCTGTCATTGGTGGATTTGAAGGCAATGCCTACCTCATTCTTTTTTTTATTCTCTTCATTTTTTCTTCTTCCTTCAACATCATCTCATGAGTGAGAAGAGAACCAATTACCTCGTTGAGAGTGAGAGATTTTAGGTCTCTAGCTTCAATAATAGTCGCCTTCTTTGATTGCCATGACTTTGGAAGAGAGTATATCATCTTCCTTACAAGCTTCTCATTAGGGATTACTTCTCTAAATCCCTTGAGACCGTTGACAATCACGAAAAATATATCCGTCATAACTTTAATGTCTTCATCGGGTTTCATCTTGAAGTTCTCAAAGCTATGGTTGAGAAGATTTATCTTTGTTTCCCTCACTTCGTCGGTTCCTTCATAAGTGACTTGGAGCTTATCCCAAATCTCTTTGGCACTGGAACAAGATGAGATTATTCCATATTCATCTGGGCCTAAATAACAAAAGAGAATGTGCATAGCCTTGGCATTATGCTGGAAATTTTTCTTCTCTTCATTACTCCAATCATCCCAATCATCTATCTCACCGGGTGGAGTAGAGTAACCCTTCATGATTGAGTTCCAAGCTCCTAGATCGTAGGCTCGAATAAAGAACATCATTTTATTCTTCCAATGGGAATAATTTTCTCCATTGAAGAAGGGTGGCTTGTTTACCGGTTGTGAATCTAGATTGTGTGATTCTTCAATATAATAGGCACCGGAGGTTGAAGCCATTTCTTTGTCAGTTGCATCTGGAATTGGTAGAGCTTTTTCGAGGATCGTCTCAAGGATGTTAGGCCTTCTAACGAGTCAAGCTATTATATCAATTGTTGGAATTTGCAGAAGCTTGAATCGATAACCGAAAGGGTTTGCAAAGAGGGGCCGGGTCTGTTTTTGTGTTTAGGGACTAAGGAGATTGAAAGATAGAAAATTACACAACGATTTATAGTGGTTCGACTTCTCAACCAAGTCTATATCCACTACCTTAGCTCCTCACCAAGGATTTTGCAATAAATTCACTAATTTGTTCTTTCTTTTTATAGGACAAAGAGATAACCTTTACTAACTCCCTAGTTTTTCATGGGCTAAACTAGAACCTTTCCCTAGCTTTTCACGGGATTAGCTAGAACCAAAACCCCTTTACAATGAAAGAAAATGTAAACAAGAAAACCTCTCTAAAGTAGGTGTTTACAAGAATTAAGCTCACAAGAACAAAATATTTACAAGAGAAAGATGAAATAAGATTGAAAAACTCTTCTCTTGTGTTTGATTGCTTGGATAGTTCTTCTCATACTTTTTCAAGTGTCACCATCTTGTTTTTATAGGTTGGAATGAGTTTGAAGTCGTATCTAGCCGTTGGGGATGTTTTGGAGCCGTTGGGGATAATTTTCTGCAAAATAAGGCTGTCCAGAACTAGAAGTATCGATACTACCTTCGTTAAACTCAAATTTAACTAGCCGTTGCTAGCCGTTGGAGTCTTGTAGTATCGATACTGCCTTAGGGTATCAATACTACTTTGCACTATGGTATCGATACTCTTGCATGGTATCGGTACCCTTTTTGTATTCGATATTTTGAGCCTTCATAGTACTATCGATACTACCTTTGTCTAAGGTATCGATACTACATGTAGGGTATCGATACCCATTCATGTGGTATCAATACTGCAAAGAACAGTATCGGTACTACTTGTAATTTTTGCTCAATTCATCTTTTAAATGGACTTTAAATTGTTTTTGAAATCTTTTAAAGCTTTGAATAAATTCAATTCAAGTTCAAAAACATTTTGCCATAAATTGTTATATCAAAATATAGTTATACAATATCCCCTTTTTGATATAATAAAACATTTGAATTTTTTTGGCAAAACTCCCCCTTAATGAAATATTTAATGAAAAAGATATCAATTTTTACCTATTGTTGGAAAATATATGAAAATGTTCAGCTCCCCCTTTTTCCTTAAGAAATTGAATTTTTCAAACCATACTTCTCCCCCTTTTTGTTATATAAAAAATAACTCATCTTTAAAAGTTCAAAATAACTTTGGAGAGTATGTGATAAATTTAACATTTAAAAAATCAAAACTCCCCCTCAATAAGTGCATTCCAAACAAAATTTAGCTTTACAATCTTGACACTTAAACAAAATTGAATTTCAACAAAGAATAACAACATTTTAGTAGCACATGAAATTCAATATATTCAAGTCTAAAATACTTTATGCAATATCAATTGTAGAAATTAGGTGCATATGCATAAAGTTTTCCAAAAATATTATGCATTTGAAAATTTTGATATCAATTGTTAGTGATATATCTTTTTCATTTAAAACACATGCATAATCATTTAAATTTAGGTCAAAAATTTAAATTTTGTAAAATCAAAGTATTTAAAAAGTTGATATCAATTGTTAGAGAGATATCATTTGCATTGAAAATAAATTTTAACCAAAATTCATTATGATGAACTAAAAATTATGAAAAATCATTAAAATCTTTAAAAGTTCATCACAATTTCCTCTTAACATACATGAGATTAAAAATTTTTATTTAAAATCAAAACTCAAGCACGCATAAATCCAAATGAGCAACCAAATAATCAAAATCAAAAGCATTAAGCTTAGAGTTTACCCATTCCTTTTTCATGTGTGGCTAGAGTATTTTAATATCTTCACTTTCATCACCATTGCTCCCACACACCTATAAGAGACATTTATTTCAATTTTGGTATCCAAATTGCTTTGGATCCTTGGACGTTAGTTTCAATGCCCCTTGTTCCCTTGGGAACATATACTTATCTAATTTTAAAAGATTTTCTTTTCTTTATAGGACAAGTATGTTCCAAATGACCATGAAAATGGCAATGTGAGCATTTTGCCATTTTTAAACATAATGAGTTGTTTTTAGATATTAATTTTTTTCTTTTGTTAAGCTTTCAAGCTTAACTTTTAAATCAAAATTTTCTTTTTCTAAATCATTGATTTTGACTTTTGAAAGCTCTAAATCATTTTGAAAAATTTCATTTTGATTTTTAAAATCAACTTTTGCTTTCAAAACCAAATTATTTTCATTTTTAAGTTTTGAAATTAATATCTTTTATTTGGAATTCATGGTCTCATATCCCAAATACAACACATTATAAGCATCTTGTAACTCATCAAAAGAACATGAATTTAATTCATTCGAGTTAAAAGATACCTTCGATTATTCTTCGTTGGCCATGAGGCATATGTTGACTATTTATTCATCATCATTGGAGTCATCTTCATCACTCCAAGCTATAACAAATGCCTTCTTCTTAGATGGTCCCTTCTTCTTAGAAGGGGACAATTATACTTGAAATGCCTCGTTCTTTGAAAATTGAAGCACACCGAGGGACTCTTCTTCTTGGTTGATTCATGCTTCACTTCCTTGGAAGTCATGAATATGTTTAACTCTTTGAAGAGCTTGGCCATCTTATCTTTTTGTTCATTATTGTCTTCATCTACCTTATCACTTGAATCTTGATAGCTTTCATTGGTGGATTTGAAGGCAATGCCTACCTCTTTCTTCTTCTTATTTTTATTCTCTTCATTTTTTTCTTCTTCTTTCAATATCATCTCATAAGTGAGAAGAGAACCAATTAGCTCATCGAGAGTGAGATATTTTAGGTCTCTAGCTTCAATAATAGTTGTCTTCTTCGATTGCCATGACTTTGGAAGAGAGTATATCATCTTTGTTATAAGCTTCTCATTAGGGATTACTTCTATAAATTCCTTGAGACCGTTGACAATCACGGAAAATCTATTCGTCATAGCTTTGATGTCTTCATCAGGTTTCATCTTGAAGTTCTCGTAGCTATGATTGAGAAGATTTATCTTTATTTCCCTCACTTCGTTGGTTCCTTAATGAGTGACTTGAGCTTATCCCAAATCTCTTTGGCACCGAAACAAGATGAGATTATTTCATATTCATCTGGGCCTAAAGCACAAAAGAGAATGTGAATAACCTTGGCATTATGTTGGAAATTTTTATTCTATTCATTACTCTAATCATCCCAATCATCTATCTCACCGGGTGGAGTAGAGTAACCCATTATGATTGAGTTCCAAACTCCTAGATCGTAGGCTAGAATAAAGAACATCATCTTATTCTTCCAATGGGCGTAATTTGCTCCATTGAAGAAGAGTGGCTTGTTTATCGTTGTGAATCTAGATGTGTGATTGTTCAATATAATAGGCACCGAAAGTTGAAGCCATTTCTTTATCGGTTGCGTCTAGAATCAGTAGAGATTTTTCGAGAATCGTCTCAAGGATGTTAAGCTTTTTAACGAGTTAAGTTTTCTAATGAGTCAAGCTCTGATACCTATTGTTAGGATTTGCGGAAGCTTGAATCGACAACCGAGAGGGTTTACAAAGAGGGGTCGGGTCTGTTTTATGTTTAAGGAGTAAGGAGATTGAAAGATAGAAAATTGCACAGCAATTTATAGTGGTTCGACTTCTCAACCAAGTCTACATCAACTACCTTAGCTCCTCACCAAGGATTTTACAACAAATTCACTAATTTGTTCTTTCTTTTTATAGGACAAAAATATAACCTTTACAAACTCTCTAGTTTTTCATGGGCTAAAATAGAACCTTTCTCTTGCTTTTCACGGGCTTAGCCAGAACCAAAACCTCTTTACAATGAAAAGAAATGTGAACAAGAAAACTTCTCTAAGGTAGGTGTTTACTAGAATTATGCTCACAAGAACAAAATATTAACAAGAGAAAGATGAAATAAGATTAAAAAACTCTTCTCTTGTGTTTGATTGCTTGGATAGTTGTTCTCATACTTCTTCAAGTTTCCTCAGCTTGTTTTCATAGGTTGGAATGAGTTTGAAGTCGTATATAACCGTTGGGGATTAATTTTCTATAAAATAAGGTTCTCCAGAACTAGAAGTATTGGTACTCCACTATGGATATCGGTACTAACTTTGTTAAATTCAAATTTAAGTAGTCGTTGCTAGCAGTTGGAGCCTTGTAGTATCGATACTTCCTAAGGGGTATCAGTACTACTTTGCACTATGGTATCGATACCCTTGCATGATCGGTACCCATTTTGCATTCAATGTTTTGACCCTTTATGGTAGTATCAGTACTACCTTGATGGTATCGTTACTATCTTTGTCTAAGGTATCGATACTACATGTAAGGAGTGGTATCGATACTACAAAGAACATTATGCTTTAGAGCCGTTGGGGATTAATTTTCTACAAAATAAGGTTGTCCAGAACTAGAAGTATTACTACTCCAATATGGGGTATCGGTACTAACTTTGTTAAATTCAAATTTAAGTAGTCGTTGCTAGTAGTTGGAGCCTTGTAGTATCGATACTTCCTAAGGGGTATCGGTACTATTTTCCACTATGGTGTCGATACCTTGCATGGTATACCCATTTTGCATTTGATGTTTTGAGCCTTTATGGTAGTATCAGTACTACCTTGATGGTATCGGTACTACCTTGTCTAAGGTATTAATACTACATGTAAGGAGGGGCATCGATACTGCAAAGAACATTATCGGTACTACTTGTAATTTTTGCTCAATTCATCTTTTAAATGGACTTTGAATTATTTTTGAAATCTTTTAAAACTTTGAATAAATTCAATTCAAGTCCAAAAACATTTTTTCATAAATTTTTATATCAAAATATAGTTCTACAAAAGGCCCAAACAAATATTTAAGGGTTATTGAACCAATGATCAATTAACTCTGATGCCTTCAATTTTGTCTTGCTCAATTTGAATCTGCATGTGTCCTTTTCTTGATGTTCTATATATGAACTTCAAGTGAAGTGATTCTGGAATGATTGTACTTGATCAATCTCATGGTTTGAAGCTCGTTATGTCATTTGAGTCGAGGGACTCTTTGCATGTGCTTCTTGTATTCTTTCTTTATTTTGTTCTTTTCTTTGATTTTTTTCTTTATTTTTCTTCTTTGCTCTTTGTTTTTTTCTTTGCTTTTTTTTTTTTTTTGCTTTGTTTCTCTTTGTTCTTTGTTTTTTCCTTTGCTTCTTTGCTCTTTATTTTGATTTGATCTTTGCACTTAGCATTTAGTTCATCTTTCGGTATCTTTAGATGTTTTCAACAAATACAGAGCGTTGATTATTTAATTTAAACATTTCTATAAATAATTATGTATTGGTTTATTATAATGATAGTGTGTAACTATTCATCATGAATGAATATGACTATTCATGGTGAATAGACATGATTATGTATGATGAAAAGGTGTTATCAATAGTTTTGTAATCATTCTAATAATCACTTACAATCCTATATAAATGTTCATAAGTGACAAAGCAAATCAATTCAATTCTTAAGTTTCTTCTTATATTTTCGTCTTCCTCTCTACAAGTTTAAGTTTCATACTTCCATATCCCAACAACTGGTATTCAGAGCTAGGTTTGATAATAAGTGAAAATGACCAACAATGATATGTTTCCATTTCAATTCCCTCGTATTACAAAAGATAATTATGAGAATTGGTGTCTCCATATGAAGGCTTTGCTCGGGGCACAAGATGCTTGGGAGATCACAAACAATGGTTATGAATCTCCCTAAGACGAGCCTTTATTATCACAACAAGAAAATGAGGCTTTGACGAAGACAAGAAAGAAGGATCAACAACCTCTTACTCTCATCCACCAATGTCTGGATGATTCAATGTTTGTAAAAGTAACAAATACCAACACCGCAAAGGAAACATGGGAGATTTTACAAAATTCTCGAGTTGATAAAGTGAAGAAAGTTTGATTCTAAGTGTTATGATGTGAGTTTGAAACCTTGCGGATGAAGGAATCCAAGTCAATTTCAGATTATTACTCAAGAGTGATTAAAAAGATCTTTCATTTTTTGACTTCAAAATTTGATTATGTGGGTTGTCTTATTGAATCAAAGAATTTAGACTCTATGACTATTGAACAAGTTATGGGTGAGTTGCAAGCCCAGGAAGAAAATTCAATAGGAGGCAAGATGAGTCCATTGAACAAATCCTCAAAGCCAAGGTGTCTTTGAAAAACATCCGAGAAAAAAGAATCGAAAGGGTTGAGGATGTGGACGAGGGGTTGAAGTTTTGGCCAACAAAGATATGGAAAAAGTGCTCGAGAAGATCGTAAAACTAATGATGTAAGTTCATCATCAAGAAATCAAGGAAGATCAAGGTAAAGAGGAAGATTTCATAATTAAAGATCAAATCAAATGAGGTATGACAAGTCCAATTTTAATTTTATAATTGTTATAAATTTGGTTATTTTTCTTGGGAATGCCAAAATAAAAGTAGAAATGAAGAGAGAGTCAATCTCATTGAAGATCAACAAGATGTTGAAGAGCCAACCTTATTGCTAGCACTCAAGAAGGAAGAGAACAATGATGTAAATACTTTGTATCTTGACAATGGAGCAAGTAATCATTTATGCAGAGAAAAAGAGGTTTTTGTGGAACTTGATGAGAAATTTAAAGGTAATGTTTCATTTGGAGGTTCCTCGAAGATCCAAATTCAAGGGAAATGCACTATTTTAATCTCTCTAAAGGATGACAACCATAGCCTTTTTACTGATGTTTATTACGTGCCTAAGTTAAAAAGTAATATTTTGAGTTTGGGACAACTTTTGAAAGAGGTTATGAAGTTCAGATGAAAAATCGTTGTCTTTGGATAAGAGATCAATATGCGAAATTGGTTGCTAAAGTATCAATGTCGAAGAATATAATGTTTTTATTGAATCTCAAGACAATTGATGCAAAGTGCTTGAAGACTAGTGTGGAAGATGATGCATGGTGTTGGCACATGAGATTTGGTCACTTGAATTTTGGAGCTCTCAAAATGCTTGGAGAAAAGATGGTAAATGGAATTCCGATCACTAGTTACCTTAACCAATTATGTGAGGCGTGTCTCCTAGGCAAGTATGTAAGGACACGTTTCCCAAAAGAAGCAACATCAAGAGCAACCGAGCCTCTTCAACTTGTTCATACCAATGTATGTGGACTAATTACTCCGCCATCAATCGGTAAAAGTAGATACTTATTACTCTTCATTGATGATTACAGTAGAAAGACTTGGGTTTACTTCTTGAAGCATAAATCTGAGGCATTTGGTGTTTTAAAAGCTTTAAAGTTCTTGTTGAAAAGGAAAGTGGTTATGAGATAGAATCCATAAGGTCCGAAATAGAAGGCGAATTTCCTTTTAATGAATTCAATGACTTTTGCAAAATATATGGAATCCATTATCCTTTGACGATGCCCAAATCGTCACAACAAAATGAAGTTGCAGAAAGGAAAAATAAAACCATTCTTAACAAAGCCAGGAGTAGAAGGCAAAGAATATGCCTAAAGAGTTTTGGGCTGAAGTTGTTTCATGTGTAGTTCATTTGTCTAAATATTCGCCAATAAAGAAAGTGGATAATGTAACTCCTCAAGAAGATTGGAGCGGAATAAAGCCAAGTATGAGACATTTTCGAGTGTTTGAAAGCATTGCCTATGCACATGCACCCGACCAAGGTAGATCCAAACTTGACGATCGAAGTTCTATATATGTTTTTATTGGTTATGACTTAAACTCCAAAGGCTACAAGTTATATAATCCAACCAACAGAAGAATTCTTATCAGTCGCGACGTTGAGTTTGATGAACAAGCGAGTTGGAATTGGGACATACAGTAAGAAACCTATGATTTCTTTCCGTATTTTGAAGAATAATAGGATATGATTACTTTACAAGATGTGAATCTTCCACGAGATATGACTAAACCTTCACCTGAACCGATCTATGATGAAACTTCTGGTGAAAGTTCAAGTTCTAGAGAAAATTCAAATGAAAGACCAAATAAATTTAGAAATATCCGGGATTTGTATCACTCCACTGAGGATATTAATGACATGTTTTGCCTAATGGTATATAGTGAGACACTTAATTTTGAAGATGTTGTTAGCAATGGATGAAGAAATAAAATCCATTGAGAAGAACAACACTTGGGAGTTATCCAAACTTCCAAAAGATCATAAAGCTATCAGAGTTAAGTGGATTTTCAAGAAAAAGAAGAATGCGAGTGGAGAAGTGGTGAGATACAAAGCAAGACTTGTTGTTAAAGGTTATAACAAAAAGCATGGGGTCGATTATGATGAATTCTTTGCACCAGTTGCTTGAATTAAAAAATTTGATTGATTATCTCCCTGGCGGCTCAAAAGAAGTGGAAAATTCATCAACTTGATGTGAAATCAACATTTCTTAATGGTTTCTTAAAAGATTAAGTTTATATTGAGCAACTCATTGGATACAAAGTCAAAGGACAAGAAGATAAATGTCAAAAACTAAAAAAATGCATTATATGGGTTGAAACAAGAACCTCGTCCATGGTACAGTCACATCGACAAGTATTTTTAAGATAATGGTTTTGATCGTTGTCTTCATGAACATGCACTCTATATTAAAACAAACGATGGTGGAGACATTTTTATAATTTGCCTTTACGTGGATGATTTGGTCTTTACAAGTAATAATCCCAAGTTAATTGAAGAATTCAATAAACATATGTCGTTTGAGTTCAAGATGACTGATGTGGGTCTAATGTCTTATTATATGGGCCTAGAAGTGGAACAATCAGAGGATGGTATATTCATATCGCAAAAAGAGTTATACAAAACAAGTACTGAAGAAATTCAAAATGTTCGATTGTAAATCTGTTGATACCCCAATGGAGTATATAGTAAAGTTGTCAAAGTTCGATGATGGAGTAAAAGAAGATCTAGTTATTTTTAAAAGTCTTGTGGGAAGTTTGAGGTACTTGACTTGTACAAGACCATATATCCTATTTGCAGTTGGTGTAGTGAGTTGCTACATGGAAGTTCCTACGTCAACTCACTTGAAGGTCGCTAAAAGGATTCTTCACTATCTAAAAGGTGCTATTGATTTTGGGTTATTCTACACATCTTCTCATGACTTTTAACTCATAGGATTTTGTGATAGTGATTTTGCAGGAGATATTGACGATAGAAAAAACACCTCTGGATTTTTGTTCTTCTTGGGAGATTGTTGCATCTCTTGGAGTTCGAAAAAAAACCCATTGTGACTCTTTCTACATGTGAAATAGAATATGTGGATGCAACTTCTTGTTCTTGTCATTTTATTTGGTTTAAAATATTAGTGAAAGAACTACACTTACCATAAGAAGGACCTACTAAAATTTGTATTGATAACGAGTCTGCACAAGCATTTGCAAAGAATCCAGTGTTCCATGATCGAAGCAAACATATTGACACCAGATATCATTTTATCAGAGAACAAATTGCCAAGAAGGAAGTGGAGCTCAAGTTTGTGAAGACTCAAGATCATGTTGCAGATATTTAAAGGACTAAAATAGTAAAAATAGAATCTTAAAGGGTTAAATAGTAAAATAGTAACTAAAAGGACTAAAATAGTAATTACAAATAAACTAGAGCCAAGATAGAAAATATTAAACATTGCAGGCACAGGAAATAGAAAATAACCCATAAATAATATTTAGGACTAAACTAAAATAAACAAAAACATGAAGCCGAATCATAAATAAACCAAATATAAAATAGTGACTAAAATGAAATATTTATAACTAAAGTGACCAAAGTTAAACATTGAAAATAATAGAAAAATAATTAAGAACATGACTAAAATAGAAATAAGGAAACATTAGTGCCCGAAATCAAATAATGAAACTTCATTAAATGGCTACAACATGATATTACAAAGCACAGGGATGTAAAATAATTTTACCCTTAGAAATTAAAACAAACGTTGGGGTTACACAACAGGGGGACTAAACAAGCTATTTCCCCCTAAAATCTCAAAATCGTGGAGAATGGGAGCCCAAAACGGCACTGTTTTATGTAATGTATAAATGCCCCAAACAAGGCATTTTTCCTGTCTCGCCCTCATTTCTCTCCATTTCAGAAAATAAAGGAGAGAGAGTTTCAGAACTCTCTCAAAATCCTTCACTAGAGTGAAAGAGTCGCCCTTTATCGACGGCATACATGACGACTCATGACGGAGCCCATGACGACTCACGGTGGCCGAAGGGACCAAACGGTCCCAAAAGCTTCCGCTCACTCTCAACTCCTTAAATATCCCTTCTCTCAGCCTAAAAATGCCCCCACATGCTTAGATCTAAAAAAGAAAATCGAGAGGTTTACCTCACGCCGCCGCTAGACCCACCGTCCGGGATATATTGAAATCCTCACTGCCACACACCTTTTCACCGTTGGGATTCATCGTCTGACCGTCAGAGCAGTCGTTGTCAAAGATCCGAAGGTAAAATCCCTTTTTTCTTTGTTTTAGTTCCCTTATTTTTTTTCTGGATTTCCCCGAATATCTCCCCTTGATATTTTCTCTATCCTTTTGCTTTTATCCTTCTCCACTGATTGGTTACTTTCAGTAGGTAATAATATCCTAGACTTATGATAATATTTTTTTTGGGATTTTCTGACTTCTTAATTGATTTGGTGCAAGAAATGGTCACTATTGATGATGTGTTCTGATCGGCTCCGACGACAGCTCGAAAAGTTTGACTGGGAAACTAAAACGCTAAGAGCCGGCGACTAAGAATGATGTCCATTAGGGTAAAACCTTAGTTTCGGGGTGATCTGGACCGTTGATTGGGTCAAGATCTAACGACTTGTTGGAGGCGGTGCTGAGAAATCATCAAAAACCCTAAGGGATTCTGGGTTGGATGCTAGGCCTAGATCACGGGCCAGTTCGGGTCGGGTTTTTTGGTAGTTGGGTCATCTGGATTCTAGTTGGGTCTGGGTTATGTTGTTGTAAACGGGTTGGGCTTTTGGGGCATACACAAAATGTGTAAATAAAATAATTAATAATAATAAAAATTATAATAATAATAATAATAATTAATATAATAATAATATAATAATAATATTTTTAGTAGATCCAGACAAAAATGGGTGTCTATAGCTGCACTTGTTTGCACATTCCTGTGTTTACAAGAATAGGGCAAAGAAGAAAAAGACAACCAGTTTTTGTCCGGTTCTTTTTTTGGTTTAAAATTTGATGTGTTTGTTTTGGGGGACGACACGAATCATACGCGATGAAGAGGTCTGGACATCTAAAGGTGACACGGATCCTATGTGATAAGGAGATCTGATCGGGGGATGACACTGCTCATACGTGATGAAGAGTTCTGCCATCTTTAGGAAGGGTGATAACACGGTTCCTACGTGATGAGGATGTTTGGTTATCAGGGGTGACACAGCTCCTACGTGATTAGGAGGTCTGATCGGGGGATGACACAGTTCCTACACGATGAGGACGGTATGCCATCTTTAGGGAGGGTGATAACATGGTTCCTATGTGATGAGGATTGTTAGTTATCAGGGGTGATATGGCTCCTACGTGATGAGGAGGTTTGGTCGGGGGCACGACTCATATGTGATGAAGAGTTCTGACCATATTTCGGAAGGGCGATAACACGGTTCCTACGCGATGAGGACGATTGGTTATCAAGGGTGACATGGCTCCTACATGATGAGGAGGTCTGGTCGGGGGATGACACGGTTCCTACGTGATGAGGATAGCATACCATCTTTAGGGATTTTAGTTTCAAGAGAAACCTACTTAAAGATGATGCTTCAAGAGAAGCTGTCTCAAGAGAGACAAAATTCGTTTCAAGGAAACGACTCAAAGATGATTTTGTTTCAAGAGAAATAAACTCAAAGATATTGTGTTTCCATAGAAACTGCCTCAAGGGAGACAAAATATGTTTCAATGGAAACAATCTCAAAGGTTGATTTTAAGAAAAACTGTCTCAAGAGAGACAAAACTTTGTTTTCATAGAAACAAACTCAAAGATTTTTCTTAAAAAAACTATCTCAAGAGACAAAATTTGTTTCAATAGAAATGATATCAATGTTTTTTTCTCAAAGGAAATTGTATCAAGAGAGACAAAACTTTGTTTCCAAAGAAACTTACACAAAGATTTTTTTTACAAAAGAAACTGTCTCAAGAGACAAAATTTGTTTCAAGGGAAATACCTTCTGAAGATCTGATCATTCACATCAGGATGTTGAATCCCCAAAAAATCCTCAACATTTGTCATTTCTTACTTTATCACTGATTTTAGGCATGCGCTTCGTGTCTGAGAGCCACTTGTCAACTACCAAGAACCACTCCAGAGAGATTGTCTTGTTTGCAAACGTTTTTCTTCTTCTTGTATTTTCAAAAGTATGAAAATATCAATTAAAAGAGTTTTGAAAAATGTTTAATCAAAAGTTTCAAAATATTGCCCTTTCAAGGTTTTACAAATGACAACTCATAAAACAAGAGTTCATTGGATATCAAAGAATTAATTACACTGTTAATCCTTTAATAAATTATAGATATTTGACAAGTTTCAAGATCAATGCTATTTGAGAAATGGTTAAATAAGGAAAAGATTAAAAAAGTCTCAGGTTATTGTGTTTGGTCAAAGGTATGGTATTCTCATTTATTTACTATTCACTGCTCTTATGTAGTAGCTTCTGTACTCATATATTGGAAGTGTTTTTCAACTTCCAGCTCTCATTATTTTATTCGAGTCGTGCGATGCCTTATCAAGGGATTTGTGCGATCACCTCTTATGCAATAGTTGTACAATCTTCATATTCGAGCCGCCTTTTCTGGTTTTCAACTCGAATCCTCCTTTGGTTTCAAGATGTTATTTAGAATTTACATCTTGAACCCCCCCTTTGTTATTTTTTCTCTATCATGCATTAAAGATTTTAGAAAACCTTTTGTAAATAAAAGATTAATCCTAATGGGCGGGATGAAATATTAAGATAGTCTCTTCTGTTTAGAAATCCATATAAGATTAGAAGAGACTTTTTAGGCACATAATGTAGGCCATGGTTCACGGTTATGAACGAAAAAGATAAAAGGTGTTGGGATTTACGAGCGGAAAGGGTTTTGTAAAGAGGGGTCGGGTCTATTTTTGTGTTTAGGGAGTAAGGAGATTGAAAGATAGAAAATTGCACAGCGATTTATAGTACTTTGACTTCTCAACCAAGTATACATCCACTACTTTAGCTCCTCACCAAGTATTTTCTAACAAATTCACTAATTTTTTCTTTCTTTTTATAGGACAAAGAGATAACCTTTACAAACTCCCCAGTTTTTCTCGGGCTAAACTAGAACTTTTCCCTAGCTTTTCACGGGCATAGCTAGAACCAAAACCCATTTACAATGAAATCTAAGGTAGGTGTTTACAAGAATTAAGTTCACAAGAACAAAATATTTACAAGAGAAAGATAAAATAAGATTGAAAAACTCTTGTCTTGTGTTTGATTGCTTGGATAGTTGTTCTCGTACTTTTTCAAGTGTCATCAGCTTGTTTTTATAGGTTGGAATGAGTTTGAAGTCGTATCTAGCCGTTGAGGATGTTTTGGAACCGTTGGGGATTAATTTTCTGCAAAATAAGGCTGTCCAGAACTAGAAGTATTGGTACCCCACTATGGGATATCAGTACTACCTTTGTTAAATTCAAATTTAACTAGTCATTGCTAGCCGTTGGAGCCTTGTAGTATCGATACTTCCTAAGGGTATCGGTACTACTTTGCATTATGGTATCGATACCCTTGCATGGCATCGGTACCCATTTTGCATTCGATGTTTTGAGCCTTCATGGTAGTATCGGTACTACCTTTGTCTAAGGTATCGATACTACATGTAGGGAATCGATACTCATTCATGTGGTATCGATACTACTTGTAATTTTTGCTCAATTCATCTTTTAAATGGACTTTAAATTATTTTTGAAATATTTTAAAACTTTGAATAAATTCAATTCAAGTCCAAAAACATTTTGCCATAAATTATTATATCAAAATATAGTTATACAATCTCCCCCTTTTTTATATAACAAAACATTTGAAAATTTGTTCTTGGCAAAACTCCCCCTTAATAAAATATTTAATGAAAAATATCAATTTTTACCAATTTTTGGAAAATATATGAAAATGTTCAGCTCCCCTTTTTTCATTAAGAAATTGTATTTTTCAAACCATACTTCCCCCCCTTTTTGTTATATAAAAATAATTCATTTTTAAAAGTTTAAAATAACTTTGGAGTGTAAGTGGTAAATTTAACATTTAAAAAATCATTTGAAAAATCAAAGCTCCCCCTCAATAAGTGATTCCAAACAAAATTTAGCTTTAAAATATTGACACCTAAAAAAAATTGAATTTCAACAAAGAATAACAAACATGTTAGTAGCACATGAAATTCAATATATCCACGTCTAAAATACTTTATGCAATATCAATTGTAGAAATTAAGTGCATATGCATAAAGTTTTCCAAAAATGTTATGCATTTGAAAATTTGATATCAATTGTTAGAGAGGTATCTTTTTCATTTAAAACACATGCATAATCATTTAAATTTAGGTCAAAAATTAAAATTTGTAATATAAAAGTATTTAAAAAGTTGATATCAATTGTTATAGAGATATCATTTGCATTGAAAATCAATTTTGACCAAAATTCATTATGATGAACTAAAAATTATGAAAAATCATTAAAATCTTAAAAAGTTCATCACAATTTCCTCTTAACATACATGAGTTTGAAAAAATTTATTTAAAATCAAAACTCATGCACGCATAAATCCAAATGAGCAACCAAATAATCAAAATCAAAAGCATTAAGCTTAGAGTTTACCCATTCCTTTTTCATGTGTGGCTAGAGCATTAGAATATCTTCACTTTCATCATCATTACTCCCACACACCTACAAGAGATATTTATGGTATCCAAATTGCTTTGGATCTTTGGACGCTAGATTCAATGCCCCTTGTTCCCTTGGGAACCTATACTTGTCTAATTTTAAAAGATTTTCTTTTCTTTATAGGACAAATATGTTCCAAATGACCATGAAAATGGCAATGTTAGCATTTTGCCATTTTTAAACATAATGAGTTGTTTTTAGAAATTAATTCTTTTTCTTTTGTTAATATTTCAAGCTTAACTTTTAAATCAAGATTTTATTTTTCTATATCATTGATTTGGACTTTTGAAAGCTCTAAATCATTTTGCAAAATTTCATTTTGATTTTCAAAATCAAGTTTTGCTTTCAAAACCAAATTATTTTCATTTTTAAGTTTTGAAATTAATTTCTTATATTTGAAATTCATGGTCTCATTTCCCAAATACAACACATTATAAGCATCTTGTAACTCATCAAAAGAACATGAATTTAATTCATTTGAGTTAGAAGATACCTTGGATTCTTCTTTGTTGGCCATGAGGCATAGGTTGACTATTTATTCATCATCATTAGAGTCATCTTCATCACTCTAAGCTAAAACAAATGCCTTCTTCTTATATGATTTCTTCTTTCTTAGAATGGGACAATCATAATTGAAATGCACCGTTCTTTGACAATTGAAGCACACCGGGGGACTCTACTTCTTGGTTGATTCATGTTTCACTTCCTTGGAGGTCATGAATCTCTTTAACTCTTTAAAGAGCTTGGCCATCTTATCTTCTTGTTCATTATTGTCTTCATCCACCTCATCACTTGAATCTTGATAGCTTTCATTGGTGGATTTGAAGGCAATTCCTACCTCATTCTCTTTTTTTATTCTCTTCATTTTTTTTCTTCTTCCTTCAACATCATCTCATGAGTGAAAAGAGAACCAATTACCTCGTTGAGAGTGAGATACTTTAGGTCTCTAGCTTCAATAATAGCCGCCTTCTTTGATTGCCACGACTTTGGAAGAGAGTATATCATCTTCCTTACAAGCTTCTCATTAGGGATTACTTCTCCAAATCCCTTAAGACCGTTGACAATCACGGAAAATATATCTGTCATAGCTTTAATGTCTTCATCGGGTTTCATCTTGAAGTTCTCATAGCTATGGTTGAGAAGATTTATCTTTGTTTCCCTCACTTCGTCGGTTCCTTCATAAGTGACTTTGATCTTATCCCAAATCTCTTTGGCACTGAAACAAGATGAGATTATTCCATATTCATCTGGGCCTAAAGCACAAAAGAGAATGTGCATAGCCTTGGCATTATGCTGGAAATTATTCTTCTCTTCATTACTCCAATCATTCCAATCATCTATCTCACTGGGTGGAGTGGAGTAACCCTTCATGATTGAGTTCCAAGCTCCTAGATCGTAGGCTCGAATAAAGAACATCATTTTATTCTTCCAATGGGAATAATTTTCTCCATTGAAGAAGGGTGGCTTGTTTACCGGTTGTGAATCTAGAATGTGTGATTCTTCAATATAATAGGCACCGGAAGTTGAAGCCATTTCTTTGTCAGTTGCATCTGGAATTGGTAGAGCTTTTTCGAGGATCGTCTCAAGGATGTTAGGCCTTCTAACGAGTCAAGCTATGATATCAATTGTTGGGATTTTTGGAAGCTCGAATCGATAACCGAAAGGGTTTGCAAAGAGGGGTCAAGTCTGGTTTTGTGTTTAGGGACTAAGGAGATTGAAAGATAGAAAATTGCACAGCGATTTATATTGGTTCGACTTCTCAACTAAGTCTACATCCACTACCTTAGCTCCTCACCAAAGGATTTTCCAACAAATTAAGGATTTTCCAACAAATTTACTAATTTGTTCTTTCTTTTTATAGGACAAAAAGATAACCTTTACAAACTCCCTAGTTTTTCACGGGCTAAACTAGAACCTTTCCCTAGCTTTTCACAGGCTTAGCTAGAACCAAAACCCCTTTACAATGAAAGAAAATGTAAACAAGAAAACCTCTCTAAAGTAGGTGTTTACAAGAATTAAGCTCACAAGAACAAAATATTTACAAGAGAAAGATGAAATAAGATTGAAAAACTCTTCTCTTGTGTTTGATTGCTTGGATAGTTGTTCTCATACTTTTTCAAGTGTCACCAGCTTTTTTTTATAGGTTGGAATGAGTTTGAAGTCTTATCTAGCCGTTGGGGATGTTTTGGAGCCATTGGGGATTTATTTTCTGCAAAATAAGTCTGTCCAGAACTAGAAGTATCGATACTACCTTTGTTAAACTCAAATTTAACTAGCCGTTGGAGCCTTGTAGTATCGATACTGCCTTAGGGGTATCAGTACTACTTTGCACTATGGTATCGTTACTCTTGCATGGTATCGGTACCCATTTTTATATTCGATGTTTTGAGCCTTCATAGTAGTATCGGTACTACCTTTGTCTAAGGTATCGATACTACATGTAGGGTATCGATACCCATTCATGTGGTATCAATACTGCAAAGAACAGTATCGGTACTACTTGTAATTTTTGCTCAATTCAATTCAAGTTCAAAAACATTTTGACATAAATTGTTATATCAAAATATAGTTATATAATCTCCCCCTTTTTGATATAATAAAACATTTGAATTTTTTTGGCAAAACTCCCCCTTAATGAAATATTTAATGAAAAAGATATCAATTGTTACCTATTGTTGGAAAATATATGAAAATGTTCAGCTCCCCCTTTTTCATTTAGAAATTGAATTTTTCAAACCATACTTCTCCCCCTTTTTGTTATATAAAAAATAACTCATCTTTAAAAGTTCAAAATAACTTTGGAGAGTAAGTGATAAATTTAACATTTAAAAAATCATTTGAAAAATCAAAGCTCCCCCTCAATAAGTGCATTCCAAACAAAATTTAGCTTTAAAATCTTGACACTTAAACAAAATTGAATTTCAACAAAGAATAACAACATTTTAGTAGCACATGAAAATCAATATATTCAAGTATAAAATACTTTATGCAATATCAATTGTAGAAATTAAGTGCATATGCATAAAGTTTTCCAAAAATATTATGCATTTGAAAATTTTGATATCAATTGTTAGTGATATATCTTTTTCATTTAAAACACATGCATAATCATTTAAATTTAGGTCAAAAATTTAAATTTTGTAAAATCAAAGTATTTAAAAAGTTGATATCAATTTTTAGAGAGATATCATTTGCATTGAAAATAAATTTTAACCAAAATTCATTATGATGAACTAAAAATTATGAAAAATCATTAAAATCTTTAAAAGTTCATCACAATTTCCTCTTAACATACATAAAATTAAATTTTTTTATTTAAAATCAAAACTCATGCACGCATAAATCCAAATGAGCAACCAAATAATCAAAATCAAAAGCATTAAGCTTAGAGTTTACCATTCCTTTTTCATGTGTGGCTAGAGCATTTGAATATCTTCAGTTTCATCACCATTGCTCCCACACACCTACAAGAGACATTTATTTCGATTTTGGTATCCAAATTGCTTTGGATCCTTGGACGTTAGTTTCAATGCCCCTTGTTCCCTTGGGAACATATACTTATCTAATTTTAAAAGATTTTATTTTCTTTATAGGACAAGTATGTTCCAAATGACCATGAAAATGGCAATGTTAGCATTTTGCCATTTTTAAACATAATGAGTTATTTTTAGAAATTAATTTTTTTCTTTTGTTAAGCTTTCAAGCTTAACTTTTAAATCAAAATTTTCTTTTTCTAAATCATTGATTTTGACTTTTGAAAGCTCTAAATCATTTTGAAAAATTTCATTTTGATTTTTAAAATCAACTTTTGCTTTCAAAACCAAATTATTTTCATTTTTAACTTTTGAAATTAATATCTTTTATTTGGAATTCATGGTCTCATATCCCAAATACAACACATTATAAGCATCTTGTAACTCATCAAAAGAACATGAATTTAATTCATTTGAGTTAAAAGATACCTTGGATTCTTCTTCGTTGGCCATGAGGCATAGGTTGACTATTTATTCATCATCATTGGAGTTATCTTCATCACTCCAAGCTATAACAAATGCCTTATTCTTAGATGGTCCCTTCTTTCTTAGAAGGGGACAATCATACTTGAAATGCCCCATTCTTTGACAATTGAAGCACACCGAGGGACTCTTCTTCTTGGTTGATTCATGCTTCACTTCCTTGGAGGTCATGAATATGTTTAATTCTTTGAAGAGCTTGGCCATCTTATCTTCTTGTTCATTATTGTCTTCATCTACCTCATCACTTGGATCTTGATAGCTTTCATTGGTAGATTTGAAGGCAATGCCTACCTCTTTCTTCTTCTTGTTTTTATTCTCTTTATTTTTTTCTTCTTCTTTCAACATCATCTCATAAGTGAGAAGAGAACCAATTAGCTCTTCGAGAGTGAGAGACTTTAGGTCTCTAGCTTCAATAATAGCTGTCTTCTTTGATTGTCGCGACTTTGGAAGAGAGTATATCATCTTTCTTACAAGCTTCTTATTAGGGATTACTTCTATAAATTCCTTGAGACCGTTGACAATCACGGAAAATCTATTCGTCATTGCTTTGATGTCTTAATCGGGTTTCATCTTGAAGTTCTCGTAGCTATTGTTGAGAAGATTTATCTTTATTTCCCTCACTTCGTTGGTTCCTTAATGAGTGACTTGGAGCTTATCCCAAATCTCTTTAGCACCAAAACAAGATGAGATTATTTCTTATTCATCTGGGCCTAAAGCACAAAAGAGAATGTGAATAACCTTGGCATTATGTTGGAAATTTTTCTTCTCTTCATTACTCTAATCATCCCAATCATCTATCTCACCGGGTGGAGTAGAGTAACCCTTCATGATTGAGTTCCAAGCTCCTAGATCGTAGGCTATAATAAAGAACATCATCTTATTCTTCCAATGGGCATAATTTGCTCCATTGAAGAAGAGTGGCTTGTTTATCGGTTGTGAATCTAGAATGTGTGATTGTTCAATATAATAGGCACCGAAAGTTGAAGCCATTTCTTTATCGGTTACGTCTGGATCAGTAGAAATTTTTTTAGAATCATCTCAAAGATGTTAAGTTTTTTAATGAGTTAAGTTTTCCAATGAGTCAAGCTCTGATACCTATTGTTGGGATTTGTGGAAGCTCGAATCAATAACCGAGAGGGTTTGCAAAGAGGGGTCAAGTATGTTTTTATGTTTAAGGAGTAAGGAGGTTGAAAGATAGAAAATTGCACAGCGATTTATAGTGGTTCGACTTCTCAACCAAGTCTACATCCACTACCTTAGCTCCTCACCAAGGATTTTCCAACAAATTCACTAATTTGTTCTTTCTTTTTATAGGACAAAAAGATAACCTTTACAAACTCCCTAGTTTTTCATGGGCTAAAATATAACCTTTCTCTTGCTTTTCACGGACTTAGCTAGAACCAAAACCCCTTTACAATGAAAAGAAATGTGAATAAGAAAACTTCTCTAAGGTAGGTGTTTATAAGAATTAAGCTCACAAGAAAAAAATATTTACAAGAGAAAGATAAAATAAGATTAAAAAACTCTTCTCTTGTGTTTGATTGCTTGGATAGTTGTTCTCATACTTCTTCAAGTTTCCTCAGCTTGTTTTCATAGGTTTGAATGAGTTTGAAGTCGTATATAGCCGTAGGGGATTAATTTTCTATAAAATAAGGTTGTCCAGAACTAGAAGTATTGGTACTCCACTATGGGGTATCGGTACTAACTTTGTTAAATTCAAATTTAAGTAGTCGTTGCTAGCGGTTGGAGCCTTATATTATCGATACTTCCTAAGGGGTATCAGTACTACTTTGCACTATGGTATCGATACCCTTGCATGGTATTGGTACCCATTTTGCATTCGATGTTTTGAGCCTTTATAGTAGTATCAGTACTACCTTAATGGTATCGGTACTACCTTTGTCTAAGGTATCGATACTACATGTAAGGAGTGGTATCGATACTGCAAAGAACATTATGTTTTGGAGCCGTTGGGGATTAATTTTCTACAAAATAAGGTTGTCCAGAACTAGAAGTATTAGTACTCCAATATGGGGTATCGGTACTAACTTTGTTAAATTCTAATTTAAGTAGTCGTTGCTAGTAGTTGGAGCCTTGTAGTATCGATACTTCCTAAGGGGTATCGGTACTACTTTGCACTATGGTATCGATACCCTTGCATGGTATACCCATTTTGTATTCGATGTTTTGAGCCTTTATGGTAGTATCAATACTACCTTGATGGTATCGGTACTACCTTTGTCTAAGGTATTGATACTACATGTAAGGACTGGTATTGATACTGCAAAGAACATTATCGGTACTACTTGTAATTTTTGCTCAATTCATCTTTTAAATGGACTTTGAATTATTTTTGAAATCTTTTAAAACTTTGAATAAATTCAATTCAAGTCCAAAAACATTTTTTTTCATAAATTTTTATATCAAAATATAGTTCTGTAAAAGGCCCAAACAAATATTTAAGGGTTATTGAACCAAGGATCAATTAACTCTGATGCCTACAAATTTGTCTTGCTCAATTTGAATCTGCATGTGTCCTTTTCTTGATGTTCTATATATGAACTTAAAGTGAAGTGATTCTGGAATGATTGTACTTGATGAATCTCATGGTTTGAAGCTCGTTATGTCATTTGAGTCGAGGGACTCTTTGCATGTGCTTCTTGTATTCTTTCTTTATTTTGTTCTTTTCTTTGATTTTTTCTTCTTTGCTCTTTGTTTTTTTCTTTGCTTTTTCTTTTTTTGCTTTGTTTCTCTTTGCTCTTTGTTTTTTCCTTTGCTTCTTTGCTGTTTATTTTGATTTGATCTTTGCACTTAGCATTTAGTTCACCTTTCAGTATCTTCTCTGGATTGATGTCTTCACTCATGCGAGTAGATTTCCTCCATCTTGCCCCCAGTACGGAGAGTGAACCTTGGTTAGGCTTGAATCAGAAGAAAATATCATTCAGGCTTAAATAGGGACACAAAGGATATATTTTCTCCTTTTGTGAAGGGATAATGAACGAATGTTGTTCATCATTTCATACACAGAAGTCCTTACAGAAGAGGTATCCCCAGGGGATAGATTTTCAGGATTAATTTTTATTCACATGAAAACAATGTAATTAATGCTTGATAGAATTATTTTGAATTAATTCTCCTTTTTTTATTCTTGCGCCCAGTATGTCTCAATCGTACAAGCTCAACTTCAGAAAATTGATGTGATATGCCCCACGTTATCTTCTCAGAATAAGGTTCATGTTCAAACGAACAATCTTGTACTAAATGTCTTAGGTTTTATTGGTAGAAAAAATGTTGGTTTTGCGTCTAAGAAGATGATGGTTACTTTATTAACTCAATGAAAGGTAAAGGTACGAATTTGTTGTGTATCGAAAAGATAAAGGAAATGTTTTAAGGTCTCAAAGATAAGTAAGGTCAAAATTTGGTATTTTGGTAGTGACTATGAATTATTTCAGGTAAAAAATTAAGAGATTTTATTTTGGGGTTTTGGACAGGATAAGAAAGGTCTAATCATGCCATATGTCAAAAATCCATAATTCTTGAAGAAGTAAAAGAATACGTAATTCATTTAATATTCGAAGAACTACAAGATTAAAACTTGTTCAATTATTCACCTTAGAAGGTATCATAAATTCAATCAATAAAAGATTAAACAATATTTAAGCCAATATTAAAGACAAAACAAAAACGATTTCAAATAAAACAATGCACTCATTACAAATAGTAGATACAATGCTCTCATCCATCTTCGATTATCCATGCCCCTGAATCCATCAGATTCTGGATCTTGCGCTTCAGTGCCTTATAGTTCTCAACAAAAAGTCTGGAAATTCCTATGTGATATCAACATCATGGACCTCAAGGAATGGGGACTCTTTTATCGGATCATCCTAGAAGGCTCAGTCCTACAACCAGCTGAACAGATTCCCACCGTACTGATTTATTCAAATCTTACTTCTATTCTCAATGTGGTGTCACGTGATCAGGACCACTTCCTCAAATCCTCCATGAACTAGCTCCATTTTTTTATGAAAATGCTTAAAAATGAAATGCAGATTCAAAATGCAAAGATGCAAAGATGCAAATGCAGATGCAAAAATATTAATCCCAACGATGAATATCATAGAACAATTTTCACCATAGATAAAAGCATTCACATTACAAGACAGTCCCTTTTACAGACATGCCTTCGCTTAGATGGTTGAGTCTGAAGTGGATCACTGCTTCGTCTAGGATCTTCTTCCTTGAAGAAGATGCCCCTCAAGCTTTCTGTATCCTAACTCTGTTAATGTCCCTGCGGTGCTGAAGTTAGTCCGTCGCTCCTTGATGACTAGCGATAAAACGATCATAGATGAGAATCTACTATTGGATTACTCCTCGTATCAATGGATCATCATTTTAGTCTTGAATGCTTCACGATCTTCGAGCAAGTATTATTCTTGTACTCTAAACATTTTTAGCCCTCGATGCATGTCTGTATACGCGACTGCTTGATTGAAAACTTTCACATCTTCTTGTGAAAATTTTCTCTCGAATATCCCCTTGCTTATCAACATTTTCTCATTATGTTATGACGATACAATGCAATGCAAATAAGGATGAAAATGACACAAATAAAAGAAACAAAATAAGTTAGTGTACACAAACAAAAGAAAATAAATTAGTTATTATAGGTAAGACAATTGATACAGATAAAAAATATTATTCAAAGATGAATATAACACCTACCCTGTCATGATATATACCCGAACATGCTTTAAATAAATAGCAATCTTACCCGGACATGCTTTCTACCCACAATGATTTATTTCATGAAAATTATCCGAACTGCATGGTATCTAGTTCGAATGTTGTTATTCAAAAACATTTAAGGCAAAAAGGAAAGGTTCAGAAACACTCCTCCTTTGTGTACACTTATTTCAGGTACATACTAACGGACAGAGGTTCGGTATGACTATACCTAGGGTGACTATTCTACAGTTCACTATATGCATGGTTTTGGCTCTAACAGGAAAAGGGAACCCAAATTGTCCTTAATATCGGTACCCCCTTTGGTTGCCAAAACCTCGATCCTTACCCATTACAAGTTTTGAACGGAACGAGTTCAATTCGAGGGGATTCACTAATGTTATGCAAATGCACATGATGTGTGTGAGGAGGGACGTACCTACCTTTGACTCATAATAGAAAGAAAAAAAACTCGACAAAAACTTGAAAAGATCTGAAAGCAAAAAACTTAAATGTTAGTATGACAATTAAAAATGAAGCAGTTAAAAACTTCAATAAATGAATCATAAGTTAACTAAAGACTCAAACTCATAATTTGCGCCAAACGACAATGTGTAAGCGACTTACAGCCTGACTCTCTAAAAAAGGTCCACAGCAGAGTCGCCAAGCTGTCATAACCATTTTTTTCGAAAAAAAACAAATAATTATTATTTTAAATTGGATAGAGTCGCCATCGACCTTTGGGTTAGGTAAGTCGAATACCTAAAAACGTCTTTTAAAACAATTTTAAAGAAAAATCATTTTTTAAGATGAAAACTGGTATGTGTTTACCAAAGATTTGTTTTAAAAGGATTTGGGAGTCAGTTATGCGTGGGGAATGATTAGCACCCCCACAGTGCCCAAAATTGGTATTGTGTCACTTACACATCATCGTAAATGGTGGAAATTACAAATCGAATATAAAGTTAAAAGATTATATGTTTATTGAACATTGATTAATTTTCTTCGAATTAATTAATTAGAGAAAATTCTTTAACTTGAAAAGAAATCTCGATATTAGCAATCCTCCGTCGAGAAAGCTATTTCAACTCTTTATTATTCGTAAAGAATATTCCCTCTTCAATAAAATGCTAATCGAATATAAATTGAAAATCGATGTTTACATACAACAAAATAAATTGATTAACTAAAAACGTGAATCGAATACAAATTAAAGAAATTTGAAGTTCACATTCACATAAAATATAGTAATTTGTTACTTAAAATAACATATATTGCATCATTTGAACAAATTATTTAGTATAATATATTCGACTTATTTCAAGTCCCTATGTCGTTAAAATGTCGTACCGGATTGCACCACTTCGACCAAGTGGTACTTTCTACACTCATTCTACGCATACATGTTCTTGAAAATAAAATTGAACATTTCATACATAGATAAAAATATAATGGAAATAAATGTAATTGGAAATACAAATGTTTACATTAAATGGAACTAAACACATTATTTACATAATACAAATAACCACATAATATGTAAAATACATTCGTACATAAATGACTAAAATAAAAATAATTGAACATTACACACCAAAATGAAATCATCAAAATATAAGTATTTACAAGACTAAAATAAAACAACATAAATTAAAAAAGGCTAAACAGTAAATTCATAAAGTTAAAGGACCAAAAGAATAAATAAAGAAACTTAAAGGATCAAAAAAACAAAAACAAACATTTAAAGATCCAAAATAGTAAAAATAGACATTTAAGGGATTAAAATAGCAAAAATAGATATTTAAAGGACTAAAATAGTAAAAATAAAATCTTAAAAGTTTAAATAGTAAAAATAACAACTAAAATGACTAAAACAGTCATTACAAATAAACTAAAGCGAAGATAGCAAATATTAAACATTATAGACACTAGAAATAGAAAATAACCCATAAATAATATTTAGGACTAAACTGCAATAAACAAAAACATGAAGGCCGAATCATAAATAAACCGAATGTAAAACAGTGGCTAAAATGAAATATTTATAACTAAAGTGACCAAAGTCAAACATTGACAATAATAGCAAAATAATTAAAAGCTTGACTAAAATACAAATAAGAAAACATTAGTGCCCGAAATCAAATAAATGAAACTTCATTAAATGGATACAATATGATATTACAAAGCATGGGGACCTAAAACATAATTTTCTCCTTAGAAAAACAAATGGCGAGGTTACAAAACAAGGGACTAAACAAGCATTTCCCCCTAAAAACTCAAAAACACGGAGAATGGGTGCCCAAAACGGCACTGTTTCGTGTCATGAATAAATGCCAAACCCAAGGCATTTTTTCCCATAACCCCCTTATTTCTCTCCATTTCAGAAAAAAAAAGAGATAAAGAGTTCTAAAACTCTCTCAAAATCCTTCACTGGAGTGAGAAAGTCGCCCCCTATCGGTGGCAGACACGGCGGCTCACGGTAGAGCCCACGATGGCCAGAGGGACCAAACGATCCCAAAAGCATCCCCTCACTCTCAACTCCCTAAATATCCCCCTCTCTCGGCCTAAAAATACCCCCACACGCTTAGATCTAAAAACGAAAACCGATAGGTTTACTTCACGTTGCCGCTAGACCCACCGTCCGATGGGGCCACCGTCGGGATACGTTGATCTCCTCATTGCCACACACCTATTCACCGTTGGTATTCGTCTTCCAACCGTCGAAGCAATCGTCGTCGAAGACCCGAAGGTAAAATCCCTTTTTTCTTTGTTTTATTTCCCTATTTTTTCTCTTGATTTCCCCGAATATCTCCCCTTGATATTTTCTCTGTCCCTTTGCTTTTATCCTTCTCCTTTGATTGACGGCTTTCAATAGGTAATAATATCCTAGACTTAGGATAAGATTTTTTTTGGGATTTTCTGACTTCTTGATTAATTTGGTGCAGGAAATGGTCAATGTTGATGATGTGTTTTGATCGGCTCTGATGGTAGCTCGAGAAGTTCGGATGGAAAGCTGAAACGCCAAGAGTCGGTGGCTAAGCTAATGTCCATTAGGGTGAAACCCTAGTTTCAGGGCGATTTGGACCGTTGATTGGGTCTAGATCTAACGGCTTGTTGGAGGTGGTACTGGGAAATCATCAGAAACCCTAAGGAATTATGGGTTGGATGTTGGGCCTGGATCTCGGGCCAGTTCAGGTCGGGTTTGTTGGCAGCTGGGTCATCTGGATTCTAGTTGGATCTGGGTTATGTTATTGTAAACGGGTTGGGCTTTTGGGGCCTGTATAAAATGTGTAAATAAAATAATTAATAATAATAACAATTATAATAATATTTATTATAAATAATAATAGAATAATAATATTTTTAGTCGATCCAGACAAAAATGGGTGTCTACAGATGTCCCTCTTTGTATATTCTTGTGTTTACAAGAATAGGGAAAAGATGAAAAAGACAATCAGTTTTTGTTCGGTTCTCTTTTTTGGTTTAGAATTTGATGTGTTTGTTTTGTGGGACGACACGGCTCATATGCGATGAAGAGGTTTGGTCGTCTAAAGGTGACACGACTCCTACGTGATGAGGAGATCTGGTCGGGGATGACACTGCTCATACGTGATGAAGAGTTCTGACCATCTTTAGGAAGGGTGATAACACGGTTCCTATGCGATGATGAAGACTGGTTATCAGGGGTGACACGACTCTTACGTGATGAAGAGTTCTGGCCATCTTTAGGAAGCCTTCTCCTTTTGAACCCGCACCCGACCCGAATTCTGCTCCCAAGGACAAGTCTTGGATCGATCAAAGGACTGAAGAAGAACTTGAAGATCTCGAAGATGATCTGGATGATGATCGTTTCCTTGAAGAATACTGGTTTTATTTAGTTTTTTATTCAATTAATTGGATTTTTTCTCGGATTTAAATTTGAGGTTTAAAACGTTTAGTTATTGGGTTCAGAGGTGATTTTTCTATTGAATTAAATTGGGTTTGGTTTAACTGAAGATATTTGTAATATTTGTGACAAAAGGAAAGTTTTTAAATGAATAAGTGTAAACTTCTGTGATAAACTTTAAGGCTGATTATTATTGGTTCTTCATTTTGCATCAAATTCATGATTTAAAAAGTTGGAACATTTTCCTTGAGACTGTTTTCCTTTGCTCTGGATCTTTCTAATACATGAAAAAGTTAAACATATCTGTGTTGGACGTATATTTGAATCCGGCTCTCACACTCAAGCTTGAGTAAGATAAATGTTCATTGATATCTATGTTTATGCATTTCATTGGAAAAGTAATGTTGATTTGATAGAAAGAAGAGGCTAGCTGAGATGAGGGAAGCAGCTAAGGTTTCAAAGTATGGATCAGTGATGCAGATTTCAGGATCTGATTTTGTCCGAGAGGTTTCACAAGCTCCTCAGGATGTCTGGGTGGTTGTCCATCTCTACAAAGAAGGGTATTTTACATTTGAAATATTGCTTGCTTCTTATACAGTTATTAGTCATCTAAATTGTGGCAAATTCGTTTGCATTGAGAACTTTCTATTCTGTGTTCATAATGTATTAACAACTATTGTTTCTTTTTTTTTATGCTTGCTGATGGGATTTTATTTGCTTAGTACAATATTCAGTGTTTCCTGTTTAACATTTGAAGTGAACTATATAAATAGGATTTTTTGTAACACTTGATCTAATAAAATAATATAATTATACGACTTATGAACATGAAACTTTAAAATGCTTGTGCTTGTTGAAAAATGTGTGCTGATGTTTATTGTATTTTTATTCTTTGCTTTATTGTTATATCTTATTAGATTGCCGGAGTGCGGGCTGCTTCTACGGTGTTTGGAAGAATTGGCAGTCAAATACCCTGCCACAAAGTTTGTCGAGATAATATCCGCCGATTGCATTCCTATTTACCCAGATCGTAATCTTCCAACTCTCTTGGTGTATAATAGTGGAGCAGTAAAAGCAAATTATGTTGGTTTGCATAGTTTTGGCCGGAGATGCACGCCTGAAGGTATGCTTCAATGAAGGGATTCACTCTTCTCCTTCTTCTTCCTTTTCTCATTTTAGAATCCGGGTTTTAGTCCAGTTGGTTCATGCAGTCACCATTAAAAAGATGACTTAGTAGGTATAGGGTTCGAATTTCGGTTATCCAATCTCTTATCCTGTGATGTTTTGGATGCATAAACTAATTGTCAAAATTAGATAGTTATTGAGTTTTTGTTCCCTTAAAAAATAGGTGTGGCCTTAGTTCTTTGTCAATCAGATCCTGTACTAAATGATGGTCAAGTGGGAGTGACCAATCACAAAGGCTGTTCTTGAAGGAGTTCGATGGCGGTTTATCGAAAAAGTTGTTACTGAGCATGAGGATCGGGACGACGGAGGATCGTCGAGTGATTAGATGTTCAGTACATTCACTTGGTTTCTTTCGGCTGGGAAAGATTAATGTTGATAGGCTATTGTAATATCTGGTTTCTTGCAGCTGTTTTTTGTTGTTCTTTGCTGATTTTGATGTTTTCTTATCAATATATTATAACTCTCTCCTCTGGATTATTTATTCACTTCTTGTTCTCTTGTTAGATGTTTTTTTGTTGTTCAGTACATTTAGTGTTGGATCCACCTTTAGTTCAATTATTTATTTATTTTATTAATTATGCTCACTATGAAATTATATTTGCGCCTATTACATACGGAAGTTTTGTGTTATTAATGCATGCGTGTTTACCTTCAAAAATATTTCTGGATCCGTCACTGTTTCCATTTAGCAGAAATCTGTGTTATTAGGTTTTGGCTTTGTGGTTCACTTACCGTATTACTATCATTTCATCTATTATTATAGTAACTGCAATTAAAAGCCATAGTGCAAATGAAATGTTGGTTTAGATTTATTGGTTGATTTATGTTTCAATAATATTAACTAAAGTATTATAACAATACATAAAATAATACTTCAAATATTAATACATATTATGTTGAACATTTTAAAAGTAAGATTATTACATTGAACATTTTTCAAAATATAGATACCATGTTTAACATTTTAAATGTACAAATATCAAATATGGTATTACTCGAATTTTAATCGTGAATGAATAATTTTTGGATAAAGTACACAAATAATCTCCTGACTATAGGTTATTATTTTATTACGTCTCCTGACTATTAAAAGTTACAAATTGATCCCTAACTATAGAGAGTTGCTTTGTTGAGTCCCTCAATTATTAAAAATTACAAAATGGTTACCTAATTATTAATTATGTTCTAAACTCGTTCTTTTCCACTAAAAAATTAACGACAACCTGAGTTGGATTTTAACCCACTGTCTGAGATATGATAAAAACCGATCACATAATATCAAACGACTATCGTATCTAAGTCAACATGTTAACATCTAACTCAGACGACCATTAATTTTATAATGGAAAATGATGAGTTTGAAACATAATGAACAGTCGAGTGACCATTTTGTAACTTTTAATAGTCGAAGGACTCAACAAAGTAACTGCCTACAGTCAGTGGATCATTTTGTAACTTTTAATAGTTAAGGACCTCAAAAAAATAGTATCATATAGTCGGAGGGTCATTTGTGTAATTTTACCCTAATTTTTTTAATGATTTATTGAATCAATCTTAAAGAAGAAAGAAAGGGATAAAACCGAACAAAATGAAATAAAAATAATTCAGTTATGGAATACAAACCCTCTGATAACAATTTGCACGTGGTAAAAACTAAAAAGAATTTCAAACACGTTTCCATAGTTAGTTGAAATCAACGATCGATCCAGAAATATTTTTTATGTTGAATATATATATTAATAGTACAAAATTTTATACGAGATGGACACAAATAAAATTCTGAAATGATTAGTATTAATAAATTAAATAATTAATCGAAGAAAATTTAAATTTTAAAGTGAATAAAAGAAGAAGCTGCAGCAGCTGCTGCTTGAAATTGTAATGAAAAGCATGCAATTATAACGATATCTGTAATTATAAAAAATAATCACGTAGTGTACTTTTAAGAATGCAATGAATCCAGACACGATTGCATGAAAGATTACCACGAATCTGATTCTACCTAATTTGCAGTTTAAGAATTCTAAACAAGAAATCCCATTGAAGAAGATGAGAAATAGTTGCTATATAAATGTTGACTATATGCACCGAAAGGTGCATAAATTTAATGCACCGAAAGGTGCAATGGATTTGTCAAAAAATCTGATATTGTTGAATTTTGTAAATGGTAAAAATTCTAATTTAGTCATTTTACTTTAGGATATTTATAAGATTAGTCCTTAAGCTTCAACTATAAATACCCTAGCTCATTTAGCTTCAAAACCATCCCAAAGCATTCTAGCTTTCTTCCAATACTAGATAAAATTTAGAGAGTTTCTTGAGAGTTGTTTTCTCCTTTTTATCAAGAGAGAATTATCATTGTTTTCTCCTTAGTAGATCGAGAGAAGTTGTAATTCCTATTTTTTCATAGTGAAATTCTTCTACCGTTGCCCGCGGTTTTTACCCTATATTATTTAGGGGGTTTCCACGTAAATTGTGTCTCTTTTATCTTCAATTTTTATTTTCTCAAATTATCAGTTGCGTTTTTGCTCTATCCGATAGCCGTCTTCCGCAACAATTGGTATCCGAGCCAGATTTGAGTGTGAAATATTTGCTTATTGTCTTTGTGGTTGCCACCAAAAGGTGGATCCTCCAACATAAGAAAGTAAGAAGTTATTACCCATTCTTTGAAGGTTCCAAAGAACTATTCATAATAGTGAAATAGTGGGAGCTATTCGTAAAAGAAGCTATGACAACGAAATTTGATATTGAAAAATTCAATGAGAGAAATTCCTCATGTGGAAATTGAAGATGAAGGCCATCCTGAGGAAAGACGGGTGTCTAGCGGCTATCAGTGAAAGGTCGGTAGATTTCACAGATGACAGCAAATGGAACGAGATGGACGGGAATGCTATGGCAAACTATCATCTAGCATTAGCAGATGAAGTATTGTCAAGCATCGAGGAGAAGAAGACAACTAAAGAGATATGGGATCATCTCACCAAATTGTACGAGGCCACATCGTTGCACAATAAAAATTTCCTTAAAAGGAAATTGTACACTCTCTGGATGCCAGAATCTACCTCAGTGACGGAGTACTTAAACACACTGAACACTTTATTTTCTCAGCTTACATCTTTAAGATGTACAATAGGAGAACAAGAACGTGCTGAACTTCTACTTCAAAGTCTACCGGATTCGTATGATCAACTCATCATCAACTTGACAAACAGTAATGTCACCAGTCTAGTCTTCGATGACGTTGGAGCTGCTGTTCTACAAGAAGAAAATCGGTGCAAGAACAAGGAAGACATATAAATAAATCTGCAACAAGCAGAAGCATTAACAACGATGAGAGGGAGGTCAACAGAACGTGGCCAAAGCAGCAGTCACAAACAAGGTAGATCGAAGTCGAGGAGCAAGAAGAATTTAAAGTTCTATAACTGTGGAAAGAAGGGTCACTTGAAGAAGGATTGTTGGAGTCTAAATAAAAACTCCAATCCACAAGGAAATACCGCAAACACTTCATATGATGGATATGCTATATGATGTAAAGCATCAACCACCGTGGAAGGCAGAAAAAGATTTGCAGATATATAGCTCATTGATTCAGGAGCAACATATCACATGACCTCAAGAAGAGAATGGTTTCATCATTATGAACCTGTCTCAGGAGGATCTGTGTATAGTTACAATGATCATGCCTTAGAGATCGTTGGCGTGGGGACCATCAAATTGAAGATGTATGATGGAACAATTAAAGTTGTTCAAGATGTGCGGCACGTGAAAGGCCTGAAGAAAAATTTATTATCCTACGGATTGTTGGATAATAATGCAAGCAAGATTGAAACACGGAAAGGAATCATGAAGGTGTTTCATGGAGCGCTTGCGGTGCTGAAAAGTGAAAAGATAACATCAAATTTGTACATGCTGAAGGGAGAGACTTTGCTAGAAGCAGAAGCCTCTATTGCCTCATGTAGTTCAGATTCTGCAATGCTATGGCATCAGAAACTTGGACACATGTCGGAACAAGGAATGAAAATCCTTGTGGAGCAAAAGCTTCTTCCAGGCTTAACAAAGGTAACACTTCCTTTGTGTGAGCATTGCATAACAAGTAAGCCACATCGGTTGAAATTCAACACATCAAATTCTATAGGCAAAAGTGTTCTAGAATTGGTTCACTCTGACGTATGGCAAGCACCAGTTACATCCCTAGGTGGAGCAAAATACTTTTTCTCATTTATTGATGACTACTCCAGGAGATGTTGGGTGTACCCTATTAAGAAGAAGTCAGGCATGTTTTCAACTTTCAAAAACTTCAAGGCGCGGGTGGAACTTGATTCTGGAAATAAAATCAAGTATTTTAGAACAGATAATGGAGAAGAATACACAAGCGAAGAATTTGATGACTTTTGTAGGAAATAAGGCATCAAAAGACAGTTCACAGTGGCGAACAGACCTTAACAAAATGGAGTGGTAGAGCGGATAAACAGAACCTTGTTAGAAAGAACAAGAGCAATGTTGAGGGATGCAGGCCTAGAAAAATCATTCTGGGCAGAAGCAGTCAATAACGCCTGTTATTTGGTGAATCGAGCTCCATCAACTGCAATAGAGCTGAAGACACCAATGGAGATGTGGACTGGAAAACCAATTGATTATTCAAACCTCCATGTATTTGGAAGTATAGTGTACGTGATGTACAACTCCCAAGAAATTTCAAAGCTGGATCCAAAATCCAGGAAATGCAAATTCTTGGGGTATTTAGATGAGTCAAGGGGTATCACTTGTGGGATCCTACTGCCCGCAAAGTGATCATCAACAGGGATGTTATCTTTATAGAAGATAAACTACAAAGAAAAGAAGACGATGATAGTGCTGAAAAGTCAGAGACTACACAGATACATGTGGAAAAGGAGGTTGAACAAGGAGATTCTTCAGGAGTAGAACCAGCACATGATGAGCAAGAACCAGAGAGTTTTGAAGCTCCAACAACTCGTCAATTAGATTGTGCGAGAAGACGTCCCAATTGGCACTCAGATTATGTAATAGAAGGTAATATTGCATATTGCCTTTTAACAGGGGACGGTGAGCTATCAGCATACAAGAAGGTAATAAACAGCTCAGATGCTTCACTATGGATGATGGCGATGCAAGAGGAAATTAAAGCCCTTCATAAAAATAATACATGGGACCTTGTGCCACTACCACAAGGAAGGAAGCCAATTGGTAACAAATGGGTCTACAAAATCAAGCGAAATGGTGATGATCAAGTTGAGAGGTATCGTGCAAGACTGATGGTCAAAGGATAATGCTCAAAAAGAAGGTATTGATTTCAATGAAATCTTTTCTCCTGTGGTTCGACTAACAACAGTTCGAGTAGTCTTGGCAATGTGTGCTACATTGAACTTACATCTAGAGCAGCTAGATGTTAAAATAGCTTTTCTTCATGGAAATCTTGAAGAAGATATTTATATGCTCCAGCCTGAAGGTTTTGAAGAAAAAGAAAATAAAAACTTGGTTTGCAGGTTGAACAAATCTCTGTACAGTCTAAAGCAGGCGCCGAGGTGTTGGTATAAGAGATTTGATTCCTTCATTATGTGCCTTGGATACAACAGACTTAATGCAGACCCTTGTGCTTATTTCAAGAGGTCTGGTGATAACAATTTTGTTATATTGCTGTTGTATGTGGATGACATGTTGGTTGCAGGACCCAGTAAAGATCATATTGAAGAATTGAAGGCACAACTGGCTAGGGAATTTGAAATGAAGGACTTAGGATCAACAAACAAGATTCTATGGATGCAAATTCACCGAGACAAAAGTAATAGGAGGATTTGGCATTCACAGAAGAATTACTTGAAGAAGATCTTGTCACGATTCAGCATGCAAGATTGTAAGCCAATTTCTACCCCTCTTCCTATTAACTTCAAATTATCCTCCAGTATGAGTCCTAGCAGTGAAGAAGAGAGGATGGAGATGTCTCGAGTACCGTATGCATCAGCAGTTGGAAGTTTAATGTTCGCTATGATATGCACAAGACCAGACATTGCACAAGCAGTGGGAGTGGTTAGTCGGTACATGGAGAATCCAGGCAAAGAGCATTGGAATACAGTAAAGAGGATCCTGAGATACATCAAAGGGACCTCAAATATTGCATTATGTTACGGAGGATCAAACTTACTAATCAATGGGTATGTAGATTCTGACTATGCGGGGGATTTGGATAAAAGTAAATCTACTACAGGATACATATTCAAAATTGTTGGTGGAGCTGTAAGATGGGTTTCAAAATTGCAGTCAGTTGTGGCTACATCCACAACAGAAGCAGAATATGTAGCAGCTACACAAGCCAGTAAAGAAGCAATTTGGTTGAAGATGCTTTTGGAGGAGCTTGGGCACAATCAAGAGTATGTCTCTCTGTTTTGTGACAGTCAAAGCGCCTTGCATTTAGCAAGGGATCCAGTATTTCATTCAAGGACAAAGCACATACGAGTTCAGTACAATTTCATTCATGAAAAGGTAGAAGAAGGGACGGTAGATATGCAGAAGATCCATACCAAAGATAACATAGCAGATTTCATGACGAAGGCGATCAACGCTGATAAATTTACTTGGTGTCGATCCTCTTGTGGTATGTTAGAGACATAAGCAACATAAAGGTACAAGGTAGAAAGAATGGTGTGAAGATATGATTGTTCCAATCAAATCTTCAAGTAGGAGATTGTTGACTATATGCACCGAAAGGTGCATAAATTTAATGCACCTAAAGGTGCAATGGATTTGTCAAAAAATTAGCCTAATATTGTTGAATTTTGTAAATGGTAAAAATGCTAATTTAGTCAGTTTACTTTAGGGTATTTATAATATTAGTCCTTAAGCTTCAACTATAAATACCCTAGCTCATTTAGCTTCAAAACCATCCCAAAGCATTCTAGCTTTCTTCCAATACTAGAGAAAATTTAGAGAGTTTCTTGAGAGTTGTTTTATCCTTTTTATCAAGAGAGAATTATCATTGTTTTCTCCTTGGTAGATCGAGAGAAGTTGTAATTCCTATTTTCTCATAGTGAAATTCTTCTACCGTTGCCCGTGATTTTTACCCTATATTATTTAGGGGTTTTCCACGTAAATTTTGTGTCTCTTTTATCTTCAATTTTTATTTTCTCAAATTATCAGTTGCGTTTTTACTCTATCCGATAGCCGTATTCCGCAACAATAAATCCTACCTGTAGAACTCTTAAATTTGCAAAGATAGATAGACAATGGATCAAAGGTGGAAACCAAAGCCGACAGCCCTGCCCTTCAGTAAGGAACAACTGAAAGCCTTGTTCAGGCGATTCGACAGCCACAAAGACAGTCGTCTTACCAAGTCAGAGCTGAAGAAAGCATTCAAGGAGATGGGGTCACGGGTGGCGGCGTTTCGAGCTCTTGGATCTCTTCAGCATGCCGATGAGAACGGAGATAAGTTCATTAGCGGTGACGAGTTGGAAGCTCTTCTTCAATATGCTGTTGCTCTTGCTTACACATTCAAGACAAAATAAAGCTAACTTGTACTATATATATATATATATATATATATCAGCTTGATCATTTGATTATGTCTACCTTGTGTAATTGAAGTTCAATCCTTGTATATAATAATAATAATGATATGTAAAATTTCTTAAAGAATAAATAATTTTAATTTAATTTTTTTATTAATCTACTCTTAGTAGTATCTGTTCAAATATAACTCTCAACTATTTAATATTGAACGCTCATACCCCCAGTATTCCTGGTGCTCAAACCCAAGTCCTCTAGTAATAACAACTATTCAATGTATAGGAAAGTGTTCCCTTTTTATTAAAAGAGTTAATTGCATCATATGTCCTCAAACAATGACCCTCATTTTAAATTGATCCTTAAACTTTTGAATAATCTAATTTTATAACTAAACTATAACTCTTATTCTAAATTAGTCCTTAAACTTTTGAACATTCCAAATTCATTCCCAAACTATGGCCCTCATTTTAAATTGTTCCAAAACTTTTGAATATTCCAGTTTCATCTCCAACTTCATCCAAATATGTAATTAATTTCAACTATAATTTAACCTAAATTTTATTTTTTAAAATATATAATAATATAACTTGTCCTAATGATTTTTTTAACAAGGGATGTGATTGGTATATATGTATAGTTTGAGATGAAATTGAAATATTCAAAAAGTTTGGGCACTAATTTAGAATGAATGTCATAGTTTGAAGATGAAATTGAAATATTTAAAAGTTTGAGGACTAATTTAAATGAAGATCATTATTTGAGGACACATGATTGTATTACAATCAAATATAATTATCAAGTGGTTCTCCTAAAAAAATATTTAACTCTAAAGTACATTTCAAAGAGTGAAAACTTATATTTTTTATGTTATTTTAATGAATATATAATTTTATTATCATATAATTACAAGGAACTCTAACCATCCAAACACACTTGGTTTATACAATATTATTATATTTTAGTTATGCATGTCATGTTAAGTAATACAAATTGTAATTGTACAAGTATATAAAGTTTAAATTTTATAATAATATTAAAAGTTACAAAATAATCCCCGATTATATAGTGTTGTTTTGTTGAGTCTATCACTTTTAAAAGTCACAAAATGGTCACTAGACTATTTATATATTCCAAACTCGTCATTATCCATTAAAAAATTGACGGTAGTCTGAATTGAATGTTAACTTGCTGACAGAGATATGATAAAATCCGATCTCATAATCTCGAACGACTATCATATCTCACTCAGCATGTTAACGTCCAACTCAGACGACCTTTAATTTTTTAACGAAAAAGGACGAGTTTGGAACATAATGAACAGTCAGATGACCATTTTATAACTTTTAATAGTCAATAAACTCAACAAAGCAACGCCCTATAATCTGGAGATCATTTTATAACTTTTAATAATGAATGGATTCAATAAACAATATACTATAGTCGAAAAACCATTTTTATACTTTTTACCCTTTATCATTTGAATGAATAGATGATACGAAAAAAAAATAAAGAAATAAAGTGATAAATTATAGAACAAAGTGATAAAGTGCAAAGAAATAAAGAAAAAGTGGCAATGACTGCACACACACATTTTGTTTTAAACTTTTTTTTATACTATAGTTTGCTTTATTCTTAGTGTCACATGAACATCTATTTGAAGATGGACATGCTTTAACTATCTTTAGATTCTTTGCCATCTATTTGAAGATAAGAAGTTGGAGTTTTTCAACTTGTATATAATCAAAGACGAACATATGATTTTATGTTAGAGGAGGTGAACTTATAAAATAGTGACTAACTATTTGACAAGAGACTACCGCCTCCACCCGTTCCCTAGTCCATCCCCGTAAATAATGGTGACTATCCAACATTGTAATCTTTAAAGAATTCAAACATCTAATCTTTGTTTTTGGTCATTTTTTACAACTTAATCTGTTTTTGCAGGCAACAAAATGGCAGCACAAAGTGGAAGATCAGTTGAAAGGGTTTTAAGTAATGTTGGATCATTGGCTTCTCTGAAGGCTGAACTAGAGGATGCTCGTTTTTCCATGCATGAAAGCCAATGCATCAACCATACTCTTCAGGCACAGCCCGAGCTCATTTCTCCCCAACTGTTTCTCCATTGGTCCAATGCACCGTGGCAAACCGCACTTGGTAGCTGAGAAATTCAAAATCAAGTACTTGACAGCGTGTCTTTCCAGGGTGGTTACGAGTCGTCATGGGAGTGGAACGATGTCGGAAGAATCGAAAGAGATTGAAGAACAGAGAGTTTTATCTGATTTGATTAATGCTGTTAATTTGGTTGAGAAACAGGCCAGTTCTTGCTATGCAGACCATGATTTTGCAGCAGAATTGGGTGACGAATTCGTTAAAACAATGCTGCTCGATAGTGTCTTCATTATCGAGCTGTTCCGTAAAGGTGATGAAGAGGTGAAAGAGCCTGGTGGCCCGATTTTCTCCATGGCATGTATGCTGCAGTTTCTGCAGCATGATCTGATCTTGCTTGAGAATCAAATCCCCTGGTTAGTGCTTGAAATCTTGTTTGAAAAAACCAGGCTCCCTTATGAAACCAAGTCCTTGATTGAACTTGCCCTTTGGTTCTTTGCTAATACCTTCACTTCTCATCTACCTCCTGAACTAACATTCAGTGGTCTCGAAGGCAAAGATATGAAGCATATTCTTGATTTGTTAAGATTATCCTTGGTGTTACCATCCCGAGAAATGAAAAGCCTCTGGCCATTTGGATGGAGACCGATTCGTCCCGTCTCAAGGCTCAAAGAAGGTGGCCTAAAATTCAAGAAGTGTGTATCAGATAGTGTCCTGGACATAAGGTATACATCTGGTTGTCTTGAGATCCCGCCATTGATAATCCAAGAGACGACCGGAACGATCTTTTGAAACCTAATTGCATACGAGCAGTGTTTGCCAAACTGTGCCCCTATGTTCACTTGCTACGCCATGCTCTTGGATAACCTTATCAGCACCATCAATGACCTGGAGATTCTATCCAGGAGCGAGTTCTTCGATAACTGGTTAAGTCCTGAAGATTCAGTCCAATTTTTCAATAATCTCTACAAGGGTACTTATGTCAAGGAATTCTATTATGCCGAACTTGGTGATAAACTCAACTGGCATTGCGAAAGGTGGTGGCCTCGATGGCGGGCGCACTTCGTCCGAAACTATTTCAGCAAGCCATCTGTCACTACTTTTTTATGGTTTTATCATGTTTGTTCTCACACTATGGCAAACAAACATAAAAAAGAACTGATTAATGGGAGTTCTTTAATGTGTTGAATGTGCACCTACTTTTCATAGCTTGTAAATTACATGTAATAGTTGACGACAGTGGTTTCGTACCGTTAAATAATAATAATAATAATATTATTATTATTAATATTATTATTATTAATATAAATACATTTATATTTTCTGTAGGCTTGTACAAACCCCAAGCCCAAAATCAGTTTGACCCAATACAAGTCACCCAACCGGCCTAGAACCCAATCGAACCTGGCCCAGATGAAACCAAAACCCGGTTAGGATTTACATCCTTAGCCTAGCGCCGCCAAGAACCACAACTGTCGGATATGGACCCATCCAACAGTCTAGATCATAAGCTGATTAGGGTTTTACCCTTAGCTCCAACTGCCACCCCACGAGAACAGTCCGATCTGGACCCATCCAATGGTCCAGATCGAGCCTGCCACCGCCACAGAGACCAATCCTAGGCAACCTCCTTGTTGCACCAGTCCCTAGCCACCACAGCTGCCACCAACCGAGACCTTACAGTGTAAAAAGGACTCAATCAACACAAGCAAGTCAGAAAGTAAATCCACAAGTAAGAACAACGATGATTTACTTTTGTAATCATTTTATTTTACCAAGCAAGCAAAAAATATCTGTAAATCGGGTTATATAATCCCCAAATTGATCTTGTATAAGGGTTCCCTTTCGGTTTCAAAAAGAAAGCAATAAAGAGCAAAAAGAAAGTTGAATTTTTTTTTGGAGTATAATTTTATGTTCGTTTTATAGTTTTGAAAAACTAAAAAAAAGGGTCCTTGCATGTAAACAAAAACCAAAGGAGAAGGGGTCGAGTAGTTTACCTGAGAGGGGGGAGTCAAACCGGGGCCGGATCTTCGTCAGGGGTCGTTTAAATGAGAGAATTGAAAGGTCAGGGGACCTTTTTGGGTTATTTAGGATTTTTTCGGTAGTTTTAACCCTAGATCTAAGGTAAGGTGGGTAGATCGAAGCGAGGGGTTGTTTTGGGTGAGTTTGGGAGGTCCGACCACGATGTACGACGGCCAGGGGTGAGTTGAGGCGACCGGTAGTGGGCCGGCCGAGGAAATTTGAGAGAAGAATTTTGTTTAGAATCGGTTTTAGAATGAAAAAAACAATTAAGTTGTATTTATAGAGGAAATTCAGGGGGGGAATGTGTTTAGGTCCCCCGAACTTAGCCATGTTTTTGCAAAGTAGCCACTGGCAGGGACCTGTTTCATAACTTACCCATTTATGTTTATGCTTTGTAATGTTTTATTTAATTGTTGTTTAGTCCCCCTAATTTAGCCGTGTTTTTGTATGTTAGTCACTTGTAGGGACAGTTTGTATAATTTACCCACTTTTGTGTATGTCTAATATTTTTAGGGTTTTTTTCTTTAGTCCATATATGATTAGTGTGTTTTTACATTTTAGTCCTGTGTAGTGATTGTTTATTTTTTTTAAATATTTAGGGATCAATTTAGTAATTTACCCTTTTTATTTTGAATGTATATTTTAGGCTATAATAAGTTGAATATTTATGAAGTAGCCCTAGTAATTTATGAATGTTTGTATTTCGAACTAGAATATGTTTTTTATTTATTTTAATTTGGCCATACAATTTTAATTTATTTTAATTTAGTCCCCATGTTTTATTTATTTTTTATTATTTTTAATGTTAGCACTTAATATTAAAATTGCTCATTTTAGTCACTTGTATACTTTATTTTGTTTTAATTTTGGCATGATGGTTTGATTGTTTATGTTTTAGTCCTAATTTTATTTTTATGTTTACTTTTTATTTTTGCATGTTGCTTGCATGTTAGTTCATTTTAGTCCTAACTAATTTTGCATGATACCCTCATAAGCATCACTTGACTCGACTTGAAATAAATTGACTATGGGTAATGTTCGATCATTTTAATATTGTCACAAAGTGACTGTCTTAACATATAAGAAAGTTACTTTCGGTAATTTTAAAATGAAAGTCTATCCCATTTAATGACACGAATTAAATCGACTTTATTTTTAAAATTTGAGGATTGAGAAAAAAACCATGTTCTTTTAATTAAATTCATCGAGAAAAGACTATTGATCGAATCTAAGGTCTCATCTCGAGATATTTAATTAATTGAACATCCTTATTCTCATTAAATATCGGTAAAATAAATAATTAATTCATTGCATAAAAGGCTTTAGTTTTACTTTTGCACGTGTTTTCCAATAGGTTTTCAAAATAAAAACATTTTAATCGATATTGAATTTTAAGACGAAATAGTAATATCTCTTTATTTCAATTGGGGTAATAAATGAATGTTTTAATGCACGAAAGGCCATTTATTCTCGATTGGAAATAATTAGATACTATTGTTTTCACTTTTAAAATTATTTTTTGGTGTTGTTATTTTAAATTAATAGTGAACTTTAGAATGAAATTTTAATATTTCTTTATTTCGATTAGAGTAAGAACCAACTACTTCAAGGTATAAGAGATCTATTATTCTTAATAGGAAATAATTAAATATTATTATGTTTTGTCCAAAAATTCAAAGAATTTTATTTTTAAGATATCTTAAATTAAATTAGACTCAAACTTGTAAATTTCTTTGCAAAGACAATTAATTAATCGACTAGGTACCGATTTAGGGTGTTGTTGGGGTACTAATCCTTTCCCACACGTAACAGACTCCCGAACTTGAATTTTGGTAACGCAAACAACAAGTTTATTGTTTTAATTAAAATTAATATTTTATTAAAATGGCAAATACGTTTTTGGGTGCCCAATCACACCCTAATCAAAGATTGGTGGAGAATCCTTGAACCATATTTTATTGTAAACCGATCACAAAAGAATTATTTTCAAAATGAGACCCCCTTTTCCCCTTCGAAAAAACCGTTTCGACAGCTTGGCGACTCCACTAGGGATATTTTTTTAGAGTCATGCCATTAGTCAACTAATTATTTGTCTTTGCAAATGAAAAATACTAGTTCACTTTAATTTGATTTTTGATCCCTTGTGTGGTTTGAATATTTTTTCACTTTTAATTTAATTAACCACTAAATAGTTGTACTGATGTGTTTGCTAATGTTTTTAGAGTAAATAATTATTCAGGGTTATGATTTTTTTGTTCAGTGTTGTTTTTGCTTTGTTTTCGTTTTTCCTCACACACTGCACAACTGCATTTGCATAATACGAGCTAATCCCCGCTATGTCATATTTAAGTAGGAGTGAGAAGCTACTCCCTTGTGTGGTTTTCACCTCCGTACGGGATAGTGGATCAATCCTGGGGCTCACACCTTATGGTCATTGTGATGGTTTTCACTTCTATATGGACATAAGGAGGTGTGTCCCCTCGAATTGAACTCAATTCGAAGCTTGTGATGGGCCATGATTGAGGGTTCGATAGCCCAAGGGGGCATCGGCAAGGACAATTCGAGGACTTCTTACTTTAGAACTAAACCCAACATGTAGTAAACTTAGAACCCAGATAGAGCCTTACCCAGATCATAAGAATCCAGTGAGGAGAGTACACAAGGAAAAACTTGTTTGAGCCTTTTAATTTTTGGTAGTGTATTTTTGATTCCTGAATAAATGTATGCGAACTAGATATTATGTGGTTAGGTTTATTTTTTTGAATAAGCATGCGAACTAGATTACATGAGGTAAAGATTTTCTATAAACGAAGCATGTGGGTAGAAATCTTGTTTAGGTATGATATACTAAAGCATGATTGGGTAGCCAGCATGTGGGGTAGGTTTTATCGATAAATTATATTATGTACGATTAATTCCTTTATTATTACTACTAATTTTCTCTTGTCCTTTTGCTTTATTTCGTTCTCATTTTTGTACTGCACTATTCATCCTATTGGTGTTGATCTGTGACCAATGTCCATAGAGAAGGTTAGTAATATGGAATGAAGGATTAAAAAGGAGGTAGAAGATAATGCAGACACTCTGAGATGGTTCGAGCAGTCACAACTAACAAATGGAGACAATTTACGACCTAGGTATGTATCAGGCCTGATTGGGTACACTCACACCAATGTCCGTAAAAAATTATTTGAGCAAGCTAAAAGAGATTTACGGAAAATGGAAAAACATCTGATAAGTAGTTGTTTTATCAATTCTACTGTGATATCTTGTATCTCCTAGATGTCCCGATTGACCGAAATCTGTTTAGAGATCTGGCACAGTTCTAGAACCCCACCTATAGTTGTGTCACTTTTGGTTGAGTCGACGATGCCTACCATAGAAGAGTACCATTCCTTGATTCGAGGTTTGAGATTCCAAGCATACAATGTATACACCAAACTGCCAAACACTCATTCCATCAAGAAGAAACTACTTCTGATGACCGACATGAGTGAAAAGTGGGTCGAAATAGTCATCAAAAGGAAGGGAGATAGTGAGTGCAATATCTGGACCGCTATAAGAGAAGTGATAGACCATAATCCCGACAAAAAGAAGAAGATTGACCTGTATGCTATGGGTATTTATGGGCTAATCATTTTCCTGAAGGTTCTAGGGCACTTCCACCAATTAGGAGAAATAGCTCAGATTTATCTGTGATATGTCTAAGCCTTGTAACCAAACTTCATTTCTAATATAAAAAGTTGTTCTTAGGAATCCGTCCAAAATCAACACCATGCATTGAATATACATTGCATCAAATTGCATTAACTTTTCACATTACATTTTATTCATTAATAGTCATATTTTTCACATTCATTAATAAAATATTAATAAAATGATACCGTGGCAAAGTTTCTAAAAGCCAATTGAAGTTCCCAAGGCGTGTTTCTAGAAAGATCGAAAGTAATAAATAAGATATTAGCCCGTGTTGCTAGGATATAGAGAATCCAGGAGCAACTCGTAAAGACCTAACAATAGATGATCGATCAAGCAAAAAGGTTCCAGAATGAATCAAAAGAACAGATGACCAAATTAATGGAGATGGTGAATGTTGTGATCCATGAAGAGAAACCACTAGAAGATTCCCTTGTAAAGGCTTTTAATGGGATTATGAATGTCACTGGTGGAGCTGTAATTATAGTGACAGGTGATCAATGACCTATTAAGGAGCAGGATATCTCAAGCCAACTCCAAAAATCAGATGTGGTCTTAGAGGGTCCCACTGAACCAACAATAAATGAATAAGATAAGCTTTACTCAAAGAATAGGGGCATAGAATAGGATCGAATGTTGATCAACAAAGCTAAGAATGATCAATCTCTCATGATTAGATGTTCTAACCCTTCGCAATCATCCAACCAAGACAACTAAGTTCTATCTCTAAAGTCATCACTAAGTAACCTCTCGTCAGGGGGGTTAGATGAGAAGAAAAAAAAGTATAGGGTTTTTAGTTCCCTCCCTTCCACTTTTTGTGCGAAAAATTTCATTAAATAATACTCACAGCCAGATTGATTACACCGCGATATGTCCAGCCATAGTGGCCTCCGAATGAGAAGTGGACCTATAATGAGGATCCTTGGATAAACTGAACTGGAACCCCAGATCGTTTAGCTAAGGTACCTATCAACCTTGAGAGAAAATTCCAGGATTTATTAGAGTAAGAAATTCAAAGGTCCAAGGTAGAAAAGAAAGGGGTTAAGATTCAATGCTTGGAAATCGTTTCCCTAACAATGATTAATATAGCCAAATCCGATTAAGGACATATGGCACAAGAGGATGGGAAAGGAAATACCATCAAAAGGACTCACACGGATGTAATCCGAGACTAGCTCGTAGGTTTAAGAATGAATTGGGCAGATACAACCCTAAAGACACCTCAAACACCTATATCAAATTTATTGAGCGCAAGTGGGGCTTTGGAAAGTTTAGAGAGTCTAACGAATACTACGTGAATCACATCTGTAATATGCGCTCAGACCTAGGCCAAAACTATCATCACCAAGTATAATCGTTTTGGATCTAAATTTTGGCCCAATTTCCAACCAGGGAAGAAAAGGCTGAAGGGGCAAGAAGAAGAGAAAGATTCCAACCTGAAAGGAGATGGTAGTCTTTTGGAGTATATGAAGAATACTTTCTAGTATGGGAAGGTTAATGTTGTACCATAGTTGGTGGATGTAACTGAGAAAGAAAATCTGATGGAGGATCTAGAGATACACGTCAGCAAGATGCCTGAAGATGACGAGAATGAAAGTTTGTGATTAGTATCTGACCACATTTCTCTTCAAACAATCTGACTACATAGGATCTTCTTGTGGTTTTTAAGATGAAGTTTAGAGTAATATTCAGAATTAACCCTTATGTTTTTTCCCGCGAGCATTAAGGAATCTTTTGCGAGGGTTGCTATGTTAATTGTACTTTTTTGCAATTAAAGATGCTTTCTTTCATTTCTCAAGTGGCAATCATTTTATACATTTTCACATTCTTTACATTCTTTATCATTTTTTACACTTCTATTATTAGTATTCTTTTGATCATCCCATATAATTTGTTTATTACTTTTTTGAATGTATATATTCGTCCCAAATTTTCTTTGCATGTGTCTCAATCGTTAATAGTTTGAATGTTTCTGGATTATAATCATGAAATAAATTTCGTGCGGCCTATGTTTAGTAAAAACTTATAAGTGCAAAAATGAGGTAGAATATGAGGTTTCTAACATATTATTAAGGAAGATGGAAAAGGAAGATAATCAGATCTTATCTCACGGACAAGAAGTAGATATTATAAGTCTGAGAACGAATAAGAAAATAGATAGTTAAAGATGTGCAATACTTAGTCAAGAATCGGTAAAGCTGCTTCAAGTTGTCAAAATCATCTTTCGCTGGTATTGTCAAACATACCAGGATTGGATATAAAGGTAGTAATGCACAAGTTCCTGATAGATAATTAATCATCTATTTGACAGCCTTCGAAAATTCATTGAGATGTGTGTTGGGGGAAACATAACATGTAACACCCATAACTCGTATAATTATACCTATACATATTATAGATGTCACCTGAATTTCTAAAACCATTTCAAATTCAAAAGTGATTTAAGATTTATTTTCATAAAATGGTAAATGATATTATAAAAATATCATATCATATGAATTATGTTTCATTATAACAAATTTAAGGCAAAATATGTTTTTATAAATAGTATCATGAACAGTGTACCGATACATTGCTACAGTATCGTGAACAGTGTACCGATGCACAAAAATATCGAATTTAAAATGTGTATCGATGCACTGCTACAGTGTACCATATTTTTTTTACAAATTAGTTCAACAAAACAAATAGAACATTAATAAGTACAATAAAGTCAACATTACATCATAGGATGTCTTACTGATATTGAAACATATTCCTCGATGCTTGATGTCGCTTTGAACTCTTTATTCCACTACTGACTTTTTACATACGAGTGAAAATCATCACACGCTAAGTATATACTTAGTGAGGCAATTAAAACAATAAACAGTGTAATACAATTCATACATGAATTTCAATGTCAAAATCAAAATGCCTTAAAATCATGTTACCAGCATATCCAATATTTTACCATGATCAAAATATTATAACTGAATATAAAATTTTTTCCAATATACTTGACATTTATTCCATAAGCTCGTAAGCTTATTTTCATACTTACCATTTATTAACCTATAAACCATAGACCATAACCATAACCCAATATAACACCCTGAGGACCCTGGGTATACGAGTCAAATATATGCACCGTAATGCAATCCCGAGTATGACACATAAGGTCGTGACCACCATCTGTACTAGGTATCCTTAAGTACAGTCCCAAATATGACACATAAGGTCGTGTCCACCATATACATTAAGTACCCTTTAGTGTAATCCCGAATATGCAGCCTACTGCTAGACTCTATGGCATGCCAACTATACCCTGTCTCTCAATGACTTACTTGGGCATATAGTCTATTTTATTTTATCCATCTATGGTAAAGTATATTATCATAATTTAACATTGGATAATTCATACACGAAATAGCATTCATGGTAAAATATCACATTATTCATGATCGATGCATTATAATTTCACACTATGACATATCAATGTCATATCGAAGTTATTAAAAATGACATAATATCATGCTGATATAAACAAGGTCAACTTATCGCAAGTCTTTCTGATGATGTATAAAACATCTATGTACATGATGTATAAAACATCTATGTACAATGTCATACATGTATTGCACTCACCTTGACGCTTTATATAATCCACAATATGTGCCTCACTAATTGTCTACAATAAACCCTTTTCTATTTTACTTGCTTCGATCACAAATCAAACACAATCTGTATAAATCACAAATTCATAACGATACATATGTTAGTATTGTACTAACATAAACACATCCCATAACAACTCCATAATATACTTGGAACTCATTTTCTACCAAATATTTAACACTTAATAATTCATTTTAACATTGGCACCAACTTTTCCAATTAGATAAAATGGTTCTTCACCATTTTATCACTTAGGTACATCATGATCGAATAATTTATCCTTTAAAACTACGTTTTCATGATTTTCCTCGATTTTGATTTGATTCAAGCATGAAATCAACTTTCAATCAACCTTTTAACATCTCTACAATCAAATCCCTAATCAACTCTCATCAGAACACAAAGTTCTCTAACTTATAATTTGGTCAAATTTTACATAATAATCTCTAGAAAGATTGAACATGTTTTAACCATAAATCAAGCTTGAAAATGAATCTACAACCTCTAAATCAACAATAATTGTCATCAATTTCATGAATCCTATCATGAACATAAACCCTTAGATTTGGGATCTTTGAAATCCAGTAAGATTAGAAAAATCTATATTGATACCAAATGATAGTGTTTTTCACGTAGATCACTTTCCTATTTTACAAAGGAATTGACTTAAAATTGAAAAAAAAAATTTCTCTTACCTTGGTATAGCTCACGTCCATGGAGAAGAGATGAACACTTTGGCATTAAATTTCATATATTTTATGCTTATCTATCTTTAAATTATCATTTAATGAATATTAAATTCATTAAATTGAGAAAATACCAATATACCCTTAATAAAACTTCATAATTACCATAAAACCAAGATTCATATCATTATCATCTTCCAAATCATATCACCTGAACCTTATCTAATCAAACGGTTCAAATTAAACATTAAACAATTTAAATATTATTTTCCAACATTTAAAAAATGTGAAAATAATATTTTTATTTTCTTATTTTCGTGACCCATTTGTATTTTTTTAAAAATTACATTTTGTTCTCTGAACTTTTCAAAGTTTATACTTTGGTCACCAAACTTTACCAAATTTATAATTTGGTGACTAAATAAATCCATTTATGGAATAAAATTCTTTTTTTGGAAAATTACCACTTAATTACTTAAACTTTTCCCAAATTTTCTACTTTGACCATCAAACCTTCAAAATTTGCATTTTGGTCATTATCTAAAATTTTAGGGTATTACATAACAATTCCGAAGAGAAGTGGAGACTAATCCAATACTAGGGAAAGAAGCTCATCAATTACAAGACTCGATAATCATTGATCAAGAAGTCATGATGTGCTCGAAGGCACATACAGTACATGTTTCCTTACTACTTGGTGAATATCCAAACTTGTTCCTCTAAAGTGCTTAATGGAGTCACCAGCTTTGACAGGAAAATTGATGTTAGGAAATATTGTTGACACCATATATGTGAACCTGAAGAACAATAACAGAAAGTGCAAAAATAAATTTTCTGACTAGAAATGCGTCTGATGATTAAGAGTCCCTGAGTTCATGTTGTACATATCCACTATGGAATAAATTGAATCAAATGACAAATCCTGAGAGCTTTATTCTGATGAGGCATCCAATGTCTCGAGACGAAGAATTGAGACAATGCTAATTTCTCAAAAAATGTATATTATCCTTTTACCAATAGATTAAAGTTCTTTAGAACTGACAGTGTGATAGAATTTGAGGTTTGATCTATGAGGATAAGAGCGGCCATATAAAGAAAATGGTTGAAGTTACATAGGGAGGATAATGAGATTTGTCATAAGAAAATGTCCTTCATCATGTATGCATGTCAAATGTCGGTATATACTAGGACAAGGGACAATGTTGCTTCTTTAGCCTTACTCATTGTGATTGAGATTTCATTACTTCAAGTTTTGAAAAAGATAGAGATAAGACCAAGTTGAATAAGCTCAAGCTCAACACGATCATTTCAACCTCATTGAAGAAAAGAGGTCATAAACTATTTGTCATTAACATATGTGTCAGAAACAAACGAATCGAGCTTTAAAATTTTGAGAGGGTGATCTGGTGATTGAAAAAATCTTTCCAATTCATAAGGATTCCCGTGATAAATAGGTGTCTAAAGGGGAAAAGACCATATGTTGTCAATAAGACCTTTTCTAGAGAAACATTATTTTTTATAGAGATCGATGAAGATAAATTGAGTGGCCCATTAATTTTGATTCTAGTTTAGAAATACCACACTAAAAAATAAAGGGAAAAAAAGAAAAAGAAAAAAAAGAAAAAAGAAAAAGAAAGGATAAATAAAAAAGAGAATAAGGAAAATTGAAATGGGGCTCAAGATGAGAATCCACAGAGATCGTTTTAAAATCAAATGAAGGATTTGAGGTAAAAATCTAAAATGGCAGCTCGATTACATTTTGATAGGCACCGGGAAAGTAAAACACCCACAAGTCTGATATTTTGAGAGGAGCTTCACATCTACAGATATTTTATCAACATTTGTGTTCTTCTAGAAAGAAGCTTACCTCAGTGCCCCAAATTATATCAAGTTGATTGGTTCAGGAACATTCATGCTAGTGATGCTTAAGGCATTTGACTTTATTTCTTCATTTTTATCCTTTCCATGATTGCCATGACTTTGTAAAAAAATCCAATTTCCTCATTTCAAGACCCAATTTTGTTCATTTACAAGCGTCTTATAAGTAGATTAACATAGTTCAAAAGAAAACAAAAGATTTATTGGTATTACTTTAAACTGATCTTTTAAAGTGCATGGAATCCGAAGTAGCCCTAAACCTTAACACTCGTGTTTATTCGTTAAAGAGTGTAAGCCAAAGAATGACATGTGAGGTGAATTCATGTACGTAACTATGTGAGGATAGCTATTTGATCCCCATCAAAGACGTCTCTCTGAGATATTTGGATTGGGGCAAATAAACATGTTGATTTCTTGAAAGATGGAGATCTTAGAAGCTGTTGGGGCTTATTATACATCTTAGAAGCAGGCGAGGCCCATTTTTTCTCTATTGGAGAAAAAGAATAAACGATGTCATAATTATGAAACATTCCACAATCTTGAAAGCAAGTAGTCCGAGAGATCAGAAAGAGGAGGATAAAACTTATACCACTTTCTTGTGACAATGTCGGTAACCCGTCGAGAAATAGATTATCACCCTATTTGAAAAAGGGCACATATCCCAGCTCATGGTAAAATGCAAGAGTGCGATCATTCAAGGATGAATTTTGGCACCCAATTAGCGATAAGTCATGAAAGTGCCCACTTTGGGACATGACCATAAACCCAGATCATGTTGAGATAACAAGATTCAAACCAAAAATACATTGAGAATAAGTCTCACAACTTGAAGTTTTAAGGACAGACCTTAAATATGAGCAGAGCTTACTTTGTAAAGCAAATCAGTCAAGCATCAACTAAGGCAGAGTCCCTAAGAACAACTCTGATAGCGCATTATAGCCAAGGATAAAAATGGGCATCAATATCATATTGTTGACCGCAACAAGAAATGAAGCATCTCTTCTAAGACTAGAACACAAATAAGAGGCAATGAAGACACAAATACCACAAGATGACTGGGCAGATCTTCAAAAGTTACAAACTTAAAATTATGAGTTGCTACATCGATATCCAAGTAAACCTTAGAGAATAGTGATCAAGAGGAAGAATACTTGGTTCCCCCTTTGGAGTCAAAGAAAAATTGAATCAGCATTCATGCAAGCATGAGAACATCATTGGCATAAAAGAAATGCATTACATTGCATTCGCATTTCACACATAAACATATGGTTTTTACAGATCTTCCGATGAAAAGAGAATATTCATGATATCAAAATCCTAATAAGTAGAAGCTAGAATTCAAACCTCAAATATAGATAATCATGTTTAGGGAGGCAGACTCCCATATTCGGTGGCTGCAAGACAAATTTCCACAAGAAAAATCAATTTTCAAAGATTATCCTGAAATCCAAATCTTCAAGTATGACTTTTCAAATTTTCAAGCATATACTAACAAGTGGTAACGTTTATATTTCAGATTTGATATTCTCGAAGACAAGAGAAATGAATCAAACTCGATTCAATATTCCCTAAGTGAAAATGGAATGAATCAACATCCCCAAATCATTTTTCCCTCAAGCAGAAGCGGAACATATCCTTCTCTTTCAAGATTTGATATTCCCTGAGTGACAGTGGAACAAGTCTACCTCGATTCAATCATCCCTGAGTGATAGTGGAATGAATCAACATCCCCATATCGTTTTAAAACCGAAGGAAGGATTTGAGGTAAAAATCTGAAAGAGCGGCTCGATTATATTTTGATAGGCACCAAGCAAGTAAAACACCCACAAGAGTCTGATATTTTGAGAGGAGCTTCACATCTACAGATATTTTGGCAATATTTACGTTCTTCTAGAAAGAATCTTACCTCAGTGCCCCAAATTATATCATGTTGATTGGTTCAGGAACATTCATACTTGTGATGCTTGAGCCATTTGACTTTATTTCTTGATTTTTAACCTTTCCATGATAGCCATGAGTTTGTAAAAAATCTAATTTCCTCTTTTCAAGACCCAATTTTGTTCATTTACAATCGTCTTATAAGTAGATTAACATAGTTCAAAAGAAAACAAAAGATTTATTGGTATTACTTTAAACTGGTCTTTTAAAGTGCATGGAATCCGACGTAGCCCTAAACCTTAACACTCGTGTTCATTCGTTAAAGAGTGTATGCCAAGGAATGATATGTGAGTTGAATTCATGTACGTAAAAATATGAGGATAGCTATTTGATCCCCATCAAAGACGTCTCTCTGAGATATTTGGATTGGGGCAAACAAACATGTTGATTTCTTGAAAGATATAGATCTTAGAAGCTGTTGGGGCTTATTCTACATCTTAGAAGCAGGTGAGGCCCATTTTTCCTCTATTGGAGAAAAAGAATAAACGATGCCAGAATAATGAAACATTCCACAATCTTGAAAGCAAGTAGCCCGAAAGATCAGGAGGAGGAGGATAACACTTGTACCACTTCCTTGTGACATTGTCGGTAACTCGTCGAGAAACAGATGATCGCCCTATTTGAAAAAGGGCACATATCCCAGCTCATGGCAAAATACAAGAGTGCGATCAGTCAAGGATAAATTTTGGCACCCAATTAGGGATGAGTCATGAAAGTACCCACTTTGGGACATGACCTTAAACCCAGATCATGTTGAGATAACAAGATTCAGACCAAAAAGACATTGAGAATAAGTCTCACAACTTGAAGTTTTAAGGGCAAACCTTGAATATGAGCAGAGCTTACCTGGTAAAACAAATCAGTCAAGCATCAACTAAGGCAGAGTCCCTAAGAACAACTCTGATAGCGCATTATAGCCAAGGATAAAAATGGGCATCAATATCATATTGTTGACCGCAACAAGAAATGAAGCATCTCTTCTAAGACTAGAACACAAATAAGAGGCAATGAAGACACAAATACCACAAGATGATTGGGCAGATCTTCAAAAGTTACAAACTTAAAATTATGAGTTGCTACACCGATATCCAAGTAAACCTTAGAGAATAGTGATCAAGAGGAAGAATACATGGTTCCCACCTTCGAAGTCAAAGAAAAATTAAATCAGCGTTCATGCAAGAATGAGAACATCATTAGCATAAAAGAAATGCATTACATTGCATTCGTATTTCACACATAAACATATGGTTTTTACAGATTTTCCGATGAAAAGAGAATATTCATGATATCAAAATCCTAATAAGTAGAAGCTAGAATTCAAACCTCAAATATAGAGAATCATGTTTAGGGAGGCAGACTCCTATATTCGGTGGCTGCAAGACACATTTCCACAAGAAAAATCAATTTTCAAAGATTATCCTGAAATCCAAATCTTCAAGTATGACTTTTCAAATTTTCAAGCATATACTAACAAGTGGTAACGTTTATATTTCAGATTTGATATTCTCGAAGACAAGAGAAACGAATCAAACTCGATTCAATCTTCCCTGAGTGACAGTAGAATGAATCAACATCTCCAGATCTGATTTTCCCTCAAGCAGAAGCGGAACATATCATTCTCTTTCAAGATTTGATATTCCCTAAGTGACAGTTGAACAAGTCTACCTCAATTCAATCTTCCTTGAGTGACAGTAGAATGAATCAAAATCCCAGATCATTTTAAAACCAAAGGAAGGATTTGAGATAAAAATCTGAAAAGGCAGCTCTATTACATTTTGATAGGCACCGGGCAAGTAAAACATCCACAATAGTCTGATATTTTGAGAGTAACTTCACATCTACATATATTTTGGCAACATTTGCGTTCTTCTAGACAGAAGCTTACCTCAGTGCCCCAAATTATATCAAGTTGATTGGTTCAGGAACATTCATGCTAGTGATGCTTGAGGCATTTGACTTATATCTTGATTTTTATCCTTTCCATGATTGCCATGACTTTGTAAAAAATCCAATTTCCTCATTTCAAGACCCAATTTTATTCATTTACAAGCGTCTTATAAGTAGATTAACATAGTTCAAAAGAAAACAAAAGATTTATTGGTATTACTTTAAACTGAACTTTTAAAGTGCATGGAATCCAAAGTTGTTGAGTTAATCGATCGATGGAATTGGCCAAGAGGGGAGTGAATTGGCAATTAAAATTTAGGTGGAAGCTTTTGCAGAAAATTGAAAAGATTTGCACAGAGATTTAGAGTGGTTCGACTTTCTCAACCAAAGTCTATGTCCACTACCTTAGCTATCCACACTATGGATTTTCCAACAAATTCACTAATTTGTTCTTTCTTTTGAGGCCAAAGAGATAACCTTACAACTCCCTCAAGAACAAAGAGAAGATTACAAATTTGCAAACTTACAAGGAAATCCTCACAAGGTAGATTGTTTGCACAATTCTAGAACAAAGAAAAGAACACTAAAAATAAATACAATTGAGTAAAAGTAGTGTTCTTGAAAGCAAAATGAATATTGAATGAAAAATAGGCTTCAAATGCTCAAACTTGAGGTTTGATGCTTTCTCTTTGATTCTCTCTTGATTCTTGTTTCTTGTTTCTTGTATTTTCTTGTTGTTGATCAATGGCTTCTAAGCTTGTTTAAATACTCTTTCAAATGATTTTGAACGTTGGGGATGAGTAGTGGAGTCAATAGAGCCGTTTAAGTGTGAAAACAATTAATTAAATAAGTTAGGAGTGTTAGTGCATCGATGCATACCCAAGGAGCATCGGTGCATCAAGTGTAAAATTAAAATATTTTGAACGTTGGACCCTTAGTGCATCGGTGCACTAAGAGTGCAATGCATAAAATGCATTCGATGTTTCAAAATAGCCTGAGTGCATCTATGCATGGCTGGTGCATCGATGCATCAAATGCATTCGATGTTTTCATAAAACTCTGAGTGCATCGATGCATAGTATGTGCATCGGTGCATGAAATTCATTCTATGTTCAATTTATTCCATGGTGCATCGGTGCATCACTATGAAAAATTGATTTTAGGCTTGATTTTGGTTCAAAATACTTTGTGAAAATTGTTTCAAAAATATATTAAGTATAAAACAAAATTTTACACATTTAGTAAGTTTTGAAATTGATCTTGAAGACTTGGAGTAATAATTTGATATTCGAGTAATTAAATCGAATATACTTAGAAAATCATTTGTAAAATCTTAAAATTCATTTATACTTAATTTGTTATATCGAAACATCAAAATATTTTCAACAATATCCCCCTTTTTGATATAACAAAACATGTGTGTAATTTTAAGATTTTCTTTGAAAATAAATTTTGAAAAATTAAGTTTGAAATTACTCCCCCTTACTTTAACACTTCTCCCCTTTAAAACATTTTAACACTTAACACTTCTCCCGCTTTTTGTTAAATCAAAAAGACTTAAAAAATCGATTTAAACAAGGTTTTGAAAAACATAGCCAATTGATTAAATATATAGATATAGCTTAAGCTATTAAGATCAAAGATCAAAAGAGAGATTAGCCATTAGTTTCATAATCAATATTCATAATCAAAATGTGAAATGGCATAATTGGTCATAATGAACTAATATGTAAATGATGCAAAAATTAATAAACATTAAGCTCAAAATAATAAAGTTAAAATCAAACCAAATATATATATAATAAGTTCAGTCACCCAAGCATCCAATACATAACTCCTAACAAATTCAAACATTTAAGGATCCAAAATAAACAATCCAGAAACATCAAAATCAATCCAATTTTTAGAAAACCAAGAAAGCATGGAAAAAGGTCGAATCCATCGGAGGGTCGGGAGGAGGAGGATAATGAGCTCGAACCTCAAGAGTAAGAGCGTCCATACATTCACGCATCTCCCACTGAAACTCGGTAATCTGAGACTCCATAGAAGTAAACCTCAGATCAAACGACTCTAAGAAAGATCGAAAATATGGTGGCATTTGATCTTCTTGCCGTGCTGGTTCCGGTGCAGGCTCATCGTCTAGTACGTGATCGTCGATATCTTGCATGAGTTGCTGAAATTTTGGATCATCGTCAGCAGTCAGTGCCGGAGGAGGAGGAGGAGTACGAGAAGAGCTAGGAGCAACTCGTGAAGAACACGCTCCCGGAGTTTACTTACCGGGTCGAAAGACCCAAAGATCAGTTACCTCATCTTGTTTCCAATCAACTTTCTTCAACGAGATGAGATTGATTGGGTTTTGGAGATGAATTGGATTGTCAAGAGAGACGTTTAGACCAAGTTTGATAAAAAGGTTACTATGAAGACATCCATAAACTAATGTTTCGACATGTTTTGAAGGAACAATGTTTATGATATCCACTAGTTGACTAAAAATAATGTGGGGCAAATTAATCTTGTTTTTATTCTTGAGACAATGCATCCACCTTAAATCCCTAGCACGAAGAGTGGAGTACCTACCTCCGGATGGTCTAAACCACCAAGAGATCATAAAATAAAGAAAATAACGTAGATTACTAACACTAGCGTTTGGAACATAGGAATAATCCACAGTTTCATTCTCATTAAATAAACCTTCGTCATCTAACCCAAAACAGAAAGCTATAGTCTCAGGGTCAATAGTAATATATTGGCCTAAAAGATAGGATCTAATAGCTATAGTTCCACATTGAGTTTGGTTTTGAATGCATACCACATTGGAGTAGAAAATGCGGACTAACTGATGATATACGATAGGTTTGAGGTGAAACATTCTATCAAACTTCCATGTTTTAAGAATAGGAAGGTATTCGAAGTCAATATCTACCATGGCTTGAAGAGAAGGAATACGCTCTTCCCGGATTCTATAGGATTGGAAAGAATTTATGTACCTATAGTACAAGTCGTCTCTACGACGTTCAGGCATATTAAAACAGGATCCTATAAAAGTTGTAAGTGGAGGAGGAACGGGATTAGGAGGTTGGTTTCAATGAGAACGACTTGATGAAGTTCTAGGGCGTTTGGGATTAGACATGGTTTAGGAATCGAAAAAATGAATATAACCTACAAATTGAAACACATGTATGCAATTTAATCAATCCCAAAACTCAATTGAGTCCGCAATAATTCAAGGTTCTCTAAATCGAATCCTAATGGGCATAGTTTTGAAAAACTATTTAGAAAACAATGTTTGAAAATTATAATATGTATAGTTTTTCATGAAAACAACATAATTAAATAAAAAACATCAAATTTAGAAATCAAATTTAGATTTTTGAATTTTTTTTAATTTTGAAAATTCAAAAATTCTTTGAAAATTTGTGAGTTTTTGATGAAATTGGTTGTAAAATCTAGTTTGAAATTATCAAGCAATCAATGCCCGATATAATGTTCATCCTAGAACTAATTAACACTAGTCCTAAGATCAGAATATGATAAACTAGAAGTTTTTAGAAAAATACCTTGAAAATTTTGGATTGATGAGAATGAGATATTGTGTTGCATGATTTAATGATAGTAGCAGGATATAGAGATGAAAAGCTCAAAGAATCCAAAAAAAAATCGTTGATTTTGAGCAAAAGGAGAATTTAGAGAGGAATAGAGGCGTATGGCTAGAGAGGGTTTAGATTTAGGGTTTGAAACAAATAAGAAAATAAGCCTTTTAAACCCAAAAACCTGACTGATGCATCGATGCATGACCTTGTGCATCGATACACATTCAAGGCGTGCATCGGTGCACCTTCATGGTGTATCGATGCACATTCAAGGATGCATCGATGCATTGTTAGGTGTATTGATGCATTAAGCACAAAAATGTCAAAAATCCATTTAAACACACAAAAATGCTAAATTAATTAGCTCTAGTGGTATTGGCAACTCATATAATGAAAATTAATCAAGTTCAATCAATCAAATTAATCCTTAAACTATATTTGAACATAAAATTAATTTTCACCAAAGAACATAAACTCCCCCTAACTAACAGCAAAGAATGCAATCAAAAAATTATTATTATAAGCATTTTTCATTTATTCTTAAAAGTGCTAAAAATATTTTAAACACTAAGTGAAGATAGGTTAGTTAAACCTAATTATCTCCTAAGTGTCCAAAATCTTTCTTTGTCTAAAGGTTTTGTAAAGATATCCGCTAATTATTGCAAAGTATCAACAAATTCTAGAACTACATCTTCCTTAGCGACATGGTCTCTAATGAAGTGATGTCTAATTTCAATATGCTTAGTTCTAGAGTGTTGGATGGGATTTTTAGTGAGACAAATAGCACTAGTATTGTCACACTTGATAGGAATAGTACATACTTCAATTCCATAATCAAAAAGTTGTTGTTTCATCCATAAAACTTGTGCACAACAACTACCAATTGAAATGTATTCTGCTTCAGTGGTAGATAATGCAACACAATTTTGTTTCTTTGAAAACCAAAAAATCAACATATTTCCAAGGAATTGGCAAGTACCGGAGGTGCTTTTCCTATCTAATTTGCAACCTCCATAATCCGCATCAGAAAAGTCATGCAAGCTAAAGGTAGAGTCTCTAGGATACTAAAGTCCTAAACTATGAGTGTCCTTAAGGTATCTAAAGATTCTCTTAACAGCTAGTAAATGTGATTCCTTAGGGCATGATTGAAATCTAGCACATAAGCAAATACTAAACATAATGTCCGATCTACTTGCAGTTAGATAAAGCAAAGAACCAATCATTGACCTATATAATTTAACATCCACACATTTACCTCATTCATCTATGTCAAGCTTTGTTGATGAGCTCATTGGAGTGTCATGAGGTTTCCCATTTTCCAGTCCAAACTTATTGAGCATATTTTTGACGTACTTAGCTTGATTGATGAAGATGTCATCTTTCTTTGCTTTATTTGGACCACATCATGCTCATCTCGAATTCACTTTGCATTAGCTTAGAAAATTCTTGGCAAAGAACCTCATTAGTAGAATCAAATATTATATCATCAACATAAATTTGAACTACTAATAAATCTTTACCTTTATGCTTTAAAAACAATGTAGTGTCAACCTTCCCTTTTGAAAAACCTTTTTCAATTAAAAAGTTTGACAATCTTTCATACCAAGCTTTAGGAGCTTGTTTTAAACCGTAAAGCGCTTTTGCCAATTTAAGAACATGATATGGAAATTTTGAATCTTCAAAACCTGGAGGTTGTTCCACATACACTTCTTCTTTTATAAAACCATTTAAAATGCACTTTTAACATCCATTTGATATAATTTAAATTCATGAAAGCATGCAAATGCTAATAACATTCTAATTGCTTCCATCCTAGCTATGGGAGCGTATGTTTCATCATAGTCTATACCTTCTTCTTGAGTATACCCTTGAGCAACAAGTCTAGCCTTCTTTCTCACTATATTACCGCTCTCATCAAGCTTATTTCTAAATACCCATCTAGTACCTACAATAGATTTATTACTAGGCCTTTCAACTAATGTCCAAACTTTACTTCTCTCAAATTGATTTAACTCTTCTTGCATAGCCATAATCCAATGTTCATCTTTTAATGCTTCTTTAATATTCTTAGGCTCTATGCATGAGATAAATGCAACATAATTACAAATATTTCTAAGAGAAGATCGAGTTGTTACCCCTTTTGATGGATCACCTATAATTTCACCATCTTTGACATAGTTGTACTCTCTTGGGTAAGATACTTCCCTTTCTTCAATTGTTGGATTCTCAAGAGGATCATGGGTTTCCTCATCTTTTGTTTCTTCCTTTGATGATGGTTCTCCAACGTCATGTCTAACGTCATTTGTATTTATAACACCTACATCATCATTCAAACAAGAATCCCTCCTCGGAAGGAGATTATCATCAAAAACAACATGTATATACTCTTCTACAACCAAATTTCTTTTATTAAATACTCGATAAGCTTTAGAATTTAAGGAATAACCCAAAAAAATCATTCATCACTTTTAACATCAAATTTGCCAAGATTGTCTTTACCGTTGTTTAAAACAAAACATTTACATCCAAAAGGATGAAAATAGCTAATGTTAGGCTTTTTATTTTTAAAAAGTTCATATGGAGTTTTCTTTAAAATAGGCCTAATATTACTTGATTAATAACATAACAAGTGGTATTTGCGGCTTCCGCTCAAAAATATTTTAGCAAATTGTTTTCACAAAGCATGGTTCTAGCCATTTCTTCTAAAGTTTGATTTTTCCTCTCAACAACTTCATTTTGTTGAGGGGTTCTAGGTGCTGAAAAATTATGGTTAATACCATTTGAATTACAAAATTCAGTAAATCCAAGATTTTCAAATTCAGTTCCATGATCACTCCTAACACTAGTTATAGAGTAACCTTTTTCATTTTGGATTACTTTTGCAAAGGTGATGAATTTTTCTAATGCTTCATCTTTAGTACTTAAGAATAGAACCCAAGTATATCTAGAATAGTCATCTACCAAGGCAAATGCATATTGTTTTCCACCCAAGCTAGTAGTTCTAGATGGCCCAAAAAGATCTAAGTGGATCAATTGTAATACTCTACTAGTTGATACATCGTTAATGGATTTAAAAGAAACTCGTTTCTGTTTTCCTTTAGCACAAGCATCACATATTTTATCATTATCAAATTTTAGTTTAGGCAACCCTCGAACTAATCACCTTGAAATTAGCCGTTGCAAAACGCTCATACTAGCATGTCCTAATCTCCTATGTCATAACCAACTATCATGCTCATCCTTAGCAACAAGCATAATCCTTAGCAAGTAGGCATAAATTAGTCATATCAATAGAATCTAAATGCACCATGTAAATATTTCCTATTCTATGACCAACAAGCATAATCCGATTAGATGCAATGTCAATAACTTTACAACCATTAGTTTCAAACATGACATTGAATCCATTATCACATAATTGACTAATACTCAAGAGATTATGCTTTAATTCATTCACATATAAAACATTCTTAATTTGTATTGAAGAGGTATTGCCTATTATATCTATACCTTCAATGTGACCTTTTGAATTATCACCAAAAGTCACTTCAAGAGATTATGCTTTAATTCATTCACATATAAAACATTCTTAATTTGTTTCTCGTGCCTTGTAGAAATGCTCCTTTTCCTACAAACATAGATTAATTTCTAATTTTTGGTACCCAAATTCTTTTGGGTCCATATTCATTAGTTTCCAAACTCTAAGTCCCCTTAGGCATCCATTTGTGTAGGATATCCTTATATTTAGTAGTAATGAGTCCTTTAGGAACCCATGTACTTCTAACGATTTTTCCATTAGAGGATCTTCGAGGACCTCTATGATTGTAGTTTTTAAAACTTTTTCTAACAAAGTTGGATTTTGAATTTTCTCCATTTTCAAAACATTTTGTTCCAACTTTATCAAAAGAAGCTTTAAGATCATCAATTTTCTTTTGATTATCATCATTGACCTTTGAAAGTAAATTTTGCAAATCTGAATTTTTCTTTTCAAACTCTTCTATTTTGATTTGCAAATCTTTGATTTTACTTTCAAAATCATTGTTGGTATTGGATATGAGCTTATTTTCATTTTTCAATTTTGAGACATCATTTTTATATTTTAAAAACAATTTCTCATAATCTGAAGCCAACCCATTATATTCCTTTAATAACTCATCATAAGATAAATCATCTAATTCAAATGAGTTAGAGGTTACCTTAGAATCTTCCCTGAATGTCATCAAGTACAAGTTTGCTACTTCTTGTTCCTCTTCATCGGAACCTTCTTCATCGCTCCATATAGCCACATGAGCCTTGTGCTTATTCTTTGATTGACCCTTTCTCTTCAATTGTGGGTAATCATATTTGACATGCCATGGTTTTTTGCATTCATAGCAAATGATAGGGTCCTTCTCTTTTGGTTCATTTTTTAGGCCTTCATTTCGTTTGAATTTTCTTCCTCGGTAAGGTCTCATCATTTTTCTGAACCATTTGGCAAACAATGCCATTTCCTCGTCATCGTCATCTTCATCCGAATCACTCTCATCTTTTGTGGATTTGAGAGTAACTCCAATGTTTTTCTTCTTCTCCTTCTCCTTTGGTGTCTCGTAAATCTTATCGAGGTCCACCTCATCTTCAAGCATCATTTCATGAGTGAGGAGGGAACCGATTAGCTCTTCAAGAGTTAAGGACTTTAGGTTATTAGCCTCGATGATTACCGTCTTCTTGGATTGCCACGATTTTGGAAGTGAGTAAACTAACTTCCTCATAAGCTTTTCGTTTGGAATGATCTTTCCATATGATTTGAGACCATTAACAATCATTGAGAATCTATCTATCATAGCTTTGATATCTTCATTTGGTTTTATCCTGAAATTTTCATAGCTATATGTTAGAAGATTAATTTTAGATTCTTTTACCTCGTCGATGCCTTCATGAGTGACTTGTAGTTTATCCCATATTTCTTTGGCAGTTGTACAAGATGAAACTCTTCCATATTCATCTAGTCCAAGAGCACAAAATATGATATGGATGGTTTTGGAGTTGAGCTGGAACATTCTTGTCTCTCCTTCACTCCATAATCTTGGATGAGTGAGAGGCTTGATATATCTGTCTTCTACAACATTTCATGTTCCCATGTCATTTGCTTGAATGAAATACATCATCTTATTCTTCCAATAGGCATAGTTAGCTCCATTGAAGAAAGGAGGCTTGTTGACGGGCATCGAATCAAGACCAGAGTCGACATTTAAAGTAAAGGCCATTGATGACTTTATAATCGATGTAACTATTCCTCAATCGACCCAAGAGGTGATTAAACCTTCAAATGAGTGAGGCTCTGATACCAATTGTTGAGTTAATCGATCGATGGAGTTGGCCAAGAGGGGAGTGAATTGGCAATTAAAATGTTGGTGGAAGCTTTTGCAGAAAATTGAAAAGATTTGCACAGCGATTTAGAGTGGTTCGACTTTCTCAACCAAAGTCTACATCCACTACCTTAGCTATCTACACTAAGGATTTTCCAACAAATTCACTAATTTGTTATTTGTTTTGAGGCCAAAGAGATAACCTTACAACTCCCTCAAGAATATACCCCAATTCTTGAGAACACTCTTTCTCAAAGAGAATATTACAAATTTACAAACTTACAAGGAAATCCTTACAAGGTAGATTGTTTGTACAATTCTAGAACAAAGAAAAGAACACTAAAAAATAAATACAATTGAGTACAAGTAGTGTTCTTGAAAGCAAAATGAATATTGAATGAAAAATAGGCTTGAAATGCTCAAACTTAAAGTTTGATGCTTTCTCTTTGATTCTCTCTTGATTATTGTTTCTTGTGTTTTCTTGTTGTTGATCAATGGCTTCTAAGCTTGTTTAAATACTCCTTCAAATGATTCTGAACATTGGAGATGATTAGTGGAGTCAATAGAGCCGTTTAAGTGTGAAAATAATTAATTAAATCAGTTGAGAGCGTCAGTGCATCGATGCATACCCAAGGTGCATCGGGGCATCAAGTGTAAAATTCAAATATTTTGACTGTTGGACTCTTAGTGCATCGGTGCACTAAGAGTGTACCGATGCATAAAATGTATTCGATGTTTCAAAATAGCTTGAGTGCATTGATAACATCAAATGCATTCGATGTTTTCATAAAACTCTGAGTGCATCGATGCATAGTATGTGCATCGGTGCATGAAATGCATTCGATGTTCAATTTATTCCATGGTGCATCGATGCATGGATTGGTGCATCGGTGCATCACTCTGAAAATTTGATTTTAGGCTTGATTTTGGTTCAAAATACTTTGTGAAAATTATTTCAAAATATATTAAGTATAAAACACAATTTTACACATTTAGAAAGGTTTGAAATTGATCTTGAAGACTTGGAGTAATAATTTGATATTCGAGTAATTAAATCGAATATACTTAGAAAAATCATTTGTAAAATCTTAAAATTCATTTATACTTAATTTGTTATATTAAAACATCAAAATGTTTTCAACAGAAATAGCCCTAAACCTTGACACTCATGTTCATTCCTTAAAGAGTGTATGTCAAGGAATAATATGTGACCTGAATTCATGTACGTAACTACGTGAGGATAGCTATTTGATCCCCATCAAAGACATCTCTCTGAGATATTTAGATTGGGGCAAGTAAACATTTTGATTTCTTGAAAGATGGAGATCTTAGAAGCTGTTGGGGCTTATTCTACATCTTAGAAGAAGGTGAGGCCCATTTTTCCTCTATTGGAGAAAAAGAATAAACAATGCCAGAATAATGAAACATTCCACAATCTTGAAAGCAAGTAGTCCGAGAAATCAGAAGGAGGAGGATAAAACTTTTACCACATCCTTTTGACATTGTCGGTAACCCATCGAGAAATAGATGATCACCCTATTTGAAAAAGGGTACATATCCCAACTCATGGCAAAATGCAAGAGTGCGATCAATCAAGGATGAATTTTGGCACCCAATTAGGGATGAGTCATGAGAGCAGAGCTTACCTTGTAAAACAAATCAGTCAAGCACCAACTAAGGTAAAGTCCCTAAGAACAACTCTGATAGCGCATTAGAGACAATGATAAAAAGGGGTATCAATATCATATTGTTGACCGTAGTAAGAAATGAAGCATCTCTTCTGAGACTAGAACACAAATAAGATACAAGGAAGACACAAAGACCACAAGATGATTGGGCAGATCTTCAGAAGTTTCAAACTTAAAATTATGAGTTGCTACACCGATATCCAAGTAAACCTTAGAGAATAGTGATCAAGAGAAAGAATACATGGTTCCCCCTTTGGAGTCAAAGAAAAATTGAATCAACATTCATGCAAGCATGAAACCATCATTGGCATAAAAGAAATGTATTACATTGCATTCGCATTTCACACATAAACATATGGTTTTTACAGATCTTCCGATGAAAAGAGAAGATTCATGATATCAAAATTCCAACAAGTGGAAGATAGAATTCAAACCTCAAATGCAAAGAATCATGTTTAGAGAGGAAGAATCCCATATTCGGTGGCTGTGAGACACATTTCCACAAGAAAAATCAATTTTCAAAGATTATCCTAAAATTCAAATCTTCAAGTATGACTTTTCAAATTTTCAAACATATAATAATAAGTGGTAATGTTTAATTTTCAGATTTGATATTCTCGAAGACAAGAGAAACGAATCAAACTCGATTCAATCTTCCCTGAGTGACAGTGGAATGAATCAACATCCCCATATTTGATTTTCCCTCAAGCAGAAGCGGAACATATCCTTCTCTTTCAAGATTTTATATTCCTTGAGTGACAGTGGAACAAGTCTACCTCGATTCAATCTTCCCTGAGTGACAGTGGAATGAATCAACATCCCCATATATGATTTTCCCTGAAGAAAAAGCTAAAAAAATCCCTCTCTTTCAAGATTTGATATTCCCTGAGTAACAGTGGAACAAGTCTACCTCGATTCAATCTTCCCTTAGTGATAGTGGAATGAACAACTCCCCAAGATCTGATTTTCCCTCAAGAAGAAGCGGAACATATCTCTCTCTTTCAAGATTTTATATTCCCTAGGTGATAGTGAAACAAGTCTGCCTCGATTCAATCTTCCCTAAGTGACAATAGAATGTATCAACTCTCGTAGATCTGATTTTCCCTCAAGAAGAAGCGGAACAAATCCCTCTCTTTCAAGCTTTGATATTCCCTGAGTGACAGTGGAACAAGTCTGCCTCGATTCAATCTTCCCTGAGTGACAGTGGAATGAATCAACTTCCCCATATCTAATTTTTCCCTCAAGAAGAAGTAGACCAGATCCATCTCTTTCAAGATTTGATTTTCCCTGAGTAATAGTGGAATAAGTCTGTCTCGATTCAATCTTTCCTGAGTGACAGTAGAATGGATCAACTCCCCAAGATCTGATTTTCCCTCAAGAAGAAGCTGAATAGATCCCTCTCTTTCAAGATTTGATATTCCCTGAGTGACAGTGGAACAAATCTGTCTCAATTCAATCTTCCTTAAGTGAGAGTGGAATGGATCAACTCCCCAATATCTAATTTTCCCTCATGAAGAAGCAGAACAAATCCCACTTTTTCAAGATTTGATATTCCCTGAGTGACAGTGAAACAAGTCTTCCTTGATTCAATCTTCCCTGAGTGATAGTGGAATGAATCAACTTCCCCATATCTAATTTTTCCTCAAGAAAAAGCGGAACAGATCCCCCTCTTTCAAGATTTGATTTTCTATGAGTAACAGTGGAACAAGTCTACCTCAATTTAATCTTCCCTGAGTGGCAGTAGAATGAATCAACGTCCCCATATCTGATTTTCCCTCAAGAAGAAACAGAACAGATCCCTCATTATATTTCAAACCATGAAGTTCATCGGACGAAAACTCATTGTCTCTTCATCTTTGCCCTATTCCAGTTGACACAAGAATGGGCATAGAGGGGTAACTGTCGACAGTGGTTTTCATCCCATTAAATAATAATATTTTTTTTATTATTAAAATAAATACATTTTTATTTTCTGCATGCTTTTACAAGCCCTAAGCTCAAAAGCAACCTGACCCAATGCAAGTCACCCAAACTGCCCATAACCCAACCGGACCTAGCCAGATGAAAACCAAACCCAGTTAGGGTTTTTATCCTTAGCCTAGCGCCACCAAAAACCACAACCGTCAAATCTAGACTCATCCAACGGTTTAGATCATGAGCTTATTAGGGTTTTACCCTTAGCTCCAACCGTTGCCCCTATGAGAACCGTCTGATTTGGACTCATCCAACGATCCAGATCGAGCCTACCACCGCCACAAAGACCAATCCTAGGCTACATCCTTGCTTCACTGGTCCCTAGCCAAAATAGTTTCCACCAACCGGGACCCTGTAGTGTCAAAAATCATCAATCAACACAAGCAAGTCAGAAAGCAAATCCACACGCAATAACAATAATGATTTACTTTTGTAATCATTTTATTTTACTAAGCAAGTAAAAATCTCTGTAAATTGGGTTATATAAACCCTAAATTGATCTTGTACAGGGGTTCCCTTTCGGTTTCAAAAAGAAATCAATAAAGTGCAAAAAGAAAGTTGAAAGTTTTTTTGAGGTATATTTTTATGTTCGTTTTACAGTTTCAAAAACTAAAAAAAAGGTCTTTGCATATAAATAAAAACCAAAGGAGAATGGATTGAGTAGTTTACCTGAAAGGGGGGAGTCGAACCGAGATCGGATCTTCGTCGAGAGTCGTTCAAGGTATGAGAAAACCGAAAGGTCAAAGGACTTTTTTGGTTATTTAGGGGCTTTTTCGGTAGTTTTTAACCCTAGATCTAAGGCCAATGAGATTTTTCAGTATGAGGGAATTGTTTTGGGTGAGTTTGGGAGGTCTAACCACCATGTATGGCGGCCGAGGGTGAGTTTAGGCGGCCGACAGTGGGTCGGTCGAGGAAATTTGAGAGAAAAGGATTTTTTTAGAATCAGTTTGAGAATAAAAAAAATGTAGTTGTATTTTAGAGGAAATTCAGGGGAAATTACGTTTAGGTCCCCCGAACTTAGCCGCGTTTTTGCAAAGTAGCCACTGGTAGGAACTTGTTTCATAATTTACTTATTTATGTTTATGCTTTTAATTTTTGGATTAATTATTGTTTAGTCCTCCTAGTTTAGTCATGTTTTTGCATGTTGGCCACCTATATGGATTGTTTGTGTAATTTACCCAGTTTTGTAAATGTTTAATATTTTTAGGGTTATTTTTACTTTAGTCCCTGTATGTTTAGCGTGTTTTTTGCATTTTAGTCTTGTGTAGTGACTGTTTAATTTTTTTAAATATTTAGGGACTGATTTAGTAATTTACCCTTTTTATTTCGAATGTATATTTTAGGCTAAAATAAATGGAATATTTATGAAATAACCCCTATAATTTATGCATGCTTGTATTTCAAACCAGAATATGTTTTTTATTTTAATTTAGTCCTCATGTTTTATTTATTTTTATTATTTGTAATGTTAGCACTTAATATTGAAATTGCTCATTTTAGTCACTTGTATACTTTATTTTGTTTTAATTTTGTCATGATGGTTTGACTGTTTATGTTTTAGTCCTAATTTTATTTTTTATTTTTATTTTTGCATGTTTCTTGCATGTTAGTTCATTTTAGTCCTAATTAATTTTGCATGATACCCTCATAAGCATCACTTGACTCGACTCGAAATAAATTGAGTAAGGGTAATGTTCGATCATTTTAATATTACTGTAAAGTGATTGTCTTAACGTATAAGAAAATTACTTTTGGTCATTTTAAAATGAAAGTCTATCACATTTAGTGACATGAATTAAATCGACTTCATTTTTAAAATTTGGGGATTGAGAAAAAATATCGTGTTCTTTTAATTAAATTCATCGAGAAAAGACTGTTAGATCGAATCTAAGGTCTCATCTTGAGATATTTAATTAATTTAACATCCTTATTCGGTAAAATAATTAATGAATTAATTGCTTGATAGACTTTTGTTTTACTTTTGCACATGTTTTCCAATAGGTTTTCAAAATAAAAACATTTGAATCGGTATTGAATTTTAAGACGAAATAGTAATATCTCTTTATTTCAATTGGTGTAATAAATGACTATTTTAATGCGCGAAGATCATTTATTCTCGATTGGAAATAATTAGATACTATCGTTTTCACTTCTAAAATTATTTTGGGTGTTGTTATTTTAAATTAATAGTGAACTTTATAATGAAATTTTAATATTTCTTTATTTAGATTGGAATAAGAATCGATTGTTTCAAGATATGATAGATCGATTCTTCTCGATAGGAAATAATTAAATATTATTATGTTTCATCCAAAAATTCAAAAAAAAAATTATTTCTAGGGGATCTTAAATTAAATTAAACTTGAACTTGTAAATTTTATTACAAAGACAATTAATTAATCGACTAGGTATCGATTTAGGGCGTTGTGGGGGTTTTAATCATTTCCCACACGTAATTAACTCCTGAACTCGAATTTTGGTAACGCATACCACAAGTTTATTTTTTTAATTAAAATTAATATTTTATTAAAATGACAAATACGTTTTTGGTGCCCAATCACACCCTAATCAAATATTAGTGGCAACTCCTCGAATCACATTTTATCGTAAACCGGTCACAAAAGAATTATTTTCGAAACGATGCCCCTTTTCCCCCTTTGGAGAAAAACGGTTTCGACAATAGTCTTAGAGTTTTTCAACATATACAACATACACAACTTGCAATTGGAACTAAAAGTAGAGGTTTGCAAGAGCTTGAACAGATCAATGTATGATCCATCCACCGATCTCGAAAAACTTGTCGATCAATGTATGATAGTTAAGTGAAACTTTCCACTTTTCCCACCCTGGAAATAAAGCATTCTGATTCTTAAATGATCATCCTTTCTCTTGAATTGTGAAGACTAATTTATAAAGAATTTAAAGCTAAGATCAGATGGTTTGGTCTGCAAAAGATGAAGGAACCTTGCCGGTTGCCAGCTGAAAATCGAGCCCTTTTTCTCTTTCTTTTTGTTTCTTTACAGTGCATAAGGCCAATCAAATGATGTAGTAATGTAACCCTTTAGGCCTTGGAATCCTGAATGGCTCAGACTGAAGCAAGGGATCAGTATGTGCTTGCTTCAGTCTGAGCCAGAGGAACTCAGCGCATACTTTCTTTCCACTTATCTTACTGTATAGTTTGTTTTATTCTTAGTGTCGCATGAACATCTCCCCTTTGATTCCTTGATATCATTCCACATGGGACATGCTTTAACTATCTCTACAATCTTTTCCAATACACTCACTCATTCATCCATCTCTTTGAAATAAGAACTTGGTTGTTCCAACTTGTTTGCAGGCTTGAAAATGGCAGCAGCAAGGGAAAGATCGAACGAAATCGTTCTAATCGATGTAGGATCGTTGGCTTCTCTGCAGGATGAACTGAGGGATGCTGGTTTATCGACGCCCCAAAGTTACTGCATCTTCAACATCCCGACCATACTCTTCAGGCACAACGAAAACTCATTTCTCCCCAATTGTTTCTCCATTGGGCCAGTGCACCGTGGCAAAAACCACTTGGTAGCCACTGAGAAAATCAAAATGAAGTACTTGAAAGCTTGTGTTTCCAGGGTGATTACAAGTCGTCACGGGACGATGTCCCAAGAATCCAAGGAGGTTGAAGAACAGAAAGTTTTATCTGATTTGATTAATTCTGTTCAGTCTATTGAGAAACAGGCCAGTGCTTGCTATGCAGGCCATGATTTTGCTGCGGAATTGGGTGATGAATTCGTTAGAACAATGCTGCTCGATGGTGTCTTCGTTATCGAGCTGTTCCGTAAAGATTCCGAAAAGGTCAAGGAGCACGGTGACCCGATTTTCTCCATGTCATGTATGCTGCAATATCTGTACCATGATCTGATCTTGCTTAAGAATCAAATCCCCTGGTTAGTGCTTGAACTGTTGTTTGAAAAAACCAGTCTCCTTAATGAAACCAAGTCCCTGATTGTACTTGCCCTTTTGTTCTTTGCTAATACCTTCACTTCTCATCCACCTCCTGTACAAACATCACGTTTCAAAGATCAAGATATCAAGCATATTCTTGATTTGTTAAGATTGTCCTTGGTGTAACCGTTCCAAGAAATCAAAAACAAACCGACAAACGGATGGCAACCGATTCGTTCCGTCACAAGGCTCAAAGAAGCTGGCGTAAAATTCAAGAAAGGCACAGCAGATACCGTCTTGGACATAAAGTTTAACAATGGTTGTCTCGAAATCCCGTCGTTGTTTATCCAAGAGACGACCGAACCGATCTTCCGGAACCTGATCGCATACGAGCAGTGTTTTGGACGTTGTCAACCTATATTCACTTGCTATGCCAAGCTCCTGGACAACCTTATCGACACCAACAATGACATGGAGATACTGTGCAAGAATGAGATAATTGATAACTGGCTGAGTCTCGAAGATTCAACCCGGTTTTTCAATAATCTTTACAATGATACTTATATCAAGGAATTCTATTATTCGGAACTTAGCGATAAACTCGATAGTCATTGCAGAAGGTGGTGGCCTCGATGGCGAGCAGCCTATGTGCACAACTATTTCACAAAGCCTTGGGCTATTGCTGCTCAAATTTATGCTGTTATCATGCTTTTTCTCACGGTGTGGCAAACCTATATAAAAAAGGATACCCCAATTCAACATTAAATACCATAAATTACCAATTTTTTTGAAGTTGAAGGGTAAGGATCCTGTTTAGACCCCTGCAATATTGTTCCGAAATTTGATCAAGCAGATTAAACATGCTGCTTCGGAGAAATATTCTGATGCCACAATTTGTTTCCTATGTTTGTTTGATGTATTTTTCTGTTCAGAAAACATGTGTGAATGTTGGGTTACTTGAAGCATGGCAAACTTCCATTTAAACAGATCCCCGCAATTCCGATATCATTTTTATACCAATTTAATCCGGTGAATTAATGTAAGTTATAGCAAAGAGCATAGAAGATGAACATAGCTGTTCGGTGTCTCTCCCGAACAGAATGGTCAACACTGCAACCAGGTTGTGCAACAATAGCGGTTTCCGCCCATTAAGAGTGTTAAGTTCAACTTTGATGCCACCTAACAGAATGGATACTTTTTGAGTGGAGGTAAAGGTTTGTTGTAGGTCGTTGCAGCTAGCGGTTTCAGTGTGTAGTCATCGAGGGTGATTCGAGAACTGTCATTGGAAAGATGTTAGCCCATGATCGAGACGACTCAATGATATTACAGATGAAGCAAGGGATTACTAATTCCTAAAGGAACTGCTCACACATTTTCTTGTAACTTTGTCATACTATAATCTGTGCTTTATTCTCTGTCACATGAGCATATGCATAGAAGCATGACATGGGATATGCTTTAACTATCTGTAAATTATTTTCCAACATACTCACACATTCTGCCCCATCTGTTTGAAATATGAACTTCGTTGTTTTAACATGTATAAATTAATGGCTACCCCACAAATCATGATAGCTACAAGTGATTGTCTTCTTCAACTTTGTTTTCAACTTTGTTCAATAAGGTTTTGAATATTTTCGTTAGTAATTTTTTCCAAGCATTTTAATGTCGAAAGAGTTCAAATTTCTACCTTTTTTGCCTTTTGTTTTACAGCTTATAATATCTTTCTACAGGCTACAAGATGGCAGCAGAAAGTGGAAGATCGAATGAAAACGTTGTGATCGATGTTGGATATTTGGTATCTTCTCTGAATGTTGAGTTGAGGGATGCTCGTTTATCCATGCCCCAGAGCTACTGCATCTTCAACATCCCAAGAATACTCCTCAGGCACAACAAAAACTCATTTGTCCCCAACTGTTTCGCCATTGGCCCGATGCATCGCGGCAAAGAGAACTTGGTAGCCGCAGAGAGAATCAAAATCAAGTACTTGAAAGCTTGCCTTTCCAGGGTGATTACAGGTCGTCACGGGACGATGTCCCGAGAATCCAAGGAGGTTGAAGAACAGAAAGTTTTATCTGATTTGATTAATGTCGTTAAGTCAATTGAGAAACAGGCCAGTGCTTGTTATGCAGGCCATGACTTTGCAGCAGAACTGGGTGGTGAATTCGTTAAAACAATGCTGCTCGATGGTGTCTTCGTTGTCGCTAGAGAATCAAATCCCTTGGTCAGTGCTTGAAATCTTGTTTGAAAAGACCAGGCTCCCTGATGAATCCAAGTCCTTGACTGAACTTGCCCTTACGTTCTTTGCTAATACCTTCATTTCTCATCTACTTTCTATAAAAGCATCCTGTTTCAAAGACCAAGATATCAAACACATTCTTGATTTGTTAAGATTATCCCTGGTGTTACCATCCCAGGAAACCAAAAACAAGCCGACGACCGAATGGCAACCGATTCATTCCATCACTAAGCTCAAAGAAGCTAGAGTAAAATTCAAGAAAGTTGCACCAGATAGCATCTTGGTCATAAAGTTTACGGATGGTTGTCTCGAAATCCCGTCATTGCTTATCCAGGAGACGACACAAACGATATTCCGGAATCTAATCGCATATGAGCAATGCTTGCCGCATTGTCCGCCGATATTTACTTGCTATGCCAAGCTCCTGGATAACCTTATCGACACCAACAATGACATGGAGATACTATGCAAGAGCGACATCTTCGATAACTGGTTGAGTTTGGCTGACTCAACCCAGTTTTTCAATAATCTTTACAATGATACTTATGTCAAGGAATTCTACTATTCTGAACTTAGCGAAAAACTCGATCATCACTGCAAACGGTGGTGGCCTCGATGGCGAGCATACTATGTGCACAACTATTTCACTAAGCCTTGGGCCGTCGCTGCTCAAATTTATGCTGTTATCATGTTTGTTCTCACACTGTGGCAAACATACAAATAAAAAGGATGAATTTATGTATCCTTTTGAATGGTAATAAAGAGAAAAGCCCCAACGTTAGCTTTATAGCTTATCAATTTTATTCAATCTTTAGATGTTTTCAACAAATACAGAGTGTTGAATATTTAATTTAAATATTTCTATGAATAATTGTCTTTTCATTGGTTTATTATAATGATAGTGTGTAACTATTCATCATGAATGAATATGCTTATTCATGGTGAATAGACATGATTATGTATGATGAAAAGGTGTTATCAATAGTTTTGTAATCATTCTAATAATTACTTACAATCCTATGTATGATCATAAGTGATGAAGTAAATCAATTAAATTCCAAAGTTTCTTCTTATATTTTCATCTTCCTCTCTCCAAGTTTAAGTTTCATACTTCCATATCCCAACAAGTGGTATTCCGATAATAAGTGAAGATGACCAACAATGATATGTTTCCATTTCAATTCCCTCATCTTACAAAAGATAATTATGAGAATTGGTGTCTCCGTATGAAGGCTTTGCTTGGGGCACAAGATGCTTGGGAGATCAGACACAATGGTTATGAATCTCCCCAAGACGAGGCTTCATTATCACAACAAGAAAAGGAGGCTTTGACGAAGACAAGAAAGAAGGATCAACAAGCTCTTACTCTCATCCACCAATGTCTGGATGATTCGATGTTTGTAAAAGTGGCAAACGCCAACACCGTAAGGGAAGCATGGGAGATTTTACAAAATTCTCTCCATGGAGTTGATAAAGTGAAGAAAGTTCGACTCCAAGTGTTGCAATGTGAGTTTGAAACCTTGCGGATAAAGGAATCCGAGTCAATTTCAGATTATTACTCAAGAGAGATGATCATTGTCAATCAAATGAAGAGATACAGAGAAACCTTAGAAGATGTTCGTGTGATTGAAAAGATCCTTCATTTTTTACTCTAAAATTTGATTATGTGGATTGTGTTATTGAATCAAAGGATATAGACTCTATGACTATTGAACAAGTTATGGGTGAGTTGCAAGCCCAAGAAGACAGATTCAATAGGAGACAAGATGAGTCCATTGAACAAGTCTTCAAAGCCAAGGTGTCTTTGAAAAACATTCAGAAAAGAATCGAAAGGGTTGAGGATGTGAACGAGGTCGAAGTTTTGGCCAAATAAGATATGGAAAAAGTGCTCGTGAAGATCGTACAAGCAATGATGTAAGTTCATCATCAAGAAAGATCAAGGTAAAGAGGAAGATTTAATCATCAAAGATCAATTGAAATGAGGTATGACAAGTCCAATATTAAATGTTATAATTGTCATAAATTTAGTAATTTTTCTTGGGAATGCCAAAAATGAAAGTAGAAATGAAGAGAGAGTTAATCTCATTGAAGATCAACAAGATGTTGAAGAGACAACCTTATTGCTAGCACTCAAGAAGGAAGAGAACAATGATGCAAGTACTTGGTATCTTGACAATGGAGAGAGTAATCACATGTGCGGAGACAAAGAGGTTTTTGTGAAACTTGATGAGAAATTTAAAGGCACTGTTTCATTTGGGGATTCCTCGAAGATCCAAATTCAAGGGAAAAGTACTATTTTAATTTCTCTAAAGGATGACAGCCATAGCCTTATTACTGATGTTTATTATGTGCCTAAGTTAAAAAGTAATATTTTGAGTTTAGGACAACTCCTTGAATTATGAAGAAATAAAATTCATTGAGAAGAACAATACTTGGGAGTTATCGGAACTTTTAAAAGGTCATATAACTATCAGAGTTAAGTGGATTTTCAAGTAAAAAAAGAATGCGAGTGGAGAAGTGGTGAGATACAAAGCAATACTTGTTGTTAAAGATTATAAGGAAAAGCATGGGGTCGATTATGATGAATTCTTTGCACTGGTTGCTTGAATTGAAACCATTCGAATGATTATCTCCCTGGTGGCTCAAAAGAAGTGAAAAATCATCAATTTGATGTGAAATCATCATTTCTTAATGGTTTCTTAGAAGAGGAAGTTTATATTGAGCAACTCACTAGATACAAAGTCAATGGACAAGAAGATAAATGTCTAAAGCTGAAAAAAGGCATTATATGGGTTGAAACAAGACCTCTTGCATGGTATAGTCGCATCGACAAGAATTTTCAAGATAATGGTTTTGATCGTTGTCTTCATGAACATGCACTCTATATTAAAACAAACGATGGTGGAGACATTTTGATAGTTTGCCTTTACGTGGATGATTTGGTCATTACAAGTAATAATCCCAAGTTAATTGAAGAAGTCAAGAAACATATGTCGTTTGAGTTCGAGATGATTGATGTGGGTCTAATGTCTTATTATTTGGACCTAGAAGTGGAACAATCAGAGGATGATATATTCATCTCGCAAAAGAGTTATAGAAAAGAAGTAATGAAGAAATTCAAAATGTTTGATTGTAATCCTGTTGATACCCCGATGGAGTATATAGTAAAGTTGTCAAAGTTCGATGATGGAACAAAGGAAGATACAACTCTTTTTAAAAGTCTTGTGGGAAGTTTGAGGTATTTGACTTGTACAAGACCAGAGATCCTATTTGCAACTGGTGTAGTGAGTCGCTACATGGAAGTTCCTACGTCAATTCACTTGATGGTCGCTAAAAGGATTCTTCGTTATCTAAAAGGTGTTATTGTTTTTGGGTTATTCTACACATCTTCTCATGACTTTCAATTCATGGGATTTTGTGATAGTGATTTTTCCGGAGACATTGACGATAGAAAAAATACCTCTGGATTTGTGTTCTTCTTGGGAGATTATTGCATCTCTTGGAGTTCGAAAAAACAACACATTGTGACTCTTTCTACATGTGAAACTGAATGTGGCAGCAACTTCTTGTACTTGTCATGCTATTTGGCTTAAATGATTAGTGAAAGAACTTCACTTACCACAAGAATGACCTACTAAAATTTGTATTGATAACAAGTCTGAACAAGCACCTGCAGAGAATCCAGTGTTCCATGATCGAAGCAAACATATTGACACCATATATCATTTTATCAGAGAACAAATCGTCAAGAAAGAAGTGGAGCTCAAGTTTGTGAAGACTCAAGATCAAGTTGCATAAACTGAAATGCCACTGCTACATCAAGACAGATCCTCAGCCTTTGCTTCCAAGTCAAAAAACAGTGACAGGAGGCTATGAACTGGTTTTTCATTACTAATCCACCATGTAGCCAGTCCTTCAAGGAGCCATTTTTCACATATTCGAACATTAAAAACGAATTCGAGCCCTCGGTTACACATTTCCCCAGCAATCTAATAATGTTTGGGTGCTGATGAGTTGCATAATTAAAGAATCCAAGCTCAACCTTTGATATATTCTCGGTTCTCATGTGCCTTATCACCAAGCTTTTCCCGTTGAGACGACCATGATACACACTTCCCTCCATATGATTACTCGGATTGAATTCCTCGGTAGCTTTTCTCAGCTCCTCTATGGTGTAAACCTCTACCTGCGCATTACAGGACATAACACTGTCGAAAATCCGACCATCTACACAATTCTGGGATCCCTCAAATGATACTTTATTCTCACTTGCAGCTCTTAAACTATGCTGCTGTAGTTCCACATCTCCCTCCTTGCTTATGTTTAGTGTCTTCTTGTTCTTCAATTGGATCATCATGAAAGTTGTTGCACCAGCAATGATGGCTCCTACTAGAATCCCACTCAAAGCAATATAAATCCAACATTCCGAATCCAAGGCTTTTCTTCATGGGGATTAATTATTGGGATGCTTGTTCCTGAAGAATGCAGATTCGGCTCACGAGGCTCCGATGGTGAACCGAGAACAGGCTCGTCTTCAAGTGGAATCAAAAGAGATGTAAAAAGTACTAAGTTTTCAGGTTCAAAGACCCCTAAAGATCTGTTATTTGCAGATATTATGGCTTCTGCAGTTGTATTGAATGCAATAGCCAAGTTAGATATTGCATCACCTTGACTTACAGGGTAAGAAACTACAAGCGATTCATTCAATGCCGATGGACTTGCGCATCGTAACGGGACCACTAGCCGGACATTGTCATTGAGACCCCACAGCGAAACACCGGGATTCTTCTCTCGAATGGCTCTGCAGGTTGTCAAGCCTTCAAGTGACTCGGCAATACCATAAAAGCTCTCTTTTGATCGTAGTTTTCGTCAAGTCAGCATGGAAGAAACCATTGCTGCATTTGCAATCAATTGGCAACAACGAAGGCTGATCTCTTGGAAGAAACTCGATTATTGCAGAGAAGCCATTGGCTTCAGCAATTGCAAATCGGTTGAGGCCTAAATAAAAGCTCATATTGGAAAGAGATGAATAATATGAATTAGTCCGAAGCACGGCGAACGTGCCGCATTCGTCGTCATCGGATCCATTTAAGCTGCTGCAATGGAACCCCAATGTATCTGGAGATGTATTTTTGCAGCTCAGTAAGGTGTTACCGAGTGAAGAAACAAGTAGCCATGTGAATAAGACCAAAGCTCTCAAGTAGAGCTTACTGAACAAGGCTGCTGCCATGTTTGAATGTGTGATTCAACGTAACTGACCAATTAAAAACAGGGTTTACCTGGAAAGAATGAATTAGTATTTTGGATCCATAAACAGAAAAGAAAAAAGGGTTCTAAAAATCAGAGCTTTTTTAGCTTTTTCTTCAATGACGTTCAAGGAAAGGATTCTTGGGGAAGACGAAGATGTTGTATATTTCTATATGGTTACAGCTAATATGTATATGAATTGGATGATTTTAGCTCTTGTATGTACATTTTCCTATCACATTAGATCAGTGGCAGACTTGGGTGTTATTTAGGTGTACACGGAGCTAGCTTGAAATCCTAATTTAGTTAGGTTGATTATCTATTTTATTGATGATGTAAATTTTAAAATTTTATTATGTTCGTTCATAAGAAAAATTTATGTTATTAATAATGTTGTAAATGAGACGAGACAGATTATGAGCTACTTGATATTGACTTGGTCAAAGTTCGATAAATACTAAATTGAATAGGCTCGACTTGAGCTCAATCTCGACTCGAGTTCTTAACGAACCGAAACGAGCTACTCGACTCGAAAAGCTCGCGAACAACTCGAAAAAATAATATATTGAATTTTATTTTTTAAAAAAATTATTAATAATATTAATATTTATGGGTTGATTTTTTAAAGAAAAAAAAGCAATATATGGTTTTCATGTACTTAAGGTTCAGATTCGAGTTCGAGCTTCAATCAAGTTAAATTTAAGAATTTTCCCCTTATTTTGAGCTTTTTCAAGCTTCAATTCTTGGTTTAGAATTCGAGTCGAGCTTGAAAATTTTAGGCTCTCAAGTTTTCGAGACCAGTCGAGCTATATTTTAAAGTTTTTGAATCGAATCGAACTCAATAATATTCGAACTCAACTCGGTTCGTTTACCTCTCTAGTTATTAATACATTTGAATATATTTTTTTTATTTTTCCCCCTTATCTCATGAGATGCTGTAGATATAAAATTTAAAATTGTTTTCGTAAGATTAAAATCATCTCTATTTTACTATCCATGTTCATATAAATCTCGAGATCCATCCATTTCTCATTTTATGTTAGAAATGGATGAATTTATAAAATTATAGGAGAAGAAAACGAATTTTTAACAAATTATATATAAAAAAATCTAAATTATATAGAAATTTCAAATTTTTAGAGTATCCATCCTCGCCCTGAAACCTTCGGGCCTCATTAGCAGCATTCTAGTGAAAGTTTTAAACTAAAAGATTAGGTTAAACTACTTTGTGGGTCCTTATAACAGAGGTTTAAGTGTAAATTAGTCCCTCTATTATAACAAGAAATGTTCATAACTTATTAATGAGCAAATTCAAGATAAGCCCAAAGTTGCATGTTGAGCCATTTGAATCCTAATTCAATAAATTATATGTTAAATATATGAATAAACAAGTAAAAATCCCATAAAAAAGTCAAAATAATTATTAAAACGTGATAAAGACAAGCCTAGTATAAGTGTTCATTGTTCGTTTTATTTAATTAACTGATCGAATCGAAATTTTGTTCTGTTAATCAATTGGTAATTCGATATTGAATTTGTTAATGGTTAAGAAATTTTTTAAACTTTAATTGTTGATTTATTCAATTTGAAATCGATTAATTAAAGTAACTAAAAATATTATTATTAATATTAAATGTTAAATATATTATATATATTTTAAGCCCAGTTAAGAATCAAGACTCAATTACTTTTTAATCATATTAGACCCATTAAATTTTAAGATTCAAATTTTAACTCAATCGAAAAAAATACCCAAATTAAACTCAAATTAATCAAACTAAAAGAACTTACAACAAATTTCAATTAATTTAAAAACTTGTCGAATTAGTCAAATTTTATTAGATTCAATTAATATTTTTTTAAATAATTAATTTAATTAATGATTAAAAATAGGGTAAAGTACACAAATGGTCCACGACTATAGGATACTACTTTATTGAGTTCCCCGACTATTCAAAGTTACAAAATGGCCCCCAACTATATGGAGTTGCTTTGTTGAGTCCCTCAACTATTAAAAGTTACAAAATGATCACCCGACTATTTATTACGTTCTAGACTCGTCCTTTTCCGTTAAAAAATTAACGACAATCTGAATTGGACTTTAACATGCTAACTAAGATATGATAGTCATTTGAGATTATGAGATCAAATTTTATCATTTCTCAATCAACATATTAAAATTCAACTAAGACTGATGTTAATTTTTTAATATAAAATGACAAGTTTGGAACATAATGAACAATCGAGTGACTATTTTGTAACTTTAATAGTCCTTACTAATCCCTACAGGTAAACTCTTTCGTTTTTTAATCACTTAGAGTTTTTAGATTTAAACAACTACGTCTATATACTGTGTGTTATCATTGATTATATATTTATGTTGGTGCTAAGTGTATTATTTTGTCTAGTGATCGATCACCAGGCCCGGTCCTGACATTTTAAGGGCCCTAGGCCAGGAGGTGATGACAAGAAGATAAATGGGAGCAACACTTAATTTCTCTTCCAATCATTAAAATAGAGCCCACTAGATTACCATGTTTTTGAATTTTTTAATAAAAAATTATGTTTAAAAATAATTTTTAATTATTAGGACCTACTGAATTACCATATTTTTGAGTGTTTGAAATATAAAAATATATTTAAAAATATTTTTTAATTATTAAATTTAAAAATAAGCCCCTCCAAACTTGGGCCCTAGGCGGTCGCTCCCCTAGCCTATGCTCAGGGCCGGGCCCTGCCGATCACCTTTATAGGTTTAACTCCGTTTTTTGTAATCTTGAAATTGATGTGAGTACTCTTTCTCCTCTATTTAAGATTAGAGAAGTTTTTTTTTGTTAAATAAAACTCTCGTATTTGTTCTATTTTGTACGTGTGTTTGTCTGATACCATACAAAATATACCTTTTTCAAGATAAGAAAAAGAGAAAATAAATTACATTGTAATTATCTCATACAGTAAAAATAAATTACATTGTAATTAGGTCATACAGTAAAAAGAAGATTCATTTCAACTTCCAAACGATTAGATCAATTAACCTTGAATTATTCAGTTTAATTAGAATGTAAAATTTAAAATTTTAAGAATAAACTAATATTTGATGAGAGAGCTTTACAAATAATTTCACAAAATATATTTGCATTTGATTCAAAAGTCATGATTAGTAGGTGAAGTGCAAAAGTAGGTATGGCGTTTGGCTTCAATATTATTAGTTTATTCCTCAGATTTCTTATATTTAAGAAAGAAAAGGTAATAAACCTAATTTGATTGAAAGTATAAAGCATATTTTATTTTATATTATATTTTGTATGGATTGAAATTAAAAAATATAGTTTGAATAGATTTTTTGTAACATAAATTTATTTTGTAATCGAACAAGTACCCTTATAAACTGACACAATAGGTTAGGGTTAGAAATAAAAATTTTCTAAAAAAAAAAAACTTATTGTATTCTCATGTTTTCTAGTAATAACATTAATCATATGATAAAAGAAAGGGATTTTGTTATTGTGAAAATGGACCAGCAAACAACCCTATGGCCACCCATCATGAATCCATCCTTCTCAAAATCAAAATCAAAATAATTCATATATTACTTTTAGTTATTCAATTTTATTATTATGTTTGATTAGCCAAAAGAAAATAATTTGTAAAAGCTATTTAACTAGTAAATTAACTTCCAGATTGCTTCAAATTCGAGTTAATTTTTACTAAATTTAATTTCAAGTTTTAATATGTTTTAAGTTCGAATCGAATGAAATCTATAATTAAATTAAATTTTAATACGAACACAATTAAACAAGTAATCAAAATTTTGAATTTAAATAAAAATGAATGATTGTAATACGAACACAATTAAATGAAAGAGAGGTTGTGACACATGTCCCACTAAAAAATTGATTGTCAATCAACCTTGTACCTGACACACAGGAAATTTCTACTTTTTAATTAATATTTATTTTACATTTCATAGGAATTATACTTTCTACTTTTTTTACGGGTGAGTAAAACTCAAAAATTTAATTTTTTTAATTTAATTTGATTCAAAAAAATTCGGTTTGAATTGGTTTTAAGCTGTAATTTCATAAACTTGACTTGAATAAAAAAAATAAAGTTCATATCGAGTTGTGAATTGATTTTCAAGTTTAAGTTGAATCTATCGACTATGTATAATATATATATATATATATATATATATATATATATATATATATATTATACATGAAAAAATGAAGAAATAATATCATAATATTATAAATATTTACAATTAAATTTAAACAGAAACTCAAAAATTTGACTATACTCGAAAATATTTCGAGTCAATTTTGAGTTATAAAATATGACTCGTTAACTCAAACTCAAAATTTTTTAACTCGAATCGATCAAACGTTCACCTCCACTTTTCCATGGTAAGTATTTAGATATATTTAACTTCCTTTTTATTATTTTAACTTTTTATCTTTAAATTTGGTAATGTAGAATATTTTGATATTTAAATTTATAAATAATTTAATATAATGATAAACTTATATTTTAACCCTTGTAAAAAATAATGATTTAATTTTAACCCCTCAACACAATTTTTGCATTCCTTCCCCTACAAAATGGAGCTAAGGTGGAATAAATTTTGTGTAATTTTTAAAATATAAATAGTATGAGATAATATTTACATTTGTTGTATTTCTTTTGCTGAAGAGAGAATTAAACCTACTTTAGATAGAAGGTGACTGAATTATATATAAATGATGATTTTGGTTACTAAATTTTTAAAAGTTATAAAATAATCATTAAATTTATCAACCTATTACAAATGATCAGTGCAACATTATAATAATTTGAAAAAGTTCGATAAAATTTAATGACTACTTCGCAACAAAATAAGAAATTTAATGATAAGTTGTATTGAAACAAATCATGAGTTAATTACATTATATGTCTCCAAACTATAATCATCATTTTAAATTGCTCCTTAAACTTTTGAATATTCTAGTTTCATCCCTAAACTATGAATCTCGTTCTAAATTAATCCTTAAACTTTTGAATATTATATTTTCATCCCTAAAATATAACAATCTTTCTAAATTGGTCCCCAAACTTTTGAATATTCCAATTTCATCCAGATACGTAATTAGTTTCAATTATAGTTTAACCTAAATTTTACTTTTTTGAATCATATAATAATATAACTTGGCCTAATGATTTTATTAACAAGAGATGTGATTATTATATACATATAATTTAGGATGAAATTGAAATGTTTAAAAAGTTTAGGGACCAATTAAAAATGCATGTCATCGTTCAGTGACAAAGTTAAACAAGGGTCATACGTTGAGGACATATGATGCAATTAACTCACAAATCATTTGAGCATAGTTAAGTGACATATGGTGGTTTACCTAGGAATGATCATGGATCGAGCTGAGTTTTTGGCCCACCAGAACCCAACCCTAATATAACATCTCTACACCCGTCACTTGACCAGAGTTTAGAGAAGCTCAATCGACATGATTTTTTAAATAAAAACTCACATTCGACCCAATCCAATTCGATACAAATATATATAAAAACTATATATATCAAGATATTATAGCAATTGTATTTAAATATATAAAGGTTAATTATACTGTTATTTCTGAATCGGTCAAATATTTTTTAATCTAAATCCAAATCTGACATGATTTTATCCTTCTAGAAATTGACTCAAATCTAAATTTTCACAAAAAAAAATCCAATTTTATAAGATCAGGTCTGATGAAAACTCATCATGTTCGAATCAAATTTTCATCCCTAAATTTACCCAACATAAAAAGCAAAGTTGAGAAGAGAAGAATGCTTAACATATGATTTGAATAGTTGAACGATCCATATTTTTGCTTATATTATAAATTTAGGTATCGTATTCTATGGTGTGGTAGATTTGAAGTTCAAAGCTTGGAGTTTTTTTATTGTTAATCTAGGATATTTACAAGTGGTAGTATATGATTTAAATCTCTTAATTATTTGACAATAAACGCTAAAATACCCTGTTAACTCTAGTGGTCGAACCTAAGACCTTAAAAAATAACAATCATTAATTTCAATATTAAAATAACTTGATTCATGCTAAAGCTTGGAGTTTAATTAGCTAAAAACCCAATAAAATAAGACAATAAGGGTTCGTTTAACTAGTACATGTAGGTATCGACAAAGAATTATTTAATTACCATTTTAGAATTTATTTCCTATTTAATGTATTATTTTTATCAATTTCTACAAATAATAATATTTTTATCAATAGGAGTTGATTCAAGTTATAAGCAGTTCGATATTGCTTAAGCAATGTCTCAAGTTCGAGTCTTTGTGTATGCAGAAAATTCCTGCTAAGAGACTCACCCATTAAAACCAAAAGTGCGACGTGGCTTGATTCACATTAGTCAAGAAACAGAGAGAACAAAAAAATATATATATATATTTTTTACATTTATTAAGATCATCAAACACACATTGCCAACCTCTTTTTTGTCTCCCATTATTTAATCATAAATTCATAATAAATAGTGTACTTGCTTTATTATTCTCTGTATTTTCAAAGGGATTTTTTTTAATTTGTTCACCAAGTTCATACATTGTTCATTGAATATCTACGTATGATTTTTTTACCTTTAATAGTAATATTACCATAATTTGTAATATATTAATTAATTTAAAAAATTACGAATAAAACATTTCATGACGTGTTTGATAAATTTTATATCCGTATTCGTATAAACACGTATCTTCAATACATACCATAAACTTTCTTTTAAAATAAAATTTTTAAATATTTTTTCCTTTATTTTAATATTGATTAATGTATTATTATTATGAAAATAAATATGGTATAATGTCAAAATTAGCTCCCAACATTGATTAAAATAGTTATTTTAGCTAGGTGTAATGCAAAAATGAGCCCTCATTGTTTATCAAAATGATAATTTTGTCTCCTATTCTATATTTTGGAGCATTTTAGCCACCAACATTTCAGTTTAGGGAAAAAGATTCTAACATTTGATAAAATAATCATTTTATCTCTTATTCTTTTTTCTGAGGCATTAGCCCTCAACGTTTCATTTTAGATTAAAAAAAACTCCTATTTTGGAGCGTTAATAATGTGTTAACTATTTAAAAAAAAGATTTTCAAAATCATGCGTTAACTAATAGTTTTCATCTATAAAAGGAGTTTTTTTCCCTAAAGTGAAACGTTGGGTGCTAAAATGTTCCAAAAAAAAGAGAATAGGGGCCAAAATGTCAACTTTGATAAACATTGGGGCTATTTTTGGTATTATGCCATTTAGTTACTATTCTTCTTGTTGGGATATTTTGACTTCTAACATTTCATTTTAGAGCAAAAATACCGCTAATATCTAAAAGAATAGTTACTTAGTCCTTGTTATTTTTTTATAGAGTATTTTGCCTCTCAACATTTCATTTTAGGTAAAAAGACACTTTGAAGTGTTAATAGTGTGTTAACTAATAATTTCTAACCATAAAGGGACTTTTTACTCAATATAAAATGTTATGCGTCAAAATACTCTCAAAATATTAAAATCAAAATGACGATTTTAATAAACGTTGAAGATTAATTTTAACATTATATTAATTAAAGTACATATTTTAAATAATATGAATGATCTACACGCCATTTGACACTATTTAAAAGAAGACGAAAATCTAAGTAACATTTTAATAAATAAAACTGTTAGTGATAAAAAAAGTATTATTATTTTTTGAGGTATATAGTTAACATAATATAATAAAACTGTAAAAAGTTTTTTATTAATATAATATTAATAATAAATAAAACTGCAAAAGTTTTTTTTCATGCACTGCTTGCTAAATGGTAATGGCAGTGCTAACATCCCTTTCAAATTCAGTGCCAAACCTTCTCTCTCTTTCTCTATATCTAACTCAAAGTAACTATTTTTCATTTCAACTCCTTTAACATAACGCCAAAGAAACGCTCTCTGCTCCATCTCCCTTCCATTTTCCTCTGCTTCTGCCTTTTGGATTGCTGAGAATTTTTTTTATTTAAAAAAAAGTTGAAAGTTTCTTCCTTTTTCATTGCTCTGAGATTAGCTGATGTTGCAGCTCTAAAGAGAAGATATAGAGATGGGTTCATGTGTTTCAGTTCGTAAGAGCCCTGGAGAGTGTGTTTCAGTTCGTAAGAGCCCTGGAGAGTCACCCATGAAACTTGGACTTTCTTTTCAGTCTAAAACAGATAGCCTCCTCATTCCACCTTCACCTGTTAAGGAGAAACCTTCTGCCAATGCTCACTTGGCTCTCAAATCTCCTTATTCTTTCAAAGATTTTGGTAAATTTCCTTCCTTTTTTTCGTTTTGTTTTTGGTGACATAAATAAACATGTTGGAAGTACTTTGCTTGGTTATGAGGGTAAAAGACAATCTATTTGGTTCATCTTTTTCTTCAATAGAGTGTAAAAGTATCTATTCTATTTGGTTGTTGATCTTTTCTCTGTTTCTGGTTTTGGGTTATGTTTTATTATTATGACTGAGATCTGAAATGGGTATCTTATTTATAGAAATGAAAATTAATTAGTTTTTGGTTTGATGAATGATGATGCTCCAAAGTATTGATTTTTAGGGTTGTTTATATAAGAACACAGACAACATACATAGAGGGGAGAGATGTTGCGGAATACAACTATCTTCTCGCAACTAATAATTAAAAAAAAAATGAAGATACACAAATTTTATGCGGAAAACTTATATATAATGTAAAAACCACGGACAAATAATATAGGGTAATTTTACCATTTATGTTTTTCAACAATTTTGACAATTTTTTTTCCGGTGCAACAACTTGCACCACCGAAAACCAATTTTCAACAAGAGATTTTTTACAGCAAGGAGGTTCATATCCAAACTAAACCAATTTGCCGAACTGGTTGATCAGATGGTTACTACTAAATGGAAATGCAATTTTAACCCCCCGTTGTCTTGCAAGAAAAGTCATTGGCTGTTTCGGAATTTATAGGCGAATTCGGAATTCGTTAGTTTACACGAAAACGACGTCGCTAATTGCCGAAACTAGTAGAACATGAGAAGAAGCTAATCTTTTTCATGTATGTCAGTGTTGAATTTGAAGTTGAGGACCTAACTTCAGCCTTGAATATATAGACAAGTCAGCAAGTAGCAATCTTCTTCCTGTATGGATCTATGTTTGATACTATGCACCTTTGTGGAGGTGGTCCATGATGATGGATGGACCACTCTTAAATACTAGGAAGCTGCAAGCAGTTTTAAGAGTGTGTTGTCTTTTAACTGTCGAAATTCGACATTAATGGAGATAAAAAAAACACAAACAAGACAACTTGTGGATTATGTTGTGGTCCTTACTACATGTAGAATTATGTCTCAATGCAGTACACTTAGGTATATCATACTCATTCCAACAGGGGTAATGAAGAGGCTCCTTCTTTGAGGATTCTGAATGATAGGTCAATCCTTTGCGGGTTTATAAATTCTGTAAATAGCTCTGATAAATCTGCATCGAGTTATGTTGTGTTTGCTCTTTATCCCGAGATGTTCGGTCTATTGTCGTATAATAGTAATGTTCAACGTCGTGTTGATGTAGTTTGTATATATAATCTATGATATAAGCGTATCAATGTGTCCTCTGCTCATACATTAATTTCCTCCTTTTCCAGCTACCTAAATGCCTTAGGCTGAATCGATTTTTCATTCTGCAGGTAGTAAAGAGGAAACCTTTTTTGATTCCCAGACATATCTAGAATCGGATTGTGAGGATGATTTTTTCAGTGTCAATGGTGGTAAGATGATTATAACTGTTCGAATCAACTCGTCTAGCAAGCTTATATCATTGGCAGATCTGTAAATTTCTGGTGTTTCATACTGTCTGCTGTAATATGACTGTGCTACCTCCATTTCTGATTGTTCTCTCATCCGAATGTTGTACATTCGTGTGCAGATTTTACTCCGTCTCATGGTAACACCCCTGTTCATCATAGCTTCTCCGTGGGGACCCCTCGAGTAAACAAGGGTACTGTAGACGGATCACCATTGTCGGTTTCCGAAACATCTCCAACAGGAAACAGAAAGAAGCTCCGTGAACTGTTTCAAGAGAGCGTTACAGAAAACCGAGACAATGCTAGCGAGCTAAACACCTCGAGCAACCAGTATATATCCAATGGAACCCCTTATGTGTCTGGAGCTAACTCTCTTTGCAGTAGTGAAAGGACTACTAACGGAGATAACACTATATTAAAGGAGAATCCAATAAAGTCCATGCACTGTTGCATTCCAAGCTTTGTTTCATGCAGCAGTTTTAATGGGAGGAAGAGAAGTTGAGCCCTGCAATAGCTGTAAAGTGTAAACGATGGGTCCTAATATCCATCAATTTGCCGGCACATAGGTTGATGAAGCCGGGATCCCGATTTCCTGGATCACGAGGCATGTAAAAGCATCCGAGTAAATGTTTGATGTAAAACTACCAAGATTTTTACCATCTCAATCAACCATAAGTGAACGTTTTCTTTTCAAACTGAAATCAGCTCATAAACAAGTGTCTTGCAATATGAAGGCAAAGGAATCAAAGGAAAACAGGTAAATGACCCTTGCAAGGGAATGAATATATAATATATATACTTAGGGATGAACATAGGAAGGTTAGTCGAATAATGCAGGTGGAATAATTAATTAGTAAAATAAGGCATCCTCATATAGTGCTCTTTTTTTTAATAATAAGAGGCAAAGACTTTTACAGTATGGAATTATTAAATTTGAATCACTGTATGGATGGCCCTAGGAGAAGAGAGTAATTTGGTTGATCAACATCTTTAATATTATTTTAGAGACTGCCACGATGCCAGAGGAGTGGAGAGAGTCTACGGTGATACCAATCTATAAGAATAAAGGGTGATAGAGGTTAGGTTGAGACAAGTTACTAGGGTTTCGAAAAACCAATTTGGCTTTATGCCAGGTAGGTCTACTACGGATGCGATTCATCTACTTCGATGGCTTATGGAGAAATATAGGGAAAAAATAGAGATCTTCATATGGCGTTCATTGACCTTGAGAATGCATATGATAGCGTTCCTCGTGATACGATCTGGAAGATCTTGGAAACGAGACAGATCCCAACTGCTTATATCAGGGCGATTCGTGATATGTACTGTAGATCAACTACTTAGGTCAGGACTACAGTTGGCGACACCGAGGCATTCCCGGTGGAAATCTGACTCCACCAGGGGTCAGCTCTTAGCCCTTACATCTTCGCCTTGATTATGGACGACATATATTGTGCGACACCAGACGATGTTCCATGGTGTATGCTTTTTGCTGACGACATTGTCCTAGTTGCCGAAACAAAAACTGAGCTGAATAGAAGACCGGCTGCCTGGAAGACTGCTTTGGAAGTAAAAGGTCTAAGGATTAATATTGAAAAGACAGAGTATTTATGTTCAAACTTCAGTGAAAATAAAAATGATGAAGATGTAGAAGTATGCATAGAGGGACACGTTATTCTCTCAAAAGAATGTTTCAAGTACCTAGGGTCTATGATACATAAAGATGAGGGTGTAGATGATGACGTTACACATCATATAAAGGCGGGATGGCTAAAGTGGAGGGCTGCCACTGGAGTTTTGTGTGACAAGAGGGTGCCTCTAAAACTCAAGGGAAAATTTAATAGAATGGCTATAAGACCATCACTGTTGTATGGATCAGAATGTTGGGCAATCAAGAAGGATCACGTAAGGAGGATGGAGGCCGCAGAAATGAGAATGCTACGATGGGCATGTGGTAGAACACTGTGGGACATGACACCAACCTCTGCTATTAAGATGTCCTTAGGGGTGGTGCCTGTATTCGAAAAATTAAGGGAGGGAAGACTACGATAGTTTGGGCATGTCCTTAGGCGACAACCGTCGGATGCGGTCAGGAGGGTAGAGTCCATTACAGTCGACGGTGCCAGAAGGAGAGGAAGACCAAGGAAGAAGTGGGAAGACTGCTTGATAGCTGATTTGAAGGATTTAGCCATTACCGAGGACATGACCTCTTATAGGAAAGTATGAAGACTTAAGACAAAGGTAGCCGAGTAGTGCGAGTCACAGACATAGGGTGTAACATCTTTGTCTTCTTTTTAATGCCTTTGTAATAATTTCCATGACTAATACTTTATATACGTTTATGTCATTAGAATTTATGAAGGCTTAGAACTCGGGTAGCGAAGTAGTGTTGCCTTAGTTTAGGTTTTTAACCCATTAAACTTTATTCCTTCTCGTAGCTTGCTACCGTTGACTATTGTGTATCCTTCTCTTCAGGTTCCCTCTTTTTAAATTTAGTCGGGTCTTACGTTTCTGTCTATATGCAAATATTTTAATGCAGGGATTTATTTAAAGGGATTACTTACCATTACAGACGTGCATATGAGGATTGCATATGAAGATTGTTCAACTATGCATTTATTTATTTATTTATTTATACATGCACTGCATTTTATCTTTATCTTTAATTTGCTGAATGCCGGAGGTCTTCCACGGAAGCTGCTCTCAACCCTGGCGTTGGGGGCAGTTTACTACCCTACCTCCCCCTTACTCCATTACATATGGGAATAGGGTTTTGTTGTTATTGTTGTTGTTGTAAATGAGGTGGTCCATAGTAATCACGGTAGAGATAATTTTCCAAGGAATGAGGTATGGTCTGGAAAAGACGAATGGAACCATTGAAATCCACTTCAGACTTGGCAACGTTGTCTGCAACCAAGTTTGCTTCACTCTTAATCAGTTTAAAATCTAAAAGCCAGTTCCGAGAGGAGTAGTGGTTTATCATGCAAACAAGAACCATAGGAGATGACGAGGAATATGCAGAAGAGATAAGGTTATAAGCCTCAGCATTGTCCAGTTGGCACTCAACTTTGTCATAACCATAATTCCAAGCCAAATTAACCCCTTAAATATTCCCCCGAGTTCAGTTTGAAGAACGAATGAGAAACCAATGGATTTATTGAACCCCACTAGCCAAGCACCGTCAGAACTTCGGATAAATCCACCAGCATAGCTCATTGCGGAGTTTCGATTAACAGAACCGTCAGTGCTAAGAGTGACCCAACCAGGTGAAGCAGAGACCACTGAACAGTGGCGGATCTAGAAATTAAAAAATAGGGGTTCAAAATTTTAATACTCGATTCTAAAAAAATTTGGGTGTGCAAATTTTCTTAATTTTTCCTATTCGCATTAGTAAACTAAACTAAATTGAACACTTTTCTCAAAATAATGGGTGTGCAATGGCTCCCCTGTGGAGCCATGTATATCCGCCCCTACCACTGAATGGGTTCAAGGTCATGAATGGTAAAAGATGACAAATGTGGTTGTTCAGCGTAGCATCTAACCCAAAAAACGCTAGCATGAAAAAACTCCGCGTTGAAAAGGCCCTCGTGACAGAAGAATAATAGTGAACTATCAAAGGCAAACTATAAGGGAAAGGGAGAATCAACAGAAGGAAGAATATATTGTTTTCTGAAGTAAACTAAAGAAACAAAGTACATACAATATTCTGTAAAATGCAAAACATTATCATTGGTTATGAATAGTGGACATGCCCACTATATATAACACCTAGCCCAACTAACTAACCCAACTATACAAGATTCAGTTATAACAAATTAACCAAAAACAGTTACAATTAATCAGCTACAGACAGCTGTATTATAATACACTAATATTCTCTGGGCTTTCTAATGACATAAAATGCCACTTCAACATTTTTCTGGCAACTCAAAACTGCTTATTTCCTGGCAACTCAAAACTGCTTATTTCATGGCAGCTCAAATCTGCTTCTCATGACTGCAATTACTGATTTATGTCTAGGACTTCACACCAAGGAGAGAGCGCATGTCACTAAATATTGCAGGTGGCAACGACTTGGTGAGTATATCAGCCACCTGCTCTGCAGAAGGCACAAAATTGACACTCAGTTGTTCAGCCAGAACTTTCTCCCTCACAAATTAAACATCGATTTCTATATGCTTTATACGGGCATGGTATATTGGATTTACTGCCATAGAAATTGTAGAGGTGTTATCACACCACTCAACTGGCTTTCCAGCTACACTAACCCCAATTTCATCAAGTAGTTATTCAATCCAAATAATTTTAGAGACAGAATTAGCAAGGCTTCTATATTCCGCTTCTGATGTAGACCTAGACACAACACTTTGCTTCTTGGAGCACCATACAATTGGATTTCCCCCAAGATATACACAGTAACATGTTGTGAATCGTCTATCTTCCACTGAGGCTGCCCAGTCTGCATCAGTGTAGCAGACTAGACTAAAATTTTCAGATTGAGTGAAAAAAAGACCATGCTCAAGTGTGCCACTGAGATACCTCAATATGAGCTTTACTACTTTCTAATGTGTATCATATGGGCTATTCATGTACTGACTAACCTTGTTAACTACGTAGGCTATGTCGGGTCTTATTAAACACACTTATTGCAAGCCTCCCACAATGCTATGGTAGAGATGAGCATCTCCAAATAATTGTCCATCATTTGGTTTAAGCTTGGGAGTAAGAACCATAGGAGTATGTGTAGGTGTTGACTCATCTAGGTTTGATCTTTTTAACATGTGTAGGTGTTGACTCATCTAGGTTTGACCTTTTTAACAAATCATAAATATACTTCTTCTGATTTAAGATCAAGCCTTCTGAAGTATGCTCAACTTGTATTCCAAGAAAAAGCTCTAGCTGACCCAAATCTTTGAGTGAGAACTCCTTATTGATTGCTTGCACTATGGCATCCACTTCTACTTTCTGACTTCTTGTGATGACTATATCATCAACATACACCATTAAGAGCACTTTAGAACATGCTGAATTTATAATAAATAGAGAGGAATGAGCTTTTGAAACAGTGAAACCAAGGCTTTCAACCAAAAACTTCCTCAGGGTCTCAAACCAAGCCCTAGGAGCTTGCCTAAGCCCATAAAGTGTCTTTCTTAAACAACACACTAACTCATTTCCATCTTCACTTTTCTGCTCAAATCCTGGAGATTGTCTCATATAAATTTCCTCAGTTAATTTTCCATTGAGGAACACATTGTTAATGTCAATTTGTCTAAGTGGCTAATTTTTCATAACAACAACAACCAGAACAGTCCTTATTGTATTAGCTCGAACAACTGGACTGAATGTCTCCGAAAAATCTCTTCCTACCATTTGTGAATAGCCCTTGGCAACCAGACATGCCTTCAACCTGTCAACTGACCCATCAGGCTTCTTCTTCACTTTAAAAATCCACTTGCAACCCACTGCTTTGTGTGTTGGTGGCAAAGGCTTCAGCTTCCAAGTTTCATTCTTCATCAGAGTAGTATACTCATCATGAATTGCTTTGCACCAGTCAGGGTGATGCAATGCTTCATAGACATTAGCTGGCTCTTGAGGGTTTGTCTCAGCAAGCAACACTTTAGGCTTAAAGATGTCAGCCTTCCTATGGGTGACCATGGAATGAACATTCTGAACTATTTGTGATAGTGGTAGTGGTGGTGGTAGTGATGATGATGGTGATAATGGAAGTGATGGAGTTTCATCATGTGATGAAGAAGTGGATGGATGTGATGTAGCAGTCGTGAAAGGATGAGATGAGGATGAGATGTAAGGTTGCAATGGAGAGATGTCATGTGGTGATGAAGCGAATGGATGTGATGATGTCGATGGTGATAGAGATGGTAGATTTGAAGGATGAGATGATAATATAGGAGATGGCAGTTCTGACCCTTGCTGTGGTAATGTGGAAGATGGCAGAATTGTCTTATGACTGTGTGTGTTAGTAGAAGGAAGAAATGAAGGAAATAACAAACTGTTTTGGTAACTAATGTTTTTAGCACTGGACTGTTTTTGATATGTTCTAGTAGGGTTGTACACCTTTGGCAGAGTGGAAGTGCTAGAATGGTTTAGGAGCTTTTGATAAGGAAACTCATTTTCTTCAAAACGAACATGTCTTGACACATAGACTCGACCACTAGAATCTAAGCATTTGTATCCCTTGTGAGCAGGGGAGTATCCCAAGAATACACAGGAAGAGGATCTAAATTGAAGTTTATGTTGATTGTAAGGTCTTAAAAAAGGGTAACACACACAACCAAAAACCCTCAGAAAATTATAATATGGTGTTTTATGAAAAATCTTTTCATATGGTGAAATGCCAGCCAATGCCCGTATAGGTAACCGATTAACAAGAAACACTGCACTAGAGAAAGCATCATTCTAGAAACTTAAAGGCATTGAAGCTTGAGCTAACATAGAAAGACCTACCTCAACTATTTGTCGATGCTTTCTTTCTACCAAGCCATTCTGTTCTGAAGTCTAAGGGCATGATAACCTGTGCACAATGCCTTGCTCCTTCATGTAGGCTTGAAGAGCACCAAACTCACCCCCTCCATCTGACTGGAACACTTTGAGCTTGAAACCAAACTGCCTTTCTACTTGTCTATGAAATTGAAGAAAAATAGACTTGACCTTAGATTTTTGTTTTAAAAAATAAATCCAAGTATACCTACTATGAGCATCAGTGAAAGCAACATAGTACTTAAACCCATTAGAGTACATATGAGCAGGGCCCCATACATCAAATACTACAAGCTCTAAGGGATGTGTATAATAAGTATGTGAATCAACAAATGGAAACTTATGTGACTTAGCAAGTTGATAAGTTGTACACAACATTTGTTCTTCATTATCATCAAAGGGAATTACATTGTAGTGTTTTAGAGCAGAAAGTAAAACCTCTTTAGAGGGGTGGCCAAGCCTTTTGTGCCATATATATCCATAGACACTCTAGTGTTAACAATATGACAGCTTATTGTAGACAAAAAATTATGAGAGGAATCATTAATACAAGCATAATCACTAATATGAGCAGAATCATTAATAGGCAGACAAGTGTCATTTTCAACAGACTTATTCATAACAACATTGAATTTGTACATTCCTCCATCTTCACTCCCTTTTAACAGAATTTTCCGAGTGTGCAGGTCTCGAACTTGGCATAAATTAGAATAAAATTCAAGCAGAACATGATTGCCCTAAGTGAATTTGGAAATAGATAACAAATTTTTAGTGATATTAGGAACATACAGTAATTTATTTAAATGAAACCTATTGGAATTAGCACAAAAGAAAGAGTGACTAGTGCTTTGTATTGGTAGAGAATTACCATTACCAACAATCACACTACCTATTCCAGGGTGAGTGTCTTTGATCTGTAAATTGTTAAGGTCTTTAGTTATATGATATGTTGCTCCAGAATCTGGATACCAAGCATTATCATCTACAGTTTCAGGTGTAGCTATGTAAGCTTGAGATGGGACATGAGATCGAGTAGAAGTTGTGTACTGTGATGGATGCCCAGAAGAAAAAGGGGGCATACTGTAAGGAGGTGGGCAGACCTGATAGTGAAAATTAAAAGGAAAAGCCTATGGATGGAAAACAGAACCTTGAGGGGCTGTTATCAAGGGTGAAGAACCATAATACATCGAGTTATAGGGGAAATTATAAGGAGTGAAGTTGTCATTGCTTGAATTATATTAGCTGACATTGGCTTGAACATTAGAATAGCCTCTATTATTGTTATTTTATGTAGGTCGAGATGACTCATTCTTGTAACTCATGTCAAACCTATAGTAGCATTTTTCAACAAGGTATCCCATTCTGCCACACAGTTGACACTTTGGTTTAGAGGATGAAAAACGCCCTCGGCCTCTACCTCTAGTACTGTTGTTATTATTACTGAAATTTTGACCAACATTATCAAGAAATTCACTCTTATTTTGATTGTGACATGCTACTAGAGACCACTTGATCATTTGTAGCTTGAGTAGCAACATGTGCACAAGATGTGCCATGATTGAAAGAATGTTACTGTCTAGTGTCAGCATCCAGAAGTATAGTACTCACAGACCTTAAGAGTGGGAGTAGAAGTTATAACAGTGACAACTGATTCAAACTCAGGTGGTAACCCATTTAAAATAGCAGTAATGTGTTCATGTTTTGATATTATCTCTCCACAGCTAGCTAGATTGTCACAAACAAACTTGATTTTCATCAAGTAATCTCTCATACTTAGCTCTCCCTTCCTCTGAGAATGAAGCATTCTCCTATAAGACATTAACCTAAAAGTGGTCTTACCACTGTATAACCTATGAAGAGTATTCCAGATTTCACCTGCAGTATTAAGGCCTATGAGATGAGGCAAAACTTCCTCACTAACAGTAGAAAGCAACCATGAGGCAAGAGCTCCATCTTGTTCCCCATAAAGCTCATATTCATGATTCAAACTAACTACACCTTCTGAAGTAATATACTGTGTATGCCAAGAAATGTTTGAATCTATATATTTCTAGAGTCTATGTGTTTTAATAGTAAGAAAAACTTGCTGATGCCAAATCGGGTAATTGTGATCATCTAGAGTGACATTAATCTTCTTAGTAGAAAATAATCGATTAGAAGCAGCAATAACAGAACTACCAGTAGCATTTAGGATACTTTCATCCACAGTATTTACCATACAGATAAAACACAAATAGAGAACTAATCACAAACTACCAACCAGAGACCAGAGAGAACAGAACGCAGAAAGCTAAGTCAGCAAGAAATAAAAAAGGAACGATCTCACCAGAGCCAACGAACCAATGCAATGCAACAGAAAAACAAGAATTCAAGCAGAAATCGGAGACAACACGCTAATCAACCTGAGAACACAGCACAAACAAAAACCAAATTTCATCAAGCAACTGAAAGAAAGCAAAAAGCATATATGCCTCAATTTACACGATTAGGGCAAGCGAAGGCGCATCAGCAAAAATTGATGCAGAACATAATTGAAAGATAACGAAAGAATTTAGGCAAATCAAGATGCAGTACGCCATTTCAATTGAGAATAGTAACATAACAATCTCACCAGAATCAGGGAAACAGAACAACCACAGCAGGGAAGAGGATGAGATGAAACACGAATCCAAATTGACGAGCAACCGGAAAGAAAGCGACGAGAAAGCAAAAATGCACAGGACGAAAGACAGAAGGCCGCATGAAATTAGGTGAATGATACCATGATAGAAGAATAACAATGAACTATCAAAGGCAAACTAAAAGGGAAAGTGAGAATCAACAGAAGGAAGAAGATATTGTTTTCTAAAGTAAACTGAAGAAACGAAGTACATACAATATTCTATCAAATGCAAAACATTCTCATTGGTTATGAATAGTGGACAGACCCACTATATATAACACCTAGCCCAACTGTACAGGATTCAGTTATAACAAATTAACCAAAAACGGTTACAATTAATCAGCTACAGACAGCTGTATTATAATACACTAATACCTCGCCATTAAAGATTGTGGAATTTGGCGTTTCCAGACTTGCCATGTCAGGGCAGGGAAAACTATATTCCAAGGGATGTTCGTACCTGAGAAGAGTTGTTAAGGTTCTCAAGGATCCATCGGTCAAGAAACCAGGCAACTGCTGGTTTGGAATGAGGAGCGCCCAAAGTTGTCGAGTCACAGTACAATCACGAAGGGTATGTAGAGATGATTCGTCATGTTTGCCACAGACTTCACAAGTTGGTTCACTAGCGAGTTTGTGCTTCCATCTGCTCACGTTATGAAGAAGTTTGTCATGAAGACAAAGCCAAAAGAAATATTTTATGCGTTATGGGCATGGTTTTCAGAACCAGACCGGTTAGCGAACCGGCCATGCTACCAGTTCACTGGTTAAACCGGTCGAACCGGTCCGACCGGTCGAAAGAACCGGACGACATCATAATTATTTAAAAAATTAAATAAAAATACCAAAAATATTTAATAAAAAATATTTTTTTTATATTACAAGTCATATTCAAAGCAACTCATAACATATATAAGTTAAAAACTATAAAATCAAGTGAAACAAAATGATTCAAATTAACTACAACATAATATTTAAGGTAAAACATATTAAATAATAAATATAATTATATAACTATAATTAAAAAATAAATTTGGGGCTAAAAAATCATAACAAAATGATATTGTTTGGTTTAATTTTTTTAAAAAACAATCTCACATGGTTAAGAAATATAGAAGAGCATCCCAACTAACTTCTATAAATAATAGAGGTAATTTGACATCCAAAATCATGGAGCCTTTTGGTGAGCATCGAGTAATTATTCTTTCACTTCAATCAAGCTCGAATTTTAGGCTTCAATCGAGCTTCTAAATTATTTTTGAGTTCAAGCCTTTTTGATTTTAAGTTTCAATATTATATTTCGAGTTTGAACTTGATAATTTTTAGCTCGTGAGTTTGAGTCGAGTTGAGCTTACTTTTAAAGTTTTTAAGTTCGAGTCGAGCTCAGTAATACTCGAGTTCGACTTGGCTCGTTTAACAAACGACGTCGTTTGGTTTAATTTTAAAAAAACAAAATTGGCGGGTTTTTCCCGTTTTCAGTCGGTCCGGTTCGAACGGTTCAACGGTTTCGGCCGGTTCACTAGTAGCGGTTCAACCGGTGTAGATTGAACCGGACTAGACAACGATTTCCAGTTGAACCGGTTGAACCGGTCGGTCCGATCCGATTTTCAAATCACTGGTTCTGGGATATGGTGTTTCGAGATTGAAGTCCAGGTTTTATTCTTTGGGTGCCATGTAGAACAAGATATAAGATTATAAGCAGATTTGACCGAAAAGTTGTCGTGCTTTCCATGTTCCCAAATGCATCTATCATTACCCGAGGCTAAAGCTGGAGGGGGAATGTTTCGAATATAATGGAGATTCTCGGGGGTGAGAATATGGTTTAGGAGGTCCCAGTCCCAAGAACCATCTTGAAGGGTAACGTCACAAACCAATAGCTCATCATTCACAAAAGCGTTGTCTGAACGATGATTAAATAAGCGAGGAAGCCCAGGCACCCATTTATCGTGCCAAAATCGAACAAGGGATCCATCAGCAGTCATAAAAAGAGTGCCAAATTCTAGCGAGCGCTCGCCAGAGATGAGAGCCATTTGCCATAGTGATCGAAGTAGGGCAAGTCTCAGTTACTCTGTATTTATGGCGAAGAAGTTTAACCAAGCTTCATTAGGAAAGCAGAATTGTGGTTGCCGAGCTTTCTTATTCCAAGGCCACCATGTATCTCGGTTGGGTTAGAGTGTCCCAATTCACAAGTGAAATACCTTGAGCCTGGGGTGAGTTACCCCAAATAAAGCGTCTGATGAGTTTTTCAATATCGTTACAAATTCGAGTGGGAAGGCGACAAGTTTGCATAAAATAAGTTGGAATGGCAGTAAGAACAGAGGAGGCAAGGCAAACTCGGCCAGCAAAAGAGAGAAAACGGGTAGCCCATCCTTCTAATTTCCTTCGGATTTTGTCTAAAATGAAGCCATAAAGATCGCAAGAAGCCCTTTTGTGCATGACTGGAATGCCAAGGTATTACAAATCTCAGAAGTAACATCATCGAGTAGTGTTTGAAGAGAAGAAAACTTGCGATTTTGCCTTATTGACTCTATGACCTGAGTAATTATCAACGTCAGACAAGAGAGAATCAACAAGAATAGCTTGGTCTCATGTGGCTTTCGCATATAATATTAAGTCATCTGTGAAGAAAAGATGCGAGATCAGAAGACCCCCTCGAGCAAGTTGGAAAGGAATCCAGCGTTTTTGATCAATTGCTGCACTAATGGAGTGGCCAATTCTCTCCATTGTGAGAACAAAGAGGTAAGGTGAGAGCGGATCTCACCTTACCTAACGCCTTTAGAAGGTTTGAAATCCGGGCCAAGAACACCATTAAGTTGGACTCGCATAGTAAACGTCCATAAGCAAAGGGTGGCAAGACAAATGAAGAGAGGTGGAAAACCAGCATCTTGAAGGGGATCCGTGATAAAATCCCAACGTAAACGGTCAAATGCCTTCTCAAGATCAACCTTGACGGCCATCCAGCCAGCTTTACCCTTCTTGGACTTCATCGAATGTATGACTTCCTGGTTAATGATCATGTTTTCACAAATGCTACGGCCAGCAATGAAGCTTGTTTGGTTGGAAGCGATGAGTCGAGGCATAATGTTCTTAATGCGACGAACAAGAATTTTAGTAATTAATATATAGAGGACCGATCAGAAACTGTTGGGTAGGAAATCCTTGAAGCAAGACGGGCTCGAGGTTTTGGGAATAAGAACCAAGATCGTGGTGTTGAGATTGGGATCAATAAGAGATCCAGAGAAGACATTTTGAATCATGCTGCAAACGGAATTCCCAACTATTTTCTAATTCTGATGGAAGAAGTGGGCGTGAAGACCGTCAGCTTCCGACGATTTATGTGGGGCCATGGCAAATAAGGCCTCATGGATTTCGATTGGGTCAGGGACTCGATCAAGAACGAGCATTTCGTCCTGTGGTATGATAGGAAAAAGACCAGCTAAGAGAGCTTTGGTTGGCGCAAGGTCATTTGAGCTAAATAATTGCTGGAAAAAAAACCGTAGCTTCAACATGGAGCGTCTCTTCATCACTTCATCATTCCCCCGAAGTGAGTTTAAGGGAAGTGAAGCGCGTTAGAGTATGCCCAAAGACCAATCATATGATGATTGTAATAATATTTATTTACCGATTTTATTAAATAAAGTCATTGCCGCTATTATTTTCATTTATATATATATGTGTTTAACATAAACTGAAAGATAATAAAGTCCATATAATGACATAATTGTTATTATTAAAAGATCCCTAGTCAAGTATTATTATGGGCATGGATAATAATAATACGCTTAAGACTAACATATTATTGATTGATGACAATGAGTTGTTATTGACATAGAGATGTCATAATTGATACATGATTATATTGTTAGAGAACAATGTAATGGATTGACCAACCATGAGCATATGTCTTGGATTATTATGTGACAGTCATAAGATTGCTCATGATGATCATTATATGTATGATCCTCAGACTTGAGATCAATACTATCCCAACATATCTTGTTGTATGTTTTGATGCAGCTAAACAAGCTCTGTAACTGGTTGCTCTATAAAGATTGTTATTGAATATATCTCAATATATGTAGTGGGTGTGTATGATTAAGATAGGATTTGTCCTTCCTACATAATAGGAAATATATCATAGGCCACTTGATTGAGTAAGACTAAAAAGCATGGCCATGCTCGAATAAGTTGATATGAGATATCATAAACTATTCGTTAATTAAAGTATACTCTAGATATTAAGAAACAATAGATGGGCTATACAAGTGTGACTATTCCAAGACTTGTGTCTATTCTAGATATAAAGGACATAAGGATGTAATACATAAAAGAGTAATCACCAAGATGATTTGTCGAATCATATTTTCTTGTAACTTAGGTGACAATAATATATTGCTAGATATCACTCGTTGTATGTAATATTAAAATTGTTCTAATAATTATTACTAACGTTACAAGAACCTACAAAGTCACACCCTAGGATTAAAACGAGCAAAGATGTACAATTGTTGTACGTTACTAAAATATATATCTAGAGTTAATTAAATATATGTTTTAATAATCTAAATATTTAATTTCAATTAATTAAATATATATTTAATTAATTTGAAATAATAAAATCCCTAATATGATTAGGATAACTTGGATATAAGAGGATTATTAAATTTCAATTAATTAAATATATATTTAATTAATTTGAAATAATAAAATCCTAATATAATTAGGGTAACTTGACTATAAAAGGGTGTGTTAGGTCTAGCAGCCATTGTACAACACACACTCAAAACCTTCAGCCGTTTTCTCTCAAAAGAGTTTTGGGGAAAACAAAAATTGCTCTCAATCGGGTGAACTGAGTAGAGGTCGAGACATTTTCGTGGAGGCTTAAGATTTGAACCGATTTACACAACCAGTTTCATTGTTGTCCTTGCTGTTTTTCAAGAACCCCACTGTAAGTATTCGCATCTCTTCCTCCGGATTTTAGTTTTTCGTACTTGGATCGTTGGTGAGACCGTCGAGTTTTGTTTCCGCTGCGCCATGGGGTGCGCCGACGGTCCCAACAAAGCGGTTACTCCGCTTATTTAGAGTTGCTTTCTTGTGGAAATAAGAGGTATTACGATCTCCCATATGGACCCAATCAGTTCGAGATTTCTGCTTCCAAAGAAGCTCTTCCTGATCTAAGGTATGTCCAAGCTCGAGTTGAAGGCAAGATTCCAGATGAACTAATATGAGGATCGACGCTGGTCAAGGCACCTCTGAACACCTCTCAAGCGAGCTATAAGGGACTTTTTCCGTTGCGTGAGAGAGCCAAAAACTGTCTTGTTCCAATCTGCTGCATCAATGTTAAATTTCTCAATAGTTTCATAAATTGGGAGAGAAGAATCCCAATTCTCACGAACAAGATGATCAAAATCATGATGTTGTAACCAGCCAGCTAAGTAGCGGAATTGTTTAGGTCTCGATTTTTTAGTCTGAGGGGTGATAGTTAGGAGCTGCGGATGGTGATCAGATTTCAGGCGGAGCAAATTTTGAATGGAAGAGTCGGGAAACGCTTCAAGCCAGCAACGATCTAAGAGGACAACACAATTGCTTCTGTACCAGGAGAAATCTGGACCATTGTAACCAATAGCATGGAGACCAGCATCAAAGATTGTGTCAATGAAATCTTGATCTGGTTTGCTAAAGTTTGAGCATCCCTTACGATCCTCGGGGGCAAGGGTGGCATTGAAATCCCCAATTATAGAACACGGTTCATGTATGAGACTACCCATTTGTTTCAAATAATGCCAAAAGTGTCGACGCTTAGAAGAGTTCGGGCTGGCGTAGATAAAGATGACAAGAGAAGAGCGTCCGTCGGCTTTTGAGTGGACTCTGGCGAATAAATTGAAAGTGACTGAAAAATATATCAATGTGCACAGTATCATAACAGCACAACCAAATCCCGCCTGAGAAGCCTTCAGCTTCCACACGAAAGGAGAATGGAAAAGAAAGAGCAGCAATAACATCATCTGCTCTGAAAGAACTGATACGGGTTTCTACAAACCCAATAATATCCGGCTTGTGATCACGAATATAATCCCGAGTAGTTCGAAGAAAGGAGCGGTTTCCGCAACCCTGAGCATTCCACATAAAAAGTTTAATATTCATGGATTTACAAAGGAGGAAGGGGAAGTACCAGAAAACGTAAATCACTCCTGCATGGCCGAGGGGCCATTATTGGCAGCAGAACCTGAAATGGCATCTTAGGAGTCAACGGGTGTGATTTGTCTGAATGTGTAACCGCTTGATGCTTAGAAGGGACAAGGATTTTGGTCTTTAGTGAGGGAGCATTAATGGTCAAGCCTTTGGATGTAGTTGCATGGCTACTAAGACCATGCATGGAAAGTCTAATGGTAGACAAGTGAGTAATCAATGAGCTTGATTTTTGGGGCCCAGGGAGATAGCTGTTGACTTTTTATTCTGAGAAACAATAGTTTTCCCTTCTTGTCTTTGTTTAGCTGGTTGGTCAGAAGTTAGGCTAGTGCTGGTATTCGGATTAGAGGCAGGATTTAAGGGAATGGAATCTGAAGTTTTGACCACAGTGGGTGTTTCCTAATGGTTGCATCGGGAATTACGGAAGAATCTTTTGCAAGGTCATCTCTTGCTAAAACTTCAAACATTGGATTAGCGTGAGTCAAGGCTTGACCATTTCCTTTTCCAGAGCGTATGATAGGATTTTGAATCCGGGAATTACAGTTCTTTTTTTCGACTATCATCCAAGGTTCGTAAGGGTCAACCGGAGCTAAGTCGGTCGGAACTTGGGGTATCGGCACTTGTGGTTCTGGGGCGAGAGGGGTCTCGATAGGGGCCTGGAGCTTTGGACAGTTGGTTTGGAGGTGACCATAGAATCCACAATGGAAACATACCATGGGCAAAGATTCATATTCGATGATCTGAGTTCTTCCATTTATGATAAGTTTTACAGAGATTAATATTAACGGTCATGCGAGCAAACCTACCACGGTATCCGTTATCAGTTTAGAGACCAGCGGTTTACAGAGATTAATATTAACTTCTTTTATAGAGAGTGATCGGGAGTCTCGGAAAACGGATCCATGCCATAAGATGACTAGGATACGCTTATGAAGGTTGAAAATCTATTGATCAAGGCTAGACAGTTAAGTAGTGGCCAAATATTTACCAAGGTCCCTCGTTGAGGACTTTAAGATAGTCATCTTTGTCACTGAATTTGACCGGAAAGAAATCATTTTCTATATCCATTAGCTTGATGGGGTGTGAGGGCCTCCAAATGTTGTAGATACGGTTCTGAAGAGGATGTATCCTATCCGACGATCAAGAACCTTAACCACAAGCACCAGGTCCATGCTTTTGATTGCCAAAGATTGAGTACGTTCAGAGAAATCAATAGTGGTGATGCCATTTAGGGAGTCAATGGTGACGTCATCTTCCAAGAGTTCAATATCATCTTCATCAAGGTCTGTAGTCTTGTCTTTGTTTTGGCCATCAGGTTTGCCGTTAAGCATGTCTCTGTAGGAGATGATTGGCCTGGAATCAGGAGAAAGGGAGTCGCAGTCGATGTGAATGGGGGAAGCAGCAGGAGGAAGCAAGTTGGGATCCAGCGACTCTTCGTCTCGACGGCGTTGCTTTTTGGGGAGTCTAGGATCGGGAGCATTTAGAGGGTTTTCCATTTTTCCTTGTGCTTCTTTTTATTCGCTTGTATAATGTTCCTTTAATCACTATGGTTTTGACAATACTCGCCTGTTCACATTGGCGCATGTTCAAAACTTTAAATAAAATGGGTAAACTATATGCATAATCATTAAAATATAGCATTAGTTTTACTTCGATCATCAAACTAAAATTTTATTAATTATATCATTTAATCAGTGGTAGATTTAGAAATTTAAGATTAGAGGTCCAAAATTTTAATAATATTATTTTAAAAAATGGGTATTCAAATTTTATTTTATTTTCCTCTTTTCTTTAACATATTAAATTAAATTTAATAATTTTCTCAAAATAAGATATACAATTGAACGCCTCTGAGATTCATGCATCCCATTTAATTATTTTTTTAAAAGGGAATTTGTATATTTTATTAATAAAAAACAACGAGAAATGCCTCATTAATAAACCTCTATAGATCTAAGCAGAAGAAAAAGAATACAACAATGCCGCCGTCACAACGCATAAGAGACAACCACACAAGTGTTGCCAAAGCATCAAGTCATTGACAATTAAGTATTAACGGAAATACTTGGATGATAAATGATAACATGTGTTATAATGACATTATTTGATTAAATAATTAGATTTATTAAATTAAAATTAAAATTAAATTAATAAAATATATAAACACTGAACATTAAATTACATATGCCACCATCTTGACAAAGACCCCACTGCTTCATCTCTGCTTGCTACATTCCATATTCTCTGAAACTGCATTCAGTTTCCTGATTTCCTTTTTTAGCAACGATAAGGTTCCTATAATTTTCCAAACATCTTTCTAATCGATTTTTCTTAATTTTGAGTTATTTCAATCCATTTATTTTCTTGTTTTAATTTTAAATTAATGGAATGTAAATTTATAAAGTAAAATAATTTTAATTAAGTAATTTGATTGATTTGTGATTTAGTTTTAATTATTTTAATTTTTAAATTTTATTAATTCTTTGACTCCTCTAATACTCTCATTAGTCATTAATATTTTATCTTCAAAATCAATTTTTTTAAACAATAACATTAAAAAAACTATTATAAAATTTTAGATGATATTTAATTTATTAAATAACATTATAAATCTTATTTATACATATGAAATATATGTATCGTATATAATTAGAGATAATTGTTTAAATTATAACAACTAAGTATTGTAATATTATAAATAATTATATTTAAATTTTAACAAAAACTTAAATAACTATATTTAATTCAATTAGGGAAAGTTCAAACAAAAATTTAAAGGATAAAATGATACACAACTAACATATTTTTTTTCTCAGTCGATTTGATTTAGTTAAATACTCACAACTACTCAAATTAATACAGTTAAAAATATGGGGGGTTTTAAACCCACTGAGTGATCTAAGTGATTAACTAGAGTGTTGTTTTTCCTTGAGATTTTAGATTCGAGCAGTTACGTCGTGTGTAGTGTATATGATTAAAAAATTGTAATCACCTCATATTATTAGAAGAATATTATCGAATAAATTTAACTAAAAAAATAAAAATTAAATTGACAAAACGTATATTAAGGGTTCCATAAAAGCAGATCAATCTCCTTACTGTAATTCTGGAAATATGTATAAATGTGAAAAGCCTCACCCTTATCTTATGCCATTGTCAGTAATCAGTTTTGAAAGCGACAACGAAACTAAAGTCCTTTTCTCATTGCTTTTTGAATTTTATCCTCCTATTTCTTTCTTTTATACATATATACCCATTGCTCTCTATCTCCATAGATACACACTTTCAATCACAGATCCAAAACCATGCCTTCTCCAGCTGATTTAGTTGCGTTGGGCTTATTATTATGTTTCCTGGTCTTGGTGGTCGGACCAGATGGAACACATGGCTCGAGCCGTGGTTCGTTTGGTCCAAACAATGGTGCAGCTGCACCTGTAAGCAATGGGATATGTGCCACCTCGGTGACTATCCATGGTTACAAGTGTCAAGAACATGAAGTAAGAGCTTTTTAATGACATTGATTTTTTAATAGTATGAGTGATTATAAGATAATATATGTTGATAACATCTTATAAACATAACAATTTGAATCCTCTTAAAGAAATTATAATATTTTTTCATGAAAAGTGGGTTATTTTCATTATCTTATTTATTTTGCAGGTGAACACAGAAGATGGATATATTCTGAACATGCAAAGAATCCCAGAGGGACGTGTAGGCTGGAGTAGTGGTGGTGGAAACAAGAAGCAGCCAGTTCTTATACAGCATGGTGTCCTTGTGGTGAGTTCATTTCTTTTTTCCATTTATTCGATTTTTTCGAATTATTTTGAATTTATTCGATTCATAATGTTACGAGATGATATGTTCAATTATCTTAAAATATAAAATCCTGAGAATTATTTCCCTTAGTTTGGTATGATATGGTGGTTGAAAAGTGTCGTTTCATTGCATATGGGATTGTGTTTTGACTCATCATGAGTATATTAGGTAATATTTTCTTCCATGGGGCAACCTCTTTAGAAAAATATTGCTGTGAATGCGTGTATGGTACATCACGGCTTGATTATTGCTTGTTTATAGTGCTAATTATGTGTTGCATGATAATAAAGACTCACCACTCTGTTCAATTCAAGTCATTAAATAGGGAAAAAACAATTTTGATTTTAGATTCTTTTAGATTTCTGAATGAAGTGTATTCTTCTAAATCACAACAGTGGAATGGTTAAAAAGAAGATAGTGAGTTGTGTATATTGACATTACATTGATGGAATGATAGATATTATAAATCAATAGTTTATGAGTGTTGGATTAGGTTGAGTTTCTCGAGTCTTAAAGTGGTTTTAGAAAAATCTAATCGGATATGGTGGTAAGAAATGATGAGCGGAGCTTGCTTGTATCTTAAGTGTTAGGAGAAAATGTTAGAGACTGAAAATTGCAACGTTCTCATGATAGAAATATGAAACTGTAAAATTTTCATTTTTAGAGGAAGAATATAAAATAATAAAAATAAAATGACGTAGATAACACATGAATTCCATATCAATAAAAAATATATATAAACACGCTTTGTTATCATGTGATTCTTTCATTTATAATTAACATCTGAATGATCAAAATAAGAACAAGCCGAAAGTTTAATAAATAAATTAAAAAAATTTAAAATCTAATAACTAAAATAAGAGTGAAAAAAGTAGAGTGATGAAATTTATAATTTATCCTTATTATAAAGACATAATAATTTAGGCATTTTGTTCCTTCACGAGGCCCTAAGAGATGGCTAAAAAAAGCCGAAATGGGTACACAAAATAATGCACCATTTCGGACGACCCAAAGTTTGGACCCATTACGTGGCCTAATATTACCGTAAAAAACATTGAGTTGTTTCATTAGGTTGAGAAGGTCGGTTTTGTATGTGTAGTATTCAATTTGAATTAATTATTTAATATAATAGATATAGATAATTATATATAAAAAAACATTTAGCTGCTCTACTTCATCCAATGGCACTAGCATTTCTGTTGGTTTTCAGGATGGGATGACTTGGCTCTTGAATTCACCAGAACAAAACCTGCCCATGATTTTGGCTGATAATGGCTTTGATGTCTGGATTGCCAACACCAGAGGCACCAGATTCTGCAGGCACCATGTTTCCCTTGACCCTCTCCACCCGGTTCTCTTCTTCCTTTCCCTGTCATCATGTTTGATGTTATGCTTTAATGTCGATGCATCATTAGTGATTGAAAGCTTGTTAAAACTGATAACAATGGCAGAAATTCTGGGACTGGTCGTGGGATGAACTGGTGACTTATGATCTACCAGCTGTTTTCGGCTTTGTGTTCAATCAAACAGGCCAGAAGATTCATTACATCGGCCATTCCCTGGTAACACACCATCCCGAAGCTAACCCGATTAATTCGACTCACCTGACACGACATTATCGTCCTTGACAGGGAACTCTTATAGGCTTGGCATCGTTCTCGGAGGGACATCAGGCAGATAAGCTGAAATCTGCGGCTTTTTTAAGCCCAATTGCATACTTAAGCCATATGAAGACTGCGCTTGGTGTGCTTGCTGCAAGAGCCTTTGTTGGTGAGGTATATATCTGAAAAAAAACCCTTAATTTCTCTTTTAAAATGAAAGAAATTTAAATAAATTAAAAAGGGTTTTTTTATGATAACGGCAAACGAATATGATTGAACAGAAAAATAGAAGACACCAAGATTTACCTGAAAAACTCAAAAAAGGAAAAAATCTACCAGCAGAGGAGGAGAAAATTTTATTAAATCAAAAAAGTATAAAATCTGTTACATTTGTTATAGCACGAAACCCTAATGTATATAGATCTTACAGTCTTGCTTACAACTTCATGGTCCGGTCTAAGAAGAAATTGAGTCATAACTCTAACGGGTATTAATGGGTTTTGCCAACAGATCACTACATTGTTTGGAATTGCAGAATTCAATCCGAAAGGGTAAGCATAATTATTGTTAAATTTTAAGTATGAACATTTTCCACAGTGATTTTTCTTTCCTTGATGTTCACAGACACGAGGCATCAGGTTTTCTCAAAGCTTTGTGTGGTTATCCTGGAGTTAACTGCTATGATCTTGTATCTGCAATTACTGGTAAAGATCTTCAATCCTGCTGCTTTTGCTTGTAACGGATCGAATCGGTTTCTTCAGATCATTTCGGGTTTTGTTACTTGTAATTTCAAGGTAAAAATTGCTGCCTCAACGCTTCCATGGTTGATATTTTCTTAAAGAATGAGCCTCAATCAACAGCAACCAAGAACATGGTGCACTTAGCTCAGAGTAAGACCATATAGCAATTCTAAACCATGAGTTTGAGTCGTGTTTGAATTCGTTTTCGTGATTCGCAGCCGTTCGAGACGGGGTTATTAAGAAGTACGACCACGGGAGACCAGACTATAACCTGATGCATTACGGGCAACCGAGGCCGCCGGCTTACAACATCTCCAACATTGCTCGGGACCTTCCGGTATTCATCTGCTATGGAGGGGAAGATGCTCTGTCTGATGTTTTGGATGTGCAGCAGTTGCTTGATCATCTCAAGTTCCACGATGTGAACAAGTTGTCGGTTCAGTACATAAAGGATTATGCACATGCGGATTTCATTATGGGCATAAATGCCAAGGATGTTGTGTACAATCAAGTTGTTCAGTTCTTCAAAAATCAGCAATAATATCAAAAGAGTTATCACAAGTTGAGTAGTGTTTGATTTGATTCGAAAATTATTTAATTCTTGTTCAATTCAAACTGTTGCTTACTAAGCTCAATAAAATTTACTCGACTCGTACTTATTAAAAAAATCATTGTTCATTAAGCTTGCCAAAATCTTTTTTTCTTTTAATATATATAAAATCTAGTAATACTATATAGAATTTAATATTAATATAAATTAATAAATTTAATAAAATATAACCAAATAGTGTGTAAAATAATTCGAAGTCTAAACTCTAAAGTAACAATTCACAAGTATAATAATTATTTTTAAAAATTCTAACAATACATAATCAATCTTAAAAAAAACAATTAATATCTTAAAAAATTATTAAAAATAATGAATTATTTATGAATTTATCAAGTCGAATTAAGTTTTACACAATCAAATTGTACAGTTGTTTAAAAATCATCAATGACCATGAGGCTGTAATTTTAATTTTAACAATTAGAGGGAAATAATCGTTTTAACAGTTATATGTTTTACATATGTTAAGGTCTTGTTTAATATTATAATTAAAGAGTGTTTTGGGATTAAAATTATTTTCTGAATACAAAAGCAGAAAAATCCCTATAAAATATTTAACTTAATAATCGAAGGTTTAATATAAAATATAGTTAAATTATACTTTTTTCTTATTTAAGTGTTTAATTTTGTTGTTAATATATATATCTAATGTTACAAACGTTATCATTTTAAATGTCTTGATCGTAACATACTTTTATTATCATAAATTATTTAAGTGTCAAAAGATCACACAATGATCATACAAGAAAAAGAGTCAAATAACCTAACCAAATAAATTAAAACAAAAGGTAGATACAAACATATCTAACTATATCTGAAAATGAACCACAAAAGAGAATAAAGTTATTGAAAGATCACCATAAAACCGTAAACCAGAAAAGAATAACATGAGAAAATTATCCATGAATACAAATCACGTATTAAAATCTTATCTGAGGATCAAAAGCAAGAAAGATCAACATGATAATTGTAACATCCTCAATACCGGGTTAGTGATTTAAGTGTAAGATTTTAAAAATTCAGTGACCAAATTAAATAAATCGAAAAGTGAAGGAATTAATTAAAAGATGTTGGTGTAGGATGAATTAATAAGTAAATGAGAAGTGAAAGGGTAAAAGGGTCATTGAACAAATAAAATAATAAATTGTGGGTATTATAATACCCATGTGGATGAATTGAAGAGATAAGAAACTTATCTTCTTCATCTTCTTCTCTCAACGTGAAGCACCCAAGCTTAAGGTAAGAATCTAAACCTTGGTCGTTTCTTTGATTTTTAGCTTGGAAATTAAAGTTTGGATGTTATATAAGCTAAAGGAAAGCTTATATGACATTAAAACAACAAGATAAATGTTTTAGAGATATATTTGAAAAATGGGTTTTTAGATGAAATTTTGATATGGATGAGTTTTTGAGATTTGAATAAGATTTTTGACTTGTCAAGAGGTTAATTAAGGAATATAGAGTGTTAGAATTGATTAATAACATGTTTGAAATTTGTGTATGATTCTTAGCTTTAAGAATTTGAATGAAGGATGACAGCATAGTGTACAACCTCACAGTACCCACATACCTCGGGTTCTCAGTATTGTATCATGGGCTATTGAATCTATTGAACTTACGGAATTTATTATATGAATTTATGATGATTAAATTGAGAAGATTATTGGTAAGGTACATTGTTATGTAGCTTACATTGATTGCATAGATGTTTTCGTTACGTTTCATTTTATTATAGCAACATTGTTATATTTCATTATTATTAGAGAAAATAACCTCAGTGACCAAAATTCCTTATAATATACGATTTTAACCAACTTTTTTACGATTTGCCAAAATGACCAACGCGATGCGATCTCCATTATCGCAATTCAGTTTCCAGATTCGCAATGCGATTTTGACCATCGCATTGCGATTTTCGAAATCCGTGTTGCGATTTTAGATAATCGCAATGCGAATATGTAAATCGCAATGCGAATATGTAAATCGCAACGTGATAACATGTGATCGCAACGCGATTCTGACTATCGCAACGCGATTCGGACTATCGCAACGCGATAATACGTGATCGCAATGCGATTGTGACTATCGCAACGCGATTCTGACTAACGCATCACTGAATTTCAAATTCGCAATAGGTTTTAGTTTCGCAACACAAATGGTATATAACTACTACGCAGCAGCATCAACTTATAACCTAAATCCCTAAATCGCAACTCATTCCATCTCTATCTATCACTCTCTCCGGCGACATCCGTTCCTATATCCAACGACATCCTTCCCCATCCGGCAACAAGTTTTAGTTTCACAGCTCGTTTATTTAGTAAATTAATTTACAATAATGAAATCATCTAATGTTGATCATGTTTGGATAGATTTGTGTTTTGGAGGGTCATAGGAGAATGTTCATGGTGTTTTACAATATATGCCTTTACCCATGAATCTTCAACTAAAACTGTCATTAAAAAAGTTAACTTATGAAACTCTAATGTTACATGTTGCAAATAAATTGAATTTAGAGCCCTTAAGTGGATTTAGGCTATCTTATCAGAGAAAAGGTAAAGTTTATTTGTTAACCGACAATGAAGATGTTGAACGATTCATTGCTTACATTAGTGTTTCGCAAGATGATGTTACATTGTATGTTGTTGAACCTAGAAGTAGTGAAGTTGGGTCAGTAGCGGGTAGTAATCAACTAAGTTTTTCAACCCTAGTTTATGGTTCTTAAAATTTAATGGTTCCACCACAATTTCATCACCAAGAAATTTTGTTTCACCACATTTCCAATACCAAACACAATCTCAAAACCCACAACCTTTCCCTAATCCAAATCACAATCAACTTTCAGCACCAAATTTTGGTTTTCGTATTAACCAGTTAGACGATGATGAGCCAACAGAAAAAATTGTGAGTACTAGTCGGTATTCGAAATTTGATCTTGGTCAATACCCGGACTTTGATCTTGGTCAATACCCGGACTTTGATCTTGGTCAATACTCAGATTTTGATGATGTTTTAGAAGAAGAAACAGACCATGCGTGTAATGATTTTGATATTGGTCAATACCCGAATTTTGATGATAAACAGCCTCTGTCGAGAAAGATGTTGTTGATGATAATGAGGAGGAAGTTACGACTGTGAATGAACATGTTGAACATCCATTCTTTAATTCATATAACCCTGAAGAAGAAAAAAAAAGAAGAAATCCCCGAAGAAAAGTCCCCAAAGAAAATACCACGGGAGTATAACTGAAATATGCCAGAATTACTTCAGATTCCGGAAGAAGAGTTGGTAAAAATAGCAGTTGATTATTACACAAAAATTATCCATATCAAGAAAGATGATTGTTTTGATACAAAGGAAGACTTGAAGATAGCTTTGTATACGAAATGTGTGGAAGATGGCTATCAACTAAAAGTTAACAAATCAAGCAAAGATCGTTTCGAAACAAGGTGTATGATTGACAAAAACTGTACGTGGCATATGATTGCAAAGAGGATAAAAGATTGTGAAATGTTTCAAGTTAGGACTTTTATTGATAAACATACATGTTCAAGAACCCAAGTTTTTCCTCACTATAGACAGACAAACAAAAATGTGTTGGGTGGTTTTCTGGCTGAGTTAATGTTTTTGAATGGTAGGGTATATCGGGGACATGAAATTATGACTGACATGAATGCTCGGTTCAAGATTATTATCTCATATTCTCAAGCTTGGAGAGCCAAATGTTATGCCTTGGAATTGTTGAAGGGGTCGCCAGAAGCATCGTTTGCCCAACTGCCGGCTTATTGTCATAATTTAAAGCTGAAAAATCCTGGGTCGGTAACTCATATCAAAACAGATAGAGATGGATGCTTTGAGTTGCTGTTTATCGCCATTGGTGATGCGGTTAGTAAATCAATATAATTTTGTTGACTCATTTTTGTTAGTTACATGCATTTCACATTTAAATGATTATATTTCTTGTATATATGATTTTGTAGATTCGTTCATTTATTACTTGCATGCGCCCAGTTATTATAGTTGACGGAGCACATTTAAAAGGTCGATACCTTGGAGTAAACTTATTAGCAGTAGCCATGGATGCTAACAATGGGATACTGCCAATAGCTTACGGGGTTGGCAAATCTGAAACCTCTGATTCATGGACATAGTTTATGGGGCATCTTAGGGATTACATAGGTCCTATTAGCAATCTGACAATCATATTCGATAGGGAAAACTCAATTGACAACGATATTAGAAGGTGTTTCCCAGATGCTTTTCATGGACTTTGTGGTGTTCATTTATATAGAAATCTAAAATCAAGATCTGTTGGTATAAAAAATCACAAATGGACATACTAGAAGGCTGTAAAAGCTTATCGGGAAGTGGATTTTAATAAGCATATAAATTGTTTAAGACGTGTGTTGAAAACATTTTTATATTTTGATATAACAAATTAAGTTAAATGAATTTTAAGATTTTCCAAATGATTTTCTAAGTATATTCGATAGAATTATTCGAATATCAGAACATTACTCTAACTCTTTCAAAGATCATTTTTAATCCTTTCTCAAAGTGTAAAATTAAGTTTTAATCTTAAAACAATTTCAAAACAATTTTACAAAGTATTTCGAACCATTTTAAAGCCAAAAATTCTAGATTGCTCAGAGGGAACCGATTCCCCCATGAATGGTTTGGCTCCGAGAATTCCAGTATGCTCGGAGGTAACCGATTCCCCCCCAGGGGGTACCGATTCCCCCTTGTATAACGGTCGAAATATTTGAATTTTACACTGAAAGAACCGATTCCCCATAGGGGGTACCGATTCCCCCCACGCTCCAAACTGTTTTATTAATTGTTTTCACACTAAAACGGCTATATGATCTTCACTAATCATTCCCAACGTTCAGACGTGATTCAAGGTGTATTTAAACAAGTTCTGAAGCCTTTGAAAGATAAGAAATCATAGAGAAACAAGAGAGAAAGCATCAAACACCAAGTTTGTGCAAATCAAGCCAATTTTCCTTTCAATATTCATTTTGCTTTCAAGAACACCATTTGTGCTCATTTTTAATTATCTTTGAGTGTTCTTTTCTTGTTCTAGAATTGTGAAAACATCTTACCTTGTGAGGTTTTCCTTGTAAGTTTGCAAATTTGTAATCTTCTCTTTGGGAAAGAGTGTTCTCAAGAATTGGGGTATATTATTGAGGGTGTTGTAAGGTTATCTCTTTGGCCTCAAAAGAAAGAACAAATTAGTGAATTTTTACGAAAATCCTTAGTGTGGATAGCAAAGGTAGTGGACGTAGACTTTGATTGAGAAAGTCGAACCACTCTAAATCGCTGTGCAATTACTTTCAATTTTCTGCAAAAGCTTCCACCAAATTTTTAATTGCCAATTCACCCCCCTCTTAGCCAATTTCGTAAATCGATTAACTCAACAATTGGTATCATAGCCTAACTCATTTGAAGGTTTAATCGCCTCTTGAGTTGATTCGAGAAGAGTTATATCGATAATCAAAGTCATCAATGGCCTCCGCTTCAAACTTCGACTCCGGTCTCGACTCGATGCCCGTCAACAAACCTCCTTTCTTCAATGGAGCTAACTATGCCTATTGGAAGAATAGAATGATGTACTTCATTCAAGCAAGTGACATGGGAGCATGGAATGCTGTAGAAGAAGGATACATCAAACCTCTCACTCATCCAAGGTTGTGGAGTGAAGGAGAGACAAGAATGTTCCAGCTCAACTCCAAAGCCATCCATATCATTTTTTGTGCTCTTGGACCAGATGAATACAGAAGAGTTTCATCGTGTACAACCGCCAAAGAAATATGGGAAAAACTTCAAGTCACTCATGAAGGTACCGATGAGGTAAAGAAATCTAAAATTAGTATTCTAACGCATAGCTATGAAAATTTCAGGATGAAACCAAATGAAGATATCAAAGCTATGACGGATAGATTTTCAACAATTCTCAATGGTCTCAAATCATATGGAGAGATCATTTCAAATGAAAAGCTTATGAGGAAGTTAGTCTACTCCCTCCCAAAATCGTGGCAATCAAAGAAGACGACAATCATCGAGTCTAAGGACTTAACGTCCTTAACTCTTGAAGAGCTGATTGGGTCACTCCTCACTCATGAAATGATGCTCAAAGATGAGGTGGACCTCGACAAGATTGACGAGACACCAAAGGAGAAGGAGTAGAAGAAAAACATTAGAGTTGCTCTCAAATCCACAAAAGATGAGAGTGATTCGAATAACGATGACGATGACGAGGAAATGGCATTATTTGCCAAACGGTTCAGAAAAATGATGAGACCTTATCGAGGAAGAAAATTCAAACGAAATGAAGGCCTCAAAAATGAACCGAAAGAGAAGGACCCAATCATTTGCTACGAATGCAAAAAGACAGGGCATATCAAATATGATTGCCCACAATTGAAGAAAAAGGGTCAATCAAAGAAGAAGCACAAGGCTCATGTGGCTACATGGAGCGATGAAGAAAGTTCCGATGAAGAGGAACAAGAAGTAGCTAACTTGTGCTTGATGGCATTTGGGGAAGATTCTAAGGTAACCTTTAACTCATCCGATTTTGATGATTTATCCTATGATGAGTTATTAGAGGAATATAATGGGTTGGCTTCGGATTATGAGAAATTATTTTTAAAATATAAAAATGATGTTTCAAAATTAAAAAATGAAAACAAACTCATATCTAAAACCAACAACTATCTTGAAAGTAAAATCAAAGATTTGCAAATCAAACTAGAAGAGTTTGAAAAGAAAAATTTAGATTTGCAAAATTTACTTTCAAAGATCAATGGTGATCATCAAAAGAAAATTGATGATCTTAAAACTTCTTTTGATAAAGTTGGAACAAAACATTTTGAAAAAGGTGGAAATTCAAAATCCAACTTTGTTAGAAAAAGTTTTAGAAACTACAATCATAGAGGTCCCCAAAGAACCTCTAATAGAAAAATCGTTAGAAGTATGTGGGTTCCTAAAGAACTCATTACTACTAAAGATAAAAATATCCTACACAAATGGATACATAAGGGGACTAGGATTTTGGAAACTAATGAATATGGACCCAAAAGAATTTGGGTACCAAAAATAAAAAATTAATCTATGTTTGTAGGGAAAGGAGCATTGCTACAAGGCACGGGAAACAAATTCAAATTCATGGTACCTTGATAGTGGATGCTCAAGACACATGACCGGAGACAAAAGCCGGTTCATTGAGCTTAACGCCAAAAATGGAGGAGAAGTGAGTTTTGGAGATAATTCAAAAGGTCACATTGAAGGTATTGATACAATAAGTAATACCTCTTCATACAAATTAAAAATATTTTATATGTGAATGGATTAAAGCATAATCTATTGAGTATTAGTCAACTATGCGATAAAGGATTCAATGTCTTATTTGAAATTAATGGTTGTAAAGTCATTGACATTGCATCTAATCATATTATGCTTGTTGGTCATAGAATAGGAAACATATACATGGTGCATTTAGATTCTTTTGATATGACTAATTTATGCCTAGTTGCTAAGGATGAACATGATAGTTGGTTATGGCATAGGAGACTAGACATGCTAGTATGAGTGTTTTGCAACGTTTAATTCAAGGAAACCTAGTAAGAGGGTTGCCTAAGCTTAAATTTGATAATGATAAAATCTGTGATGCTTGTGCTAAAGGAAAACAAAAGCGAGTTTCTTTTAAATCCATTAATGATGTATCAACTAGTAGAGTTTTACAATTGATCCATTTAGATCTTTTTGGGCCAACTAGAACTACTAGCTTGGGTGGAAAACAATATGCATTTGTCTTGGTAGATGACTATTCTAGATATACTTGGGTTCTATTTTTAAATACTAAAGATGAAACATTAGAACAATTCATCACGTTTTCAAAAGTAATCCAAAATGAAAAAGGTTACTCTATAACTAGTGTTAGGAGTGATCATGGAACTGAATTTGAAAATCTTGGATTTACTGAATTTTGTAACTCTAACGGTATTAGCCATAATTTTTCAGCACCTAGAACCCCTCAACAAAATGGAGTTGTTGAGAGGAAAAATTGAACTTTAGAAGAAATGGCTAGAACCATGCTTTGTGAAAATAATTTGCCAAAATATTTTTGGGCGAAAGCCACAAATTTCGCTTGTTATGTTGTAAATCGAGTAATGATTAGGCCAATTTTAAAGAAAACTCCATATGAAATTTTCAAAAATAAAAAGCATAACATTAGTTATTTTCATCCTTTTGGATGTAAATGTTTTGTTTTAAACAATGGTAAAGAAAACCTTGGCAAATTTGATGCTAAAAGTGATGAAGGAATTTTTCTGGGTTATTCCTTAAATTCTAAAGCCTATCGTGTATTTAATAAAAGAACTTTAGTTGTAGAAGAGTCTATACATGTTGTTTTCGATGATAATCCCCTTCCGAGGAAGGATTCTTGTGTGAATGATGATGTAGGTGTTATAAATACACATGACGTTGGAGAACCATCATCAAAGAAGAAACGAAAAATGAGGAAACTCATGATCCTCTTGAGAATCCAACCATTGAAGAAAGGGAAATATCTTATCCAAGAGAGTACAACTATGTCAAGGATGGTGAAATTATAGGTGATCCATCAAAAGGGGTAACAACTCGATCTTCTCTTAGAAATATTTGTAATTATGTTGCATTTATCTCATACATAGAGCCTAAGAATATTAAAGAAGCATTAAATGATGAACATTGGATTATGGCTTTGCAAGAAGAGTTAAATCAATTTGAGAGAAGTAAAGTATGGACATTAGTTGAAAGGCCTAGTAATAAATCTACTGTAGGTACTAGATGGGTATTTAGGAATAAGCTTGATGAGATTGGTAATATAGTGAGAATCAAGGCTAAACTTGTTGCTCAAGGGTATACTCAAGAAGAGGGCATAGACTATGATGAAACATACGCTCCCGTAGCTAGGATGGAAGCAATTAGAATGTTACTAGCATTTGCATGTTTCAATGAATTTAAATTATATCAAATGGATGTTAAAAGTGCATTTTTAAATGGTTTTATAAAAGAAGAAGTGTATGTGGAACAACCTCCAGGTTTTGAAGATTCAAATTTTCCGGATCATGTTTTAAAATTGACAAAAGCTCTTTATGGTTTAAAGCAAGCTCCTAGAGCTTGGTATGAAAGATTGTCAAATTTTTTAATTGAAAAAGGTTTTTCAAAAGGGAAGGTTAACACTACATTGTTTTTGAAGCATAAAGGTAAAGATTTATTAGTAGTTCAAATTTATGTTGATGATATAATATTTGGTTCTACTAATGATGTTCTTTGCCAAGAATTTTCTAAGCTAATGCAAAGTGAGTTTGAGATGAGCATGATGGGGGAGCTCTCATTTTTCTTGGGACTCCAAATCAAGCAAAGAAAAGATGGCATCTTCATTAATCAAGCTAAGTACGTCAAAGATATGCTCAAGAAGTTTGGACTGGAAAATGGGAAACCTCATGACACTCCAATGAGCTCTTCAACAAAGCTTGACTTAGATGAACAAGGCACTACAACAAAAGTGGCTTGTTGCGACTTTTTTTACTTATAGCGGCGTTTTTAAGCGCCGTTAAAAACACCTGCGGCGTAAAGACAAACGCCGCTAAAAGCGCCGCTAAAAATAGCGCCACTAAAGTTTGCGACGTTTTTCAACAAAAAATCGCCGCAATAGGTGACAACATATAGAACAATCGCCACAAAAGGTATTGATATTTAGCGGCGTTTGGTAGAAAAACGCCGTAATAGGTGTTGATATTTAACGGCATTTGGCAGACAAACGCCGCAATAGACGTTGATGTTTAGCGGCGTTTTCTTCACAAATGCTGCAGTAGATGTTTATTTTTATCGGCGTTTTTCCTACAAACGCCGTAGAAGATGTTGATATTTAACGGCGTTTTCCTACAAACGCCGCAGAATATGTCTTGAAATTTAGCGTATTTTCGTCGAAAACGCCGCAATATGTCTTGAGATTTCGCGGCGTTTTTATCACAAACGCCGCTAAATATATGGTATATTGCAGCATTTTTTGTTACAAACGCCGCTAAATAACACAGAATTTAACAGTTCTAAAATTATGCTTAATACCCCAAATCTATTTTTTCAACCTGTTCCATTATCCAACAAACAAAACAACAATAACATCAAATCCAATATAATAAATAAAAGTTTTCATTAACGTAATATAAGTTAAGTTAAACACGATTCAGTAACATTAACATAATGCTGATAACATAAATGAGGCTACGATGGTGGATTCGGAGGTTGCATTTTTTATATCATCAGCATCATATCATTGAGTCGTTTTTTAAATTCTTTACATCTCTGCTGATATATTACTTCTCTCTGTTCTACCGCTGCCTCTCTCTGTGCTGCCACTGCTTCTCTCTCTGCTTCCGCTGCTGCTCTAGCTGCTTCTGCTGCTGCTCTTTCTGCTTCCCTTGCTTCATTTTTCGCTTTTAAGTTAGCCATTTGTTGATCCATCTCAGCCAACTTTTCTTTTAAATGACCAACTTCTAATTGGGAAGATCGAGACTGTGATGACATGTCCTGTGATGAACAGGATCCAAAATATTTGGTGGGAGTAACTAATGATCCTTGACAGCACACCCGACCATATCTTTCAGGACCCAAAACGTCATTAATAGCTTGGTTTTCAATGTCATCATCATTAACAATAACTTGACTCGAAGCAATAGCATGATACTCTGCCCTTTTCTCCCTCAATTTTTCCTAATAATAAAGTGAATAATTAATTAAAATAAAAAATGTCATGGTACAAATATAAATAAAGTCAGGTAAATTTAAAACATCTACCCAATAAATGTACCATAATTTCTGCAGCGTCAGCAGTCATAGGAGTGCCATCCTTTTTCGTATGTGTCATGTCGAAGAGTTGGATTCGACCAACTTTATAACCGGATGTATTTTCCTACAATGTACCATAATGTAATTACTATGAGTTAGTATGTACATGGAATACAAAAAAACTATTTCAATAATCTATAATACCTCCTCATGAGCTATACAAGCAAAGCTCTTCGATCCAGCCGTGTGCGTAAACTTTTGTTGTTGCCTGCTAGCAACACCAACATGCTCTCGGTCCTACAATGTCAAACAACCACTTATAATGATGATTTAAATTTTGTTACAAGTATTTATGAAAAATACATCATACCTGTCCTTTTTGAGAACTCCAAAATCTGACTGCATCTTCCCATTGGTACCTGAGCATTCCTGGTGGGACTGTTTGCAACTTCTCTTCAAGGCTGAGATCATTCTTGAAGTATTTCTTCTTTAAGGAGCTCTTTTGGTCCCTCCATTTCTTCCCTAACTCTTGCTTCACATAATCGTCAGAGACCTCTAAAACAAATTTCTCCTATACAACAAATAAGTGTGCACCGTAAGTATAAATTAGTATTGAATTTATATAGAGTATCTATTATAATGACATTAAAACCTTAACAAAATCCAACGCTTGATTTTTGTTACTATTAGGCATTTTGCGCCATGACTCATAATTGATCGGTAACAGATTCGCATTACGTCCAACTATGGATAAGTAACCTGGTAGAAGACGTGATTCTGGGCCAATAGGTTGACCGGCATCGTTTCTTGAAACTTTGACACGATGCCCAGGAGGAAGTTGGTATAATTCCTTTAAAGTTGTACGTCCTCGAGTCTTGCGCATTCCAGCATTTTCAACTATATAAGAAATTATTAAATGTCAGTTTTGAAAATGAACAAAGTAGTAAATAAAGTTTCGAAGATTACCTTGAATTTCTACTTCTTCAACAGTTTCAGGAACTTCGAAAGACTCAGGTGCATTCGTTTCCTTGTTATTTCTTTCTTCATGGTCTTCAGAAGCTCGAACAACCCGCAAATCAGATATTTTTCTCCTCAGCATTATATCTGTAATAAACAAACATGAGTAATAAAAAACGATTTAATTAATGAATACATTGAAAGACAACATGTTAAGGGTTATAACATTATAAATAAATAAATGAAGATATAAAATCGTACAACAGTCTTATGTAATGTCAGTTGTCATAAATATCTTCATCAACGTCCTCCCGAACCCATTGAAATTGTGTTGTATTACTGATAGTTTCATCTAAGTTTTGTGGTAGTAGAGGTAAACACTCTGATATTGTTTCAATGTCATCTCTACTTCCATCCTCGATGTCTATCAAGTCTCTGGGAGTATTTCGAAGCACAACATACCAACCGTCATCCATTGGATCGTGATAATAAAATACTTGTTTCACTTGAGAGTAAAATACATATGGTCCATCCATCAAACGTTGACCCGTGTGAATTAATCGAGAGAAATTCACCATTGAAAACCCGAATTTATCTCTTTTTATACATCTGTTTACATCAACCCATTCACACCGAAACAACACAACCTTTCGTTTTCCATAATAATCTAACTGAATAATATCCGTAAGATTTCCATAATAATCGACCTCTCCATCCTGCGAATTATTGTCCCTTACAGTAGTATAACTAGTAGTTGATGAAGTAACTACGACTCCACAATTTTGTGTCCTCCTTAATCTTTCACGAGATTTCGTGTGAAGCCTGAACCCATTAATGAGGAAGGCATTATATCTTTTAACTATTCTATTCGGACCTTGAGAAAGCCATTTAACTTCTTCACTAACTTCTTTCCCACTCCAAACCTATTACACATGAATGGTGAATTGATTTGCATTGATGTCGATATAAAAAGCAAGACATATATTATTTATAAGTGTTCCGTAAGATTTAGTTGCTTACCGTCTGGCCTAACCATTCATGAAAAGTTTCTGTGAATAACTTATGTAGCTCTCGCTGATTTAATCTTCGGGAGCGTGCTCGAGATCTCAATATTCTTTAAACTCTCTATAAAGAATATTATGTCGTTAAAAATTGATAAATATAAAAGATAAAGAGATTTCATCAGGATTGGGTCCGAAAGATATGTTCGCTCCAAATAAACTATTCTAAGTTCAAGTAAGAATACATTTAGTAACTCCAAATATACCCCTTCCCACAACAGTATTAAGATCTATAAAACTTTTTACTTACATTTTGAGCAAACAAAGCTTATCATGCAACCAAAAAATCTTTGTTAACAACAATGCAACAATAAAATAATTAGACTTTCCAGTTTTCCATGAAATATTAGCTTATTAGCAGCAAAATCCGAAAAGAAGGATGTGTTATGTAGGAGGGTGGGTGAACAATCTACAATTTTGCATTCGTTAGTCATATTAAGTTTATACAATGGGTCCTTAATAAGCTGGAAATTAAAGATAATGAACATAGTAAAAACCCTAATACATATGGAAAAAGACTATGTATTTATTTGCATTAATTTCGATACATAAGCTGAAAATTAAAAACCACCGAGTTTTGCAGGAGGAAATTCAAGATACAAAAGCAAAATTCACTAATCACCAAGTTTACCACATCGGAAAAAAATAAAAGAAAGACTATGGTTTTTAGAAGGTCAAACAAAAGGTTAAACAAACTATGATAAGAACTAGGTCACAACAAAGATATTAAACCAAATAAAATTCAAAATTGGAATCACGTACTGAAAAGAGAAGAAGAAGCAGTTCCAACTTAAGCTTCAAGAAGCTCCAAACGACGTTTTAAACTGTCGAGCTTCTCGTTCAATTTGCTCTTCGTCATAGCCTTTGAAAATAAAAGAGAAATTATAAAAAAATTTGCTTTAAAAAATGCTAACAGAATATTATTCTATATTTAAGATTCTTATTAACACATTGCATGCATGCCTATAGTGCTAACCCAGCTTCGGAAATTGAGTCGTCACCACGTGCTCAAATTCTAACAAGTCTTGTTTTACAGGAAGCTGGCTCGCCTATCAAGCACATAAAAGTTTTCAGAGATCTGAAACACTATAAATTGATTGAATACTATCTAAAAATGGCATAATTCTCAGTAGCAAAATGCACCAAATGTCGATGACCATGAAGGTGTAACCGAAAGAACGAAAGCTCCCAAACAGATAACATACAATAAATTCCAAGTTGTGTTACAATTACTCCCTCAAAAAGCTATTGAGACTTAGAATACCAACTAAACTATGAGGTACAAGTAGAAAGAAAAAGTGCTAAATTACCAGCCAATCAATGTGCAAAGATCATAATATTAAGATATACAAACTGGAAATGAGGAACCTGGTCCTCATTGTTTAGACCAACATAACTAATAAAATGTTACTGGCTCATTTAAAAGGAGAAAAGACTGTAAAGAAAGGTTGACTCCAAAACTAATTCATTTTACTTGTTCATTTCAAAACAGTGATCCACTTTTTATCAATAATGCTTAGGTCTAAGCAGATAATCTAAAGAATTCTAAAAGATCTAATAGGCAGGAAATGGCATAATATATCTAGTATAATATATCTAGAAATAATAAAAATAAACATAAGATATTAATTTGAAGCCTGACACCAAAAGTGGGTATAATATATCTAGTACAATACAGTTAGCAAATCACAATTTATCCCAAGTCATTATTATACCATTAACAACCTCCTAGATAGTAAATTAAGATTTTAGAATCCAAGAAATACCTGACATAATCCTTTCCATTGGACCATGAACAGTTCCTTTCAATAATTCAACCTGTAACCGCAATGCGTCAGATTTTCTCATATAAAGAAGCAAAAGACATGCTGAAAAAACCCATTTCCATTGTTCACATTGCCACGTTTAGTACTGACAATTTAGCAAGTCCAACCTGACGGGGAAAATCAACAATTACGGGACTGAAATTTTTGAAAATAAGGGCAGATTTCTTACATTTGCAGATGGGATTTTTGGAGTAATGTAGGAAAACCATTACGATTGAAGTACAGAAGAGAAGAAGCTGCTTATCGAAAAGGGTTTAACCGTACGCTGGAAGTGCGCTGAATATCGACAGTGGTCCGGGCCTTGGATTTTTCGGTGTCCCGAGGCTAAGAGGAAAAGGGTGACAAAAATTAAGGAATCAACACACGAATGAAGAGGGCAAACGAATGAAGAGAACCAAAGCCTAACCTGGGTATGGCGAAATGCGACGACGCCGGAGATGAAGAAGGCACGACGCAGTGAAGTAGATGGTTGCTGGTGTTTTGTGGGTAAATTGTAATGGGTAAATCGTAGACAAAACAAGAAGAAAAAATGGCTAGGGATTCAGGAGTTTTAAAACTGACTTGCGGCGTTTAACAATACAAACGCCACTAATGTCTAACCAATTGCGGCGTTTTTAATTAAAAACGCCACGTTTGTTAAAAACAATTACGGCGTTTACAGAAAAACGCCACTATATATAATTTTTTTGCGGTGTTTTTTGTAAAAACGCCACTAATGTATGACCCTTTACGGCGTTTCTTGTAAAACGACACTAAAGTCTGACCCATTTGCAGCGTTTGTTACCAAAACGTCGGCTGGAATCGCGTGAGGGTCGTTGTTGTACCAGAGAAACCCTTTTAGAGAAGCAGTATTGAAATGATTTTAGGGATTGGGCAGGAGAAAAGTATGGAGCATATATTGACCCTTTTGCGTCATTTTTTAAACAAACGCACTGTAGTACATGATTTTGTGGCGTTTTTATAAAATGCCACGATAAACAACATATTGCGGCGTTTTTCCTACAAACGCCGCTAAATTATTACTCTATTACTGCATTTTTTGCACAAACGCCACTATAAACAATACTATTGTGGCGTTTATTTAATAAACGTAACTAAATTACTAATCTATACCGTCATTTTTTGAACAAACGCCACTATAAAAAACATTATCGTGGCGTTTGTACAAAAATGCCGCTACATTACCACTCTATTTCGGTGTTTGTTGAAAAAACGCCACTATAAACAACTCAATTGCGGCGTTTGAGCTAAAAACGCCGCTAAATTACCACTCTATTACGACGTTTGTTTATAAAACGCTGCTAAGGTATGATTTTGTGGAGTTTGTATTGTAAACGTCACGACATACTTAAATTTTGTGGCGTTTTCCCTTAAAACGTCGCTAAAAACGCCGCTATAGAACACTTTTGTTGTAGTGAGGTAAATGTGTAGATGTTAAATTATATAGGTCAATGATTGGATCTCTACTTTATCTAACTGCAAGTAGATTGGACATTATGTTTAGTGTTTGCTTATGTGCAAGATTTCAATCATGCCCTAAGGAATCACATTTACTAGCTGTTAAGAGAATCTTTAGATACCTTAAGGACACTCCTAGTTTAGGACTTTGGTATCCTAGAGACTCTAGCTTTAGTTTGCATGCTTTTTCTGATGCAGATTATGGAGGATGAAAATTAGATAGGAAAAGCACCTCCGGTACTTGCCAATTCCTTGGGAATATGCTAATTTCTTGGTTTTCAAAGAAACAAAATTGTGTTGCATTATCTACCACTGAAGCCGAATACATTTCAGCTGGTAGTTGTTGTGCATAAGTTTTATGGATGAAACAACAACTTTTTGATTATGGAATTGAAGTAGGTACCATTCCTATCAAGTGTGACAATACTAGTGCTATTTGTCTCACTAAAAATCCCATCCAACACTCTAGAACTAAGCACATTGAAATAAGACATCACTTCATTAGAGACCATGTCACTAAGGAAGATGTAGTTCTAGAATTTGTTGATACTTTGCACCAATTAGCGGATATCTTTACAAAACCCTTAGACAAGGAAAGATTTTGGACACTTAGGAGAGAATTAGGTTTGACCAACCTATCTTCACTTAGTGTTTAAAATAATTTTAGCACTTTTAATAATAAATGAAAAATTCTTATAATAGTAATTTTTGATTGCATTCATTGCTATTAGTTAGGGGGAGTTTATGATTCTTAATGAAAAATTAATTTTATGTTCAAATATCGTTTAAAGATTAGTTTAATTATTTGAACATGAATAATTTTCAATATATGAGTTGCCAATACCACTAGAGGAAATTAATTTAGCATTTTGAGTGTTTAAAATCGGATTTTAGTATTTTGGTGCAGAGGGAATCGATCCCCCCATGAGGGAACCGATTCCCCCTTTGAAGGGGAACCGATTCCCCCCACAGGGGAATCGATACCCCCTAGGGTTCTGGTTATACACGGGCAGAACCCTTATTTTTGTTCAAAACCCTTTTCTCTCTTCCGCCGTTCCCTCTCAACTCTCTCCCTATCTCCATTCTTGCCTCAAATCATCGATTTTAATCGGAATTCACTTCAAATATCATCTCCTAAACTTGCAATCATCATTAAAGTCGTGCAAACAACATCAAAATCCACTCAATCTCATCCTTCAAGGTAAAATTTTCTAAACTCTCTATTTTATTGATTTTGAACATAAGACTTGTTTTAATTAGTTCTAGGATGAACTTTAGATCGGGCATTGATTGTTTAGTGATTAGAAACTAGATATTACAACCAATTTCATCAAAAACACAAGAATTTTCCAATTTTTTTTAAATTTTCGAAATTAAAAAAATGTTAATTTTCAAATTATTGTGTTTTGATTAAATTATGTTGTTGTTATGAAAACTATACATATATTGTTTCTCAAAACCATATTTTTAAAAAGTTTTTCAAAAACTTTGCCCATTAGGATTGATTTAGAGAACCTTGAAATATTGAGGAATCAATTGAGTTTTGGGATTTATTGAATTGCATACATGTGTTTTCTAAATAGCAGGTTATCAATTCTATTCCGATTTCCTAAACCATGTCCAATCCTAAACGTGCTAGGTCTTCATCTAGTCGTTCACACCGTCAACCAAATCCACCTCCAAATCCTCCACCTATTCCAATTTTTAATCCTAATCCTATTGATCCTAATTTGACTATTCAAAATTCGTGTTTCAATCATCCTGGTCCTAGAAATCATCGTTTTTGGTATTACCAATATTTCGACTCTTACAAAATCCGGGAAGAACGTATTCCTTCTCGTTAAGCTAAGTTAGCTATCAATTTTAAATATCTTCCTCTTTTACAAGAGTGGAAATTTGATAAACTCTTTGACCTTGAACCCATCGTTTACCATCAACTTGTTCGTATTTTCTATTCTAATGCCGTTTGAGTTAAAAACCAAACTGAAACTGAAACCATAGGAATTCGTTCCTACCTTCTAGGACAATTCTTATATATTGACTCGGCTTACATAGCCAATACATTCGGATTAGATAATGATGGGATTTCAAATGAAAAACAGGTTTTAGGATCTCGTTATAAAAGAAGGGATAGTGCAAGTGTCCTAGACCTTCATGAACGTTTTCTTCATCTAATGATTTCTTGGTAGTTTCGACCATCCGAAGGTCGTTATTCTACTCTTAGAGCCTTAGATCTTTGGTGGTTACATTGTTTCGAAAACAATATTAAAATCAACCTACCTCAGATTATTTTTGCTGAAATTATTGAAACCGTAAATCTTGTTCCTAACAAAAAACTCTGTTCATCTCTTGTTTACGGTTGCATTTTGAGTAATCTGTTTTCCAAAGCTGGGCTTAGAGTCGGTCTAGATGTCGTTTTTCCCCTTAAGAAACAAATTAACCTTCTTTCCTTAACGAGAGCGGGATGGATTAAGGATAAGGAAACCGGTGAATGGGTTTGATCTTCTGCAAATACTCCGGGAGCTAGTTCTTCACAAGCTCCACCCGAAGCTGACGAAGATCTCGAGCTTGAGCAATTAATGCGAGATATCGATGAAGATGAAGATGAACCTGAGCAGACCGAGGAGTAGCCCGAAGAGCAAGCACAACAAACGCATCCAATGCCTCCATATTTCCAATCCTTTATGGAGACATTCGATTTTAGATACGCTACATGGATTCACGCTTTACTTCTATAGAGTCCCATTTATCCACAATGGGAGCTCAACAATTAGAAATTCTTCGGGAAATGCGTGCAAATAATGAAGCAACCAACGTACGTATTAATGACCTCACTAACGAAATGGCCGCTATGCGAGCTCGTTTTCCTCCTCCTGATCCGGATATGTGATTCAATATTTTGCTTTGAACTCCAAACTTGTTGTTTTAACATTTTGAATATTTTGGAATGTTTGAATTTATGGATTGATTGACTTTGAATTTGTTTGGATTTATGAATGGTTAGAAATTATCTATTTGGTGTGATTAAATTTATTCATTATTGCGTCATTTACTTCATGATTAGATATATGACCAATTTTGCCATTTCACATTAATTATGAATATTGATTATGAAACTAATGGCTAACGTTTCTCTTGCTTGTGATCTTAGCAGCTTATATTATATATAATCAATTGACTAAATGATTTCAAAACCTTGTTTAAATTTTTTAAAATGTCTTTTTGATTTAACAAAAAGGGGGAGAAGTGTTAAAGTGTTTTTAAATGATAAATGAGAAGTGTTAAAGTAAGGGGGAGTGTTAAAGTAAGGGGGAGTGTTAAAGTAAGGGGGAGTAATTTCAAAACTTGATTTCAAAATCTTAAAATTACTAAAATGTTTTGTTATATCAAAAAGGGGGAGATTATTGAAAACATTTTGATATTTCGATATAACAAATTAAGTTAAATGAATTTTAAGATTTTCCAAATGATTTTCCAAGTATATTCGATAGAATTATTCGAATATCAGAACATTACTCCAAATCTTTCAAAGATCATTTTTAATCCTTACTCAAAGTGTAAAATTAAGTTTTAATCTTAAAACAATTTCAAAATAATTTTACAAAGTATTTCGAACATTTCAAAGCCAAAAATTCCAGATTGCTCAGAGGGAACTGATTCCCCCTTAAGGGGGTACCAATTCCCCCATGAATGGTTTGGCTCCGAGAATTCCAGTATGCTCGGAGGGAACCGATTCCCCCCCAGGGGGTACCGATTCCCCCTTGTATAACGGTCAAAATATTTGAATTTTACACTTAGGGAACCGATTCTCCATAGGGGGTACCGATTCCCCCCACGCTCCAAACTGTTTTATTAATTGTTTTCACACTAAAACGGCTATATGATCTTCACTAATCATTCCCAACGTTCAGAAGTGATTCAAGGTGTATTTAAACAAGTTCTGAAGCCTTTGAAAGATAAGAAATCATAGAGAAACAAGAGAGAAAGCATCAAACACCAAGTTTGTGCAAATCAAGCCAATTTTCCTTTCAATATTCATTTTGCTTTCAAGAACACCATTTGTGCTCATTTGTAATTATCTTTGAGTGTTCTTTTCTTGTTCTAGAATTGTGCAAACATCTTACCTTGTGAGGTTTACCTTGTGAGGTTTTCCTTGTAAGTTTGCAAATTTGTAATCTTCTCTTTGGGAAAGAGTGTTCTCAAGAATTGGGGTATATTCTTGAGGGTGTTGTAAGGTTATCTCTTTGGCCTCAAAAGAAAAAACAAATTAGTGAATTTGTTGGAAAATCCTTAGTGTGAATAGCTAAGGTAGTGGACGTAGACTTTGATTGAGAAAGTCGAACCACTCTAAATCGTTGTGCAATTACTTTCAATTTTTGTAAAAGCTCCACCAAATTTTTAATTGCCAATTCACCCCCCTCTTGGCCAATTCCGTCAATCGATTAACTTAACAACGTGTTTTGCCTCAGTGTGCTCAAACACTAGAAGATGTCGGGTTTGAAAGATGGTCAAGAGTACACCAACTTGGAGCAAGATATGGTTTCATGACGTCTAATAGTGCAGAATCAATCAACGCTCTAAGTCGTCATTCCCGAAAATTACCCATTACTATGTTAATGGAATTTTTTCGAGCCTCTTTTCAACAGTGGTACTACAAGAAAAGAAACCATGCAGGTATTATTTCTTTAAATTCGTAACTTATCATATAATTTACTAAGTATTATTTATTTAAATTTACAAGAACATTGGAACATCATGTTACACCATGGACTGAAAAAAAGATAACGAAATGTGTTGTGAAGTCAACGTCATGGAGAGTTGAACCATGTTCAAACACTTTGTTTGAAGTACTGGATAATAACTTAAATGGGCTTGTCGATCTAAATGCAAAGACGTGTAGTTGTATGAAATGACAAACATCTAGTTATCCGTGTGGCCATGTTATAAAAGTTACTCTTCATCTAAACCAAGATGATTCAAGCGCATATGCTATGGATTGCTACACTACAGAAGTATATTGACAGACTTATGCCGAGATTATCTACCCTATTCCACATCCTTTTGAGTGGGACATACCAGATGACTTACAAACAGTTTTTCCACCAGCCATGGACAGAAGGCTACTTGGCCGACCAAAAAGTCACGATCGTATACCGTCTAAGGGTGAAGAGAAGAAGAGATCGATGTGTAGTTGGTGTAAGGAAAGTGGTCATACAAGGTTGACATGTGGATCACCAGTGCCATCACAATCATCTTTTCCTCTACCAAAATATGGATCATCATCAAAATCCAAAGCTCATATGGTGTCAAACAAAAGGCAATCAAAATCGCAATCAAAATCAAAATCCCAATCACAACCGGCTTCACCTTTTAGGACTATTAAATTAGGTGATTTTTAAATGCAAACGTTATATTATGTGTATTTTATGTGTAAACTTTTAACATTTTCAGTTAGGCCCATGTATATTAGTAACTTGAGTTTGAACATTGTATGATTTGTTCAGTTGTTATCACTTATTACACATTCATTTGACTATCGCAACGCGAATATGACTATCGCAACGCGAATATGACTATCGCAACATGAATTTGAATATCGTAACAGGATAATCGCAATGCGAAAATGACTATCGCAACGCGAATTTGACTATCGCAACGGGATAATCGCAATGCGAAAATGACTATCGCAACGCGAAAATGACTATCGCAACGCGAATTTAACTATCGCAACGCGAATTTGACTATCGCAACGCGAAATGACTATCGTAACGCGAATTTGATTATCGCAACGGAAATTTGACTATCGCAACGAGAAAATTGCAAAGTGTATTAGACTATCGCAACGCGAATATGGTGCAGATTGAAATCAACAAATCAACTTTTACATTTCAATCAATTAAACAAGCACAAATAAGAATTATTTACACATCAATAATCAACTTTTAATCAATTAAACAAGCACAAATAAGAATTATTTACACATCAATTAAACAAATAAGAATTATTTACACATCAATTAAACAAATAAACTCTTATTATATTATTTTTCTCATCAATTAAACAAGTCAGACTTTTAAGAATCAATTACAATAAAAAAAGTGTACCCCAGACAGTTGTTTATGCACATCAATTTCACGCAGCTCACTTCAGGATTAACCTGCAGAAACCAAACATTTGCTCAAACAACACTTTCTACACATTTAAAACCAACAAACAACAAATTATATTGAATTCTAGGTACTTAACAACACTTGCATTTGACTTACCAATTGTTTATGGACACTTTCATAACGCGGATGCAGGTAGGAAGCGTCTCACATATATCGTTCTAGCCATAAAATGCCGAAACCACAAGCCTACTGTACCTCTATCTATCGGTGGGAGGTAGAAACTTTGTACTTCCTGTCGTCAAACGCTCCAAGCACATGCATACGAGAGGACCACAATCCTCTATGGCTTCTTACGTTTGTTGTGGTGCGGTCTCATCTCTGATAACTGTAATATTGAACTTCTTTGGCTTCTTGTTTCCAGAATAAGTCCAATAATTAATCGCATCCAAGAATTTAGCCAAATGAGAGCTCCATCCCTTAATAATATCTCTCAAATCAGATAATGATATATAATTTATCATGCTGTCATATACTATTATCTTCAGGGATGGAAATTGAAGCTCGACGAGAAACCAATGAGTACGTTCCAAAACAGGGATAAACACCTACAATCATAAGTAATAATTCAATTGCGCACTTATTTATAAACACCTTTAAAATATTTAAAAAATAAATACTAACCTTATTGACCTCCCACCATGCAGGATAAAGTTTAGCTTGTCCATTAGCCAACACATATGATTCCTGTCGTTGATTCTTCATGTGAACTACATGAAAAGATGTCGGCATAATTGTATATCGCGTATTTTTTTTATTTTTCTTGATTTTCCTTATTATTAGAAGACGTGACACCCATGCATCAATATGATGCTTACAAAAAAAGACATATATTAGTGAATTACATAAATTTTAAAAAATTAATCAAAATGAAATATAAGAAGAAAAATATAAGACTTACCCCCATCGAAATAGTCTTTGTCTTAAACCCCTAATAACACACCCCACAAGACCGATCAATCAATAAATGCATATCATCGTTGAGTTTGTATATGTCAGCGTAACACCCCTGGCTCCGCTCATGTAGATAAAAATCAACTGCGGTCTTAGCCCAAAGGGTATTATCCAGAATTGTTTCCGTTAGTTTTTTCCTCTCCACTTCATATGCCGGAATGGTACTGGCCGGTAACTTATACGAAAGCCAACAGTCATCCATCATGCCTGGCATGAGAGGGGGTTTCTCAATAATTCGATATAATATGCCGTGTGAATCGGACTCTATAATGTTGGGAGGGACCTCTTCAACAATGACAGGGGCCTCTTGAACGGTGGAGGGGACTCTTGAGGGATGATAGGGGCCTCTTGAACGATAGGAGAGGCCTCTTGAACGATGACAGGTGAGTCGGCTTCTTCTTACGGAGTCTTCGTACTATTGGGGTGAACGGAGACTTAATGGCACGTGCACGCCGTCTGATGCGTGAACCCCGTCGTACAAGAAAAACCTAATGTAAAGTATCCACCTTATCGGGCTGCTAAAAATAAATTAATACATAAAATCAGTAAATAAACAGACATGATATTAAACAGTGAAAACAAAGACAAATATGTTTCAAACTTGCACGGTATTCACCCAAGTCATTATTCTATCATAGTTCACAAAATGCATCAGATAACATTCCGGAAGTAAGCACTATATAAACATTTAAAAGGACAACATATAGGTTTAGTGCATGTTCAAGGATAACATAAAGGGTAGTAGTTTATTCTTCAAACTTAAATTTGCAACACTGTGAAGTTAGTATTTGTCTTTGTCTTTTGGTTGAAGTAATGCAATCCATTCAAGTTTCAATTTGCAGAAGAAGAATAGTTTCTGAAACTTAAAATCGCAACACGAAACTTAAAATTGCAACACAAAAATGATTATCGCAACGCGAATTTGACTATCGCAACGCGAATTTGACTATCGCAACGAGATAATCGCAACACGAAATGACTATCGCAACGAGAAAATCACAACGCGAAACCAAAATCGCTACGCGAAACTAAATTCGCGTTGCGATAGTCATTTTCGCATTGCGATTATCCCGTTGCGATAGTCAAATTCGCGTTGCGATAGTCATTTCCGCGTTGCGATAGTCGTTTTCACATTGCGATTATCCCTTTGCGATAGTCAAATTCACGTTGCGATAATATTTTCGTGTTGCGACTATTCTTCTTCTGCAAATTGAAACTTGAATGGATTGAATTACTTCAACCAAAAGACAAAGACAAATACTAACTTCACAGTGTTGCAAATTTAAGTTTGAAGAATAAACTACTACCGAATGAATTTACTAAGCAATCCAAAAGACAAATATGAATTTACTAACTTCAACCAAAAGACAAAACAAAGACAAATACTAAGTTATTTTAGAACTGTTTAGCAGTATTGGCAGCAACCGAATGAATTTACTAAGCAATCCAAGTGAAATGGTTAATCTAAGTGAAATTACGAGTAAATCAAGTTAAATGAAAATATTAAACTTACCTCATTGCGTAGAGTATGAACATCATTCTGCAACGATGCTACCATCTCACATAGAGCCGCTACCTCACCACGTAAAGTAGATACATCCTCACGCCATTCACCATTGTCATCGCGTAAAGTACTGACCTCCTCACGCAAGGCATTAACCTCATCACGTAACTCCCCTAACTCATCCCGTGGAGGTGGAGAACAGGGAGATAAATGTCGTGGCATCTTTTCCCGTTGCCTATCATGAGGTGTTGGTGGAGAAGAGGCTCGATGATGTGACAGAATAGGTGATGGCTCTCGTTGTAGAGGTGTATAGTGTGGTCGATCAGGTGATGGCTCTGGGTGAGGTGATGACTCTCGAAGTGGAGGCTTCTCATCATCCGTGCCATCAAAAAAACGCTTACTAGCTTGCCACCAATAAGTGGCAAGCTCAGCCTCCATGGGTGTCAGCCTCTGTAATGGAGTGTTGGCCTCCTCACAATATAAAAGCTCAAATAAAGTTAAACGTGTACTAGTAATAACTTGTTTATATATGGTAGTATTTGTGTTAACTTACATCATTTATTGTCGTATACCGTAGTAACTCTTCCCAAATCAACAGCCGTTGTTTCCTCTTCCAGGAAATAGCCTAGGAATATCATTTGAAGTTTTGAATGCATATGTCTGCATGTCGGGAAAAGCCTCAAATATCCAAATCTACAAACAATATAATACACAAACATTAGTAATTGTTAAAATAATTAATTATAATTTTGGAAACATTATATAGAAATTCTTACCTTAAAGGCCCAAATAAAACCTGACAAAGAATATTTGGAACCATCGCCACGCAAACTTTTGCGGTCATCAAAGGCAGACGACAACTTATTCCAGGTAGCTTTCCATAGATATGAACCCCACGGAAATAGGATCCATGCATTTAGGTCCTCTACCAATAATATTAGGTCCTTCGGAATAGGTTGTCTGCCCTCTCTGCCTAAAAAGCCGGCATGCAAAAGTATTAAAAGGCATACTCGGACAACATCGACGTCATCCATCCGAGTAAAACCATCTTTCTTATTAAATAATCTCGTCAAGTCATCGACGTGTAAATTCGGCTTTTCCATTGACAGGTCAGGAAAAACCCGGGATAACCATGATGGGTGGGTAATATGACTAGTGTATCGACCTACATCATCGTGTCCGAAGTGTAGACCAGTGATTAAGCAAAACTCCTCCCGCCCAAAACATGTATACGTCGGTGGAAAATGAAACCATATCTCTTCATTACCACGTTCTATACTCTCGGGTAGATCGCGTGTCATGGTCTGAAGCCACAAATGGGTCAACATAGCATCTCCACCCGATGTTGTACTTTCAGCCATGGCCCGAAGCAAGTATCCTCAAACAATTGTCTTTGTACAGGTGAAAGCTTCGACGCAATTGTAGTGACTAGGCTTATTTTATTCCTTAAGGTCAATTGAGCCGAAAAAAAGTTCTACAAAAACAATAAACATACCAAGTTAGATATACCAAAAACTACACTGTGAAGATATACCAAAAACAATAATAAACATAAAGCGTAATAGTTTATTCTTCAAACTTAATTTTGTAACACTGTAAATTTCGTATTTGTCTTTGTTTTTTGGTTGAAGTAATGCAATTCATTCAAGTTTTAATTTGCAGAAGAAGAATAGTTTCTGAAACTTAAAATCGCAACACGAAAATGAAAATCGCAACACGAAAATGATTATCGCAACGTGAATTTGACTATCGCAACGAGATAATCGCAATGCGAAATGGCTATCGCAACGTGAATTTTGTCATTGCGATTTTCATTTCACGTTGCGATTCTCGGTTTCAAATGGTCATTGTCTAAAATTGAAACTTGAATGAATTGCATTACTTCAACCAAAAGACAAAACAAAGACAAATACTAACTTCACAGGGTTAAAGACTAAACAGTAGCAGTATTGGCAGCAATCTATTATTGAAATTACCAGTAAACTTATCATTAATTTCAATATGAAAAACCTAATAATAATGCAAAAATTTCAAAATAAAAATAATTAAAAAAACTAACCTCGGTGGTTGATTTGGTTAATTTTCCATTTCTGATCATGAATGATTGTGAGGGTGGCTTGAGAGATGGAGATAGACGGATTTCACCAGAGATGGGGATGATTTCGTCGTAAATGGGGACGGATTTCGTCGGAGATGGGGACGGATGTCGCGTAGAGAGTGAGAGATGGAGATGTGACTGAGTTGTGATTTAGGGTTTTAGGTTAAGAGTTGCTATTACGGGTAAATATTCGTGTTTGGAATTTGAAAATAAAATACGCGTTGCGATACTAATGGCGCTTTGAAAATCGCATTGCGATTTTATATTATCACAACGCGATAGTCAGAATCTCTTTGCGATAGTTAGAATCGAGTTGCGAAAAGTGTTATCGCGTTGCGATTTACATATTCGCATTGTGATTTACATATTCGATTTACGATTATCTAAAATCGTAACGCGGATTTCAAAAATCGCAATGCGATGGTCAAAATCGCGTTGCGAATCTGGAAACTGAATTGCGATAATGGAGATCGAGTTGCGATTTAGAGATCGCATTGCGATTTTGTTGGTCATTTTGGCAAATCGTAAAAAAGTTGGTTAAAATCGTATATTATAAGGAATTTTCGGTCACTGAGGTTATTTTCTCTTGCTATTATTATTATGCCTCACTAAGTCTATGACTTAGCGTGTAAGCGATTTACACGTAGGTACGAAGAACCAAGATTAGCAGAAATAAAGTGGCAAAAACAACAACACTGCTAGAAGATCAGATCAAAAGTAATTAATAAAGTATGTATTTTGATTGTGTATAATATGTTGGCATGTAAGAAATGTAATAAGTTGTTAGTACTAGCGCTCTGATCGACTTTTCTAATGTTTTGAACGTATTTATGTAAAAGTAAATGTATAGTAATGAACGGTTAAATTTTTACGAGTTTTATGTACGTTTTACGGAAGTACTGTAGTAGTACTGTAGCAGGGGAATCGATTCCCTGTAGCAGGGTACCGATTCCCTATTTGCATTCTAGAAAATTTGTGTAATCGGTTACTGTTCACGGTACTATAGCCGATTGTTGTTCATACGTATTTTAATGTACACAAATATGTTTTTGCCTAAAATTTTATAATAAACATAATTCAATAATTTATTATAGTATTTTCTTAAAATAAGTTCAAATGTTTTGTTATTTTATAAGGAAAAATGTTTTAAAAAGGCAATGTGACATCTCGGACTCGTATTCGGATCGGGTACGGGTTGGGGTGTTACAATAATAAAGAAGCGTCATTTGGATCAATCGTAGCAATGTCAAATCTAACTCTAATAAATATGATAAACGAAAACAACAACCAAACGATCGAGAACTTGTCAAAATATAAAAGAAAACGTATTAAAAGGATAGAGAAAAACGTGTCATAAAAGTAAAGTTATTAAAAAAAACGATATAATAAAATAAAAGAAAATATTATCGTACTCTTTAAAAAAAATGAACTTTAACTAAATAATATGATTTAAACAATGTTAGCTAGTCATGCCTTCCTTCATCCTGACTCAGCAACCACCTAAGAAGTATAAAATAATTTATCTAAATTAATAAAATATTTATGAAACCAAGGTGGATGGAATAAAAATGGTTGTTATTTTATGGGTAAATTACAAATTTCATCACTAAATTTTACTCTCTCTTATTTTACTAACTTATGGAAAAAGGGACAGTCATTTTATTTCACTTAACTTAACTTAAAAAAATTTAATTTTCTCATTGAACTTAATAAATTAGATTTTTTTGTCACTGCGGCATTAAAAAGTTAACGGCTTTAAAACGATTCCATTTAAAAAAAATCATCAAAACAACGTTATTTTACATCTATATAACAGTTTATTTATAACACCGTTAGTGAAGAAAAGTTGAGTGACCAAGAAAACACAATATATTAAGTTCACTGGGGAAATTAAAAGATTTAAAGTGATTGAAATAGAAGAGAGAATAAAATTTAATTACCAAATTTATAATTTAATCTTATTTTATTATAATTGTATCAATCTAATCATGCATCCCAGGAAATTTGAATCTTTTTCAAATCATAATTCACAATGTTTTGCATATGCCATTTGTTGGGTTTATTTTATATTCTTAAATCCCAACCAATCTTTACCATGTTATGTATTTATTTTATAATTTAATTTAATTATTCAATTGTATTTTTTTTGAAATTTAGTGATATATTTGGTCAATGAACTATTTTATATGTTATTGGGTATAAAATCGATTCTAATTTTATAAATTTGGTTTAATTTATAGGGAAAAAATCAAATGAAGTTTGAATAGTAAAGTATGATTCATCAGTTCAAATAATTTAAAATTTTTATGTTGATTTTGACTCTGTCGAATACTCACTCTTAATTTTTCGTACCCCTACTTTCTCTTTTATTTTAAGTTTGTTTCTTTATCAAATTTGAATCGCTTGCTTCTCTATCACAATGAAATTATATACGCAAATTCAATTCTTACTTTTAACAACATTTTTTCCAACTGAGTCCTTCAATTTTTATTTTATTTATTTTATTTTTTTATTGTAATTATTTATAATTCAGTTCTCTAAATCCTTTATATTACACTCAATATTTTGTATTTTTAAATGGTATTTGATTTATTAAATAACATTACAATATGAAAAAGAATACATAGAAATATATATATATATATATATATATATATATATATATATATATATGGTTAATGAATGTTGTTAAAATAGAACGAATATGTATTATAATTTTGTAAATAATTATAATTAAACTTAAGTAAAAATTCAAACAATTCATTTCGACTCGATTTGGATTTCATAAACTCATCTCAACTCGAAAAAAATTCAAATAAAATTTAAATGATCAAATATGAATCAAATAGATCAATTAATCTAACTATCATTCTTTTTTTTTTCTTCCGATCTCAAGGTTTCGCCCTAACTAATTTGGATCGACTCGGGCCACTCATTTGGCTTTAGTGGGTAAGTCTCCAGCGAAGAATTTTTTACATACACAAAGACTCAAACTAAAAACATGCTTAATAATATTAAACTGCTTACCACTTAAACAAATTCCGTTAATAATCTAACTCCCATTTAACATATATATTATTTTGATTAAAATTATAATAAGACGAAAGTTTAATACTATAATCGGAACATGGTTGATAACTAATTTTGATGTTAATTATAGGAATAAAACATATTCTTTTTGTTCTAATTAAATATGACTAAACCATATCAAGAGTGTGTAAACTTGAACAATTTGGTCAAACTAAGCTTAAGATGAACCAATAAATGAGAGGGAAATGAATTGCGTCCTCTTTACTTAATTATATACTTTCCCACTGATTTTTATTTTATTTTTTAAATTTTCGATTTCTTTGGGGGAAAAAAAACTGGTCTTGTCGACGCCGGAGGAGACGACTTCGATAGACTACGTCATGGAGAAGGCTTCGGGGCCTCACTTCTCGGCCCTCCGTTCTCCGGCCGCCGCTTTTGTCGACGCCAACGCTCCTCGTCAACCTTTCTTCATTGGTATTCCTCACTTCACTTCCTCTTTAAAAAAACAAACAAAGTATTTTCTGATAAGCAGCTGAACATTCGCCTTTTTTTTTATTTGAAAAACCGAGAAAAGTTTGAATGCTTTTATGAATCAATAAAGAAATACGATTCTCAAATCTGAATATCTGTTGCTTGTCTCTAATTTTGTTTTTATTTTCTTCAAATTAAATAAACGTGCCAAAATTTGATCTGCATTAACTTCGCGACTGATGAAGCAGGTGTTTCGGGAGGTACAGCTTCTGGTAAAACGACTGTCTGTGACATGATCATCCAACAGCTCCACGATCACCGTGTTGTCCTTGTCAATCAGGTTCAAATTCGAGTGGATATTTTATAATCTGAACTGTAATTTATTAGATTATTAGTATACATTTTTCATTTTTTTGGATGTAGGATTCCTTTTATCGTGGTTTAAATACTGAAGAGTTAAAACGCGTCCACGAGTATAATTTTGATCATCCTGGTAAATTAGTTTGATGTTGTTTGCTGATTTTGCTGTCTTCTGCTATGTTGGATTTGGACGTTATTGTTTTGACTGTTCATTGTTTCTTTGCTTGTGTAGATGCTTTTGATACTGAGCAGCTTCTGGATTGTGTTCAGAAGCTTAAAAGTGGGTAAACTGTTCAGGTCCCGATTTATGATTTTAAGCAACATTGTCGATCTTCAGATAGTTTCCGACAGGTAGTTCGTAAGTTCATTTGTTCATTATTGAACTTTGCTTAACAATGCTGAACAAAGATACTTGCATTCAGTTAAAGAACTTGTAATAGTTATTTCAGGTGTTTTCTATTTTAGATGTAGTGCTTGCTTGTTCTTGCATTTACTTGCGTTTCTCCTTTTAGTCATTAAGCTCTTTATTGCATTTCAGAATATCCAAATATGTTGGTGATAATTCAATAAGCTGGCTACTTCTTTTAATCTATTTCCAGGTTAATGCTTCGGATGTCATAATTTTGGAAGGAATTCTTGTTTTCCATGACCAGCGTGTCAGGAACCTTATGAATATGAAGATTTTCGTTGATACGGGTTTGACCTCTTCTACCGAGTACCTTACCATTATAGATATGTCTACTTGTATTATTTAATGAAGAAGCTAGATTCGTTTTATTTACGTAACATAAGACATGCTATCATGCGTACCTCACGAGGTTAAACAACCTATAGCCGTTGCCAACTACTCAAAAGAGAAAAACTGTTAACTGTAAGAACTGATAGATTAAAATTAAGTATTTATCAAGCCGAAATGGAAACTCATGGACAAAACTAAGCTCAAAGTCAACTTGTGTATTAATTGACTAATTGTTGACTGCAAACTGTGTTAAATTGTATATAGCCATTGACCTGCCAGCCAATAGAAGAGGAAAGTTTAGCTCTTGGTTTTCTTTTCCCTTCTTTTTTTCTTCACAAAAGTCGACTCAATCAATTCAATGAAATTTGGGTTCTTAAATCCCCAGGATTGTCACCCTCAAATTTCGTAAGAATGCAATGGCCTCACCTAGTTAAATATGTTTGCATTTGTATTTCATTGCTTGTGCAGTAGTGCCTCTGTTGCCTTTTCCTATGACCATGTTTCTTCTTTTCTTGCTCTCATGGTTTCTTATGGTTCTTGGTTTTATTTCACAATTTGTTATAGATGCTGATGTGAGGCTTGCTCGTAGAATAAGACGAGATACAGTTGAGAGGGGTAGGGATGTAAACTCTGTTCTTGAACAAGTAAGCCTATGTATACCATATCTTCTTTTGTAATTTAATACTAGAAATTATTCCTGAAGTAGCGTAAATCTCTGGGGTGTAATTTAATACTTCCCGTGATATGCAGCTTGTTTAAGTTTACTTGCCTGGTAATTGATGTCATGGTGTATGTTTGTGTATCGGTTGTATTCAAACACTGAAATGAATATCTGGAAGAATAAATGGGCTTGAATTTGAGACAGAATATGTTCTCATTCTCACGCATCCATTAAACGCTTATGGAGAGATTTTTTTTATTAGTATGTCTCACATTTAAGTATTTAAACATTTTAATGACGATGTTGCAATATTCTGTTGTTTTTGCAGTATGCAAAGTTTGTCAAGCCAGCATTTGATGATTTTGTTCTCCCATCAAAGAAGTATGCTGATGTCATCATCCCCCGAGGAGGTGATAATCATGTTGCAATTGATTTGATTGTGCAACATTTCCGCACTAAGCTTGGGGAGCATGATCTCTGCAAAATTTATCTGAATGTGTATGTAATTCAGTCAACCTTTCAGGTAAATCTCATGCTTGATCTCTGTCCTATTTCTTTTACAAATTGTTTGCTCATGTAGAGTAATACATATATCTGGTAAGATATATTCATTCGTAGCTTTTTCATGTGCCATGTACCCTAAAATGTTCTGGTAAACTATCAGTTTGCAGTATTGAAAGAAAGCTATCACACTTATTGTAGTTTGAGCTTCATGATTGGCAAAAATAACGCTACTACTTTAAAGTTATTCCCAACATTTTTTAATCTAGCGTGCATGGATCTTTCTTTTTCCTTAATTATTATGGTGCAGATTAGAGGAATGCATACTCTGATTAGAGACCGGGATATTTCTAAGCACGATTTTGTCTTCTATTCAGATCGGCTTATTCGTCTGGTACCTTCTTTTATATCTTGTGAATGAACCGTGTTCTGTTTTTCTGCAAGTGTTTTCCAAATGCAATATATTCCTGATTTTGTTGCATTTGAATTAGGTGGTGGAGCATGGTCTTGGACATTTGCCTTTCACCGAGAAGCAAGTAATAACACCTACAGGTGAGAAAACTTCCAGTTCTCCTTTCTGAGCATCTGCAATTGGAGATGTTCAAAAGGAAAATGATGAATTTTTCTTAAGCTTAAGATTTATCATTGAAAACAGTTAATATTCTGCTTATGTTTGAAACTTGCTGCTATTTCTTTTCAGCATCTGTTTATTCCGGGGTTGATTTTTGCAAAAAACTGTGTGGTGTTTCCATTATTAGAAGGTGAGCTTTCAATCAGGTATCAAATTGGTCGGTTTTGTTATTTTACATTGGACCTTGTTTAGTCAAAATCTGGGGTATCGGGCGATCGACGGTTACATCTGGTAAAATTCTGATGAATGCTCAGTTGTTTTTTCCTGTATTTACTAACAAGTTTTTTTATATTATTTTATTACAGTGGTGAAAGCATGGAAAACGCGTTACGTGCATGTTGCAAAGGAATAAAAATTGGAAAGTTTCTGATCCACCGTGACGGAGATGATGGAAAACAGGTTAAAAATGTTATTTGGATCTTTATGCTGTTAGTTACTTCATATAAAATCAATCTAATCATTAGTACGCTTTCTTCAAAACTTTTAGCTTATATATGAGAAGCTTCCCAAGGATATTTCTGAACGACATGCCTCCTCCTGGATCCGGTGCTCGGTACAGGTAAGTTTGTTCCTCTTCTAGAAGCTATGTCCGAAAGAAAGTTGTCTCGAAACTTTTCCACGTCCTTTTTCTTCTTTGGTTAGCTTCAGGGGATCAAAAATTGGGCTATCAAGTTTAAGAATATTGCGTGGAAATGCATGTAGAGCTACTTTGCAACCTTCAATAATCTATTGATTTCTGCAAAACCATAATGTCAACTCTTCTTGTAGGGAATTCTGCGAGCCATGCCATTGAACTACTGTTACGGAAAGGAGTTCCGGAATCTCACATCATATTCCTGAACCTCATCTCTGTAAGTTTTCAGCATTGTTGGGTGCATATACTATGTTGCAACTCTTCCTATGCAATGACCCTGATCCTCTGTTTTTCTTTTTCCTAAAGGCACCTGAAGGAATCCATTGTGTCTGCAAACGGTTCCCATCCTTGAAAATCGTCACTTCAGAGATTGATGTTGCACTAAATGAGGAGCTCCGTGTAGTACCAGGGATGGGTGAGTTCGGAGATCGTTACTTTGGCACCGATGACTGATCCACCGTTGTCAGCAAGTTCCGATTAACCAGGTATCGTATGGACCGGTTGTTCAGTATGTAACATTCCGAAATACATATAGAAGCTACAGAGTAGGACCGTCGGGACAGAAGTCTTATGTCGAAGTGAACTTTCTTTTGCCTTAAATGCTCAATTCGTGAACTTGCGGATAAAAGAATGGTCAAACAAAGTGAAGTCGTCGTCGTAAATGGCGTAGAACGTTATGAATACCAATTTCATGGGGTTGATTTTGGACAAATTTATTTATTTTCATCTGTTTACCAGTAGAATCCATAGATTAAATGTGAAATAACTAATGAATTTGGCGACTATAACGTTATAAAATGATAACATAAATGACCAAAACATTACTTTTTTTAAAATTTGGTGAACAAAAATGAATGTTTATAAAATGAAAGTGACCATTGGAATAATTTACCCTTAACTATATGTTTTGAAAGATAAGAATTATATATATATATTGACTTTCCGATTTTAACAGTTTAATTATTACCATTCCTATCTTTTGGTCAATTATAGCAATTACCAAACCTACCAAAATTATCAATAAACTTAATCATATTATCTTCGAACAAAAAAGAAAGAAAAATCCCCGCTGGAACAATTTATGGGAAATATATGAAAATTACTAATATTAAATAAGAAGAAAAAATGGAAAATTAATTAATTAATTGGTCAGCAAAAATGGATGATTATGATTCTTCATATGAACATGGCATAATAACAAAATTAGTCCATAATGTTTATCAAAATGGTTATTTTGCTCCCTATTCTATTTTTTTGAAGCATTTTAATTCCCAACGTTTCATCTTGGGGCAAAAAGCTCCGTTTATAGATGAAAACTATTAGTTAACATACGATTAACGCTCCAAAATAGAAGTATTTTTTAACATAAAATAAAATTTTTGAGGGTTAAAAAGCCCTAGAAAAAAATGAGGGACAAAGTAATTATTCTGTTAAATGTTAAGGGTATTTTTACCCTTAAATGAAACGTTGGGGGCTCCAAAAATAGAATAGGGAGCAAAACGACGAATATGATAAACATTATGTCTATAAACATTATTGCATACAAATAATATTTTTGAAAAACTTGTTTCATTGTCATTAAGAGAAGGATGAAAAAGTCAAGGAGGATTTCAAGGCTGCCATGTTGTCTCATTGTCTCTTTGATGTTCTTCATCTTCATCTGCTTCATTTTCCATCACTTTTCCGATCATCCAAACTCTCAATCTCTTGTCGTCTCCAAGCCAACGCTTCCCAATTCACAGCATGTAAGAAATATCCTTCTAACGTGTAAGAAATTCTGTTTCTTTTAATGTCTGTTTGCGTTTTTTCATTAGGATTTGGAAAGGAAAACTCTGCTGCGAGCAGCACTAAGGAAAGCATCGATGATCGATAGAACAGTCATTCTGACGGTCGTCAATGAAACTTGGGCGAAACCGGCATCGATCCTTGACCTCTTCCTTGAAAGCTTCCGAATCGGAGAAGGAACGGAACGTCTTTTAAACCATCTGCTTATCGTTGCCGAAGATAGCCGAGCATTCCAGTACTGTAACTCTAAGCATCCCCATTGTTTCAAACTCGAAAACTTGACGAAGAAACTCACCAAGACACCACCAGGAACACAAGGGAGCCTCATGTTTAGTCCAACCAGACTGATTTTGCTAACCCAAGTTATCGAATTCGGTTACAATGTCGTCTTCACCGTAAGTTTTTTTTTTGCAGTTTAAGACAATTTGAGACCATGTTAGATTCAATTCAGGCTTACTTAACTATTGTTGCAGAATGCAGACGTAATGTGGCTGAGGAATCCGTTAAGTAAACTTGTGCCTAATTCCGATTTGTCGATCGGATGCGAGCTTTATCCGATCGATGCTAAAACATTCGGAATCAAAGGAGACGGGGGATTCTTTCATCTCAAAGCAAACGCAAGGACTTTCGAATTCATCAGAACATGCAACTTGAACAGGGTTCTGTACCCTGATGATTCTGAACACCAATCCCTCTGCAAAATTTCCGAAAAAGGAGAATACATCGGCCTCATCGGAGTCGAAGTTTCGTATTTCAATGAGGAGAAATTCGGTAGACTTTGTCTGCCATGTGATTTGAAGCAGATACTTACGGTACAAGCAAACTGCTGTGAGAACATTGATAGCAAGATCCATGATATGAAGCTTGTGCTCGATGACTGGAGGAACTTCGTACAACTGTCTGCGAATAATGTTAGCTCGAAACAGACACCGTCGTCGTGGAGAGCTCCGGAGAAATGTATCACCGGGATAGATTCTGCTGTCGTGTAAGCCGACGAGGTACGCTGATGGATCGGATCTAATAGCTTGTCGGATGGACAAGACATTACCTGAGTTTTATGAGCTTGAATGTTGAATGTCTTTTACATCACATATACTAACAAATTCACAATGTTATTTAGCGAACACGTAAAGAATAAGTTAGGGGGGATGAATATGGATGAACACAACATTCGATAAATACTTTTTAAATTGTTTGTATAACATTCGTTTATATTTATTTATTGAGTTAAATAAACAAATGTAAACAAATTTTTTATGTTTATTTATTAATAATATTTTCTTTTTTAAAATATTAAAATAATACATCCTCAATTTATTATATTTGAATTAAATTCATTAATTTAGATGTACATACTTATTACCAATATAAGTAAGTGTTTATTTTTAGGTACTAAGATAATGTGAGATGTATATATTTATGTCGGTGTAAATATGTACTTATTTTTAAATATCAGAATAGTGGGAGATGTGTATACATCAATATAAATGTGTTTATTTCTAGCTATCATGATAGCGAGGTATGTACATATTTATATTGATGTAATGTAAATATGTGTTTAATATACTTACATTAACGTAGATATATACATCTAAATTAACGATTTGAAATTTAAATATTAAAATATAGAAATAATATCTCTATTTATTTTTATATTTGAATTGTAACTCATTACATTAGATGTACATACTTACAATGATGCAAGTGTATTTTTTATTTTTTAGTATTAGGATAGTGAGAGATGTCAATATATATGTACATTTTCATAAATATGTTGACAAATGCTAAATAAATTGAATTCAAACACATCAAATATTAAACGAATCGAACTTGAACATAATATTAAAAATTTAAACAAACATAAATCAAACATAAATAACTTCAAAATCAAACAAACAAACATAAACACAACTTGACTCATATGGGTCCGGTTCATTTACACCATAGGGATGAACATTTTATTTCATTTACTCGTATATTGACATAGCGATTCAAGTGGCAGGGTCCATCCGAATGCAAATTACAAGAGGGAAAATCCCCATAGAATCAAAGATAAAAAGATTTGGCAAAATGGGTTCATCAAGGAAGGTCTCCATCAGGCATGTCCCAGTTATCATCATCATCCTCATCCTTCTTCTTCGCAGATTCCTCCTGCTTGCTCTGTTGCGAGTATCTTGCTTGTGGACGTCTGCTCATAACAGGCAGGAGCGGATGAAGAAGAATTTTGTGTTAGGGGACGAATTTGAACTTATAAAATTTTAGAAAATAAAAACAATTTTAATAAAAATATATGATAATTTTAAATGTTCGATACGACTGACATCCCGCCTCTGCATAGGTACATCCCTTATAGCAAGCGAAAAAAAAACTGCCATCACTAATAATTTTCAATCGTATATAGTAGTGTAATATTTTTTTACGAATTTCTTTCTAAAATCTAAGCACTCTCTCTTGGTCTCGTACTATTCATCGTCTTCAACTCATCAGTCTCTTTAAGTGTGACCCGTCAATTTTCTGTCGTGAATGAACCGTTTATAACCGTCACAACTCAAATTTTATCTTAATAGATTGATTTAAGATCGTTAATCGTTCCGATAACTATAACATGAAGCGAAGGGGCAAAAGCTTTACCTTCTACGGTTACGTTTAGCAGCCTCGCGTGATTTACGTTTCTTCTCATCTTGCTTGTTCTCATGGTACTGTCTTCTCTTGCACTCTTGAATCACACCAGCTCTCATCACCTCTCTTCTGAACCTGTTGAGCAACCTTTCTTCGGGCTCGTTTTCATCCACGATGACCTGAACATTATATCCTGATTTGAAGAAAAGGGTGTTTGCATATGCAAGAGAAGGGCATATAACAGAAGGGAGTTCAGTGGATGCTGAAGGAGATTGATGATCCTCTTGAGCTGACAGTGAAAGCTGAGTGTTTTTGGGTTTATGGGATGAGAGTGAAAGGTTGTTCAGAGTTTGTGGTGGTGGCGACGGTGGTGGTGGTGGTGGTAGAGGAATGGAAGGCGAAAGGAAGGAGATGAAGTTTGAAAGAGAGAGCCAAGTGGCCATTGTTACGGATTGGTTTTGACTTCTTTTTCCAGTTTGTGGATAAGGGATTTTATTGGCTTTTCCTTTCTGTTTTATCGTATAAGAAAGAGTTAATTGCATCATATTTTCTCAAAGTATGACTTTTATTTTAAATTGGTCTCTATACTTTTAAATATTTTAATTTCATCACAAAACTATTACTCAAACTTTTGAACATTTCAATTTCATCCCCAAAACTATGGCATTCATTCTAAATTAGTCTTTAAACTTTTTGAACATTCCAGTTTCATCCTAGACTATATGTATATAATAATCACATCCATCTTTAATAAAATCGTTAGGCAAAGTTTTATTATATAATTGGAAAAAATAGGTTAAATTATTGTTGAAACTAATTATATTTTGGTGAATTTGGGGATGAAATTGGCATATTCAAAAGTTTGTGATGAATTTAAAAAGAGTGCCATAGTTTAAGGATGAAATTAGAATATTCAACGGTTTAAGCGTTAACCTAAAATGAGAGTCATATTTTGATGATGCTATTAGAATATTAAAAACTTTAAGATTAATTTAAAATGATAGTTATAATGTGGCGACATATGATATAATTAACTCTATAAGAAAAGATTAAATGGCTTCATTTAGGTTAAATTGGTTGATCCAAAATGCTTTGGGCTTTCTTCCATTTGGGTCAGAAATATCAAAGGTTAAATTTTCTTATTAGTCATTGTATTATGGATAAGTTGTAGGTCTAATTATATTCTTTAATTTGAGTAGCTTTAGTCCCCATGCATTTTAAATATTAAAATTTTAGGTTCACTACTATATAGAGTAAAATCTCTATAAATCAATAATTTCAGGACCACATAATTTTATTAATTAAAAATATATTAATTAATCAATAAATTAATAATTTATTAATTTCAAGAGATCTTTTTCGATTCAACGATCTACATTATTCTTAATGAATAAAACATATACATTGTATTAACTAATTGAATGATGTTAATGTACAATGTGACTAATTAAATATAATATACTCCTAAAAAAAGAGTTTATTGTAGTACGCAGTACTAATTAATACTTAATATAAATTCATGTATGGTGAAGAAATCAACAACTATACAAACAACATCAAACATTCCTAATTAGTCATCAAAATCAACCAACCATGGCTTCACATCTAAAATGTGTCCAAAAATCAACCATGACATATCGAATACGTAAAGTATTATATGAGTATAAGAGAGATCACCCTACATGCACTCAAAACTACTTGCAACAATGGATTGGTGTAAATTTTCATTTGAAAGATAATTAAGACACAATATTGAACACACTCAAGCGGTCATCTAAATACCTTTAAGCTAACTTAGAAAAAGGAGGAGATACCAAGTGACACAAACATGCAAAATATCCAAAGATAGAGAATGTTCTTATTAGTGGTTTCTCCAATACCACGAACGTGTAAAAATGTTCGGAGAATTAATTTTGGAGAAGATAAAAGACAAGATGAAACTTCTATATCCTCAACAACCTCTGAGTCGCATAAATTTTCAGATTAAAACCTACCCAACTTAAAACCTAACCCGATTTTTAAGATAAGCAACTAATTGATTTTTATATTATTTTTTAGATTGAATATTTTTTATCCTAAATTGAACTCGGCCTTATCCTTTAAAAAAACTTGATTCATATCCATTTTTAAAAAAAAATTAATCCTATAAGATGAAATCAAATTAAAATTCATTAAATTTGAATCAATATTTATTCATAATCATAACTCCAATATTATCCATTATGTCATGTTTTGACATTCCACTTAATAATTCAATACATTACAAAAACTGTATGTGTCACTATTTCACATCACAAAGGCGACCTGATAATCTTTTTTTCTCAATTTAATATTTAATTTGGTATATTAACATTATCATATTGTTTCATTTGATACGTATCTTTTAAAATATATTTTACATTCTTTTGGAAAATAAAAAAGATAAGATAAGATATGTAAACAATTTTTAATTGTAGGGAAATTTTTACTGAGCTCGTCGATTATGAAAAAACATAAAATATTTATATAATTTAAAAAATAATATATTGATAATTTTTAATAAAAATTAAAGGTAGATGAATACGATGCACTGATTAATAAAACTGAAATGATAATAAAAATTATTCTTAATATTATATTTTTAATTTTATCTTAATTTTCAAAAGTAATTATTAATATTATGATATTTTACCAATTTAATCCCTCTTCAATTAAATTAATACCATTAATAAATATAACTAATTTAAAAAACTAAAATATTGTCTTTTTCTTTTTCTTTTTCATCACCACTTCCTCATCATCGACAAAATCAATTAAATGGGATGTTGGAGAAAAAGATGGCTCGTATAAAATGAGACGAAATATTTTATGAGATGAGATTATTATTACAGTGTCGGGAAAGACGCACAGATCATCTAACATCTTCCCCATATTTTATGTAATTAGATTATCAAGACTAGCAAAATAACAAAGAAAAGAAATATTGTGATCACCGTGTATTTCTGAAGACATTATGCATCCGACGTCTTCTTAAAGACGCATTATACTCTCAGCCAAAATATTTTACAACGTCCAATTTTATCGATTTTACCCCACCATTAAATTATAATTGAGCATTAACCATTAGAAACATGATGGGCCCAAATTCCATCTAATCATATTTTCAATTCTAACCTTTTAAAAATAGGATTAGATTTATATATATATATATATATATATATATTATTTAAGGAATAATTTTTTATTTTTGCCAATTTGATTAACGCAATAGAAAAGGAAAAACATATCTTTCTAAATAAGTGATCATTTTGTAATTTTTTATAGTCATGAGATCTAACAAAATATATTATATAATCATGGTACTATTTATGTATTTTACCCAAAAATAAGACGTAAGCCCATTTTCTTCTATAATAATATCTTTTGAACTAATTGCCTTCGTCAATCTAGTGATCTCTTCTTTATTATTCCACTGTATAGCACACCAAAGATCAGCATTCCCACAATGTCGAACAACAAGCTAGAATGCAAAGTAGATGTAGACACCCATTTTATCCAGGTTTTAATTATTATTAGGGTAAAGTATAGTAATGGTCATTAAACTTTTTTAAAGCTTTCATTTAGGTCCCCAACTTTTAAAACTTGAAATACAGTCCTCCCACATTTAGTTCATTTGTAATATGGTCCCCCGCTGTTACACTACCGTTACTACGTTTGCAATATGGTCACTTAACTTTTCAAGCACTTGCATTTAGGTCCCCCAACTTTTAAAACTTACAACACAGTCCTCAATTTCATTCTAAACCCCAAATTCTTTTTCGATCTCGAATTTCCCTTTTCGCTTCTCTCTTCTCTCTTCTCATTTCTATCGTAATTTTCAGTCGGGGATGCATGGGAAATTCTAATCTAACTTTGAATTATGTGGAGGTGTTGACTTGAATAAGGTTCCATTGAGAAAAGACCCGACCAAGGGACTATCGGGACCATCAACGATTCAAGGTGTAATGTTAGATACATGTAATCTCAGGTGAAGCATAGATGTTCGATGAAATGCTTGTGATAAAAAATGGGGTTAGAAATGCAGAGTTGACAAATACTACTAATATGAACCAAGTATCATTGTTGAAAGTCACCAACAAAGCTAGAATTATTTTGTATAAATGATATATAATAATTTCTTCGTTTGATCCTCGTGGTTAAAGATTTTCCAACAAATGATCAAATATAATGAAATCCCAAACAACACATTCACCTCTCAGTCTCTTTCGCTCACATGCACTCTCGTTTGGTTTTTGTTCTTTAATTTTCCGCCATATAAAATTGTAAAACCAAGTTGTGCTCTATCTTTCATCTTTTTATTTACAAAGGAAAAAGGAAGGAAGAATTGCTGGAATGCAACATTGATTGCGTTTATTTCTTAGTTTCTCCCCCTCACTTGCAAGAAGGTATTTATTTTCTCTTTTGTGCTATCCGGAAGTAAGTTTTTCCTCTTTCGCACTTTTCCATTTTCAGCTCGCATTGTGTGTGTTTTGTTGAAATTTTTATGTTTCTAGAACTGCATGTCAATGATCTGGATATTCAATGTTAGTTTTGAACCAAAACAATCTAATTTTATTTCTTTCTTCTTAATCAAAACTTTTAGTACTCCTTATGAAAGATATTCAGTCCATCATAATAGAAGTGAAAGAGGGTCCTATGCTAATTTTTTTTTATCTTCTTGTTTGGTTTTTCTTTAAATCAGGGAATTGGTTGTGAGTATCGACATAGTGAAATCGCCAGACTCAATTCGAGAGACTGCTAGTACTCATTTACTAGGAATTGTATTGATCCGACCTATGGATTTTGACATCCTGTGAGCTTGTATTCTTTTTAATAAGTTCATGTTGATAATGAGACTGATATATCGTGAACGAATTGGATTTTTTACATGTTTTGGAAAATTTACAGTTAAATTGTATTAAATTATAGCTTTAGAAGACAATTCTACATGCACGCAAATCGAAAGGCATCATGACAGGATAGTATATTTGGAGCAGCTACTTGACCCTGTCATGATGCCTTTCGAGTTGCGAAAGAGACTGAGAGGTGAATGCGTTGTTTGGAATTTCATTATATTTGATCATCTGTTGGAAAATCTTTAACCACAAGGATTAAACGAAGAAATTATTATATGCCATTTATACAAAATAATTACATCTTTGTTGGTGACTTTCAACAATGATACTTAATTCATCTTAGTAGTATTTGTCAACTCTGCATTTCTAACCCTATTGTTTTTCACAAGCATTTCATCGAACATCTATGCTTCACCTGAGATGACATTTATCTAACATTACACCTTGAATCGTTGATGGTCCCGATAGTCCCTTTGTCGGGTTTTTCTCTCAATAGACCCTTATTCAAGTAAACACCTCAACATAATTTAAAGTTAGATTAGAATTTCCCATGCATCCCCGACTGAAAAGTTACGCTAGAAATGAGAAGAGAGAAGCAAAAAGGAAATTTGAGATCGAAAAGTAATTTAGGGTTTAGAATAAAATTAAGGAATGTGTTGCAAGTTTTAAAAGTTGGGGGACCTAAATGAAAGTCCCTTAAAGGTTTAGTGATCATATTTTAAACGTACTAACGGCAGTGTAACGGTGGGGGACCAAATTGCAAACGAACTAAATGTTGGAGGGCTGTATTGCAAGTTTTAAAAGTTAGGGGACCTAAATGAAAGCTTTAGAAAAGTTCAGTGACCATTACTATATTTTACCCTTATTATTGTTATATTATTATTATTATTATTATTATTATTTTATTTCTATTATTTTTATAGGGTTTACAAGTCCAATTTGGGGCCCAATTACAAGAGGCCAACCGACCTAATCCAAGTGACCCAACAAGCCCAACATTGGAAAACCCTAGCCCAAGTGATTTTAGGGTTTTTTAAAACCCTAGTCATCAACAGTAGCAGTTGTTACCGATCACTCTCGCCGCCACTACCAACCAAAACTCCAAGTCGAGCTGAAAAACCACGCCGCCAGTCACATCACCTCCCCTATTCAACCATCAACCAAATCAACTAACCAAATCAAATAAATAATAAAAATAAAAACTTAATCTTGGGAAATTTGACAACCCTAATTTTTTGAAGTCGTAACTACTAACCGAACCACTCTACTATGGTTTGAAAAAAAGAAATCAGAGAAAAAAAGAGAAAAAAAACATAAAGAAAAGAAACGAAAAGTAAAGAAAAAAGAGACCTTACCTCTGTCTTCACCTCACCAGCAATGAAGGAACCTGCCAAGCATAAACAAGTAACTCATTTTGTTTATTTCGAGTTACGGTTTGGGGGAGTTTTAGGGTGTAAAGGTTTTGGGTTAGGGGTCAAGGAGGTTAAGGGGTTATGTTTTTGGTATTTTATAGTGGGTTGGCCCTTTATCGGGGTGGCGTACGGTGGTGGCCACGAACGTGGCCACCGAATGAGTTTTTTGTTTTGAACAAAGAAAAAATGAAAATGAAAAAGAGAGTTTGAGAGAGAAATGGCTGAAAAGAATATAAAATAAGGGCCAGGGTTTCCACAAATCCTATAATGGGGTATTTATATTAATCCCAAAATGAAGTAGTTTTGGGATTAGGGGTTTTGAACCTTTTGTGAGTGGGATAATCCCTTTTCTAGCTTTCCTAATGCTATAAAGTTTCATTTTAGTCACTAGAAATTCTTGTTATATTGCTCCAAAGTTTAGTTTAATGCAATTTAGTCCTCAATTTGAGGCTTTTAATGTTTTGAAATTTGTCCTTTTATTTTACGCACCTTATTTTTTTATCTCAGATGATTTGTCATTCTATTTTTTATTTGTTTTACATTTGATGTCTAATTTTACATGTTTATATTTTAGTCCATGATGTATATTTGGGTTATTTATGTTTCTAATATTATATTTTGAGTTTTTTGCATTGTTGATCTTTACTACTTTAGTGGCACTTTATATTTTTAATTATTATAATTTGATCCTTATGCTTTTTCATTATTTTAATTGAGCCTTTTTAATACGTGCATATCTATATATTTAGGAAATACCTTATACTATATGTATATTTATTTCATTTATTTTAATTTTATATACATATATATGTGAGTATTTTGCACTTTTTAGATACAATATAATTATTTCTAACCTAAGTTATATATATATATATATATATATAGATATATAGATATGTAACATCCCAAAATACGGGTTAGTGATTAACTTATAAAACTTCAGAGTTTGGTGATCGAAGTAGGATATTTGAATAGTTTAATGATTTGTTCAGAAATATTTCCTAAAAGTTATTAGTAATTATCAAAAAGAATTAAAGGGCAAAATGGTCATTTAGCATGAAAGATATTTTCCCCAATAATATGAATAAATCACGTGGAGGTGGGGGAAAGAGTTATCTGAAAACTCTTTCTTCTTCCTTTTTTCTTCTCCCAACCGTGGAAGCTAGGCAAAGGTAAGTGTTTTCTGAGTTGTTGATTATTTGTTAAATTAAAGGTTAGGTTTTGATCATTAGATGATAATTAAGCTTAAGGAAAACTTAAGTTGTCTTATAATCAAAAGATGAAGAAGTTATAAGAGATTTAAGAAAACGAGTTTTTATATGAAATCATGGAAAAGAGTTGATAAGTTGAATTTGAAGTTAAATTTGACTTGTTATCATGATAATTAATGGATATGAAGTGTTAGAATTGTATTTAGAACATATTGAAATTTGAGTATGATTCTTGAATTACATATGAGGGATAGAATTTTTAAGTTATAGATGATTTTCATGGATATAAGTTGGTTTAAGTAATGGTAGTTGAGTTTAATGATATGATAGGGGTTTAAAAAAGAAGAATTAAGTGAAGAATTGATGATTTTCGGGCTTAAAGTACAATTTCTGGGCAGAGGGAACTGATACTTATGAAGGGGAATCGATTCCCCTTCTTGAACGAAAAATTTCCAGTATGTTCAGGGGGTATCGATTCCCCCTGGGGGGGAATCGATTCCCTCTAAAGGAAAAATGAAATTTGGTTCAATAATCTGGCTTAAGTTGTTAACTTTATGTTTAAGGTTTAGGCTTCTGATAGTTGTTTTGAAATGTTATATTTATGTAGATATTGAGCCTAAACAAGCTCTGGAATAATCAAGGGATTAGAATTGATTCAAATCAAACAAGGCTAAGGTGAGTGCAATTTTAATTGTACTTATATTATTGAACGAACATTGGCTTGCGATGAGTCAGTGATGAAGTTACTATGGTAAGAAGTGACTCCTAAAATGTTATTTGATTGGTGATTCTTATATGTGCATGAATACATGAAATGAGTATAGGTTATTATATATGTTACATAATATGCATATGTGATATATGCTATGAGACATGACCAGTGTGAAATGAGATAAGCTATATGACTATATGAAATTATATATGAATATGCAATATGTGATACATGTGATATGATATGAAATGACATATGAATATGTAATACGTGATACATGTGATATGATATGAAATACATGGTTACACATACATGTGGTATGTGATAGAAGAGAAAGAACAAGTGATGAGAAATGTATTCATAATAAATTCCCATAGTATATGATACGAGAGTTATAGGTATAATTGGCATGCCAAGAGTTGAGGGTTACATATGTCCTATAGGACATATGATAGGTCTTACGGGACACAGATTACATCCTTCGAGATGACAGGTCCTTCGAGACACAGATGACATCCTTCGGGATGATAGGTCCTTCGGGACATTTATACGAGCTGTGGTGACAGCATATGTGTGCACAACCTCAGTGTACTCGTATACCTCTATTCTCAATAATATACATGGGCAATACAATTGAAAGATAAATTAAAGTGAAAGTGGCACAAGAAGGTAAGTTTTACATGTGCATGACATGCTTACATATGTTATCGTGTAATAGATACATGCATATTGAAATGTCATGATCAAATGAGAAGAATGCATATTCATGAATTTATTGTTAAATGTTTATTTATTGCCTCACTAAGTCTATGACTTAGTGTGTAAGTGATTTACACGTAGGTATCAAGAAACGAGAAGAGCAAGAATAGAAGTGGCAAGGACAATATTATTACTAAAAGATCAGATCAGAAGTAATCGACAAAGTATGTATTTTGGTGTGTATAGAGTGTTGGCATGTAATGAGTCGTTAATTACGAGTACTCTGATGGAGTTTTTATTTTGTGGTCATTTTTATGTAAATTAACGTATTCTGCTTTAAACAAAGTTTTAAATTTCTCTGTTTTTCAAAAGAGTCAAAGTTTGAAAAGTCAATGTGACACCTCAGACTTGTATTCGAGTCGGGTACGGGTTGGGGTGTTACAATATATATATATATATATATATATGCAAATAGATATGAAAACTTAGAATTTTTTTATGCATAACTTTTTAGGAATTTTAAATTCATACATATGTGCTATATTATTAATCTTTTCTTTCCAAGTATAATATAATTTAATAAAAATATTTTATGTATATATTAATTGTATTATTATTTTTATGCATGTTATGCATGTAAATACGTAATTAGATGCATATAGGTCTAGGTTTTTATTTTAATTAATTTGCATGGTATCCTCATAAGCATTTCTTGATTTGATCAAAAAAATTTGATTAAAGGATTATCCGTTTATTTGGAGAATAAGGGAAGTGATTGTCTTAAAGAATAAGAGGTCGTTTTCAATATTCTTAAAATAAAAAAGTATCCTACCATGTGAAACTAATAAAATTATTTACATTCAAATTTGGGATTGAGAAAAAGATTATGTTCTTTTAATTAAATTCATCGAGAAAAGATTGTTAGATCGAATCTAAGGTCCCATCTTGATGTATTTAAATAATCGAACATCCTTATTCTCATTAATGGTTAATAAAATAATTAATTAATTGTATTTGTTTGATATATGTTTGCATTTTTTGTTTTATTTTTGTATATATTTAATGGGATCTCAAAATAAATAGCACTCGAATTAATATTGAATTTTAGGATGAAAATAATAATATTTATTTATTTCGATTGGAGTAATAAATGACTGCTTTAAGGCATGAGAGGTCATTTCTTCTCAATAAGAAATAATTAAATATTACCATTTTCCTTCTTAAAATTCAAAGAAAATGTTTTAAAAAGAAAACCTTTATTTACTTTGCTTTATTTTATTGTTATTTATGCATTTAAATTTGGAATTAATAATGAGCTTTAGAATGGAATTATAATATTTTCTTTTTTTTCGATTGAAGTAGGAATTGACTGCTTTAAGACATAAGAGGTTGATTCTTCTCGATAGAAAATAATTAAATATTATTTTGTTTCATCCTAAAGTTCAAAGAATATTGTTTAAAATGAGTCTTAAATTAAATTAAATTAAACTCGAATTCATAAAATTCATTGTAAAGATAACTAATTAATTGACTAAGTACCGATTTAGGGCGTTGTGGAGATGCTAATCCTTCCCCATGCATAACCGACTCTCGAACTCAATTTTTTGGTAATGCATACTGTAAAATTGTTGTTTTAATTAAACTTAAATTTTATTAAAATGACAAAACATTTTGGGTGCCCAATCACACCCTAATCAAATATTGGTGGCGACTCCTCGAACCATGTTTTATTATTAAAAGGAAATACCAAATTATTTGAGACGAGATCTTTTAAAAATTACTTTAAAAAATGAAATTTGTTTTTTAAAGAAAAAAAATCATTTCGATAGCTTGACGACTCTGCTGGGGACTTTTTTGGGAGGGTCAAGCCGTTAGTCAATTAATTAATTGTCTTTGCAATGAAAATTACATGTTCGTTCTAATTTAGTTTTTGATCTCTTGTTTGGTTTGATTAAGTTTTATGTTTATAATTTGATTAACCAGTAAATAGTTGTACTAATTTGTTTGCTGATGTTTTCAGATTAAATAAATGTTCAAGAATTTGAGAACTTTGTTTTGTGTTGTTTATATTGTTTTCGCTTTTCCTCACACACTGTACAACTACATTTGCATAACATGAGCCAAAACCCCGATCCGTCCAATTTAGGTAGGAGTGAGAAACTACTCCTTCTTGTGGTTTTCATCTCCGTATGGGATAGTTGATCGCTCTCGGGGTTCACGCCTTTTGGTCATCGTGATGGTTTTCACCTCCGTGTGTATATATAAAGAGGTGTGTCCCCTCAAATTGAAGTCGATCCGAAAGTCTGTGATGGGATAATATTGAGGGTCTGTTAGCCAAAAGCCGACAAGGATAATTCGATAACCTTTTACTTTAGAGCTGAACCCAGCATATAGTGAACCTAAAACCAGAACATAGGAAGAGCCTAACCCCAAACCTTAAAAATCCCATGAGGAGAAGTACACAAGGAAAAACTCTTTTGAGTCTTTTAATTTTGTAGTTTAATTTTGTTTTGTTAAATAAATGTATGAGAACTAGAGATAATGTTGTTAGGTTCATTTTTTCAAAAGAGCATGTGAACTCGATGACATGAGATTAGGATTTATATGTTGAACAAAGAATGGGGGTAGAAAACATGTCGGGGTAGAACTGTTATAAAAGCATGTCAAGGTAGATACCATGTTGGGTAGGATTTTTTTCATAAATATTTTTCTGCTTTTTTGGTTAAGTGGTATTAACAATTTTTTTTGTTTTATCTTATTTTTTATGTCTTTTGTTTACATTTGCATTTTCACATCATAACCAAACAATGTGTTAATTTGCAAGTGATTGATCAAATCAGAAGGTTTTCATATTGAAAAAAAAAAGTTTCATAACTAGGTAGTCAAATCCGTAAGGGCGGTGACTTACAAACAAATTTGATCGACAAGAGAAGAGCTCAAAGTTGATCAAAGACTCCTAAATGAACAAATATCGATATGGTACCAAATAGTTAGAGGCTAGTTGAGTCAAGAATGAGGAGATCCTTCACGAGATATTAAGGTCGCTTTTCTCTTGGAGAATCCCACGGAAATGAAGGTCTAGAGATCCAACACTTTGAGAAGTCCAACATCGACTATCAAGACAACATCAAATCGTGAGAAAGGCCTAGATAAATTAAATGAAGAAAATGAAGCTCGTCTATCTAGTGTAAGAAGGACTTATGGTCTAATGAAGGTTGTTCTATGGTGGCCATTTTTGGAATTAACACCTTATGCATTTGCATTTGCATTCTTGTTTTGCATTAGCTTATTATTATTTTTATTTTTTATTCTTGTCATTTTGTTATCTTATTTGTACTAACTTGTTTTTATGTTACTTTTCTTTTTGCTTGCATCACATGATCATGACATAATCAAAAGGTGTTGATTTGTGAGTGGTCATCAGAGTAAAAAGTTTTAATGATGCACAAAGAGTTTCATGATCATGACACAACTAGGGAATGGCATCTTGAGGAAGCTCTGAGAATAGTTGAAAGCTATGCACCCAAATATTGTATGTCCGATGAAGAGAAAAATGAGATAAGAGAGATGAAAGAGTAAATGTCTAAGATGATGGATAAAATAGTTGTTTTGGCCAAAGGGAAAGACACTTCTGCAAAAGAAAGGAAGAAGCTAGATTAAAACAATCTCACGATATCAAATACACAAAGGACTACTTGAGAACAAGTTTATCCTAACCAATATGAGAAATCACGCACAATCACCATTCATATCAACAAGTTTTCTGGAGACACCAAGGAAATGGTGACAACTATAGAAGTTCAGAAAGGTGAAAATAAGTTGTGCAATCAAAACTCGTTGGTATTCGAGAGTATACTCCCAATAACAGGGGAAATAAACCTGAAGACTCCAGTTTAATCTAAGCCCAAAGGTGGCTCTCATTTTGATTTTATCCTTATATCATATAAGGGGTTGTATGATAAGATTTTAGAAGCTCAAGAGGTGGCCTTGCATTATGTGAAACCTTGGCAACCTCCATATCCAAATTGGTATGACGTCAAGGTTCGTTGTGAATATCATGCCGGAGCTCAAGGACATTTCATTGAGAATTTAACCGCCTTTAAGCATCGAGTCCAACATCTTATGGATCATGGAGTATTAGAGTTCAAGATGAAAGGTTAACTTAGTTTGGTAACTAATTGTCCTGATAAGATGGAGCCAAAAGTGTTCAAAGGTAAGGGTATCAATGGGGACATCCAGGAGGAAAAATGTTGGCTAAATTACAAAGCTCAAGTGAATCGTTTGAGGATTAAAAATGATAAACTAAATAGAGAGATGGAAGCCATGCATAATGGTTTTCAAAGGATAAGTCAAGCCTTTAAAAATTTTGGTATAAGAAATGCCCCAGAGGAGTGGGCAAAATGGGTCACTAAACTGAAAAATGATATTGAACAATGGAGAAAAGAATTGTAAGGTGCATGAAGGTCAAGCCAATAAGTTCTCTTACGATTTATAGATTGCAGAAAAAGGTGCAATACAACCGTTAAAGATTTGGAAAGATGTCAAGCTGAAAATCAGATGTTGAATATGTCCATAGCCAATATGGAAGCTTCATATCAGCACCACAAGCGTGAGAATGATGCTGATCTAGAAGCCATTAGGGCCAAGAACAAGACATTGATGAAGTTTGTAGATGATTATGGAGATCTTGTACGAGAACTTCGTAACCACATAGACTTTCTTACAAGAAAAAATAAACAACATTATGTACAGCTCCGAGAATGGACAAATAAGATAGAGGAAAAAAATGACGTCATGAAAGAAGCTATGATACAAGCAAGCAATGTGGCTCCCAATTTGGTTGATTTAGCTGGCTTTGTAAGAGAATTCAAGCTGGTTGACAACTCAACACCCGAGCATGAGTGGAAGTTAACTTGGCTTTTGAAGGAGATAGCGAAGTTATGAGTTAAAGTTATCCCTTATATGTAAAGTTTGTTTGATTTACCAAAATCTTTGTGTTCAATGAAAGTTATTTGAAGACGGTCACTCTGGAATGACACATTTTATATACATGCATTTGTATCACATTTGTTTATTTAAGCATTTTTACATGCATTAGTTTAAAAACATGAAAATAATTTATGGAGGGTTATGTGACAGTAATACCAAGATCATTCATTCATACTACTTCCTCAACATCATGAACAAATAAATGGAAACAATAGAGCAATCTCATAAGGGATCACGAGATCGGTTGCAAGAGTAGTTGACCGAGTTACAACAAGATATTAGGAATCAAACATCTAGTTCTCTATAAGATTTATCAAACCAAATGATCCAGGAGATGGCAACCAAGGCTGCTGATATAGAGAAAATAGTTGCTAAAGGATATCAGTGTTGTCAGAATAATGCATCGAGAATGGAAACCTACCCCAGAGCATCCCACTCAAACCTAGGGAAGAGTCTCATTAATCATAAGTAGTCTGAAGATAAATTCAAACGGTTGAAGAAAGAAATTGGAGCTATAAAAAGATGGCACCGATTGTCCCCTAATTCATCTGAAAATGTTTAGTAGAAAGATGGAAGTGTATTTAAATGATGACAATCTGTTGATTCATTACTTCCATGATAGTCTTATTGGGCCAGTTGTAGTATGGTATAACCGTTTGAAGATAGATCATATCAAGATGTGGGTCAATCTAGCTGATGTCTTTTTGGGGCAACATCGATATGTTAAAGGCTTAGTCCCAAAATGTCAAGATCTTCAAAGAATAAGGATGAAAGCTACTGAAAGCTATAAAAAATATGACCTAAGATGGAGAGGGGTGACAACACAAGTTTAGCCTCCCATGTTAGAAGAATAAATATCATACATGTTTCGTAATTCTCTTCCAACCCCTTTCTTTGAGTTAATGCTGGCAGATTCAACAAAAGACTTTGAGAATATTGTGACATATGGGGAGTTAATTGAAAATAAAATCAGGAAAGGAAACTTGAAATCCACTTCCAAAAGCCCAACTGATCAAGAAACAAAAGCTGATAAGGTAAATAAACGTCACGTCCAGAGCCCCACAACCACAAAAGAAAAAGAGAAGCTAGTCGTTTGAACCGACCAAAGAAAGTCTCACGATCGAGAAGTACTTTGAAGGTGTTCAAAACTTCTATCTCAGATCTGTACCCCCATTTGATTAAAGGTTAATACCTAACATCGAAGCCAACGAAAGTGCCACTAAACCCTTCTGCCTACAACTATGATCAAGATATTGTCTGTGATTTCCACTTGAGGGTATTTCGGTATTCTACGGGGAATTGTAGGTCATTGTTAAAGAAGATAGAAATGCTTGTTGAAAATGAAATATGTTGCAGCCGCCTTTTAGGTAGGCCCAGAATTGGGCTTCGAGTTGAATAAAAACGTTAGAGCCGCCACCAATCATTTAAAAACAATGTTTAGGTTGATCGGACACCATCTTACCTGATCTGCGTTTTACCAGAAATATGTCAGATTTGGGAGTCGGTTACAGTCAAGGAATGATTAACACACTTGAATTGATCTTTCGGTACCATTTAATTTGTCGTTTGTCTTAATTGCGAAAAATTGAAATTTAAATTGAAATTTAAAGTTTCGATTCAAATCACTCACCTTTGATTGGTTAAAGTTGTCCCTAAAAATTCAAGATAAATATTAAATGGTGAAATATATAAATAAAAATAAATAAATAAAAACAAACAAATAAAGGTAAATATAATTACGAATATAATAAAAACGAAATAATAAATAAATAAGAAGAAGAAAAAAAAGGTTAAATTTTGTAAGTAAAAAAATGTTAAGAAAAAAATGTTAATAAAATAAAAAACACTGAAAAATAAATAAATACATAAATAGATAAAAATCAAAAGATCAAATTGAATTAAATTGGAATTTATGGATTGAAATTAATGTTAAAAATGAACTGCAAGAGAAAAAAAATAAAATTAGGGAGTTAATTCACAAAATATAAAAATTAAAAATAATGATTAAATTGAAAATTCAGAGGCAAAATTGAAACAGATGACCAAAATGAATTACACTTCAAAGCTGGAGGGACTGCAAAAATAATTTAATTAATTTCTAATTACACACAGGTCCCTTGGTTATAAATAGCCCCAAACCAAAAAATTATCATTTGAAACCAAAACCGAAAAAAACTCTTCCTCCCAAAAAAAGTTATCCCCTCTTCAACTGGCCCCGATAGTCGACCACTGACCGTCGTTCCACCGCCACTTCTTCTCAACGCCCTAAACCCAAAACTGAGACCCAAAACTCCTAAAAAAGCTTTGAACGGTATAGATCTACACCTAAACTTTCGGGTTTTACCTTTTAAATCTGGCGACTCTTGGTTTATCGGCGTGCTTGGCTCCTCTCGGTTCTCACGAGCAAAATGAGGCTTTGCTCCCTTTATGATTATATGCTTTCTGTCTTTATGGTTTCGAGTACTTTTTGTATGATTTGCATTTTTGTTGTGAGATCCCTTTGTGGTACGATGCTCTATGTGGTTCGATCTTGTTGTTTTTTTTGTGGTGTGTTGTGTTTCGTGGTTTTTGTATAATGTCATTGTATGATGTGTCTTTGATTGTTCCTTCGGTGGTTTTTTGTGTTCCGCTCTGATTCCTTTGCTTGGCCTCACCGGGGCTTTTATAGCCCCGATTTTGGTCATTTTGAGCCATGAAAGGAGTGGAGTTCGTGGTTTTTTGTGGGTTGACCGAAAACCCCGGGATGGTGCAGTCCCAGGTTCTTCGGCCGGACATTAGATTGGAATTCTGATGGCGTGTGGCTTCTTGCGCTGCACCATGAAGCACCCTTCCTCTTTATGAAACCCTATTTTCCTTTGGGTTGAACTGGATTTACTAGGACAGGCTACGGATTGTTTTGGACCCGGACTCTTATTGGACCTTAAAAAATCAGAAACAAATATTAATAAGATAATAAATAATAATAAATATTAAATAAAAAATCATTTTTAAAACTATATATTATATATGTTTTTAAAAATTGTTTTCAAAACATATAATATATGTATTTTCAAAAATTATTTTTACAACTATATAATATATATTTTCAAAATATTTTCAAAACTATATATTATATACATTTTCAAAAATATTTTCAAAACTATATATTATATATGTTTTCAAAATATTTTTAAAAAACTATAAATTATATATATATATATTTAAAATATTTTCAAAAACTATATATTATATATATGTTTTCAAAATATTTTTAAAAACTATATATTATATATATGTTTTCAAAATATTTTTAAAAACTATATTATATATATATATATATGTTTTCAAAATATTTTCAAAACTATATAATATATATATTCCAAAAATGTTTTCAAAACTATATATTATATATATTTTCAAAATACTTTCAAAACTATATAATATATTTTTTTGAAAATCAATTTTTTTAAAAGTATATATTATACGTTTAAAAAATTGAAAACATTAACATATAAAAAAAACTCTGGACGAAAACAAGTGTCTACAAAATGTTGCACAAGAATTGGTGGAGCAGTGGATGACGAACTCAAGTGGGGCATCAAAGCACAATATGTAGCACTCGATTGAGTCAAGTGCCACTGCATTAGATGAGTAACGGGGCATCCTAATTAGGAAGAGATCATTTCATCCCTCATGAAGCTCTATTCCATTTGTATTGTCTTGTTTGAGTTTTTTTTGTTATTTCTTTCTTTATTTACCTAAATATTTTGTAAATATGTTTGGTGATTAACTTATGCTAATTTTTAAGGTTATGAGCAATGAATCAAATTTTTAATCTGTTAGTTCTTTGAGTATCAAATGAATTAAAGATTCTTTTAAGTTTTCAAGAATTATAGATCTTTGGCAAGTGGCAAAATTAGACCTTTCATATCCCGTCCAAAGCCAAAAGCACAATTACTCGATTTTTTACCTTAAAATAATTCATGGTCACTACCAAAACCAAATTTTGACACTACATCTATTTGAGGCACTCAAATTCATACCCTTACCTCTCTTTAAGGCAATAAAGTCATGCCCACATCTTTTCAGACACAAAATCCTCTTTTTTACGCCAATAAAATATGAAGGTCTTAAGTGTAAAACTTTCATTTGTTCGTGAATCTTCCTGCAAGAAGAGATGAGATGGGGCATCCTAGATTAAGTTTTTGAAGATAATATCAAACAATCAGGGCATACTCAAAGCAAGCATAAGAAGAAATAAAAAGAATGATTGAAACAATTCTATCATGAATTAATTACATTGTTTTCATGTAAATAAAAGTTAATCTTGAATATTCATCCCCCTGAGGATACCTTTTTTTCACAAGGACTTCTGTGTATGAAATGATGAACATATTTCTTTCAATATCCATTCACAAAAAGAGAAAAATATATATCCCTTGTTGTCCCCATTTGAGCCTGAATTATTTACCTTCTGATTCAACCTTAACCAAAGATCACCCTCCACACTGGGGGCAAAAGTGAAGGAAATCTGCTCGCAGGAGTGAAGACCATCAATTCATGTAAATTGAGAAATAACAAGGAACCATAAGGTAGATCAAATGCAAAATACGGAGATCAAATCCAGTTGAGAACAATGAAAGAAGTTACAAATATGAGAAATAAATAGAACAAGAAGGTGCTCAAAGCATTTGAAGTCCTAAACTCATCCAATAAATTCATATTCAAGACAAAAAAAAAAGAGAAAATATAGAAAAAGAGAAGAAGGAGAAGAAGAAGAATAAGAAAGAGAAAAGATAGAAAAATAGAAAAAAGATAGGAAAAAAGAAGAAAATAGGAAAAAAGAAAAAAAATAAAGAAAATAGAACAAGTATTTCAAGATGAGCGACTTATTGAGCCTCGAGCCACAAGGTTAATTAAGTGCAATCGTTTCAAAGATCCAGATTCAACAAGAAGAGCGAGAAATACCGAAGATATAGGAAAATATAGATGAACTCTAGGGTGAAAACCCAAAAATAGGCAGTTTAGAGGATCCAAAAAGAATGAAAATAAAAGAAAATGGCAAGCAGATTCAAATTGAAAGAGACAAGATTGAAGGCATCAAAATGAATTGATCATTGGTTCAATCGCCTTTAAACATTTGTTTGGGCCTATTATCCCTTTTTTCGTAATCGTGAACTGTAGCCTACATTATGTACCTAAAAAGTCCATTCTAATCATACATGGAGTTCTAACCAGAAGAGACTATCTTCAGATTTTATTTCGTCTCTCAAGATTATTATTTTTTTATTTTCTATTCTTTTCGCAAAAGGTTTTCTAAAATTTTTAATACATGATAGGAAAAATGACAAAGGGAGGTTCAAAACTTAAAATTTTGAATAACGTCTTGAAGCAAATGAGGATTCGAGTTGAAAACTTGAAAAGGTAACTCAAATATTAAATTGAGTAACTACGACATAAGAGCCGGTCTTACAAATCTCTTGATGAAGCACCCCACATCCCAAATGTGTTCTTGAGAGTTTTGAACTGGTGAGTATCTCTAGAAGATGAACATAGGAACCACTTCCTCAAGTCAGTAAACACCAAAGAACCATATATGTTATAATAAAAAGGCCAACCTGAGAGACCTTACCTTTCCAGAATCAACCTAGACCTCAAATTTGATACTTGTCAAATGACTATAATTCTTAAAGAATCAAAAGAGCAATTGACTTGTTTGATATTTAATGAACTCTTGTTTATAATTTGTTTCAATTGCGAGCCCATTGTATGAGGCACCGGTTTTCGAAAATTCTTCATCAAACATTTTCACATTTTGAAAAATTTTAAAAAAAGAAAAACATTTTCAAACAGGATAATCTCTCCAGAATGAAAGAGGTTCTTGAAAATGATGAGACTTGTTCTTCCTCAAATGAAGAAGTGAGAGGGAAAAATAAGAGCCAAAGCAAGAAGAATAAACGACATAGGAGAAATGAAAGCATTCTTCATTTTTTTTGAAGCAATAAAGTTTGAAAGATCAAAAGACTCAAGAAAAAAACTTCTCATACTTTGTTGTGACATCATCAACATCAGTAGTATATTATGAAGCAGGAAATCACCTTAATAAGAAGTGCTTGTGATTTTTTATAAAGATTGAAAATTTGACACCCGAATAGGGATGAGTCATGAAAGTATCCACATTGGGGCATGACCAAAGACCCAAATCATGTTGAGATAACAAGGTTCAGACTGAAAAGACATTGAGAATGAGCCTCAAAACTTGGAGTGGCAGGTGTAGAACATGGATTTGTGAAGAGCTTACCTTGTAGAGCAAACCAGTCGAGCATCAATGTAGAGTTCTAAAAAAACAATTGTAAGCCAATGACATAAAGGGGCATCAAAGTCATATTTTTTTACTACAGTAAGAATTCAAGAAATGAAACATTTCTTCTAAGACTTTAATGCAGAAAAGAGAAAAAGAAGACACAAAGACAAGATGATTAAATGGCTCTTAAAAAATGCAAGCTTGAAATTTTTAGTTGCTACACTGATATATGAGTAAACCCTAGAGAAGAGTGATCAAGTGGAAGAAGACTGAGTTCTCCATTTTAGAATTAAAGGAAAGTTGAATCATCATTTTTGCATTCATGAGAACATCATTTACATAAAAGAAAATGCATTACATTGCATTCACATTTCACACATAAACATATGGTTTTTACAGATCTTCCAATAAAAAAAGAAGATTCATGATGTCAAAATCTCATCAGGTGAAAGCTAGAATTCAAACCTCGAATACAAGAAAACATGTTTAGAGAGGCAGAACCTGAAGAACAGGAGAGCCCAATCCATAAAAGAAGCATTACTTTGAAATGGGGTATGTTACCTGACCATTAAGTTGTTTTTATAATTTGAAAAGTAAGAAAACGATTTCCAAAGTTTCTTACTTAATAAGTCCTTTGGGCCATCAATAAGTCTTTCGAGTATGATGTTTAAATCCTTCAGGTCATTTGTAAGCCTTTCAAGCAAGATGATAAGTCATTCGGGCAATCTATAAGACCTTTGGGCATGATGTTTTCACGTGATTTTTGAAAATTGAGAAAGTGATTTCCAAAGTTTATCGTTTAAATCTTTTCTGAAAATTGATTTTTTTTAAAAGTAAGAAAACGATTTCCAAAATTGCTTACTTAGTAAGTCCTTCGGGCCATCAGTAAGTCTTTCGAGCATGATGCTTAAATTCTTTGGGTCATCTGTTGGTCTTTCGAGCAAGATGATAAGTCATTCAGGCCACCTATAAGACCTTTGGGCAAGTTACTTTCATATGATGATTTGAAAAATGAAAAAATGATTTTCAAAGTTTCTCATTCAATATTTTTAGAAAATTAAAATTATGAAAAGTAAGAAAGTGATTTCCAAAGTTTCTTACTTAGTAAACTATTTCCAAAATTGGTAAGTCATTCGGGTCAACAGTAAGTTTTTCGAGCAAGATGACAAGTCATTCAGGTCATCTATAAGACATTTGGGCAAGATGCTTTCATATGATAATTTGAAAAATGACAAAGAGATTTCAAAGTTCCTCATTTAGTATTTTCAAAAAACAAAATTTTTGAAAAGTAAGAAAGTGATTTCCAAAGTTTCTTACTTAGTAAACTATTTCCAAATTTGGTAAGTCCTTTGGGCCATCAGTAAGTCTTTCGAGCATGATGATTAAATCCTTCGGGTCATCTATCAATCTTTCGAGCAAGATGGCAAGTATTTCGGGCCATCTATAAGACATTTAGGCAAGATGCTTTCATAAGATAATTTGAAAAATGAGAAAGCAATTTTCAAGGTTTCTCATTTAGTATTTTCAAAAAAGTGAAATTTTTTAAAAGTAAGAAAGTAATTTCCAAAGTTTCTTACCTAGTAAACTATTTCCAAATTAGTAAGTCCTTCAAGCCATCGGCAAGTCTTTCGAGCATGATGATTAAATCCTTTGGGTCATTTTTCAGTCTCACTTAAGACAACATCAGGATGAAAACGGACAAAATCACGTTGTCTTTTTTATCTTTGCCATATTCATGTTAACATAAGCATGGGCAAATAGGGGCAGCTGTAGACACCTGTTTTGTCTGCATTTTTTATATTATTATTATTATTATTATTATTATTATTATTTATTTATATTATTTTTACAGGCTTTATAAGCTCAATTTGAGGCCTAATTATAAGAGGCTAATCAGCCCAATCCAAGTGACCCATCAAGCCCAACATTGGGAAACCATAGCCCAAGTGATTTTAGGGTTTTCTAAAACCCTAGTCATCAACAGTAGTCGCCGCCGTCGGTCACTCCCATCACCACTGCCAGTCGAAAGTCCACACTGAGCTGAGAAGCCACACCGTCGGTCACATCACCTCCCCTGTTCAACCATAAACCAAATCAAATAAATAATAAAAATAATAACCCAATGTCGGGAAATCTGACAACCCTAATTTCCCAAAGCCATAACCATAAATCAAACCACTCTATTGTGGTTTGACTCACTAAACACGCATGGGAAACAACAAAAAATATTAGAAGATTCGAGGGGGAGGGGGAGGGGATTCAATTTTGAAAAAAAAAGGGAAAACATAGTGATTTTTGAGAAAAAAGAGGAAAAAATAGAATGAAAGAAAACAATGGAAAAAGAAAGAAAAAAGATACCTTACCTCAGTCTTCACATCACCAGCGACGAAGGAACTTGTCAAGCATCAAAAGGTGGCCTATTTGTTTATTTTAGATTATGGTTTGGGGGAGTTTTAGGGTGCAAAGGTTTTGATTTAGGAGTCAAGGAGGTTAGGGGTTATATTTTGGGTATTTTCGAGGAGGTTGGCCCTTTATCGAGCTGGTGTGCTGTGGTGGCCATGATGGTTCGTGGCCACCGAATAGGTTTTCTGTTTTGAATAAAGAAAAAATGAAAATGAAAAAAAAGAGTTTGAGAGAGGAACGTTTGAGAGAGTAACGATTGAGAAGAAGATAAAATGAGGGCTAGTGTTTCCAAAAATCCTATAATAGGGTATTTATATTAATCCCAAAACGATGTAGTTTTGGTATTAGGGTTTCTAAACCTTTTACGCCTGGGATTATCTCTTTTCTTGCCATCTTAGTGTTGTAAAGTTTCATTTTAGTCACTAGAATTTCTTGTTATATTGTTCCAAAGTTTAGATTAATGCATTTTAGTCCTTAGTTCGAGGCTTTTAGTGTTTTGAAATTGGTCATTTTATTTTACGCACCTTATTTTTTGATCCCAGATTATTTGTCACTCTGTTTTTTTTACATTTGATGTCTAATTTTACATGTTTATATTTTAGTCCATGATGTATGTTTGAATTATTTACCTTTCCAGTATTATATTTTGTGTTATTTGATCTTTACTACTTTAGTGGCCCTTTATATTTTTAATTATTCTAATTTGATCCTTATGGTTTTATTGTTTTAATTGAGTTTTTTATTATGTGCTTATATATATATATTTAGGAAATACCTTATACCATATGTATATTTATTTCATTTCATTTCATTTATTTTATTATATATATATATATATATATGTGTGTGTGTGTGTGTGTTGCACTTCCTAGATATAATATAATTATTTCTATCCTAAGTTAAAAAAGTATATATGTAAATAGATATGAAAACTTATAAATTTTATTTTTTGATATATAACTTTTTAGGAATTTTAAATTCATACATACGTGATATATTATTAATCTTTGATTTATAAGTATAATATAATTTAATAAATAATATTTTATGTATATATTAATTGTATTATTATTTTTATGCATGTTATGTATGTAAATGCGTAATTAGATGAATATATGTCTAGGTTTTTTTTTAATTAATTTGCATGGTATCCTCATAAGTATTTATTGATTCGATCAAAATAATTTGATTAAAGGATTATCCGTTTATTTTGAGAATAAGGAAAATGATTGTCTTAAAGAATAAGAGGTCACTTTCAATATTCTTAAAATAAAAGAATATCCTACCAAGTGAAACTAATAAAATTTATTACATTATAATTTGGGACTGAGAAAAAAAATTATGTTCTTTTAATTAAATTCACCAAGAAAAAACTGTTAGATCAAATCTAAGATCATGTCTCGATGTATTTAAATAATTGAACATCCTTGTTCTCATTAATGGTTGGTAAAATAATTAATTAATCGTATTTGTTTGATATATGTTTGTAATTTTAGTTTTATTTTTGTATGTATTTTTAATGAGATCTCAAAATAAATAGTCCTTGAATTAATATTAAATTTTAGGATGAAGTAGTAATATTTCTTTATTTTGATTAGAGTAATAAATGATTGCTTTAAGGTATGAGAGGTCATTTCTTCTCAATAAAAAATAATTAAATATTATTGTTTTCCTTCTTAAAATTCAAAGAAAATGTTTTAAAAAGAAAACATTAATCTACTTCGCTTTATTTTATTGTTATTTATGCATTTAAATTTGGAATTAATAATGAGCTTTAGAATAAAATTATAATATTTTCTTTATTTCGATTGGAGTAGAAATCGACTGATTTAAGGCATGAGAGATTGATTCTTCTCAATAAGAAATAATTAAATATTATTGTATTTTATCATAAAATTCAAAGAATATTATTTAAAATGGATCTTAAATTAAATTAATCTCGAATTCTTAAATTTAAGTGAAAATACAACTAATTAATCGACTAATCATCGATTTAGGGCACTGTTGGGGTGATAATCATTCCCCACGCATAACCGACTCTCGAACTCAAATTTTTTGTAACACATACTGTAAAATTATTGTTTTAATTAAAATTAATTTTTATTAAAATGACAAAAACATTTTGAATGTCCAATCACACCCTAATCAAATATTTGTGGTGAATTATTTAACCATGTTATATTATTAAAAGGAAATATCAAATTATTCGAGATGTGTTAAAAATCACTTTAAAAATTTAAATTTGTTTTTTTAAAAATCATTTCGACAGTAACCATCATCACCGGTGGAGCAAGCGGCATCGGCAAAGCTACTGCCTGTCTCTTCGCCAATCACGGTGCTCATGTCGTGATTGCTGACATCCAAGACGAACTTGGCCAGCAGGTAGCCGCCTCGATCGGTTCCAAAAACTGCAGCTACATTCACTGTGATGTTACCGATGAAGAGCAAGTGAAAGCTATGGTCGAATGGACCGTCCAGAATCATGGCCGCCTCGATATCATGTTTAGCAACGCCGGGATGATTCATGCCACAAAGAAAACCTCCAACTCCAACCAAAACATCCTCGATATCTTCTTCGTAGCTTTCGATCGGCTCTTTTCCGTCAACGTACGTGGCATGGCCGCGTGCGTTAAACAAGCGGCCCGTGCCATGGTCGATAAACAAGTGAGAGGAAGCATCATCTGCACGGCGAGTGTCTGCGTCAGTAGCGGTGGAGAGATGGATTTTGATTACTTACTGTATGTAAAAGCATTCGGTGCTGGGATTAGTAAGGTCGGCGAGCAAACAGCTGGGGCAGCATGGGATAAGGGTAAACAGCATATCGCCGTTCGTGGTGGCGACGCCGTTAATGTGTGAACTGATGGGAAGGGAAGCGGAGGAAACTGAGAAGATTTTTGAAGGGCTGACGACGTTGAAAGGGGTGGTGGTGAAAGAGAAGCACGTGGCTGATGCGGTGTTGTTTCTGGCATCCGGTGATTCGGAGGTGTTATCCGGACATGACATGGTGGTGAACGCCGGCTTTTTGGTCAAATAATTTGATCTGTGGGTCCGACTAAATGGTCGACAAAATCTTATGCCTTTCACTTGATCCTTTATTTTTAGGGTAAAATATATAAATGGTCACTAAAGTTTTTAGATGCTTGCATTTAGGTCCCTTAACTTTTAAAACTTGTAATAAAGTCACCAAACATTTAGTTCGTTTGCAATATCGTCCCGACGTAACGACCATTTCACTTCCGTTAGGGTAAATTATATAAATGGTCACTAAACTTTTCAGGCGCTTGCATTTAGGTCCCCATGTAACACCTATAACTCGTATAATTATACCTATACAGATTATAGATGTCACCCGAATGTTTTGGAACCATTTCCAATTCAAAAGTGATTTAAAATTTATTTTCTTAAAATGGTAAATGATAGTATAAAAATATCATATCATATAAATTATGTTTCATCATAACATAAACTTCTGAATCTTTATCGGACATTTACTATTTGTCCAACTAACACTTACATTATGACCCATAGGTCTTCCATTATAAAATCACTTGATATCAAGAAATTGAATATTTCTACTTTGGAATTCGTTATTTCATTCTTAAGGAAATCTTTATAACTTTTACAGATCCATAGAAATTATTCTCGAATAATTGAAACATTTTCCATCTCAAATGAAAGTCTCAATGTTCACATCATTCAATAAGAAAACTTGATAAATTTGTAGCAATAACTTCATAGCAGTTAATGCTAAAATCACACTATCAAGCAAATTTACTATTTTCCTCTCACTAGAAATCTGACACTTTTCAAGTTCTTGAGAATCAATCTCGATCTATACAATAATTCATTGCAGCATGGAAGGTTAGACAATCCATTTTCGCATATTTACATTCACAAGGTAACTCTATCCAGTTTTATGGATTTGATATATATGCTCAATCCAATTCATAACCATGTGATTCACTATTAACTCAATTTTCTTTAAACTTTTAGCAGACAACTCATTACCGCTTATTTATTTCCTCTTACTCAAATCAACAATGCTTTAAACAATTTAATGCTTAACTTAAATATTTCTCAATTATTTAAGCTTACCTCAATTCTTCCCATTCAGAAACTTCATTGAAAGTTGGGGTATTTCTTCCACAAAATGGAGGAAAATCCCTAACATCACTCACCCTTCTAAGACGTGATATGTCAGGTTCCTTTTTGTCGACTTCAATCTAGACCTTCATTTCAACATTTTCAAATTTCTTACCTTTGTCTTTAGTTTCCGACATCTAAACATAGTCATAATCATCATACATTAGTAAAGAGTAACTTTACTCCTAATAAGCATCATCACAGTATATATACAATTATCAGTAATTTTTGACATCCTAGTGGCATGTATACACTTTTTAACTCAAAACAAACTCGGTTTAGTCCTAGAATCGACTAAACATGTAGCTCTGATGCCAATAAATGTAACACCCATAACCCGTATAATTATACCTATACAGATTATAGATGTCACCCGAATGTTCTGGAACCATTTCCAATTCAAAAGTGATTTAAAATTTATTTTCTTAAAATGGTAAATGATATTATAAAAATATCATATCATATAAATTATGTTTCATTATAACAAATTTAAAACAAAATATTTTTTATGAATAGTACTGTGATCTTACTACAGTAACTGCTACAGTAATTTCAGCAAAATATATAAAACTCATAAAAACTTAACCTTTCACCACAATAAAGTTACCATTTTGTTTCCAAATTTGTTCAACAAAATAAATTGAACATTAATAAGTACATGCCACTAACAATGTCAACAATACATCATAAGATGTCTTACTGATATTGAAATATACTCTTCGATGCTTGATGTCACTTTGAACTCTTTATTCTACTACTGGCTTTTTACCTACGCGTGAAAATCATCACACGCTAAGTATATACTTAGTGAGGCAATTTAAAACAATAAACAGTGAAATATAACTCATGCATGAATTTCAGTGTCATAAACAAATGACATAAGATCATGTTACATGCATGTCCAATATTTTACCATGATCTACCAATATGCTTACCATTTATCCTATAAGCTCGTAAGCTTATTTTACCAATATACTTACAATTTATCCCATAAGCTCGTAAGCTTATTTGCATGGTTACCATTTATTAACCAATAAACCATAACCCAAAGTATAACTGTATGAGGAACCCGGTATAGGAGTCAAATATTGCACCGAAGTGCTGAGGTCAAGCTTTGCTCACCTAATAATGCACCGTAGTGTTGAGGTCGGGTTTTACAAACCTTGTACACCATAGTATTTTGTACCGTGTCTTCACTAGACACTTTGAGGCCTGCACTATGTGCCTTCTCTAGACACTCTAGTGCTACCTAATATGCAACTGCTAGACTCTATGGCATGCCATTAATACCAGTGATCCTCAATAACATACTTAGGCATGTAGTCTATTTTTATTTGATCCATCCATGGCAAAATATATCAATATCGTTTAACATTGGGAAGTTCATACCCGAAATAATATTCATGGTAAAATATCACATTATTCATGATCAATGCATTATAATTTCACACTATGACATATCAATGTCATATCAAAGTTATAAAAATGACATAATATCATGTTGATATAAACAAGGTCGACTTATCGCAAGTCTTCCTGATGATATATAAAGCATCCATGTATAATGTCATGCATGTATTGCACTCACCTTGACACTTTATATCTTTCAAAATATGTGCCTCACTATTGTCCACAATAAACCCTTTTCTATTTAACTTGCTTCGATCACAAATCAATCACAATCTGTATAAATCACTAATTCATAACGATACATATGTTAGTATTGTACTAACATAAACATATCCCATAACAACTCCATAATATACTTCAAACTCATTTTCCACCAAATATTTTAACACCTATTAATTCTTTTAATTTTGGCACCAATTTTTTCAACTTATATGAAATGGTCCTTCAACATTTTACCACTTAAAATTTCAATACAAAAATTCCAGTATTGAAAGTATTATCAACCAAATACCCATACAAAGACATAATTACAATAAACACTCCCGACAATTCGAAATTTGCATTACAATCACCAAACTTTCTAAACTTCCCAAAATAATCAAATTTCACATATTAACACTCATTTTAATTCCCAAACAACAATTTCCAGCATAGTACATCAATTATATAACACTTACACAACAACCCATCTATTTTCCAAAATTTTCGAATTGATCCCAACTGTTCAAAAATTACAAAATGGTCCCCAAATTTTTCTAAGGCTCGTAGAATACTTCCTTCATCATTTCCAACCCTTATATAATTTTTTTCACTCAAACAATCCATGACCGAAACTTAAAGAACAAGTTTTAGAAAGATTAAACATGTTCTAATCATCATACATGCTTGAATATGAATCTACTACCTCACAAACATCAAGATTCATCATCAATTTCATGATCCCTTAAATGAACACAAACTGTAGAATTTGAGATCTTTGAACACCAACAAGATTATCATGCAATATTAGTACCAAATGATAGCGTTTTTCGCGTATAACAATTTCCATTTTACGGCATACTTAAAATCCAAATGAAATTGCTTAAAAATTGAATTGAAGCTTTCTCTTACCTTTGTAGAAAACCCACGACAGCTTGGAGAAGATGATGAGCAAGTTAGAATGAAATGTTGGGTGCATTTCATATTAGTTTACATTAAATTCCACTATAAATGAATAAAATATTCATTTAATTGAGATAAGACCAAATCACCCTTAATGAATCTTCCTATTCACCATAAAACCATGACACCTCATCCTTATCATCTATCAAAGTCAAAGATGAATTATTTTGACTTTGATTTATGAAATTTCCCCTGAATTTTTCAAAATTTGCGTTTTAGTCACTAAATTCCATTGTTTCGGTTAAATCTAAAAAATTGCACATTTCCAAACCAAATTTCTATGATATAAAATATTAAAATAATATTTCCAACTATTTTATAACATCCTTCAAATTTTTGTAAAATTCCAATTCGATCTGAATTTCAGATTCCTTACCGACATTAACCCTTTCTAATTTTTCTTTACTAATATTCCAAATCCATAAATATGATTTCTATAAAACCCCACTCTCAAGAGTAAACTATCTAATTTTTGGGGTATTACACCCCAACTTTTAAAACTTGCAACACAATCTATTCTCAAAATCTATCATAACAAACTGAACTTGAAGCAACAACCCTAAAACCTCAAAATATAACCCTAAATACTAAATTTCCCCACCAATTAACCCAACATAATCAACAACATTTAGTTCATTTTTGGGTCCATAATAATAAGTGATTATGTTGGGTTTAGGATTTAAAAGTTAGATTTAACCAACTATAAGTGAACAATACTCAATTCAATTCGAAAAACATTATTTTTTGACTTAAATTGATTCAAAAAATTTGATACAAATTGACTTTGAGTTGCAATTTCATAAACTCAACTTAAAAAATTCAAGTTAAAATCGAGTTGTAAAATACAACTTGAATATATCAAAATTTTTAGTAATTAGTGGATTATGTTTTAAGTTTGAGTCAAGTCCCTTTACTTTGTATGATATATGTATATCACATATGGAAAAAATATGAAGAAATATATGTTTTGTATATGGTTAAAAAACTATTTAAATTAGAATCAAATAATATTATAGTATTATAAATATTTATAATTAAATTTAAACAGAAACTCAAAAATTCAATTCAATTCGACTTGATTTAAATTTTATAAACTCAAATAAAAAACAATTCAAGTCAACTACTTTATAAACTGAACTGAATTAGAATTAAACAATATTATAATATGATAAATATTTATAATTATATTTAAATAGAAACTTGAAAATCCAATCCAATTCAATTCGACTTGATTTAAATTTTATAAAATGAAATAGAAAAAATTTCGAGTCAACTATTTTATAAACAGAAGTTAGTATTTAGGTCCAACATAACCCTAAATCCTAAACCCAATATAATCACTTATTGATCACTTATAGTTCGTTAAATTTTTTCGAAATGATTATGTTTTAAGGGTTTAGGGTTGTTACTTCAAGTCTAGATTGTTATGGTAGGTTTTTGAGAATAGATTGTGAATTTGGGGTTGGGCATGTAATTGAAGTATTTTGGAATTTGAGGTTTAGAATGTAATTGAAGTTATTTAGATTTTGAGGTTTAAAATGTAATTGATGATTGTGTTGCAAGTTTTAAAAGTTGGGGGACCTAAATGCAAGTGTTTGAAAAGTTCAGTGACCATTTATATAATTTACCCTAACGAAAGTGAAACGGCCGTTATATTGGGGATCATATTACAAACGAACTAAATGTTTGATGATTGTATTGCAAATTTTAAAAGTTAAGGGACATATATGCAAACATCTGAAAAGTTCATTATCCATTTATATACTTTACCCTTGTTTTTATTATATGCTTTGGTTTTTGTGTGTTCTTTCATCTTCCGTATCAATGTGGGATATGTAATTTTATTAATAAAATATTGAAATTTAATTTATAATAAAATTATAAGAATATAATATTTTAATAATAATTTTGACATAAATATTAATATTGACTAAATTAATATAATATTTCAAAAAAAATAATTTATTATATTTGATATATGTAATATAATTTACATAACATCATTTAAATACTGTAAAATATTTTTTGAAAATTATTTTTTAATTTACATTTTATGCAAATCATTTTTTCAGGTAATTTATTTTACGTAAATCATCCGTAAAATTAATTACAATGTATCAAAGAATTAGTAAAAATTGGCTTACACAAAAACAATGTAAAATAATTTCTAGAAATTATTTTTTTTAAAAATATTATTCATTTTATGTAAAACAATTCATGTAAAAAATTTTTCATGAAATTTATTTTACGTAGAATAGTTTTCATAAAACTAATTATAATGTATAAAACAAGCCCTTAATATAGAGAGGGTAATGATAAAATAAAAGTCCTTGAACCTATGAAATTTAATTACAAGAATAAATATTTATTTAAATAATGATTTTAATTATTTATTAATAAAATATAAAAACTAAATTTTAAAAATAATATAAATTTAATAAATTGTGACATAATTAAAAATAATATAATAAAATATCTAAATTTAAAAAATATTTATATAAAAATCATCCTTAATCTAAAACATAATATTACCCCATTGTAAAAGTTATATCGTTAAACGACTTCTAATCTAACATATTCGTCACTATTATTCTTATTACTATTAGTAAAAAAGAATATTATACTTCTTAAATATTTAAATTTGAATAATATATATATATATATATATATATATATATATATATATATATATATATATATATATATATATATATATATATATATATATTTGTAAATGATGAAATTTGGTGTTACAATTCAAACGAAAATGTTCAATTAGAACTTTATAGATTAACTAATAAGAAAACCCTTGAACTTGTATTCTAATAAGCTTAACCCTTAACCTAAACAAGCCTGGAAAGCCAAATCTATTTCATCAGTCTAATTAATCATGGTAAGTTCAAACAAATAAATTAAGTTCGAGCAATTATATTTGTAGATGTATGTATGTTTATTGTTAATGATTACGAAAATTATAAAGGGTAAATTATACAATGATCCCTTGATTATAGAGTATTGCTTTGTTGAGTCCTTCATGATTATCTTCAAGTAATTATCGACGTAGGGTGTGAAGAGTAGAAGACTTATTTACTTCAAAATCACCTGGCAAAGACATCATTAACATGTTAAGAATGAAAGTAAAATGTTAAAGGGTAAAGTACATACATCACTTGACTATAGAGTATTATTTTATTGAGTCTTTTGACTATTAAAAGTTACAAAATGGTTCATATGAAGATGTTTTGTTAAGTCCCATGACTATTAGAAGTTATAAAATGGTCTCGACTAGAGAGTGATGTTTTGTTGAGTTTCTTAACTATTATAAGTTACCAAATAGTCTCTTGTTGAATAAGATATGATAAAATCCGATCCCAAAATCGTTTTTAAGTTGTATTTTGTGGATCGACTATCTATTTACATTATGTCGTCAAGCTAGTGCTTGAAATGTTATAAAGTCGAGCCAGTGCTTCAAAGTAACGACAATGCCAGTAAACATCATTAAAATATGATTTAATCATATCCCCGTTAGTATGTTATCTCCAACTTAGACCACCATCAATTTTTTAACAAAAAAAGATGAATTTGGAACACATGAATAATCGAGTGATCACTTTATAACTTTTAATAGTAGGAAGACTCAATAAAAATCACCCTATAATCCAGGGACCATTTTATATTTTTAATAATCGAGAGACATAACAAAGTTACACTCTATAATTGGGGACTATTTGTATAAATTACCCAATGCTAAAATGGGTTTCGAGTGTGTATAATTCGAAGTTCAATCCTCACATTCAAATGTTAGCAGGAATGTAAGATTACCGTGTTTGGTTAAAAAGATTATTGGAATGTATATTTGAACAAATCGTCCTTATATATTTTTTAATAAGTGGAAAATATTTATATTTTCTTTAAAAAAAATTAAATTCATAAAATTTATATAATTTTTTTAAAAATTGAAAAAAAGGTTTAATGAAAGGGAAAATTTTAACCCCGAACTTCATATAAAATTTTAATTAGAAATTTTTATAAATTTAAAATAGTTAAGGATAAATTTTTAACATCGTAGAATTTTTATTATTCAATGACAGAAGAAGAATATTTTTGACAGAAAAAAATTAAGGGCATTAGTCCAAAACGCTGGTAATCCAACAATACCTAAGGAAAGGGAGGTAATGACATCCCGGTAATATACCCCAAAAAATCACTATTGATAATCTTACATTACCGGAATGGGATTCTCGGGCTAACCAAACGGGGGAATGGGATTCCATTCCCATAGAAATCCCACATTCCCCATCCAAACACCCCCTTAGAATATTTCAAAAAAAATTACCCACAGATGATATTAACCAGTGCAACAAACACTTTCTTTCTTTTCTTAAAACTTTTAAATATTTAATACACCTTTTTCCTTCTGAATATTAGATCCTAACTCTATTCTTGAGTTGAATTCTCTGGTAAAGAGTCCTAATCGTTTCTTCTTTAGGATGTGTAGCGATAAGAGAGTTTGAGCGTGAGAGGAATGCAACAGATGATGATATAGTAGTGATAGACGACAACTATAACTATTTAGAAAACATTTAAAAAAAATTTAAGTTTTTTATTTGAGAAAGAGTGAAAGGTAAATTTTTAAAAGTTATGAGTCAATAATTCAAATGTTATCGTTTGAGTGATCAAAATATTAAACCCGAAAATAAGTGATCAAAATCAAACTTTGAAATGTAACTAACCCTATTTTAATAAAATATTTTTTAGGTATTATTCCCATCATATTACTACTTAAGTTTGTACAAATCAAACGAATTCAGTGATTAATAGATATTTATTAAGATTTTAGTTGAACACTATAAATAAGGATATGATGATTAAACATATATTTTTGTTATTAATCTAAATTTTATATATATATATAAACCAAAGTTACCGTTTCTCAAGGCTGTTTCTCTGGGTTATAAATACAAAAGAAAAGGACCGAGTGGACAAAAGTAAAAAACCGAGTCCTCAGCCACGGAAATCTGCAAAGCAAAACCCTTTTGAGTGGTGATGGAGATAGACAGACCCACACTGCGACTCACCAACATCCCCCAACAGCCGTTGCCAAAGACCTCTTAGACCTGTTCGAATCCACGCTTGGCCCCGACACCGTCTTCGCCGTCGAAATATCCACCGACCGCAACAACTGGAAGTCCCGTGGTTTCGGCAGAGTCCAGTTCGCCACTCTCGAAGCCAAGTCCCAAGCCCTCCTTCTCTCCCACCGTGATCGCCTCGTCTTCAAGTCCCATTCCCTTAAACTCTCTCGAACCTATGACGACATCATCCCCAGGCTGATCAGGGCCGACTACAGGCTTGATGACGACCTTCTTCATGTGGGTTTTATGACTAACGACGATTGCTCGTGTTTTGGAGCGATGGGAGAGTGTGAGAGGTTGGATCATGTCTGAGAGGAGGAGACTGGAATTTTGGATTTGGACCGATGCAGATTGTTACAAGCTTGATGTTTTGTTCGATGATATTTTCGAGATTGTTGGGTGCGGCTTCAATGGCTCCGCATGCAATGCTCTTCTCTTGAGGGTATGCTTTTTCGTCATCGATTAACTGTTTTACTCTATTGAATCGTTGGACTTGAACATTTGCTTGTCAAGTATCCAATTTTGAGCTTATTCATGTGTGGTATCGTCATAGTACTAAATTCCGGTCGCGTATGTGTCGATGTTGTGGACGTTAAGTGGTTTGTTTTCTAAAAGTAACTATGTTTCTAAATTGTGGATGCGGTGGTGACCTTGAAAAGCGTTACAATGCGGCCGTTACCATTACACTGCATACGGCTGCAATTAGTACTATGACTATCGTTATTTTAGTCGAGAATTGAAGCAACGGACCTTTAAGGGAATTGACGATTATTTTGCATTTAGGTCTCACCCTTTTAGTTTCTCTCAAAGTGTAGCATTCTATACTAGTCGTGAGCATTAAGGTCTGTAGTTATACATTTGGGAATAGACTATGGAAGAACCCTCAATGATGATATCCTGAATTTTTCTATAATATAAAGCTTTATTGATCTTGTTAAATAATAGCACATATTATGTGTTCTCTCCATTTTTATGTTTAGTTCTCATCCAAAACACGTGTGCATTGTTGTAGTTCCGGAGGAAGAAATGTTGTGATGCACGTTCTAGAGCTAAGTTAAACTAAAATATGTTTCAAGTGGTACAACTGTTGACAGTTTAATGATCTTGATAATGTCCCTTTTCCTTGCAATAAAAATAGTATTTATAGACGTATCGTTGAGGTTTTCATCATGGAGTTATTTGATTTAGTAATTGCATGCAAGGAATTGTCCCATATGATGAGATGTAATATATTGCCCGGGTACATATGTGGGAAACTATTAACTGTATTAATAGCGTGGAAACTATTAATTGTATTAATCATGTTAAACTATTAATTGTTTCCAGGTTAGGTATGCTCCAAGGATATATCGGAAAGTATCTGGGCCAAACGTGGATTCAAAATTCAGAACTGATCGTTATCATATATGCAAGGAGGATTTTGACTTTCTTTGGGTTCACACAACAGATTTTTCAAGTATAAAATCAATTGGACAATCAACTTCGTTTTATTGGGAATTTAATGCAGGATTATCAGTCTCGGATTTGTCGACTTATTTCCCATGTTATAGAGAAGACATTAAATGTCCATCTTTAGAGACTGGGGAAGAATTCTCTTTGCCACCTGAAATTGTTCCGCTTGTAAAGTGCCCATCAGATTCCAAGTTAGCATATGAGATCATTTTTCAGCTCAACTCCCTTGTTCATACCCAAAAAATCAGCATTACTTCAGTAGACGCTGATCTGATTGGTATCCTCAGCGTTTTGCCAGTTGAATCTGCTGTAACGATTCTGCAGCAGCTTTGCAAGCTACAGTCCCCTTGTTATAAACCCGTGTCATTTGTGAAAGCAAAATTATCTACGGGAAGAAACTACCAAAGTCCTTTGTCTTTATCTGAAAGGTTAAAAAATCACAATGTTATGAGTTGTCATAGAGCCCTAGTTACACCTACAAAGATTTATTGCTTGGGTCCTGAGCTTGAAGCAGCTAATTATGTTGTAAAGAACTTTGCAGAGTATGCTTCAGATTTTATGAGAGTCACTTTTGCTGAAGAAGATTGGAGTAAGCTTTCTGCAAATGCCATTTCTACTGGCGTGCAGCTAGGTTTTTTTGCGAGACCATTCAGAACTAAAATATATGATAGGATATTGTCTGTTCTTCAGAATGGAATTGTTATTGCAGATAAGCGATTTGAGTTTCTGGCATTTTCGGCTAGTCAGCTTCGATCAAATTCTGTTTGGATGTTTGCATCTAATGACAAGGTTAAAGCAGAAGATATTAGAGAATGGATGGGGTGCTTCAAAAAGATACGCAGCATATCTAAGTGTGCTTCAAGGATGGGCCAGTTGTTTAGTTCATCTAAACCAACTCTTGTTGTCCCTGAGCAGGATGTGGAGATTATTGATGATATTGCAGTTAACACTGATGGCATTGATTGTTGCTTCTCTGATGGTATCGGGAAAATATCTGTCTTTTGCCAGACAAGTTGTCGAGAAGTGTGGATTGGATCACATTCCATCAGCATTCAAATAAGATATGGCGGATACAAAGGTATTGTTGCTGTTGACCGCAACTCCTTTTGGAAGATGTCTCTGCGTAATAGTATGCTGAAGTTTGAATCTAATGTCAGGATGCTTAACGTCACCAAATGAAGTGAGTCCATGCCTTGCTTCTTGAATCGAGAAATTGTTACACTCTTGTCCACCTTGGGCATCAAGGATGAAGTTTTTGAGAGAATGCAACAAGAACAATTGTGTCTGCTGGGTAAAATGCTGACAAATAGAGAAGCAGCTTCGTATGCATTACAAAGTTTAAGTGAAGTTAATTCCAAGAACATTCTGGTCGAAATGCTTCAAGTTTATGAGCCAAATGTCCAACCTTACCTCTCAATGATGCTTCAAGCACATTATGAGAGTCTTCTTTCTGATTTGAAAAGCAGGTGTCGTATATTTGTTCCAAAGGGACGAATCTTAATTGGATGTTTGGACGAAACTGGTACTCTGAATTATGGTCAAGTTTATCTGTGTAAAAATGAGAAAAGCAGAACTAGAATGTGCAGACCAAAGTTGCTTCCGTATGGTGGATGAGGAAACGGCTGTAGTGGTGGGGAAGGTGGTTGTCACGAAAAATCCTTTTCTTCACCCGGGGGATGTCAGAGTCCTTGAGGCTATTTATGAACCCCAACTAGAAGAGAAGGGATTGGTCAACTGCCTTGTCTTTCCCCAGAAAGGAGAAAGGTATTATTGGTTCACAGTTTAAGTTAACTCTTGGTTCCGTATTCTTCGTGGAAAAATCAACATTCTCTCCTATATGAAACAGTTGCTGCCTCATGTTTGTTCCTGTCATTTTCTCATCTTGTGGCAGCTTATGAGATTTTGTGTTAGTTGATTATGCAATTATAATGTTGTGTCTGATGCCACTTATGGTGATAAAAGGCTTTTGCCGTTATTTGATATCATATCTTAAATAGTTGGTGTGGCTAACACCTACAGTTGAATCTTGCAGGCCGCATCCGAATGAATGCTCAGGCGGAGATCTTGATGGGGATCAGTTTTTCATAAGCTGGGACAAAGACCTCATCCCATGTCAAACCGATCCCCCAATGGACTACACGGGACAAAGACCTCGAATAATGGACTATGAGGTAACCTTGAAGGTAATTTGAACCTGACCTGAATTTCTCATGCGATGGAACTAGAAAAGATTTGCATTTAGTTATATTTTATTTTCATCTTCATCCTTTTCTAAAACTTGCAGGAAATTCAAAAGTTCTTCGTTGATTACATGATCAATGATACTTTGGGTGCCATTTCTACTGCACATTTAGTGCATGCTGATCGAGAACCTGACAAAGCCCGCAGTGAAAACTGTCTAGCATTGGCTACTCTTCACTCCATGGCTGTTGATTTTGCCAAGACAGGAGCACCTGCTGAGATGCCTCGTGCTCTTAAACCAAGGGAGTTTCCGGACTTCATGCAGAGGGAAAACAAACCCATGTATACTTCCTCTGGTGTACTAGGAAAACTGTACCGTGGTACGATCAACTCAACTGTGCAAGCAAGGTCAAAGTTTTTCTGGACAAAGGAGATGGCTGAAGTAGCGTACGATCATGAGCTTGAAGTGAATGGTTTTGAGTTGTTCCTATCAGTTGCAAGGACTCGTAAAGAAAAGTATGAAGAGAGAATGAGTTTATTGATGAGCTATTATGAGGTAGAGTATTAGGATGAGATCCTGACAGGTAACGTGCACAACAAAGCACAGTTTTTGCAGCGAGATAACAGGCGATACGGAGAAATGAAGGAACGAATTGTGCTCTCTGCCAAGGACCTGCAGAGAGAAGCTAAACAATGGTTTAAGAATAGTTGCTGCAAGGCTGATGAGCATCAGAAACTTGCCTCAGCATGGTATCACGTGGCTTACCACCCAAATTACTTCCAGGAAAGGACGAACTCCTTGAGCTTTCCATGGATTGTCGGAGACATTCTGCTGAGGATAAAATCTCGGAATAGGTTTCTGAATAGCCGAGAAATTCAGAGAAACCGGCCTGAATTCGCTAATGTGTATGTAAAGTCCCCAAGAAGGCCTACTGCATCAGGTGATGAATCCTCAGAGGCTTGATCAATGACCAAATCCAATACTCCTGTGAATGTAAACTGCTGTCTCACCAATTTGTAGGTGTTTTAACTATTCTCTACCAGTGATAGATTTACCACCCCTTTTCTTCTGTTAGCATTCTGACTAGATGAGACATAAAGGCAAATTACCATCTAGCCCCTGCAGTTTTTATTTACAACCATCGACTCTCACTAAAATTTGGTAGTATCTTGAATGATCTCTTTTCTGAATCACAACCTTTAGTCCACTGGTCATGTAAGCCGGCAAGAGTGGGACAAAGACTGGTTTTTCCGAAACAACCGGTTTGGTTTCGAACTGCTGGAAGTATGGAAGCCACCACATAGTTCATCTGAATGAATGCAATCTTTTTCCCAAGGATCTGCCTGGAAGACCGGAAACTTGTATGGACAAACTTTCCTTGGTGATCCTCCATGGTAGCTTGCAGGTTTAATAAACCACGGCTCGGTCTGAATTCCATAGGGAGAATATGTTACCCTATCTCCAGCACGTACCAGAGTGCCATCGGGCAATAAGTCATCAGCCAACGCTACTGGTGGATAATGCCTCGTTGATTCACAAAGAGATGCTTTCAATTATTGAAGTCCCTTCAGTGATTCGTAATCTAACAAGCTTTTCTCCATATTGTTTGTCTCTTTCGTAAGCTCCTTGTTTTATAAATGGATGGCAGGAAAGCAACCAGAGGAGCCATGTCATTACAGCCGAAGTTGTATCCCTTACTGCCATGATGAAGCTTATGGACATACCTCTCACCACTTCCTCCTCGTTACCAGCAATTATCAACCTCGGTAAGAGATCTTCTTCACCGAGATTCTCTGTTTTCGTCGGTCTCTCTTCTTGTCATGAATGATTCCCTCAATGAATGCGCGAACTTCCTCCACTGCATCCTTGAGCTGTTTCTGTGATCCGACCCGGACGCATTTCTTAACCTTCCAAACCAAGAACAAAGGAGCAGCACCACGCCTGTATGATATCTCTGACGCTGTGTCGAAAGCCTTGTTGCGAGGTGAAACAGGATGAGAAGGATCCAAACAACATCGATCCACCCCTAAGGAGACATTGTAGATCAGATTCCTTATAATTTCAACCAGATTCTAAATTAATGCCCACATATGTATGTTTTCACTATTACCTTTTTACCATTTTCATTATTTCTTTTATTTTCTTATAAAATTTTAAAGAAATATATTTTAATTAGTTTTATGATTTATGCTATAATTAATACATTTTTTATATCAAAATAATGTTCAATGTATGCATATTTAAGCTAAAACACAATATTACCAACCACATTAGAAATATCAGGTGACAATGATTGTCACATCTAACCCACAATGTGAAATCACATTCCAAAATTACATAAGAAGAATCCATCAAAACAGCATTGTTAGTATTACAATCTCACAGAATTCATGAAGAAAACAGAGTAAGCAAGGTATTTCGGCATGGTAGTCAAGTTCATTACATATTCGAGTGGCCTACGCTAAATTCAACTCGGTGCCAACGAAGTGTTCAGAATACCTCTTAGATTCCAAATATCCTGCACGTTTTCAGGTTGGACATTTGCAGCTGAATACACCTGCGAATCGACAAAAAGAAATGCTTTGCAACTGTAAAACAGCTACCGATACAATGGATAGTAGGAACCGAACAGGACTCTGTCGCGCTGTAAGTAAGTTCCTAGGGTTCTTATATCAAACAAGTTCCATGAACATATGATGGAACTTCAGAGACTAGAGATTATTGTATTAAATAAGGGCAATGAATATGTTGTTGCATAATTTCTCTCGGAATGACTTCCAGAGACGCCCTTGCAAAATGGCGACTTTCGATCACACATTTACAAGAACCACGAATAGAAAATATAACTGATGATCGAATATTAGCCGGTGCACTCTGCATTCTAACATGGTAAAATGAAACAACGTACCGCTTTGGCGACGACCTGAGTACCGCGTGGGATATCAACTGTGATCTCAAAAAACACCCATGCCCATTTGTCACTACTTTCGTGATCTGATCTGTAAGGGATCCTGATTTTATGAAATCTTGAGGCTTCTAACCAGGTTTTGCCACCATCAATAGACACATCTACTCTCTCGATTCCTCGGCCCCCTCCAGACGCTGCATATCCACTAATTGTTTCTGCATAACATTTGACAGCTTACAATACAAGTAACTTCGAGTAGCATTCGAATCGCAGGGGAACCACGGTTAACAACGTTTAACATAACAGTAGAGGAAAGGGGTCATTGATTGAGACTAAACTTGCACGAGGTCAACTTTGAAGATAAAAAACAAAGAGTACATTTGTGTCGATTGGCCCGGATTTAGAACAAGGGAAAAGCTTTCTCCTAGCAGATACATGTGAATCAAAATAGCCAAAGTCTCTCACAAGCAGGCAAAACTTCGATATAACAAGATTACTTTATATACCATCGGCAGATTCATATGATCTCTGCGTCTATTTAATACTAAATAATCGACCATTTCAGTAAATACATAAATGGTCACACCAACCTTTTAAATCCAGTTGCGGAGTTCAAAAAACCCTACTGCTGGTGTATTCGAGTCGGACAATTATCTCAAGTATAAACAAGAACCTTTGTAAAAGTGGGAATAGTTCTAAAGTCAAGCAAGCCAAGTGAAACATGACTGAAATAAAGGCTAGTCAATCCATAATGGAAGGACTATAATCATGTTTACATACTAACACCTATATAAACTGGTGATTGCAAAGAGAACAAACCTTTCCAGGTTTAATCGACTGCACTTCTTCTAAAGAACAAATCACAGACTGTCAACCAGCAACGAAACTAATATTAGTCAGGACATTCGAGCAAATTGAGTTTGTAAAAGAAAATTTATGGCTACAATATTAAAAATAAGCTTGACAGCTAGATAGGTCCTTATCCTTTGATTTTTACATAAGAAAGCCCTTATTTGTAAGTGGAAGGTTGATTTATTTTGAGGGTTCTTTGAGGTACAAATTAAAGGTTAGGGGCTTATTTTTTTTGATAGAAGTTGGAGGTCTCATTAAAAACTCCCTTCGTATTCTTCCACATACTTAGGAGTATGTTGAAGAACATTGAAGGGAGAAAAAGTACCTCAATTTTATTAAATAGTAAACCAAGTACAATTGGTAAGACCGATCCCTCATACGGGAATATATGCCATTACAAACCAAAAACCTAGAAATCTTATCTTCAAACAAACGACCTAAGACAAACCTATCTCTAAAAAACACCTCAAGATATAAGAAACATAGCCAAATAAAAATCAACAATTACAACCCCAAACTAGAAAACACCTCTGAATACTGCTGCCGAAACATCACAATCCAATAGGAGGAATAAGATCAAATGAAATATCGCAATCTTCAGGGACCCAAGAATTAGGTTTGAAGGAAGGATCAACTTCATGCACCAAGACATTGAATGAATTATCACCGACCTTCAACTCCAACACTCATCAATTCTCCCTTTATCATTTGTGAGTATTTGAATTTTTAGCCCTATCAAAGGACGATGGAAACTCACAACTGTTGTCAATTGTATTAACTTGCCCCACTTAGTTGTGATGTTTTTGAAAGTATCCCAATTCCAGCGTGAAAAGGGATACCTTCGCAAACCAACACCCCACGCGCCTGCACTCCACCAATAGGCTCTCTGACCAAGTTTCCACTCTGGAAAACCATTCTGCAGCATCTCTAACTTATCATCCTTCACGCTTCTCATCGAATCAGAGTCTTTAAAAACCATGAGAATTACATTACCAGCAGCTCTCATCAGCGCGAAACCAGCTAATCCTTTTGCTTGTATTTGGTTAGCAAGATACCAATTTTAATAAAATTCTTGCACCATCCCACAAGACAATTGCTCAACACTTGTAGTTTATCATCGTCCACTACGCCCTCAACTTTAAAGAGTTTATTCCTCGGAGTACATCTCTCCTAGACTTACTATGAACAACTGTCAAGGCCTTCCTCCAGAAACTATCGGGGTTTATATTTAGCCAGAGAGACTCTAACTTTGCAACCGTAAATATAATTACCATTCATCTTAGATATCGCTATCCTGGTTTCTTCAATGTTTGCATAGCGAATAAACCCAAAACGAACCCCTTTCGATTTTCTTTTTTAGGAATGAAGGCATCAATAACTTGACCATGTGTGCCAAAAATAGACCCAAGTCTCTTCCAATGGATGTCTCTGGAAGGTTTTCGATAAAAATCGTGAACAACCATTTATGACCCATTTCCGATTCTTGGATGACCATCCTTCGACAAATTTTGGAACCCATTCTTCTCCTCCTCGAAACTTCGGGAAACTTTTAAAAGGAGAGGCCTTCATGTCGCTCTCCTTGGTTCCGTCTTCAATATCAACGATAGGAAGAGCTGGAGATACCCGAACTAAAGAATTCTTTCCTGCCTTTTGTCTCCTCTAAGAGAAGAAGATAATCCGATGTCATATTTGCATCAGACTTTTCAACACAACCCCCAGAAATATCAGGCACATGAAAACTTGGAAACGCTACTGGAGCTGAATTCGACACTGGCAAAACAGGAGGAACAGGATAATATTCTCTACCTATTCCTCTTTTAACAACCAGATTCTTCTTTGCCATCTCAATATGCAAAAAAGACTTCAACTTGATATCGAAAACCATCTCCTGAAGGGCAACCTTGGCAGCAACTGCAATTTGACATTAGAGAAAAGAGCAAAAGCCTTAGCTTTTCACCCTTATACTTGCGAGACTTCAAAACCAGGGAGCCATCTCAACAAATTTTGCAGCTCTCTCTTTGAATCTTCAGGCAGACGAAATGAAGATAGTACGAACCTTGTCTTGATGAGAATGATGAGATATTGAGAAGACAATGCTGCGGATGGTGGAGGAGCATGGACCGATGGGTCTGTTGGTGACAAGGATCGATTCCAACACCCTCCATAATGAAAACCCAGTGACCTGACAAGAAATCCGGCGCTAGTCCGGCGAAAATATGCTGTGACTTCAACGAAACCGTAGAATAAAACAGATCGTGAAATATGTGATGCCGATGAAGAAGAGAAGGACGGAAATGATGAAGAGAGTCCGACTGTCGGATCTTAGCCGGTCAAAAAGGCAGAGAAACGGAGAAAGGCAGCGACTAGGATAGATGGGAATCGCGATTGTACGAGCCCGGTGATATGACGTGTGACCTATGCGGCCGGAGGCGAAGTCTGTGAAGGACGGCGTTTAGATCTGCGCCGAATGGATTATTTTCTCGTAAATCTAATCTCAAAAATGAAATCAGAGTGAGGAACGATCTTTCTGGGTAAAAATGGCGGCGAACGGATGACGGAATGTGGCGGCGGAGGCGGAAGTCGGACTGTAGACGGCAGACGTTGTACAGTAGACGGCGAACGCAATGTATAAAGATGGCGGGCGGTGATGGTTGAGATGAGATGAAATGATGGATGAAAAAAACAAAAAGCACCTTGAACCAAGGAGCTTCTCTCACTAGGTTTGAATTTTGAAAAAATGCTATTTTAGGGGCTTATTTGGGTATAAGTTTAAGGTCGAGGGCTTGTTAGAATACAAGTTAAAAGGGTTAAGGTCTTATTGAAGTGTATTAAAAAGGTATAAGGGTTTATTTAAATGAAGTGGTAAAGTTAAGGGCTTTTTTATTTTATTTTTGATAGGAATAATAGGCCTCATTAAAAACCTCCTCCTTGATTAACGGAGCCTGATAATCAGCTCCTTAATCTGCAGAGGGAGGAAGAGTGCCTTAAAACTTTTATTACTCATACGAACTTACATAATGTTTAACAAAAACTCCAATCTGAAAAACACAACATACTTAACCACTCAAGTAACAACCAAAAACCAAAAAACTCAAACAATAAAACCCACTAATAATGCCTAACAATCAACCAATTCCCATCTTTGCTAAACTATCAGCCTCCCCATTACACGTCCTTGGAATCCATCTAACTGAGTGCACCCTATCCGAGATGAGTGATGAAATCTCCTTAACTAAAGGTAAGATAAAAACAGGGGCCAAAGTTGGGGTCAATATCCATTCCACAGCCGACTTACAGTCACTTTCCACAATCAACCTTCTAACAGTAACCCAACAAAAAGACATATAGATTTCAATTCCTCTCTTAATAGCCTTTAACTCAGCAACCTGGGGGGGACCTTGACCTATATTTTCTGAAAAATTCAGAAGAGAGTTGCTGTTCCAGTCTCTCAAAATACCTCTTATACCTCCATTTTTGCCATCAAGTCTAACAGCTCCATCAACATTCATCTTCAAAAAATCAACAGGGGGTGGGACCCAGCGAATCACCTGAACATTCTTAGGATTAAGAGCCTTAATACCGTCTGCAAGAGATGGATCACCAATCAGTACATCCTCCTGAATAGGAAACTTAGGGTACTTGGCTAGAAACCATTTAGATAACTTGAATCTAGCAATAAAAAACAGAGACATCCTATCAAGGGGAGAACCTTCGAACACCATTGCGTTCCTAGCTTTCCAAATCGACCAAAATACTACTCCAGGAATAAATTTCCAAATCAACGATTTCCCCCCTCAGTTCACCCCTAGAGCTGAGCAAAGAAGGTGGGTCCTTTGGAAGTACCAAAGCTATATCCCAAAAGCTTACTAGCTTATACCATAGTTCCCAAACTACAACACACGAAATAAATAAATGTTGCACTGATTCCACTTGTTCCTTACAAAACGGACAAATAATTTCATCCCCTAGCTGCATTCCTCTTTTCACCAATTCTTCTCTCACTGCCACTTTCTGATGAGCTAGTTGCCACAGGAAAGCTTCAACACGAGGAGGAGATAATCCCTGCCACACCCCTTTTAACCACATATCAGAACCCCCCGACACCTTCCCGAGTACATTTCTGCAAGATTTTACTGAAAACATTCCATCTCCACTTGCAGACCAGGAAAGAAAGTCTTCTACTGATTCTGTCAGTTTAAAGTCATTCAGTTTTGTCATCAATTCCAGCCACTGCTCCAATTCCCAGTCACACAAATTCCTTCTGGTTTCGACGTTCCACACCCAACCATTCGAATCAAAACAGCCAAACTCAGCAACCTTACCCCATCTGTTTGTAGACAGCACATACATTCTAGGGAAAAGATTTTTTAAAGGAAACTCATCAGCCCATGTATCTGTCCAAAATGAAATAGACTTTCCATTCCCCACTTTCAACTTAGAGTGTAATCTGATACATTCACCCTCCGAGTCATTCTTCAAGAAATTGTTAGCAATACCTCTCATAATCCAAGAAGATTTGGTCGTAAACACCTTGCTAATAAACATGGAATTACAACTAACCTTGTGTCTGCAACATAACACACTTTTCCACAAAGTATTATTTTCATTGGCAAACTTCCACACCCATTTTCCCAAAAGAGCCCGATTAGAAAGATTCACATCAAGAACACCAAGACCACCATAATTCATAGGCTTGCAAACTGATTTCCAATTAACCCAGTGTATCCTCCTTTTTTCCTCATTACCCCCATAGAAATCTGGCCATTAATGAATTGAGCTTCTTACCAATAATATTGGTAAGGAAGTTAGCACCGACTTCAATAAAACTGTCCTGCCAGCCAAAGAGAGACAAGAAGCTTTCCAGCCGGCAAGTTTGGAGCTAAAATTCTTGAAAACTGGATCCCATAGAGCTCTGAGTTTTTCTTAGCACGAGAGGAAGTCCCAAGTAATCTGTTGGAAAAACCCACTGAACAGCCCACTGCTAATGCCCACTCTGTTAAAACTTCCTCTTCCACATTAATACCAAACAACTTTCTCTTAGCTAGATTTAGATGCAACCCTGTCATAATACTAAAAATCCTCAACACTCTCTTGACATTTTTAATCTGGGAGAGAAAAGCTTGACAGAAAATGATCAAGTCATCGGCAAATTAGAGATGTGACAACCGAACAGAGTTTTCAGATTTCCCAATAACAAAGCCTTGAAACAGATCCCTGTCTACTGCTTTAGTTATCATCAAATGAAGTAGCTCACCTACAATGTTAAACAGTAACGGAGATAAACTGCACCCTTGCCTAAGTCCTTTGGTCATAGGAAACTCTTCCGAGGGAGACCCATTTACAAGAATCGAGATTGAAGCTGTTGATATACACCTGAGATATCCACGACAACCATCTCTTGCCAAAACCCATCTCTGACATTACTCTGAATAAAATTGGCCATTCCACAGAATCATAAGCTCTACGAAAATCTACTTTGAAGACAACCCCTTGTAACCCTTGTTTTCTCTAGTAATCAATCCCTTCATTTGCTATAAAAGCACAATCCAACAGTTGTCTCCCCGGTATAAAAGCAAACTGAGATTGACTAATAATATCACCAACACAACAACTCATTCTCTTCGATAAAACTTTAGAGATGATTTTGTATAAACTGCCTACAAGGCTGATTGGTCTAAACTCCTCTACACTGTCCGGATTTAGCTTCTTCGGAATAAGTGTGATAAAAGCATGATTTACACCATGCTCCCATTTCCTTCCAAAATAGAAATCTTCAAAAAAAATTCAACACATGTTCCTTTAAGCTTGACCAACATTTTTTAAAGAAACCCATTGTGAAACCATCTGGTCCTGGAGCTTTAGAGTTGTCTGATGAAGCTATAGCCTGCCAAATTTCCTGTTCTAAGAATTGCTCTTCAAGTTTGTTAGACTGTTCCCCTGACAGCTTAGCAAATTCCAGAACTAAGTCCTCCACTTCCATTGTTGAATTGGAGTTGTAGGCTGCCTTAAAAAATTCTGAAATATGTAACTTTAACTGTTGAGGATCTGAAACCACATTCCCATTTATCTTCAAGCTTAAAATTTCATTTCTTTTGCTTCTGTTCAGTGCAGACAGATGGAAAAACCTTGTGTTTCTATCCCCGTCTTTAATCCATCTAGTCCTTGACTTCTGAAACCAAATGCTTTCTTCGATTCTATACAACCTCCAGAGATTAGTTCTACACTCCCTTAATTGATCCCACTCTTGCTTCGAGAGAATTCCACCTTGAGCTTTACAATCCAATTCATTAATACACCTTTCTAAATCATAAATCGACTCAGAAATCCCAAAAAATTTAGTGCTAGACCATTTTCTGATTGATGTTTTTGTTCCTTGTAAGATGTTGAAGATTCCCCTTCTGTTATTTCTCCCCCTCATAACAACCATGGAAGATTTAACCAATTCCTCAAATCCTTCCTCCTCTAATAGATAATTAAAAAATCTGAATGGTTTAGGACCCTAATTAACGACTTTATCCTCTAGTGAAACTGGATTATGGTCAGATAAGGATCTAGGCAAAAGTCTTTGCACTACATTCGGAAAACAAGTCAGAAACCTCCCAGAGATTAAGAACTTGTCGAGTCTTTCCCACGTAGAGTCTTCTCTATTATTACACCAAGTATACTTTCCTCCCACCATAGGGAGATCAATTAAGTTTGATTGCTGTAAGAAGTTTCTAAATAAATCAATAGAATGCCAGTTTTGGGACTTGCCCAACTTCTCATCCGGATCGAGATACACATTAAAATCTCCCCCGATACACACTAACAAATTTTGAGCAGACACAAACTCCAACAGTTCCCTGAAAAAATCTTTCTTTTCTGCTTCAATTGATGGTCCATAAACATTTATAATCACACACTCTTCACTTGAATTTCTGAACTTCCCAAATACTGCTATGAATCTGCCATTTAAGAGGCTGTTCGAGACTACAAAATCATTTTCATTCCGCATAATCATTAATCCACCTGCAGATCCCACTACTGGAACAACAATACCTCCTTTAAGAAAACTCCCCCTATCCTTCTTCTTAAAGCCAAAGAAACACTTTCTAGTTTGGTTTCTTGAATTAGAAGAAAGTTCGGCTTATTCCTCTTCACCAAATTAGCTACAACTCTTGATTTTTCCTTTTTTCCAAAACCCCTTACATTCCATGAAATTATGTTGACATTTATCATAAAGAAAAATTCAACACCAAAACCTTTAAGCTAGTCAACAGAAGAATACTAATCTCCTGAATTCTCCCGTTCCTTACTTTCGGCCAATCCCTCCTCAAAATTTATAATTTTGTCTAGAAAAGCCTTCTTCCCCTCTTTAAAAGATATCCCCAGTATTTTGCTGACTTCCTATGTAGCCAAAGACTCCTCCAAGAACAACGAGAATGTTGAAGAATAAACAGTAGGGAAACTAACCACATCCAAAGCTTCTCTGATCAAAAGCCTTCTCCTACTTCTACTCACTCTCCCTGGCATAGAACCATGTATATATCTAGTAGAGAACTCTTCTACATTCCCTGAATGTTGAGCAATACCCACTTCTGAAATCTGAGGAACACCAAATTCCTCATTAATGGAATTGACCCCTTCCACTAAGGAATTTAGATATGATTGTCTGCTCAAACTAGGGATTAGAATATTCCTATTTTGAACAACCAACTCCCTTATTTTAAGTCCCTCATCTTTTCTGCTCGGATTATGCAACACCTTTCTTACCCTAGATCTTCTATATACTCTAGATACAGATCCTCTTTTCCACCTTCCTACTGGGACGTTCCTACCACACAAACTTCCAGACAAGAGGTTCAGAGGACTCCAACTCCTTAAACCATTTGTGACAGACTCCTGATTGGCTCCCAACACCTGAATTCCAACCTTTTGGACTGGTACGAGTTCCCTTTCCACCTCTGTTTCCTCTATACTTCTAACTTCTTTGTCCAGTTCAGCTTCTTCCTCTATCCCTTCAGAATTATTATTTTTAGAAAGCCCTCTACAATGTGACTGAATTCTGACATTTGATTCTCCAGTATTCCTTTTTAAAATAGAGTCAAGCTTAGCAGGAACCAAAATCTGCAAGTTTGATTTCTCCAAATCAGTCTGCTGAAGATCACTTGGAATGTCCACCCGAGGATCTATCTGTTTACCATAGCCCAATTCTATTAAGTTCATAGCTGGCCCAGTTGGAGAGAGTCTTGTATTAATTGGGGTGGGCTCACTAAAGTCTTCTGACTATGCTTTTTCACTACTATAACATATATTATTCCTCAACCCGAGGCCCAGATATTCCCCTCTTAAATTCAAATTTTCCTCTAGTAGTTCTGACACCCTTTCTCCACTGGGTTGACCTTCATCTACCTGCCCCATTAAATGTTGATCCTCACAACCACCAGCCGCAACATTACATACATCCCCTTCCAACCACGTGTCGACTCTACCTGTAGTATCCTCAGCTAATATGTCTGACCTACCAACCCCTCCTGAGTACCGATCATCTTCCTCCTCTGATGCTGCAACTTCCCTGTACGCTCCGCCGCCGTCCACCGCTGAATTCACTGCTGAAAAACCATTCTGTTTCAAAAAAACTGAGCCCACATTAATTTTAACCAAATAAGATCTCCCATACGATCCAAGTGTAACTGTTTCCGGTATATCAAAAGGACTGGCCACCCTCAACAATGTCCTTGCAACCACCATAGCCTCTCTTCTAGCCGTCAAATCTTGAATACAAATCAGCTTCCCCCACCTTGAAACAAGTTTTTCCAGAAACAGGACATTCCAACATAATAACGGAACTCCAACTAATTCAACCAAGCAAAATGACATCGGTAAGCCTTCCTCATTCAGAAGCATATCAAGCCATTCAAACCAAAATGATAATATCTCCAATCTACTAGACCACGCCTCCTTTAATTCCTCCACTGAAGCAAAAGTTAAAATGCAAGAGTTTCTTGCATAACCCCATTTGGCTAACTTGACTTTGATCCCATCACTCGCCAGACCCTTCATCACTAGCTCCAAATCAAAGTGTGTTTTAATGATCCCTGTCAATGATCTTTTCACCCAATCCGATTCATCTGAGGGAATGTGCATCTCCCACAAGTTCCTCAGCCCCGATTTCTTCCTAGGAATCCCCATCCTATTTTCTTTGCTCACCTGATCTTCCCTCAGCCCAACATTGGAGACTAACGCATCCTTATATGATCTTTCATCTCTCAATCGATTAAAGGACTCATTATCAACTTTTCTTCTCCAATATCCTCCCTTATACAACGTATCTTCTTCCCGTATGAAATTTCTGTTGTCCACTTGGCGAGGTCTCTGCTTCTTATACTTAGCTACCCCAACATATATTTTCTTTCCATCAATCCAAATACCATTGACATTTTCCACCGCCTTCTTCAATCCTTCCTCCTTTGCAAACTGAACGAAAGCAAACGTATGATTACTATAGTTTGGTTTGCTAGAACTACTCGGGATGAAAACTCGCAGTACACGACCCTGTTGTTGAAAAATTTCCTTCACTGTTTTCCAAGAGACTCTTTTGCTCAGATTATCCACAAACACCGTCCAATCCTCACCGGAGGACTGAAAACCTAAGGTACTCTCTCTCTCTCCAATTTTCTCTCTGACACTCTCTCTCATCTTTTTTTTCCAACTAAGGGCTTTTTTATTAGTTTAGCCAAAACAATACTTATTTAAATATGAAAACAGCTTGTCTGGATCTTGACACATTGTTATACAGCTTACAAGGAAACCTAGGCTAAAAGATTGAAGTACACGTCCTTCAAGCAATTCACATGCAATTTACATATAGGACTAGACTAATTTAATCGAAAACTAGTAAAACCTGAATCGGGAAATCCATTTGTGGCCGCCTGGTAGACCAATAGATGATATCCCAATCCACGGATGGTGGAAACATCTTGTAATCCTTTTGCACGAAGAAGCTCTATGAGGTAGTAAAATGGAACTCAATCAGATAACAATGTGGAAAATGATAAATCAATTTAAACATAAAGATAAAGCCTCCCTTCAACCTGGCATTCTTCTGCTATTATGTTGATAGAATCGAGCCACTTGACAGAACGTGCACCTATAACACCGGGAACAATTACTCTCAACGGGTAACCGTGATCCCTGTTGAGAGGCTTCAGTATGAAAACAGAACAATTCTTCATGTCAGAGAAACCCAGTGGGACATCATGAGAAAAAGAATGTTCAATTGAACTAATATAAGTATCGATTTCATCAACTCGAGCATTGCAATGTCGATGATCATCAAGTCCAGGCAAAAGTATACCATAGGAAGCAAGTTTTTCTTACCTCTCCATTCATCTCGTAAGCAAGTAAAACATCTGCTTCAGGGTTAGTGGCTTGACTAAGTGGAATTGATGCCTTGTATGGGCCTCCATTCTCCTCCTACATTTATTTAAAACAAAACAGGCAAAATATGAGGTTATGTTCTCCTATTGAAAGAAAAAAAAGTCATCTAACAGCAGAAGCTTTGACGACGAAATTCAATAGACCAACTTACTACCCTACACTTATCAACGCTCACAAATTCGACGTGTTTTCCACCGGACTTGGTGCTATTTGTCAACTTTGGTATCCCGACAAGCTCAAGTACATCAGCCAGTTTGGCACCACCCCAGACAGCTGAAAGGTCAGAAATACGATATAGACTCGAATATAACATCACATCTATAATGACATTTGAGATGTGGTTATGTACACTAAATTTACAGAACAGTATGAACATATACATAGATTATGGGAGGGAAATCAATAGAAATCCTAAGGAAATAAGCATACTCTAGTTCATTCATAATTCTGTACACCGACGTGAAGAGTGCACATGCATACACGTGAAATATAAGTTCGGAAAACTAATTGCAAGTCGGAGATCGACAAAACAAACCATTCCCTATAGCAGAAACATCCCAGCCAACTCCACTCACTTTTTGGGTTTTGCTCATGGCAGTCCTCCTATTACCTGCACACTGAATAAAACATCAAAGCCAGATCAGTGAACAAATGCAACAATTGCAGTGCCACATAAATCAGCAGAAAATACGTTGAAGAAACTTACCCGTAAAATGGCAGTCACGTTGTATTTCGGCAGCATCCTGTTAGTCGTTAAAGAAAATTCTCAGTACATTGTTTGAAAAACAGACCAAGTTAACATATTGAAGAATAAAATAAGGGAAGAAACTAGAGAATAAACCGGATTCATGCAAGATGAAATTTCTAAAATGTACATTTATTTCTTGGATTGTAATCGGCAATGCTATCACTCACCTGATATCTCTCATATACAGCTTTTTTGGAGTTTGAATTAAGCCAGTTATATCGGTACAATATCTACATTTCCGAAACATGTATGAAACTCAGTAAGGATCCACATCAAGATAAATGGCATAAAAAATGTTCTAATATAAGCTAGCATGGAATAAGAGGACAGAGTATATAACCTCTCTATGTCATCAACTACTGGGATTGGTCCATGATTTCTCTTGTAGAACAAATCCACCGGAGTCACATAAGAGGAAACTAAAGCAGAACGCGGCGGCTCAGCGTTGAAGGGCTCCTAGATCAAAGATGCCAATACCAAGTGGATTACACAGTGAAACTGGAATCAATAAATACATATTCTACAACTAATTATTTGCAAATGGAAACTTAAAAAGGGTAAAAAGGCATATACTTTTGGGTTAAAGCAAGCATATTTAGATCAGGGACGAATGTATTATTTTATGTCAGGGATGACAAACGTAGGAATTTATATTAAAAATTTAGGGAATTTAGGAAATAGAACATCGACTGAAAATACAAAAAAGATATCTAAACTACATAGAAATTTGAAATTTCCAAGGGCACAACTGCATTTCCAACACCCCTCGATTTGGATCATGCCCAATTCAATTCAACAGACAAAGAAACATCTTGATTAGCAATTTGGATACCCATTTTTTCAAAAATGAAATCAAAGCTGGAACATTATATACCAACGAATCAGATGTATTTGGAACCCAAGAAGAAATATATATATATATATATATATATATATATATATATATATATATATATTCACATAACACATATGAAACCTCCTTTCTCTAGATAAAATTGACATAAAAACAAATGAAATCCAATAATCAGATGCAAAGCGAGTGATTAAACAACTAAAAGAACTTGCCTTGGAGTTGATTTGAAGACAAGGATGGCGTGGCGGTTGTGAATAATCAGAAGGTCCCTTTATTCCCGGCATTTTTCACAGCCTTCCCTTCTGCAATTCTATCAAGCTGAGCCGGCTATATGTAGAAACACTGTGTGTTGGCTTTTAGTTTAGTTGCCCCCAGAAAGAAGATGATTGGGTGATGAGGAGGCTACCATTACCAATGGAAGAGGCCAACCATCATATGCAAGTAGGACCCACTTGGACAATGAAGATAACCTTTGCTTTTTGATTAAAAAAACAGCATTTTATGGGTTTTTTTTTGGTTTTTCTGTGGCGTTTGATTCATGGTGTCTTCTTCATGGAATCCACAGAAAAAAGTTGATTCCCAAGTTTGGCAAGCTTGACAATGGAGTTGACAAATGCCACTGAGTTGTACTACTGAGCGTAAAGTGCTTTCTTATCTATGGGAAATATAACATTATTTAATTTAGACCTGAGTATATCATCCAATCAGAAAATTTTAAGTGGGTGAATTTAATAAGTTTTATTTTATAACTCAAATTTTTTTTAAATTTTAAATTTATAAAAATTGAATTGAGTATTATTTAAATTTTTATTTCAATTTAATTATATATATTTATAATATTATAATCAACATGATATATATATATAAATAAATAAAAAAAAGAGTGAAAGACCTAAATTTAAAAATTAAAAATCAATATACTAATTATTAAAAATTATCTATTTAATTTACTTGATTTTGGTTGATATAATTATAAAGAATTAATTACATCATATGTCCTCAAAGTATAGCATTCATTTTAAATTGGTCCCTAAATTTTTAAATATTTTAATTTCATCCTTAAACTATGATTATCATTCTAGATTAATCCTTAAACTTTTTAATATTTTATTTTCATCCCTAAACTATAAATTTCATTCTAAATTAATCCCTAAACTTTTTGAATATTTTAATTTCATCCCAAACTATATGCATATAGTAATCACATCCTTTGTAAATAAATAGTTAGGCCATGTTATATTACTATATGTTCAAAATAATAAAATTTAAGTCAAACTATGGTTTAGAATATTCAAAAGTTTGGGGATTAATATAGAATGAAATTCATAGTTTATGGATGAAATTAGAAATGTTCAAAAGTTTAAGGACTAATTAGAATGAGAGTCATAGTTTAGGGATAAGATTAGAATATTCCAAAGTCTAAGGACCAATTTAAAATGATGGTTATAGTTTGGAGACATATGATGCAAAAAAATCAATTATATATTTAACCCTAAGTGAAGGTTGAATTTTGTTGGATTGCTCTCCCAGTTCCAAGGCTTCGCCTTGATTAATTAGGATTAACTCGCGTCGCACACTTGACTTTGATGGGTGAGTCTCTAGCAGGAATTTTTTATATATACACAAGAACTCAAACTCGAGAACTTGCTTGAGCGATATTAAATTGTTTATCACTTGAATAAATCAATGTAAACCATAATATAAATTAGATTTGTTAAAATTAAAATTAAATTAACATAATATATAAATATGAAAAATAAATTTATTATTAAATTAATCAAAATTACATAAAATAAATAGAAAAAGTAAACACTATAAATCATAATTTATTATTCTTATAGTTTAGTTTCGAAATGGAGTAGTACTTTCTTTTTTGAGGACTAAGTTATCCGATTTCAGAATATTAGGAACCTAAAAGATACTTTTACCAAACCATTAAAGAACAAATGGGAATCAAATGCGAACAAAACAACAGTTTATCTCATTCTTGATTGCTTTCTGATAGCTCTTCCCAATTCCACATAAAACTACAGAGCTCGATCCTCAAATGGCGGGAATGAAACTGTTCAGTTCCGAGTCAACTCACTCGCTTTCCTTTCGCCACTCTTTCGCAGTCGTACCGCCGCGCCTGGTGCGGTCTCCCGCCCGTGTCAGTCTCGATGATGCTAAACCCAGTAGGCTTCGAGTCTTAGCTATGGCCGCCAAAAGGAGTCCGAAGCGTCTCAAATACTCTGCTCCTCGATTGTCCAAGGTCCAGTTTCTTCTCAATTTGATAATATTTGTGCAAAGTTAAATGCCAAAGAAAATAAAGAAAATGAAATTGGCAAGTGGATGATTTGGTTTACGTGGAAGTTGATCCGTCAGGAACAGAAAACTGGAAACTTGAACCTGTAATTGAACTTTTAAACCAAGGAGCTGTTGGTGTTATTCCAACTGATACTGTGTAAGTGCTCTTCGATCATTATTGCTTTTTCATTTTTGTTTATGGAAGCGAAAATCATGTTTGGATGTAAAATTTTTTTTATTAAAACTTCAAATTTACATACTTTACTTTGACTGAATCAATTGCTATATTTGAATGTGTTACAGTTAGTATTTGTAGGTATGATTATTTTTTCAACTTGAAGCAATTAGAAAAAAAATGAAAATTAAGGATCAAACTGAAACTTACAGCTTCTTTTGAATTTTCTTAATTTGAATTTGATGTTCATATCCAGGTATGCAATAGTTTGTCATTTGAAAAGCCATTCAGCCATCGAACGTCTTCGTAGGTAGGTTTCAGGTAGAAAATTTCCCTTTTTGTACTAATTTTTTAGGTTTAAACATTTGCCTAAATTCAATTTTTAGCTGATAAAAGCTGTTGTATGTTCTCTTATTGCAGAATAAAAAAATATCGAACCTTCCAAGGTAAATTTGAATACTTTATCAACATGATAGTAACTTTGAGTTATTCTCTATTGATTAATAGCTTTTGGGTGAAAGAGAAGTATCTATTTTTTCATGCATATAACTTTTGCTTTGTTATGTTGTTTTACTGCTTATGGCTTTTATGCAGCCACTTAGCATCTTATGTCGCTCTCTTCGAGACATTGACACCTATACAACAGGGTTCCCTCGTGGTGATGGCCAAGGTCATGCAAATATTTTTCGAGCTGTTAAGCAATGCTTGCCTGGGCCTGTAAGAATTCTCTTTGTCCTATTCTTAATTATGGTTAGCTGAAGGAACCTTAAGTACACTTCTGTGGCATTACAGAGCTAGAATAGAAGAAGTGATTTGTTATTTGTTGTTAACACAAGGGGTAATAAATGAAAACATCGTAGTGGAATTTCGACCAGAAACTTTAATGACTGTATGAGCTTTTTGGCTAAATCCGTTTACCTTGCATGTCTGCATGTTAGATTGCAGGGTCATGAAGTGGAATATTTACATGAGAAATAGGTTCCACAACATTTTTTCTGAATATGTTTTTAACTTGCAACAAAATTTCTGTGAAACGGTATACTTTCATCTTAACTGCAAGCAAAGAGTTGCCAAAACAGTGTGTGAGGTATGGCACTACAACAGCAAAATATGCTGCAAGGAAAAATGTTGGTGTTCGTATGCCTAATGATGCTATATGTCTAGCAATATTAGAAAAGATGGATGCACCTTTAATATCCACAAGGTTGGTTTCAAGTGTGTATTGATCATGCAAACATTAATGGACCTGCTCTTTTGTATTCCTGATGTTCAGTATGACTTCTTTTTTGGATAATTGCAGAATTTTATTACCCAAAGTAGAAAAATCTGCTACAGTTCAACATATACAAACATGGTTAAAAACATGTTCTTTATGGTTCTATACTTAATTTCTTGTTCCCTTTTGGCAGTGTCAAGTGGCCAAAAGAAAATGAGTGGATGATAGACCCAGTTGTGATAGCTGATATATATGGACCAGAGGTATGAATCTCCCTGGTTCAATTAATCTTTCAATGTTAAAATTTCACCTTCAGCTACGGCAGTAGCTTTTACTTTCCCGACAAATTACACTTGGAGAGCTGTAATCTTTCTCGGATCGCTTTTTAATGGGCTACCTAGAATATTTTACTTTTGGTTGTTAATATCAAGTTCACATGTCATATGTCATGCAAATATAATTTGAAGTGAAAATAAAATGGACTGAAATAAATTATATATTTTGTTTCATAGCACTTGTTGCTTAGGCCTTATCTGCTGCTACTCAACAGTTTACCCTCCGAATCTTTTGTTTATAAGCAGAACGGATACTCAGAGTTGTACTTCAAACTTCCATCAGTACTATTCTGAATAAGTTTTCCTCACATTTGAGCTCTATTTCCACTTCAGGGTCTTGATTTTGTCGTTGACAGTGGTGTAAGAGTTGCTGATCCTTCTACTGTTATCGACAGACTGGGCTTCTCCGAAAATTGTACGGCTCGGAAAGGTAATTATATATGTAATGCAATGCTTTATGATTACATGAGTGCTTCAAGGCAATATATAATGTGGTCATCTTCCTATAACCTAAGAAGTCCATCTTTTTCCAACTGTGGACTAGCTATTGCCTGAGCTTTGCATGGTATCTATAAACTTTAGTGTCATAACCGATTTTAGGTGGGAACAATTAAATATTGTTTTAAAAACAGCTACGACTTTTAATTTTGAAAAATGGGTGATTTTGAATTAAATTGGATAAAATTGGATAGAGTCACCATCAACTTTTAGGTTAGGTAGGTCGAATACCTAAAACGTCTTTTAAAAACAATTTTAAGAAAAATCGTTTTTAAGACAAAAATTGGTATGCGTTTACCAAAGATTCGATTAAAACGGGTTACGGAGTCGGTTACACGCGGGGAAGGATTAGCACCCCACAGCGCCCAAAATTAATATTGTTTCGTTTACATGTTGTCGTAATGGTGGAAATCCTGAATCAAATATCAAGTTCAAATATGATCTATTTATTAAATATTAATAATTTGCTTCAAATTAATTAAAAATGGTAAGAGCATAAGCTTAAAAGACTAAAACAGTTAAAATATAAATTTAAAGGACATAAATAGTAAAAACGGAAACTTAAGTGACTAAAATAAAATAACAGAAATTAAAGTGTCAAAATCAAGAAAATACATATATTCAGATGCTGGAATGAAAATATGCATAAAAGTTCAGGGACTAAACAAAAATTATTTTAAAAATACATAACATAAATTAGTTGCTGGCCACCGTCGTCGCAACATCGTGTCGTCGTCGACACCGTCACTGGTGACTAATGGTTACCAAATTTCACCGGGAAGTCCGTCTTGGCCTCTTCATCTTGGATCTAAAGTCGGTTTTGCATAAATCAGTTCCGTTCGTTGTAAAAAGACGAAAAACCGTTTGGATTAAGTTTCTCCGATCCGCCTCCGTCTACCGTCTGATCGTCTTGATTTTTCAGTAAGTTGTTCGTGTTGGCCTTGCGTAACTTTTCACCGTTCGGAACGTTGATCACAAATCCCGATCGCCGTAAAGAGGCCAAAAACTGTTCGGATTTATTTTCTTCGATCCACCACCTTTTACCGTCCGATCGTCCGTTTTCAGTATGTCTCTCTTTGTAGGCTGACAGTGTATAGAGGACCACGGTTCATTTCAATTGAAGGTCGAATCGGTACAGTTCCACAAAAGATATAAATGGAAATGTTCATCTTTAGTAACTGAGGTCATGAAATGGTATTGTATTTGTGTATAGGTTGTTGTTAACCATTTTGCTTTCCGGGCGGAATTGATTATTGGTGTGTAGTTTTACTTCACTGATGGAGGCCCCAAATTATAACCAAAAACTAGGCTGCGTTCCACTCCTTCTGAACATGTTAACTGTTTAGGAATATTTTATATAATTTTATTTTTGAAATTTATATGTTTTTATCAATTTAATCATTTCAAATAAATTTCAAAATAAACAATGAATAACAAAATAACAATAAAATTACTATCAAATTATTTGCATCTCCTAGTAATTGCTAACCTATCAACAATAGTAAAATAACCTTTCCAGTCCCTATAGTCTAGACATGTAAACGAACCAAACATTAAACGAATTGTTCGGCTGAAAGTTCGTTTATTTATTACACTAGCGAACATAAATAAGATTTTATGTTTATTTACGTTTGTGAAGGTTTGAAAATATGTTCGTTTACGTTCGTTCATTTATATTCGTTCATTTATATTCAGTCCAATCTTTAGACTCGTTTAAAATATTAAGACCTAATAAATTTTTACCCTTCAGCTCATTAATATTTTAAAACCCAATTAATTTTAAACCCATATAAAAAATACCCAAATCAATTAAAGAAAATATAAACCTTAAAATTATTCAGATAAAATTAAATGAATGGACATAAACATATCTTCTTTCGTGTTCATTCACTTATATGACTACTACAGTCGCAACTTTTATCAAATTTATTATCAAATTTTTCCGGCATATATAATAAATGATTTGTTAAATCAAATGGGCTAATGCCCAAGTAGTCCAATGGTTCTGGACTCAATGTTCATTCAGTTAACGATACGCCTTCACCCTCCTTTTCCAACCTCTCCTCCTCTTCCTTTTTCATTCATCCTCTTCGCAAATGGCGACTGCAACAATGATCTTCAGTTTGGTAGGTACATTTAGGGGTCTTTCTTTATCATCAAGCTCCAATTCGTCGTTTTTGAAAGGCGAAGTGAGAGGCTCCATTCCCAAAACGGAAACCGTTTCCTTCCCGAGCAAATTTCCGTTCCCTCTCTCCATCGAATCGGCGCACAAAAAGGGTGCCGGTAGTACTAAAAACGGTCGCGATTCCAAGGGTCAACGACTCGTCGTCAAAATCTACGGTGACCAGGTGGCCAAACCCGGCGCTGTTATCGTCAGGCAACGTGGAACCAAGATTCAATTTTTCTTTCGCTTATTTAATTGTGTTTTTCGGCTTCTTTTATAGGGATTTTTTTTAGCTTCCAATTGCTGGAAAAGGGGTTATCTTTTGATTTTTTTTAGAACTAAAACAAAACAAAACAAATTATACAGTAATTATTACTTCTGAGACTTTCATTTCAGGAGAAAACGAGTTTGAGCATGAAGATTCAAAGTCGAAAGCATTACAAATTAGGTTAAATTGTGGCTTTAATTTGACATAATTTGATTCTCCTACTATCATGTATGTTATCTTTTAATCTAAAATCACTAACACTGTAAAAAGAAATCAGTTGACAAAGATGGCTCTTTTGATGGTGTGGATGATTTGGGCTAAGGAATCAAGTTGAAAATAGTAAAGGGACAGAAACCATAATTTGATCTATAAATCACAACATTCATAGCTTGATTTTGTTGCTTGTTTCAGTTTCATCCAGGGAAAAACGAAAAACGTGGGGCTTGGAAAGGATCATACAATCTTTTCATATTCATTCATATCATAGCATAGCATTCCTCAAGCTTTATATGAATTCTACTTCGACCCGAACTTGTGCTCGCATCGGCCGATGATGCTACAAATGGTAATCCTGTTTGCTGATCGACTCCGTGAAACTATATCTATCTTGTACCTTGTCTTTGTATGGCAACCAGAACTTACAGATTGGTACCAGGAAAGTGTACAAACTTGATGTATCCAATTTGGCAATTTTAATGTCCAGTTTCATTTGATATCTCTCTGTTTCTGGCATCTGGTTTTAGTTTTCTCTCTTGAGATGATAATGTTTTAGTAACTACCAATTAGAGGTTTTCCTAATCAGGTCAACGGATCGGGTATACTGGATCGCGTAATTTTGAACACCCCTACTAATAACCCCGTTAGTATCATGTACATAGAATCACCTTATGGAATGAAACTGACACTTTGAACTTAAGAACTGCTCTTTAAATATTATCAACACATGCACTGAACTAGATTACAGAGCAGCAACTGGTTTTAGAATAGGTTTCCACGCCACCAGCTTTAAAATGGAACGAAGTATTCATGGAAGAACCCTCCTCGATCACTCGATCTCGTCCTCGACATCAAGTGTGAGATTTTCCATAAAAATGAGCAAAAACAGTCTTAGTACGGTATACAATTATCACGCTTAAACCAGCTGCAATGATGCAAAATCCTGACATTATCATGGAACTCAGAAAGAGGCATATAGAGCCTTCGCACTTCGGTGGTTCGTCTACGCCAAACATTCCTGATAAAATCGACCTCGGTATCCGTGGCTCCATATGATATTGATGAGCTTGTTTCTCGGCTTCTCGGTCATAGATACTGCTGGCAATTAGACTTGAGAAGATAAGTGTACCTGCCGGATTAGCCAGATTGAGGAAATTGTAGAGAGCCCCAAACTTTTTCAAGCCAAATAACTCAAGAGGCAGTAGCTGGAACAATCGCCCAGTGAGCAACATAGCAGAGCCTTATCAACAAAGTCGATATACATTGCTCCAGGCCATCCCATGGCAAAGAAGACATGGCCAACGGCCATAACGAGCTGCACCACAGCGTTGTCTGCAGGCCTTGGATAAGCATGATCCCTATACGGTAATGTCACACCAAAAACGAATCAAAACCAGCATTAAAATTTATGTCTGGTGCTATCAGCATCCAGGGACAAATCATTTCATTCTGTATACCTCACAATAATCTCCGAGACGAAACCTCCATCCGACCGAGAAAGTTCCAAATGCTAATCACAGATACAAATATATGAGTATTATCATACACCAGAGATTGGCTCATCTGACCAAGATTATCCATCACTGTCAACCCTGATCCTGAACCTAATAGAAGAGACAGCATGATAAGCCAAAATTCTGCTGTGATCAAAGCCTACATCAAGGTAAAGTCCTCCCCAACCCGAGGACCTCTCGTCCTCTTCGCACTTACCGCTATCTGTGAGCCTACTTCCTCGGGCATTTCATCTGCAACCTCACTGCATACTACTTCATGTTCTTGAGCAGTCCGATCGGAGTTCCCGGTTTCTCATTGCTCGGTCTTCGGTAGAAGAACCTCTTGGTCAGGATCACTAGGCTCTTCGCGAAAACTTAATACGATCGGAATGAAAATAAGAACAAACAAAATCACAGTAAAAACTGTGACTAAATTGTGGCTCAAGGTACCAACATCTTCCAGAATTATGATTCCCATCAAGCAAGCAGCCAAGAGGAGGAGGCACACACTATAAATAAGTGCAAAAATCAAACCATCAGAGGGATGTCCTTGTTTGTGACCTTCAACAGGTCTGATAATGAACATAAAAGTAATAATCACCATTGATGGTCCAAGTGCAAGCATGAGTATCAAAGATCCTTGATCTGGGAAATTAATGGCTGTGTATATTGAGTCAAAACTGCACCACTCAAAGCAGAAAATCCCTTTAGAATTCCCACCACTGGACCCCTGCTCTTGGGGAAGTTTTGCACACAAGAAACAAGAACAGCTGTGTTGAAGTAGGTCTGGGCATTGGCTCCCACAAATAATAAGGCGCACATCTGCATACTGAGACTGGTTAAACCAAAAGAAAAGAAAGAAAGGAAGAATCTTGCAGATCAATGGTAAAAGAAGGAACTTTAAGATGGTACTCACAGCCCACAGAGGCAAAACTGGAGCTTTCCCAGAAACAATCAACCAAATCCCACCATAACCAAGAAGATTGTGCAAAGCACCGGCAAAATCTCAGACAAGCTCCCTGCTACAAACCCAACACAGCCTCCAAGATCTTTAGCTACATCCAACTTGGAAAGCTGCCTTTGATTATAATTCAAAGAAGTTTTGATCACAGGCGATATGCTACCAAAAAGATAGTCAGTTCCAGAACAGGATTGTATCCACATCGCAACAACAAAAACCATCTATTGTTCATAAAAGCCTGGAATCTTTCTTTCAGTCCACCCATTTTGCAGCTCTGTGAAGACCACAGACGATGAAAACAGTGTTGTTGCTGGTCAGCTTTAGGATGGTGGGGATATAGAAAAGAATATTATATTGAAATCTAATGTATTTGTCGTCCAGCGAAGAGAATGTATGGTTCCTACTATTTGGCAAAGTTTGCTGACAACCATTGACGAACCAGGTTTATACATTTGTGGAGGGGATATGAATACTTTACATATTCACCCAAATATTTTTTTATTACTCTTATTATTAAAAATTATAAAATGATTTTATAATTATAAAATATCATTTTGTTGGGTCTTTAGTTATTAAAAAGTTAAAAAATAATCATATGACTATTTATATGTTTTAAACTCATCATTTTCCATCAAAAATCGGTGATTATCTAAGTTGAACATTAACCTGTTAATTGAGATATAATAAAATTTGATCTCGAAATTGTTTGAGTTATATGTTTTGGACCGATTTTCCGTTTAAATTATATCGTCGAGGTTAAAAAATTATGTCGTCGAGCTATTGTTTGAAAGCAACAATGTTGTCAATAAACATCATTAAAATATGATTTTATCATATCTTAATCAACAAATTATCGTTCAAATCATATGACCATTAATTTTTTAATAAAAAAAAATGAATTTAGAAAATATAAATACTACCATTTTATAACTTTTAATAGCTAGAGACACAACAAAACAACACTCCATAATTAGAGATCGCTTTGTAAATTTTAATAGCAAGAGATTAAACAAAACAATGTCTATTGTCGGAGGTCATTTATTATATTACCTTAATTTATTTAATTTTAAAACTAATAATAAAATAAGAGGTATTTAAATAAAAAGTTAGAGCCGACGTTTTATATAATATCAAATTTTTTTAAAGTCTGATTATTTAGTTACACGTTTGATTAATTATTTATTGTCATGTAAGTAAATTTTTATTTAATTAATATTATATAATAAAATGATTTTTATTAATATTATTCAATAAGATTACAACATGTATCATTATCTTATTATTTAAAAAATAAAGAAAATACAGATTATAACTAATAAATCTCAAATTAAGATCTCTAGAAAAGTAAGTCCACCGATTAACTAATACATTAAACTATTTTTAATAAAAATAATATTTAAATCAAATTATTATTAAAATTAATTACATATATTTATAAAACTATTTAAATTACAATTAACATTATAAAATATTATAAGAATATATTTATTACATTAATTCAAATTTATTTTTATGATATCTTATAATTTAAGTTATATATATATATATATATATATATATATATATATATATATATATATATATATATATAATTTTTCAAGAGACCATAAAGTATAAATAAAGTAGATGGTTTCATCTTATTAAATGTTATTAATTAAATAAAATATATTTATTCATGTAACATTAATTAAATAAAAATATTTGCTTATGTTATGTTGTGTTACAAAAGTATTTAAATATATATATATATATATATATATATATATATATATATGTATCACGATAATAATAATTATTGATAATTAATAATTTTTATTCAAAAAATAATTATTTAAAAAATTAAAATGTTATAAATTAAAATAAATTAAAAAATTCAAATTCAAATGACTTCGATCGAGATGTATTTTAATATTATACTTTTAATTTATCTAGGTTTAAAATGATAGAACCAACAATCAGTTGGTTTAGTGGGATGAAACACTAAATTCCTTAAACAATGTTAGGGAATCCCTAACTATTGCAAATGGAGCAAATTGGGTTGGATGAGTCACCCTTACCTATGCAGTTACCGATTTGAATTAATTGATCAATAGATTAGATACAAGTGATTAATTAAAGAAAAATGACATAGGCTTAACAATTTAATTGAAAAAAAAAATATGATAGGGAAAGACCCCTCCCACCTGCCTTGTTGTTAGGTACCTATTGAGAAAAATATCACATGAAAATCCCTAGTCCCTAATTTTGACCCTTATACAATTAACCCATTAATCTATATTATTATTAAACTTTTTGAAAAAGTTAAATTTAATAATTAAGGTATAATGATAAAATTAGTATCTAATATTTGTATAAATGATTACTTTGTCTCTTTTTTTTAAAAATATTTTAACCCACTATATTTTAATTTTTGATTAAAATAGTCACTGTTGGATAGAAACCGTTAGTTAACTAACGATCAATACGTATTGTTGACATGATATTTTCACATATATTTAATTGATGATTTGACATATATCACGTCATTTAAAATTATGATGTGACATGTACCATTTCGCCAAAAATGATAGCACTTACCACGTAATCAACATGTAAAAATTTTAAGTCAACAATATATGTTGATTGTTAGTTTACTAACAATTTTCATTTAATATGATCTATTTTGATTTATAATTAAAACTTTGGAGACTAAAATATTAAAAATAATAGAGAATAAAGTGACCAGTATTTATACAATGATTGAAGACTAATTTTATTATTATGATAGTAATTAATTGAGTGATAATTTAAAATTTTATTGAATCATATTAAATCAAATTTAAATTAATCGAAAAACTCACTTTTTACCAATCATCATAGTACTCTACAAGCTTATTATAGTATAAATATTTTTCTATTCACCTTGTCGACTCCATTTTTTGCTCGGGTGGGGAAAAACTAGTACAACTTAAGGGTTTTTTTCTTTAAAAAGATTTTGAAATTTATGAGTCTCCACCAATCATTTTAAGGTGCGATCCGGACATTATAAAAATCGGGTGATTTTAATAAAACATTTTATTTTTATTAAAATACCAAGTTTAGGGTCTACAAAAACTAGAAAATAGGTTCGGGAGTCTATTACGCGTGGGGAAGGATTATCACCCCACATCGCCCAAAAATTGGTACCTAGTTGATTACCCAATATTTAGAATTGAAAATTTTGAGTTCAAACTATCACACCCCAACTCGTATCCGACCCGGATACGAGTCCGAGATGTCACAATGACATTTCAAAACCTTTATTCTTGCTAAATAACATAACATTTGAACTTATATTAAGAAAATACGATCATATATTGTTCAATTATATTTGTTATAAAATTGTGAGGCAAAAATGTATTTATGAACAGTAAAATACGGTATTAACAGCTCCGTGAACAGTAATGAACAATGCCATAAACAGTACTACAGTGATTTTCATAAAATGTACATAAAATTCGTAAAAATTTAACCGTTCATTACTATGCGTTTATATTTATATAAATACGTTTAAAACATTCCAAAATTCAGTCAAAGCATATCCAATAAAAATCCTTTTTATTACATGCCAACTAAAATTCTATTTCACAAAATACATGCAATTCGATCTATATTTCTAATATGATATTTGGTAAGGGGAACTGACCTGTCTTGTTCCTCTTCACTTTTCTTTTCGCTTTCCAAACCTACGCGTGAAATAATCACACGCTAAGTCATAGACTTAGTGAGGCATATAAACATTTATTACGATCATATCATATAAAAACATATATCATTTCTGTAACATATATCCACATACACCTATATCTTTATCAACACGTTTAGCATTTCATATTCCTTATCATTAATCCTTATAATTTAGCAATCTTATACATAACATATCATGCATTAACCAAGCAATACACTATTACATAAATCCTGTGATCTATTCCATATAACATGTCACATATACATATCATATTCAATATACTTATTAAATCTCTTTATTAGCCCATGTACACTGTTGAGAACTTAAGGTATGTGAGTACATTGAGGTTGTGCACAAATGCTGTCACCATAACTCATATAAATTCCTTTTAGGGGCACTGAATATTTGTCCCGAAGGACCGCGTAGAAATGTCCCGAAGGACCACTATATCCCTAAGGACCACATATTATATATGTCCCGAAGGACCACTCCTTAAGAACCATATACATAATACAATGGACCAAATAAATGTACCAAAGTACCACATACATGTTCCACAGAATTACATATATGTCCCGAAGGACCACGTAGAATTATCCCAAAGGACCGCGTAGACCCTCCACTCTTGGCATGCCAACTATACCTCTAGATATCATGACACATAACATGGGCATTATCTTTTATAATTATCACATATTCATATCGGCACATAGTTCACTTACATGTAGAACATTTTCATATGATTCATATTCATATGTCACATAGCTTATACCTTGTTCTTATGTCTTCTCATAGACATATATTCTTTCTCAAGTAGTCACATAGATCCATATCATATAACATATATCACATGTGTTCAAGTAAACATGCATGTCATATCTTGTTCATATATACATCATATATCACATATTGCATATTCATGTAAGCATGTAGATCATGTAACCTATAATAACATGCACCCATTTCCATATACTAATGCACACATAAGACTCACATAACATTTTAAAGGTTACCTCTTACCATAGTACTTCGTCAATGGCTCGTCGCAAGCCAATGTTTGTTCAATAACATAAGTACAATTTAAATTGCACTCACCTTACCCTTGTTTTGATTCGATCCTAATTCTTTGATTGTTTCGGAACTCGTTTAGGCTATGTGTCTACATAAATATAATTTTTAAAACAATGATCAGAAGCCTAAACCTTAAACTTGATGTTAATAACTTAGGCTAATTTAATGAACCAAAATTCCATTTTTCCTAGAGGGGTGTATCAATGCACTATGGGTGCATCGGTACACAAAATAGCTTCGAAATTCCCATGCATCGATGCATACCTGTCTGCATCGATGCACACTGAATAATTTCTGGAAATTTACCCTTGATGCATCGGTACATGTTGAATGTGTACCGATGCACACTAGTCCAAAATTCTCATTTATACACGTAAATTATTTCCTTCTAATTTAATTGTGCCATATTTCAACCCCTTTCATATCATTAACTCACATACACATGCTTAAACTCATTTATATCCATTTATTTCATCTTTAACCTCAAAATTCCATCTTTCATATGGAAATCAATAATCATACCAAATTTTTCATGTTATCCAAACTTAATTCTAACACTTCTAACTTCTTATTCTCATGGATGACAAGTCAAATTCATCCTCCAAATTCATTTAAACCTTCTTATACAAAATTACACTTAAAAACCCATTTTCTTTAATCTATCATAACTCCTTTATCTTTTGATTTTATGATAACTTAAGCTTTCCTTAAGCTTAGTTATCATCTAATGATCAAAACTCATGCTTAAAATCAACAAACAATCAAGAAATCAGAAAACTCACCTTTGCTTTGAGCTTTCACGTTTAAGAGAAGAAGATGATGAAGAAAGAAGAAGGAAGAGTAATATGGAAACATTTGTTTCCTACACATGCTCCACATGGGTATTTTAATACCCATTAATTATTATTTAATTATTTCTTTGTTCAATGACTCATTTGCCCTTTGATTCTTTTAATAATTACTAACAACCCTTCAGGAAATACTTTCTAATAAATCATTAAACTTTTAAACTTTTCCACTTTAATCACTAAATTCTAAAATTTTACAACTTAGTCACTAACCCATAGTTTGGGATGTTACACAAACTTTATCTAATTTAAAAATCATTACGGATGCAAAACTAAAAAAAAAGGTATTCGTTTATTAAAGCCAATAACATTCGCCCCTAGCATAAATGCGAGAGATCATCTATTGTGCCCAATAACCGGACATTGCCTCGATATTTTAGAAATCATGATGCAGTCTTGAAAAGGATATCGACCTATTTCAGGAATGACCAGTAGTCACCCTCTAAGCATACTTGCAAGAGATATACCATTGACTCCTTAATAAGTGAACATTGCCTTAGACTTTAAAACATGATGCAATCAAACAATTATTATTAACCTTAATTAAACTAAGGGGATTAAGGTTTTCTCTATCTTAAAATGTTCCATTATGAAAATCAAAGAACCTAGAGGCCCAAACTTAAAAATATAGGCTCTGATATTAATCCTACTTGATTTTAACATATTATTGAATCGAATAATAGATATGGCCCCATGAGCATTTAGGCGAGGGCCAACTCAGATTACTCCATAAATTAAAGGGACTAAATTGAATTCTAACCTAAAGTGGATGCTTTAATATTACCTTACTCGATTTTAAATAATTAAGCAATTCAAATAATTAAATTGGAACGTCGAGCAGAAGCAAGGACCAAATTAAGAATTCTCATAATTTAAGGACTAAAGGTGAAATTAGGCCTAAAATGGAGGCTCTAACATTAATCCTAATCAATTATGTCAAAAGGATAATCTAATTAAAGTTTAATGGCTAAAATGTAAAAGTCTAAAGTCTAGGGACTAAAGCGTAACTAAGGCTCTAATCATTAGTCTGATTAATCATTTTAATTGGGAAGTCAATTTTAACCCTTGGGAATGAGAGAAAGGACCAAATTAGAATTCCCCAATTTTAAAAGTCTAAGGAATAACATGTGAAAAATCTAAACCTAAAGGAATAAATTGGAATCTAAGTATTAACATGCTAATATTAAAAAAATCAATTAAATCTGAATTAACAAGAATTTATTTTAATTAACATACTTGAAAAAAAATAAAAGAAAAATTATAATATTTACTAAAATAATTTAATTAAAATAATGATTAAAAAATAAATAAAGGATCAAATGAATAAAAAAGCATAAAAGCTTAAATTAAGTAAATATATTGAATCAAATAACATGAAAAAATAAAATTGAGAAGTTAGAAAAATAAATTATAGTAAGGACTACATTGTAATAAAATAAAATGCAAGGCCATAATTGAAATAAAATAAAACAATAGAAATGAAGGACCAATTCATAAATTAACAGACGTAAAACTTAAATAAATGAAAAGAATGAAAAATGGTGACTAAATTGAAATAAATTCAAAATTAAACATGCAATTGAATGAATAAAACATGGGCTAATATGTAAAAACAAACGAAATATAGGAGGACCTGAAAGAAAATAAACCAAAAGTTAATATTGAAAAATAAAAATGGTAAATATCAAAATAAGGACAAAAATAAAAATTAATTAAGAAATTAATCACAAATCAAGTGACCAAATTGAACACAGGAGTGAAATACGGGGTCGCGAAAAGAGTTAGACCCCGCGCCGGTAGGGAGTTCGAAACGACGCTATTTGGTTTTGGGTATAAATACCCTTCTATTTTCTTTTTTCTTCATTTTTCTCTCATTTTTTTTTTGTTTTTTTAGAGAGAGAATCTCTCTCCTCTCTTTAAATTTTGGTCGTCTGTCAGCTGTCTCAGCCACCGTCGAATGTTGCATCACTGACCAATTGCCTTTGTGCCGACTGTCAACTGGCTCGTCTTGGATCCGTGGGCTCGAATTGAACTTGGTTTTAGCTGTCTCGTCTTGGAGCCTTCAGCTCGAATCGGAGCTCTATTTTGTGAGATTCGCCCCCCAACTCCACGAAAAAGACTAAGAACCCTTCGATTTTCATTGTTTCGATCTTCACCGCCACCGTTAGATCGGGCCAATTTTGAGTTATGTGGTTCTCTTCCTCCATACGCTTCTCCTCACCGATTGGATTCGTCGATGGTGGCTCCAAACGTCAACAAGTCCTTGGCCGAGAGGTAAACTTCCCTCTCTTTCTCTCATTTTCTTTTTGATTTTTTCCGAATAGATTCACATGCACACAAAAAGTAATCTAAAAATGAAACTTTGGTGAAGAAAATCTTTGAAAAGAAATTGATCTCTATTTTTGTTCTTCTGACTTTGTATTATTGTTCTCGAAGGAATGGGGAAAGAGATCATTTTGTTACAAATTTTAAAAATGGAGAGATTTTACAATTTTTTTTCGAAGTTCCTCCCTTTACAGTGTTTTTGTTGGGGTTTTATAAATCAGTTATGTCCGTAAAATTAATATGAAAAAAGAAACTGTTGCTGATGACTTTTGTGTGGTTGTTGATAACGAGTGGAGCGTTAGGGCTGGTGTCAAGGAAACTGCTGGATTTGGTGGCACAGTGACCGGGCGTGGAGGCTGCTGGAGAGCTTACTGATGGAAACAATAGTAACCGGGGCATTGAATGCCTCAGATATTCAGTGATTTACGTTCATTCATTTATTATTATATTATTATTATTATTTATTATTATATGGGTAAAAATTGGTGATTACAGATGCCCCTCTTTGCTCATTGATATGAAACAGGAATAGAGTAAACATATAAATCACCAATGACTGGTCTGACTGCTTGAAATTTCTGAGCCATAAATTCTCCTCATTCTAACTCTTCACTTTCCTCATATGAGTTTTTTTCAGTACGAACTCTTCACGAGAAATGTTGATCCACCTCCTTCTGGGAAGGAATCAAACAAAGTGATGATGCTGATCCAACTCCTTATGAGATGGATAAGCCAAGGTCGGTGTTATTCTAATTCCTTATGTGATGAAATCGAGCTAAGGTTGAACAAGTTCTTCTCATTATGAACTTCTTCTCCCTGATCGGATGAGTTCTTCTCATTTTGAACTTTTCACTGGAAATGTTGATCCACCTTCTTCCGTGATAGAATTGAACAAAGTGATGATGCTGATCTAACTCCATATTCGATGGATGAGCCAAGTATTGATGCTGTTCCAATTCTTTATGTGATGGAAATGAGCTAAGGTTGAACAAGTTATTCTCATTATGAATTTCTCCCTCATAGGATGAGTTATTCTCATTATGAACCCTCTACTGGAAATATTGATCCATCTCCTTCTGTGATGGAATCAAACAAGGTTAAACAAGTTCTTATAATTATGAACATCTTCTCCCTCGTCGGATGAGTTCTTCTCATTATGAACTCCTACTGGAAATGTTGACCCACCTTATTTTGTGATGGAATCGAGCTAAGGTTAAACAAGTTATTCTCATTATGAACTTCTTCTCCTTCATCAGATGAGTTCTTCTCATTATGAACTCTCCCTTGAAATGTTGATCCACCTCCTTCTGTGATTGAATCTCCAAGGTTGAACAATTTCTTCTCATTATGAACTTCTTCTCACTCATCAGATGAGTTGTTCTCATTATGAACTCTCCCCTGAAATGTTGATCCACCTACTTCCATGATGTAATCGAGCTAAGGTTGAACAAGTTCTTCTCATTATGAACTTATTATCCTTCATCGAAAGAGTTCTTTTCATTATTAACTCTCCCCTGAAATGTTGATCCACCTCCTTCTGTGATGGAATCGTCAAGTCTTCGCGGTAAATGATGTCATCTTTGCTTCGTTCTCTTGGCTGAGTCCCCATCTCCAATTCTTCAAGCTTTATCTCACACCAGGGTTCTTTATTGATCTTCCACCGATTTTTCCTCTCATCTTACAATATAATGGTCTGCCTCTATCATTATTTGAAAATCTTCTCACCTGGCTCACTTCATCCTCACAAATGACGGACCTGAGAAGAATACATCTACCGTTAATTATCACATCTAGAAATTTATTATTATTTTTTTCTTTTTGACTTCTTTCATTTTTTGCATCTCATTTTTTAGCATATTTTATTTTTTTCTCTTTTTTATTATTTTATTATTTTTCTTTTTTTAAACACCATATGAAAACATTCTGCCTGAAGGTCTTACAGATGACTCGAAGAAATTATCATCTTGCTCGAAAGGCTTATAGATGACTTGAAGGATTTAAGCATCATACTCGAAAGACTTACTGATGGCTCGAAGGACTTACTAAGTAAGAAACTTTGGAAATCGTTTTCTTACTTTTTTTTGAAAAATTAATTTTAAAAAATTATTTAAATGAGAAACTTTAGAAATCGCTTTCTCATTTGTTTTGAAAATCATGTGAAAAATCCAGCCTAACGGTCTTATGGATGGTCCAAAGAACTTATCATCTTGCTCAAAAGGCTTTTAGATGACCGAAGGATTTAGGCATAATGCTTGAAAGGCTTACTGATGGCCCAAAGGACTTACTAAGTAAGAAACTTTGGAAATCGTTTTCTTACTTAAAAAAAATCAAATTTCATAAAATATTTAAATGAGAAACTTTGGAAACCATTTCCTCATTTTTTCCGAAAATCATGTGAAAACATCCTACCCTAAGGTCTTATGGATGGCCTGAAAGACTTATCATCTTGCTCAAAAGGCTTATAGATAACCTGAAAGATTTAGGCAACATGCTAGAAATACTTATTGATGGCCCAAAAGACTTACTAAGTAAGAAACTTTGGAAATCGTTTTCTTACTTAAAAAAAATCAATTTTCAGAACAGATTTAAATGAGAAACTTTGGAATCGTTTTCTCATTTTTTTTGAAAATCATGTGAAAATATCATGCCCGAAGGTCTTATGGATGTCCCGGATAACTTATCATCTTGCTGGAAAGGCTTATAGATGACCCGAAGGATTCAAGCATCATTTTCAAAAGACTTACTCATGGCCTGAGGGACTTACTCATCAAGAAACCTTGAAAATCAAACTTAGTTTCTTAAAAAATTCATTGGAAGACATAAAGAAACCCTTGAAAATAAGGCTTAGCTCCATTAAAATTCATTTGAAAACATCAAAAACCCCTAAAAATCAGGCTCATCTTCTTTCAAAATTCATTTGAAGAGATCAAGAAACCCCTAAAAATTAGGCTTAGCTTATTTCAAAATTCATTTGAAGACATCAACAAACCCCCTAAAAATCATGCTTAGCTTCTTTCAAAAATCATTGAAAACATCAAAAAACCCTTGAAAATCAAGCTTAGCTTCTTTCAAAAATCATTTGAATACATCAAGAAACCCCTAAAAATTATGCTTAGCTTTTTTCAAAATTCATTTGAAGACATCAAGAAACCCCTAAAAATTATGCTTAAATTCTTTCAAAAATCATTTGAAGAAATCATCAGGAAACTTCCGAAAATCGGACTCAGATTTTTTTAAAATTATTTGAAAACATCAAGAAACCCCTAAAATCAAACTTAGTTTCTTTAAAAATATGATATCGATTGGGAAAATGCCCTGCTTTAGAATTATGATCATTCTGTGGATTGGGTTATGTTAGGATTTGCAGAACCATGAATCAATAACCAAAAGGGTTCGCCAAGAGGGGTTGAATCGGTTTTTTTTTGTTTAGGGAGTAAGGAGATTAAAAGATAGAAAATTGCACAATGATTTATAGTGGTTCGACTTCTCAACCAAGTCTACATTCACTACCTTAGCTCCTCACCAAGGATTTTCTAACAAATTCACTAATTTGTTCTTTCTTTTTACAGGACAAAGAGATAACCTTTATAACTCCCTAATTTTTCAATGGCTAAACTAGAACCAATCCCTAGCTTTTAACAAGCTCAGCTAGAACCAAAACCCCTTTACAAAAAGAAAGGAATTATAAACAAGAAAACCTCTCTAAGGTAGGTGTTTACAAGATTTAAGCTCACAAGAACACAATATTTACAAGAGAATAGAAAAATAAGATTTAAAAACTCTTCGCTTGTGTTTGAATGCTTGGATAGGTGTTTTTTATTTTCTTCAAGTGTCATCAGCTTGTATTTATAGCTTGAAATGAGTTTGAAGTCGTATCTAGCCGTTGGGGATGTTTTGGAGCCGTTTGGGGATTATTTTTCTGCAAAATAAGGATGTCCATAACAGGGGGTATCGGTACCCCTTTAAAGGGCATCGATACTTCCTTTGTTAAATTTAAATTAAACTAGTCGTTGCTAGCCGTTGGAGCTAGGGGGTATTGATACCCATAGGGGTATCGGTACCCTTTTTGCATTCGATGTTTGAGCCTTCATAGGGGTATCGATGGGTATCGATACCTAGGGTATCGATACCCATTCATAGGGGTTATTGATACCTATTCATAGGGGTATCAGTACCCATTTGTATTTTTGCTCAAATTTGAATTTAATGGACTTTGAATTATTTTTGAAACCTTTTGAAAACTTTGAATAAATTCAATTCAAGTCTAAATTTTTTTTGCCATAATTGTTATATCAAAACTTAGTTCAACAGGTTCCTCAATTCTTGAGGTTCTGCCACTTTGAATGTAATTCCCTCCATTTGAGGCTTGAATTTTTATTTTTCTTTTCTTTCTTTTATTCCCTTGGAAAATCTGTAAGAATTATGTATATATGTATGTAAATATGAATGCACTTAAATGTATTGCAATGTAGTGTATGACTTACTTGTATGAAAAAATGCCGATCATTCTTCTTATCGCATAAAAGTGAAGACCTCAATCTTCCTTCACTTGATCATATTTTAATGGATCATGCCTCAATATCGATGTAACACCTTGCCAGCTCAGGTTTGTAATCTTCTGAGGATCAGTTTGATCATCTTATGGTCTTTGTTTTCTGTCTTCATTTCGGAGGAAATGTTTTTTCTCTTGAATTCTTTTTATGATCAGGTATATGGCCTTAATGCCATTTTTTTCCTTGACTCGACTGCTCAATCAAATTTGTTTATTAGGACCCGTCTTCCAACTGAAGCATGAATGGTCAGTTTCTCAAGGTAACTCTTTTTTTTTCATCTTTTGACCTTGACACTCCAAATGGTGAGGCTTATTCACCACAACTTCTTGATTTAAATCTTGTGATCTCAACGAGATCTGGTTTTGGTAATGCCCCAATGTGCGTACTCATAACTCTCTTTATGCCAAAATCTTAATCTTGAATGGTTTCACTCTTGTGTCATTAATCAGCAATGTTATCGAAATAGCTTGAGGGCTTCTCTTCATGATGCCACAATTAGATGGAAACTTAATAAGTGATCAATTCTTCTAACATAAATTTCTTGAATATTTGCTATGAGCTAAGATATGTGCCTCTTTCGACTAAGGTGATTATATTCTTCTTGATGGATTATTGACAACGTCACAAGGAAGTGTTAGAAGTTCTATCCTCCAATTCTTCTGATCTCTCAAACTACTTTGCTTTCAAGATTGTGAAATGTATTTATTATTCTGATATTGTTTGTTCTTCTCCAACTGAGACAGGATGGGCCTCACCAGCTTTAAGGACCTTTTTCACTTGAGATTGTCCTGTTTGAAAATATTTTTCTTCCTCTTTCAATTTTACAAATATGAAAAAAATTGATGAATAAATTTCAAAAACGCTTTCATTTTCTTCAGGCTCACAATCAAAACAAATTGTAAAACAAGAGTTCATTGAATATCAAGTAAGTCAACTTCTCTTTTAATCCTTCAAAAATTATATACATTTGACAAGTGTAAAGATTAACGCTGATATAAAGTTTAGGCTGACTTGGGAAAGTAGAGTGTTTCAGATTAATTTGGGGAAGTAATGTGTTTCAGGTTAATTTTGGGAGGTAATATGTTACATGTTGGCTTCTTTGGTTAAGGTCTAGCTTTCTTGATTTTGGTGTTCATTAATATAATAAAGTTAGCCATTATGTTTATCTTCTGGAAATGTTCACTGGCTCCCAGCCCTCGTGAGCTCCTTTGGGTTGTGCATTGTTTTATCAAGAGATGTATAAGATCATCTTCTTTGCAGCAGTTGACAATCTTCATATTTGAGCTGTCTTTCAAGGTTTTCAACTCAAATTTTCCTTTGGTTTCAAGACGTTATCTAAAATTTTACGTCTTGAACCTTCTTTTGTTATTTTTCTCTATCATGCACTAAAGATTTTAGAAAACTATTTTTTTTGCAAATAAAATTATCCCTAAGAGGAGGAATGAAATCTGAAGATAATCTCTCCACTTAGAAATCCATGTATGATTAGAAGAGACTTTTCAGGAATATAATGTAGTTCACGGCTCACGGTTATGAAAGAAAAGGATAAATAGGCCCAAACAAGTGTTTAAAGGTGATCGAACCAATGATAAACTTGTACTGACATCTTCAATCTTGCTCTGCCTGATTTGAATCTGCTTACAACCATTTCATTTTCTTCATTTTTCTGGATCCTTCTAGACTACCCATTTTGGGCTTTCTCCCTAGAGTTTATCTCCATCTTGCTATGCCATTGCATTCTTTATCTTCGTATTGAATCTAGATCTTCGAACTAGTCGTACTTGAGCAACCTTGTGGTTTGAGGATTATTGAGTCACTCGTCTTGAAGTATTTTTCTTTCTTCTTTTTTTTTTGTTTTTTTTTTTTATTTTTTTCTCTTTTTCTTATTTATTTATTTTCTCTATTTTTATGTTTTTTTCTTCTTTTTACTATATATTCTCTTTTTTCTCTTTATGTTGTCAACTTGATTTGATCTTCAAGCGCTTTGTATTTGGTCTACCTTACGGTATCTTGTTATTTATCACCATGACTTACCTCTGTAATAAAATATGGATTGATGGCTTTCATTCTTGCAAGCAGATTTGTTTCACCTTGCCTCCTAGTGTGGAGGGTGATCATTGGTTAGGTTGAATCAGAAGAAAATAATTCATCCTCAAATGGGGACAACAAGAGATATATATTTATGTTTCTTTTTTTTAAAGGATAAATGAAACAAAGCCGTTCATCATCTCATACACGAAAGTCCTTGTAAAAGATGTATCCTCAGGGGGACGATTATTCAGGATTAACCATATTTACATAAAACCAATGTAATTAATGCATGATAGAATTATTTCAATTATTTTTTTATTTCTTCTTCTTCCATTCACTCCAATTATTCGAGTTATCTTGCAAAAACTTGATCTGTAACACTCCATCTTGTCTTTCTTACGGGAATTATTCTCGTTTTGTACTTTATGCCTCCAGGTTTATTGAGTTTGGGAAAAGAATGTTAGTTATGTGTCTAGGAAGGGAAATGTATGACTTTAAAGTCATAATTCTGAAAAAGGTAATGTTATGGAAAGGTTAGCTCTATCTGGAAAGGTAAAAGTACATATTTTGGTGTTTCAGGAAGGATAATGGCATGACTTTATTGATTATAAGGAAGGTGATGTAAAGTTTGGTCTATTGGTAATGATCACATGCCGTATAAGGGAACGAGTAAGGGTGTTCGGCTTTGGAGGGAACACGAAAGGTTTAATCTTGCCATATATCAAAGATCTATAATTAATGCAGTAGTAAAATAACCTTTAATTCATTTTATATTCAAAGAATTACAAGATTAAAACTTGATTTATTGCTCATAACATTGGAAAAAAGACATAAGATCAATCGATAAAATATTTATTGAGTATACAATGAAAGAACAAAATCACGTTCAAACAGGACAAAGCCAGTGCAATAAGGTTTAACGGTGGATGGAAGAACTTTTCCTGACTGGCACCAAAATATCTCATTACACGTTAAAGGTCAATACCCTGGGTCAAACAAATTTTGGACCTTGCTCTTCGGTTCCCCACAGATCTCAATGATGTGCCTTGAACCTCAGACGACGCTAACATCACGTCCATAGCTCTCAATCCTTTTTTATGTATGAATGAGGTAACTTCAATTTACCTAAAAAACTTCTATCACAAAATTCTCCATGAGTTACTCCTAGGATCCGTGATTAATGCACGTTGGGATACAATGTATATCATGCAATGTACAATATATAGATGCTAATGCAAAGATGCACATGTAAATGCAAATATGCAAAAAATGAGAATGCAAAATGTAAATTCAACAAAGGAATTGATCCCAAAAATAAATGTTCCTTGAACAATTCTTAAAAAACTGACAATGTCTCGGTATACTAGGGAAGTGAAAAGCTGGTCCATCTTTACGTTGTACAACTCCTGCGAGCGTTTGGGTATTACGTATTCTTTCGTCAGATTTAGACATACTAAAAATCTTTAAAGCTTCTACTTCGTCTCATACTTTTAAAAATATTTCGATCTAGTTCGTGACATTCAACTGTTAGCTTCAACGTCAAATCTTCTTGACTTCAAATTCTTACCTTAGCAGGTAGACGTCTGTCTTGTCTCCTTATTAGGTAGACTATCTTTAGCCGCTACTCGATCTACTTAGAGAATCTTTGAAATTATATCTAACCCAATGAAAGGCATTGTTGTGGGTATTGTTTCTCAAGAACCTTTTAAAAGATCAATTATTTCAGGGATCAATACATTTGAAGGATATGTCATGTTTATGCAAAAATACAACAAAGCACAAGACAAGATAAAAGGAAATAAATTTAGTAGAAACAAGACAAAAATAATCAAGTTTGTTAAAATGATTATTCAAAGAAATGTAAGCTTAACAAAAATAACTAAATACGACTCAAAGCTGAGATTGCAAAATAAAACATACAAAGGAAATTAAAAGTCCTAACCGCATGCGTTCTAATTTTCCTAGGTTATCCACATGGCTCTAGAGGGATAGGTTTATTAAATTCTCTACATGAAGCTTGGTTCTAGCAAAATGGTTCCCAAGTTGTCCTTACAACCTGCTAAGGTTAACAAGGACTCTTATTCTGGTCCATTATAGACTTGTTAATCTTATTCAACTTAGAGGGTCACACCAGTAAAAGTATATCTTGGAACTGACATACGAGCAGACATCTTAAAATGCTTTCTAAAGGTAATTTATCAGACCCATACGAGGAAACCTAATGCTACTTATGAGGTGTGATGTTTCCCCTACTTAGGTAAATCAAGATTGAGCTCAGGTTTAAAGCTATGATATGCAACAGTCCTAAATAAATTCACAGAGGTGTAAGCATTAACCAAAAAGGTTCTTTTAAATAACATAATGAACTGTAAATTAAATAAGATCAAACTCATAATTTCCAGAATCCTAAATATAGGGTAACCAACTCGTGGCTCGACTTTAAATTTGTTTTTGAAAACAAAAGGTCCCTAGTGTAGTCATCATGTTGTCGACACCGTTTCATTTTAATGTGTCATCGATTTTAATGTGTGATCGAGACACCATAAAAATCAGGTGATTTTAATAAAAAAAATATTTTTATTAAAATACCAAGTTTAGGGTATACAAAAACCAAAAAATAAGTTCAGGAGTCAGTTATGCATGGGGAAGGATTAGCACCCTACAACACCAAAAAATTGGTACATAGTTGATTACCCTATATTTAGAATTGAGAATTTTCAGTTCGAACTTTATTTAAGTTAAAAATCATTACGGATGCAAAGCTAAAAAGGGTATTCGTTTATAAAAGCCAATAACATTCGCCCTAGCATAAATGCGAGAGATCGACTATTGTGCCTGATAACCGGGCATTGCCTCAATATTTTAGAAATCATGATGCAATTTTGAAAAGAATATCGACCTATTTCAGGAATCACCAATAGTCACCTCTGAGCATACTTGCATGAGATATACTATTGACTCTTTTTATAAGTGAACATTGCCTTAGATTTTAAAACATGATGCAATCAAACAATTTATTATTAACCCTAATTAAAATAAGGGTAAATTAAGGCTTTCTCTATCTTAAAGTGTCCAATTATGAAAATTAAAGAACAAAAAGGCCCAAACCTAAAAATGGAGGCTCTAATATTAATCTTACTTGATTTTAACCCGCTATTGAATCGAATAATAGATATGATCCCTAAATTAAAGGGACTAAATTAAAATCTAACCTAAATTGGAGGCTTTAATATTACCTTAATCGATTTTGATTAATTAAGCAATTTGAATAATTAAATTGGAACCTCGAGCAGAAGCGAGGACCAAATTAAGAATTCTTCTAATTTAAGAATTAAAGGTGAAATTAGGCCTAAGATAGAGACTCTAATATTAATCCTAATCAATTATGTCAAAAGGATAATCTAATTAAAGTTTAAGGTATAAAATGTAAAAAGTCAAAAGTCTAGGGACTAAAGTGTAACTAAGGCTCTAATCATTAGTCATATTAATCATTTTAATTGGGAATTGAATTTGAACCCTTGGGCATGAGAGCAAGGACCAAATTAGAATTCACCTATTTTAAAAGTTAAAGGACTAACATGTGAATAATCTAAACCTAAAAGACTAAATTGGAATCTAAGTATTAACATGTCAATATTAAAAAAATCATTAAATCTGAATTAACAAGAATTTATTTCGATGACATACCTGAAAAGAAATAAAAAGAACAAATTATAATATTTACTAAAACAATTTAATTAAAACAATGATTAAAAATAAATAAAGGATCAAATGAATAAAAAAGTGTAAAAGCTTAAATTAAATGAATACAAAGCCAAAATCTTGATTCAAATAACTTGAAAATAATAAAATTGAGAAGTTAGAAAAATAAATTATAGTAGGGCTACATTGTAATAAAATAAAATTCAAGGCCACAATTGATATAAAATAAAATAACAGAAATGAAGGACCAATTCATAAATTAACAGAATTAACAGATGTAAAACTGAAATAAATGAAAAGAATGAAATATAGTGACTAAATTGAAATAAATTCAAAATTAAGCATGCTATTGAATGAATAAAATAGGGGATAATATGTAAAAACTCGTGAAATATAGGAGGACCTAAAAGAAAATAAACCAGAAGTTAATATTTAAAAATAAAAATGGTAAATATCAAAATAAGGACAAAAATCAAAATTAATTAAGAAACTAATAACAAATCAAGTGACCAAATTGAACACGTGAGTAAAATATGAGGCTCGCGAAGATAGTTAGACCCTCGGGACCAAAACGCGCAGGTAGGGAGTTCAAAACGGCGCCATTTGGTTTTGAGTATAAATACCCTTATATTTTCTCTTTTCTTTATTCTTCTCAATTTTTTTTTTGTTTTTTAGAGAGAAAAGCTCTCTATTCTCTCTAAATTTTGTCTGCCTACCGGCTGTCTCATACACTGTCGATCTCCGCACCGTCGGCCAATCGTCACCGGCGGTCTTTCAGGCCCAAATTACACAGGCTGGCTCGTCTTGGAGCCGTGAGCTCGAATCAAAGCTCAGTTTTGTGGGATTAGGCCCCCAACTCTAGGAAAAGGGTCGAGAATCATTTGGCTTCCATCGTTCTTATCTCCATCCTCCACTGTTGGATCGGGTCAATTTTGAGATATATGGTTTCCCTCCTCACCGTGCTTCTCCTCACCGTTTGGATTCTTCAATGGTGGCTCCAAACGTCGGCAAATCTTTGGCTGAGAGGTAAACTTCCCTCTCTTTCTCTCCTTTTCCTTTTTTATTTTTGATTTTTTTCGAATAGATTTTTATGCACACATAAAGTAATCTAAAAATGAAACTATGGTGAAGAAAATCTTTGAAAAGAAATTGATCTCTATTTTTCTTCTTCTGGCTTCGTATTATTATTCTTGAATGAATGGGGACTGAGATCCTGTTGTTACAAATTTTTCGAATGGAGAGATTTTACAATTTTTTTCAAAGTTCCCCCTTTATAGTGTTTTTGTTAGGGTTTTATAACCAAGTTACATCCATAAAAATAATATGGAAAAATAAATTGTTGCTTATGGCTTTTGTGTGGTTGTTAATGACGAGTGGAGCGTTGGGGCTGGGGTGAAGGAAGCTGCTGGGATTTGGTGGCACAATGATCGGGCGTGGAGTCTACTAGAGAGCTTGTTGATGGCATCAACAGTAACCGGGACATTAAATGTCCTGGATATTTAGGGATTTACGTTCCTTCATTTTTTTTGTTATTATTATTTTTATTATTATATGGGTAAAAATTGGTGATTACACACCTACTTTTTTAATATTGACGCATCACACATGATAGTCTATGACTTTTGCCACACTCTCCAATGATAAAAAATAAATTATTTCTTTTAGTTATTTAATTATAAATTATAATATCAATTTTATTTTAATTATTAAATAAACTTTTTGTTAATTAAGTCAACAACTTTTTATTTTGGTGTCGATCAAATCATTAAATGTTAATTGATTAAGAGAATTAATGATGTGTTAATTTTTAAATTTATATAATAATATATTTATTCGTATTATTTAATTTATTTTATCAATTTTATTATAATTACAAATAAGTCAATAAATTTATCTTTTTAGGTTTAAAAATTATATCAATTTGCATTACATGACCATGAACTCTCCCAAGGAGAATGGATCTTTAGCTATATGCAAATCGATTCCAACGAGTCTTCATCATATTCTCCATAAAAATGTTCATGGTCCACTTTATTTACGGGGTAGAGGTTGATGTAATTCTTTAGCCTTTCCATTCCATTCAAAAAATTATATCAATTTGATATATTTTGACAGTTATGCGTGTAGAATTTGAAAAGCATTAAAATATGTCATAAGTTTCTCCACGCACATGGAATTTAGTTCTTTTATTTTTAATAATTTAGTCTTTTAGAGAAAAAACGTTTAACTGGTTAGTTAAGCTGTTCATATTTATTTTCTCGTATTCTTTTAGGTTATGAATTTTAAACTCATTAGAAGTACTCCTCTTCCTTCATGTGGCTGATCCAAAAATTTAAAAATAGATGTCCAAAATTTTAATATTACTTTTCTTTAACAAAATGGGTATACAAATTTCCTTATTTTTTATTCCCTTAATATATTGAACTGAATTTAATAACTTATTTAAAATAATGAGTATGTGTCGGTCCCTTAGAGTCAAGTGCATTTGCCCCTGCTTCCTTCCAATAGAATCCCCATTCTCTTCTTCTCTAAGTAGGATTAAAATTAGATTATAATTTGTCAAAAAATTAGTCTTTCAATTTTTTTAAATTCAAAATTTTAAATCCAATTGTCAATACTATTATATATTTTTTAATTCATTAAATGATATTTTAAAATGAAATAATACTAGCTTGACTTAAAAATTGAAAGTAATGGTATTACGGAGACTAAATTCAAAAATGACCAAAGAGTATGGTACTTGAGTATATAGTAACCTTTGAAAATCAATTGCTAACATTAATACTTTAAATTAAATTAGGGTTTAATATCCGAAATGAAAAACACAAAATTCTGTGGTCGATATGTCCGAGTGGTTAAGGAGACGGACTTGAAATCTGTTGGGCTACGCCCGCGTAAGTTCGAACCTTGCTGTTGACGTTTTTACAATATTTTGTTCATCCTCTACTCTGGTAAGTCGTTTACCTTCACTCTGTTTCGATACACATTCTTATATGATATTATTATTCTGGGTAAAGTACGTAAATGATCTCTCGATTAAAGAGAATTATTTTGTTGAGTCCTTTAACTATTAAATGTTACAACGGTCATACGACTATAGGGTACTACTTTGTTGAATCCCCTAACTTTTAAATGTTACAAAATAGTTGTTGTTTCAAACTCGTTCTTTTTCATTAAAAACTTAATGTTTGTCTGAGATGGATGTTAACCCGTTGATTGTGATATGATGAAATCTGAGCTCATAAGTGTTTGAGTTGAATTTTGTGGATTAACTCTCTGTTTACATCAGTGCTCGAAACATTATGTCGTCGTGCCAGTGCTCGAAACATTATGTCACGTTTTTACAATATTTTGTTCATCCTCTACTCTAGTAAGTCATTTACCTTCACTCTGTTTCGATACACATTCTTATATGATATTATTATTCTGGGTAAAGTACGCAAATGATCTCTCGAATATAGAGAATTGTTTTGTTGAGTCCTTTAACTATTAAATGTTACAACGGTCATACAACTATAGGGTACTACTTTGTTGAATCCCCTAACTATTAAATGTTACAAAATAGTTGTCGGCCTATTCATATGTTTTAAACTCGTTCTTTTTCATTAAAAAATTAATGTTTGTCTGAGATGGATGTTAACCTGTTGATTGTGATATGATGAAATCTGAGCTCATAACCGTTTGAGTTGAATTTTGTGGATCAACTCTCTGTTTACACTATGTCGTCGAGCCAATGCTTGGAAACAACGGCATATTCAATATACATTATTAAAATATGATTTTATCATATCTAGTCAGTAGGTGAACGTCTAACTCAAATTACCTTCAACTTTCAAATAGAAAAGATGAGTTTGGAATATATGAATAGTCGAGTGATCATTTTGTAACTTTCAACAGTCAGAAACTCAACAAAACAATGTCCTAGAATCATATGATCATTTTGTAACTTTTAATAATCGGAGACTCAACAAAACAACACTCCTATATAATTAGGGACCATTTATATATTTAACTGAGTTTTCCTTAAAATAGAACACCACCCTTATAATCACTATTTCAACATAAACTTCATTTTTACACAGTTGAGCAATTCTTTTACAATTACAAACAACCATGAAAACTAATTAAAACAAGAGCAAAGGGCATAATCAAGAGAGAGGCCTACCCTTTAGAGGAATTAGTTAACATGTATGTGAACACCGATTGCCATGATCAAGATGGTGAATATGCAGAAATATATAACTGCATGAACCAAGATGGCTATCCCACTTGTGCACATGTTCCCAAACTCTATCACTCTAATCCTCGACGGCAATTGGAACATCAACCCCGGCGACAACACGATGAACAACGCCACCGCAACAACCACCGGTCCCCAATCTGCATTGATCATTTCTCTACTTCTCTTGATATTCTCTTCCGATGCCTTGTGTTTTATGTAGGGTTTAGGTTTTCTTGGTGGCGAATGAGGTTGGTGAAACTTTGTGAGAAAGAAGAGATAAGGTAATGAGGCATGGAAATTTTAGTGGGTTTTGCTTTACGGAGAACCAACCAAATTCTTTTGCTTCCATTAACTTGTAATATTTATTTCGTTTTCATGGCTTCTTTTGGTTTGCTTTATTGCTTTTCTAAATATATATGTATATGTAGTCGAAGAGATAAATGGAGAATAATATCAGGGATCGACAGAGAGGGATGGGTAGAGATGGTTATTCCCTTAAAAAAATTTAAATTCGTATATATTTTAGATTTTGTTTTATATTTTCTATTGAAAATCTGTTATTATTCTTAAAATTTTATAAGTTTGTCTTTCTCCTTATAAATTCGTCCATTCTAACATAAAATCTTGTATTTGTCACCGAATACGTCTGCATGGGAAAGTTGAGCTCTTTGCTTTTAAAATCTTGTTTTCATTGTTAAATTAAAATGGTTCAATTTGAGGATTTTTCTTATTCACCCCATGATTATGAAGTATATTGATATATCTGGAAAGACAGTTTAGGCCTGCGAGATAAAAGTGAAACTTCGAAAACACCATGAATATATCTCCGGTTACCGGAAAATTCACATGAACCACTCCGGTTGCCTACTTTCGGATCAGCTCTTCATTTCACTTCAACCGAACCACCATTCTCGCATGAATTGTAATTAAAAATGACCCTTTGTCCCTCCAAGGGCTTGGTTGCCAACTTTCAAACCACCTACACCGCCACTTTTGTTCACACTATCATATCCTTCGACTTAGTCACTGGCGAATTCAGAAGTTTTGAGGATGAACATGATTATATTCCTATTATAAAAAATTTATATGTGGTGGACACAAATAAAATCTCATAGTAAACATAATCGATAAAATAAATAACTAACAAAAAGAAATTCGAATTTCAAAATAAACACTTGTCCACTCTAAAATATACTTGCATCTGTCACTGGTCATCGTTACAGATAATGACAAGTAAACGATCGTAAAATAATAAGAAATAAAGACAACAACATACAAATTTACGTAGAAAACTCTAGAACCTTATATACAAGAGGATTTTGTTGTAATCAGTCGTAAATTACAAGATGATTATATGAGAGTACTCTAAATCCTAAAATCCTAGATACAAATTTATTTAACTGTCGTGTCCATATATTCATTAACATTTAATGGTCGGTGGCTTGATTAAAATATTTTTACTAGTTTAATGACCTAATTGATAAAAAAAATTATAGTTTAATGGTCAAAATAGAACCTATGCTATAATTTAGTGGCTAGATAACTAATTTACCCAAAAATTATTAATCTTTTGGGTAAACTATCTAATTAAGTCACTCACCTATTTGTTTTAGTCGCTTAATTATTATTTTTTCAAAATCATAAATAACGTTATATTTCGTTTTTGGTTTGATCACTTGTTGTTTAAAAAAATTAACGACGACGCCATTATTCATTTATCATTCTTTAATTGATTTTAGGGTAAACTACGCATTTAATGCATAAACTATCATTTTTTATCTGTTTTAGTACCTACACTTCAATTTTTTCAAAATTATACCTAAAATTTACTTTTTGTTTCATTTTAGTACATCGTCTTTAAGTTTTGAAAAAATGAATGTCTAAGTACCAAAACACATTTAGTACCAAAATCATACTTAAGTTTTGAAAAATATCGAAAATTTAGGTACTAAAACGGATCAAAACTGATAGTTTACGTATTAAACACTTTAAATTTATAACAACGGGGTGCTAAAATAAATAAATAAAACTAAACTTTTGGTATGAGTTTGAAAAATTATAAGTTTATGTACTAAAACAGATCAAGACTAATAGTTTAAGTACTAAACATGAAATTTACCCTTGATTTTATTTGCCCAATAAGATAATGAAACATGTCACCACCTTATTGAAAACAAAATCAATGTAAAATTTTAAGGAGTAGAGAGGTTGAAAAGATTCAAACCTAGCCCTCTTGAGAGAGATTCAAGTGCTTAATCACTTGTGCTATACAATTGTTAACGGTTGAGTGATCGATTTATTATAAGACGGCGATGTTAATATTTTTGTTACTTTTAAACCTTCAATTGTAAGGAAGAAATTTATTCGTACATCAGTGATCATTGTTTACCTTCAATTCTATTGAAATAAAGAAATGAATTTTTAACTGAAACAGGGTATATCAAATCAAATTACCTTCACATGAATTACAGCAGAAATCTTCGATGAAACTCCTTCCAGTTCTATATATCTACAAAATGAAAAACTACAACAACATAGCAAATGTTAAAGGAATCTTTATTTGAAAAGTCTAGTACTGGAACTTAATGGGCCACTAATACTAATTTACAGAGTAATTATCAAGGCTTCTCCATTATCATCTAGTGAGTTTCTTGAAGCTGAGCTTGTTCAGAGCTGTTTCGTTCAAGCTTGAAACGTTCTTGGACCGAAGAAATGTAAGTTGCAGCTTTGAAATCAACAGCTTCATCACCAGCAACGCCAAAGAAGGTATCAATTTGGCTTAAATTTTCTCTCTTCTTATCAGCAGGTATGAAAAACGAAACCTGCTTCGTTTGCGAAACTTTGTAGTCCTGGTGAACCCTAAGGCTGAACGAAGCTGTCATGGTGGAAGCCTGGTTCGGCATCACACTCGTTGCCGAACCAGACTTTGCTGCTCGGTACAATGGGGTCAGCTTCGCCTTGAGGAACCCTCGGCGTTTCCTGTTGGACTCCATCTTAATATCTCTATATTGTTGCTATTTGATATCAGATCAATTGATGAAATGGTGTCTACTATCGCAACAAGAGTAGAGTGGTTATATATAATAGTTAGGGACTTAATAAAATATCTTTTATTATTATTAGAGGGAATCAGCATAAGGGAAAAAAGTAGTGGAACCTACCAAGTAAGAAAATATTCCTCGTCTCTGGTTTGCTCATGTTGTGACCTTTTAGGGACCCCCTTTGAATCCATGGTAGATGGTAGTTCTTCTGCTTCATCTCCTTTTTTTATATTTGGATAAGCGAATATGAATCTTCAGAGAAGATGAGTTTGTGTGTGTATGCATGTATGTATGTTATTTACTGAATATTTTAAGAAAATGAGAGTAGATCATTAATTGATGGTAATATTTGAGTTGATGTATGTATGTTATTTACTGTATATTTTAAGAAAATGAGAGTAGATCATTAATTGATGGTAATATTTGAGTTGTGACTTTATCCTTCTGATTTGGACGAAAAAAATACAATCGACGATTAAAAGATTTTCTGTTGTCATAGGGAGGAAGAGGAGAGAATGTGTGGAGGGTGATGCCAGAGCTTCTCTTAGTCACTAAGAGATTTTATAGTCACTTTTATTATTGGTGTAGGATTATGATGATTACTCATAGATTAACAAATTTAGTAGATCTTGTCAGTTGATAATATATCTAACTCTGATAATAGATTAACAAATTCAATAGATCATGTGAGTTTGTCTTAAGTCATGTCAAAGGATTGTAATATTGCGTACGGAAAGTGAACACCATTAATTACTGTAATGACTCTTCGACATGGGATATTTGCTTTATGCAGACATGGACTAAACAGTAAAACAAAAGTTTCCACGTTTTTGGAAGTACATGAATGGATAAGATATACATATATTCTATTTTCGATTGATTGAAGCACCTAAGCAACTTGTAGTGGGGCTTAGATTCTTCATCTTTCACCTATGGATATGTACCATTTTGTCTTTCTGGTTTGTTTGGAATAAGAAAAAATCCAACTTTGAAATCTTGTCTTCATGAAAAAGAAACTCACATTGCTATTAAATTGTATCTCTTAAAAATTAAAATGACTTGTTATGCTTTCGAATAGGGTTAATGTCATGTTTCACTTTGAATTTTAATCGAATGTACAATGTGATACAAATATAAAAATTAGGGTTAAATACTCCTGTAATACATGACTAGATTCAGCCCTTCGAGAACACCCCAAAGCTCCGCTTCAAGAACCGAGCAACTCCTTATCACTTTCGAGAAACCTCCAATCCATACACCATTAGTATCTCGTATGACTCCACCACAAGAGGACAGGTCTTCAACTAATTTTCGTGATCCATCTGTATTCAATTTACACCATCCCGAAGGTGGGGTCTCCACCTAATCGAAGCTCGAGTACTTCTCTGTCCCAAGGCTGTTGTGTTATGCGCTTCTCTCGCATGTGTTCCCTTCTCAATATGTTGTCACATCACGCCCTCTACTTCAATGAATTCGACTACACCAATATATTTTCATGTCAGGCACCGTTTAAGTTATATTTTTTGATCTAACACCCTTTGCAAAAAGACGCTCCCCTACAACGCGCTTTAGGTTGATCTGGCGCGCCCCCTACAGCGCGTCTTGTTAAATGTGTAAAAAATTCGGGTGTCAATTCTGTAAATATTTTTAAACTGGTGCCTAATATATAATTAATTTCTGTTAGGGTGATATTTATGTAAAACCGCCAACTTTATCTATTTATTTTTTTTGTGATATTATTTTTAACAAAAGTTAATAATATTTATTGATTTTTAAAATTAATTGTTTAAAAATATTAAAATAAACTTTTAATTATAATTGAGAGATCAAATTAATTATTATTCATTTTTTAAAAATAAATAAAAATACAATAAAAATGAATTAAAATGAATAAAATTCATTAAAAATATAATGTAAAGCTAAAAAATATCACCTCTTTATTTAAAATTTTCTTTCTAATATTAATTTTAAAAAATATAAAATAAATATTAAATTTTAATTTTATTAAAAATGAATAAACATTATTAATTGTTGTTAAAAAATAATAATTAATGAATAATAATTCATTTGATACCTCAATTGTAATTAAAAGTTTATTTTAGTCAAGTTTATGATTGTTAAACAGTCGTAGGTGTGGAAAGCTACAGGAATCGAATGAAAATTCGATCATAAAAAGTCAATAACTTAAAATTGTCTAACTGCTGTCTAAATATCAACTCAATTGTACCACGAATAAACATCCAATCAAAGAGTTGATCTTTTCTATTCAATCTTCAAAAAAACTGTTTTGTCTCGTCATTAATTATTATTTTTTAACAACAATTAATAATGTTTATTCATTTTTAAAAAAAAAAATAAAATTTAATATTAATTTTATATTTTTTTAAAATTAATATTAGAAAGAATATTTTAAATAAAGAAGTAATATTTTTTAACTTTATATTTTATTTATTTTTTTGCACTTTTATTTATTTTTAAAAAAATGAATAATAATTAATTTGACATCTCAATTGTAATTAAAAGTTTATTTTAATATTTTTAAACAATTAATTTTAAAAGTCAATAAACATTATTAATATAGTTAAAAATAATATAAAAAAATAAAGTTGGTGTTTTTACACAAATATCACCATAACATAAATTAATTACATATTAGGCACCACTTTAAAAATATTTACAAAATTAAAACTCAAATTTTTTACATGTTTAACAAGGCGAGTTGTAGGGGCGCGCCTTACCCCACGTGGCGTAAAACGTACATTACCCCACGTGATGTAGGGGCGTACCTTTCTGCAAAGGATGTTAGATTGAGAAATATAACCTAAACGGTGCATGACAGGAAAATATGTAGGTGTAATGTGATTTTTGGGAAAAATCGCCAATGAATTCAGGTTCAAAATTTTCTATGCACCATATAATCGACCCAAAAACAAAGTCCCAATCCTCACTCGGTACAGGGAATTTCGCTTGCTGTTTTAGATATATTCGAACCAACTCAGCTATATCCATACATAAGAATTCAGTAAGGTAGTTCGGTTTTACTAACTCGTTCTAGGTGGTCCGGGCAATAGGACCCACATGAAAGGTGTGCGATAAAGATTCGACCGGAGCTCCACATTGTCTATAGCTACTGTCATCCTTTAAATGTCGACGGACTCTTTCTTCATTTGTTAATAATAGTCCTCGAAAAATGAGCCAAAGCAAGGTACGATTCTAGGCAGTCCCTTAAACGTCAATATTGCTTTCCACACATGCATATCCGCCCCTTCCTCCACGTTTATTCTACTCCTATATGCACTGGATATGGAAAATCTCCGTGTATCCTCCCATTTCCATCCCTGCGCGTCTCTTCCGTCATGCAGAGCTTAACAGCAGCGATTTCGAGTATTACTGAATCAGGTAGATCGTGTCGAAATCGATTCCAGTCCCACTCCCCTTTGTGACCATCGACCGCACAGAGCATGGGTTTTGGCCAGTACTTGTCACGGTCCAAATAATGCTCTTGCATATATCATTCCATACCGTATTCAGTCCCGCCCATAGACGAGACCATCTTATATTTTGATCGTAACACTCTGACCCATAATAGATCAATTTTATATTTTTCCCTTAAAAGACTTTAAATATATGGGTGTTCATTTTTCGGTTTTAACGGAATTAATCGACCGAATTGAATTAGTTTGATTAATTCGGTCGGCCACTGAATTAGTTCGGTCGGCGAACGATTAACATTTTTTTCAATATCTAGTTAATGATCAATTCGATCCGAACTAAGTTAATTAATAGAAATTACTAAATATTAAATATATTATATATATTAAATACATATTTTAAGCTCAAACTCATTAAAAATTAAGACTCAATTATTTTTTAATCACACTAAACTCAATAAATTATTAGTACCTAATTAAAATTTTAACCCAAATAAAAAAATACTTCTATTATATTCAAATTAATCTAATTAAAATGGCCGAAATAACTTAACTTTGTTCAGTTCGGTTAATATTTTAAAAAAATCGATTCTATTAATGGTTAAACAAAAAAAAATCGATTAATTCGATTAATGAAAATTCAGTTTGGTCAGTGATAAAATTAACCGTTTGAACACCCTTATTTAAACATTAAAACTAAAACAAGATTTATCATCCACAAATATATTCTCGAAAGTAAAAAAACTAAATGATAAAATCCTAGAAAATGTTAATGGGTAAAAGAATTGGAGTTCCCCCCTCCCCGAAAGACCTGCATGCAAATATGCTACTGACATAAGTAAAAGGAAAGCAGCAGTAATATTTATATCCTTTGTGGGTGCAATTAATGGTAATATGATATAATTTAAGGGTTGGTTGTTGAATTAAGTAATTATTTTACTATGTGTCCAAATTAAAATAATAAGAGAACTCACGAATGCTAAAAATCGAAGAATAAAGACTAAACAAATTTTTTTATCATGATATAATACAAAAATAATCATTTGAAAAAAAAAAGTATTGCTAACAATTTGGACAGATTGTCTACATCAATAACAATTAGAGAAACAAATGTATCAAATTAAAAAACAGGGACTAAATCTGAAATTAGATCATATAGTATGGACTAAAGTAATAAATTGACCAAGAATATACAATTGCTCCTTGGGCTAGCTAGTAGCTATTTGTCTTAGAAAAAAGAAGGGTCAATTACAAATTTCATCACTGAACTTTTAACATTTTCAATTTTCTCACTGAACTTAATACATTGAGTTTTTTTGTCACTCTGCCGTTAAATAGTTAAGAGCGTTAAAATGATGTCTTTTTAAAAAACAATTCATCAAAATAACGTCGTTTTGTGTCTATATAACAACCCATTTATAATGGTGTTAGTGAGAAAACGGTTGAATGAACAAAAAAACCCAATGTATTAAGTTCAGTGAGAAAATTGAAAAAATTCAAAGTACAATGAGTGAAATAGGAGAGATAATAAAGTTCAGTTACTAAATTTATAATTTACCCGAAAAAAAACTACATAAATGATCGCATACGAGGCCTGGTTAAAGACTGCGCACCATCTACAAATAAAGTAGTCCCGATCATGTATCGTGAACCATCACCGATTAAATACATGACAGTTGAAGCCAGATCGTGTTCAACATCCAACCATCTCTGTAATGGCACTGCGTCTTTCACCAATTTCTCTGTCTTTTCCTTCCCCACCCACATTAGATATTCGTCTTCCAAGTGTAAACCACGAGCGATTGCGTTAACCCTGATCTTATGTTTCCCAATCTCCAAAGCTGATAACTGTGAAAACAAGTAGTAAAAACTATACATCAGCCACAAAGATGCCAACATCCCATTTGGTTGAGTTTCAATATTTTAACGGAGAGTTGCAGATGATAGATATAAGACCGTTAATTGATAATGTTGATAATGAAGAGATAAAAAAGAAATCTTTGGTAATTTACTCATGTAGGGCAGTGGGGAAAATGATTTCCCCATATAAAACTCCTATCATATTATTTCTTGAACTAGGGTTATTGTTCCAGTATCAAGGGAAATACGTCGGAAACACCTGGTGACTTAAATTCTCAAACAACAAGCGTCTTCAGCTTTCCCAAACAATATGTATGGAAATGTAAAGAAAAAATGGTCGACGATGGGGAAGACACATTGTGGTCTATGCATCTTCCTCGAAAAAGTTGAAGTCGCATGATATTCCCGACGTCTTTTCCGACAAAATTGAAATTGCGTGGTATTCCCGACGTCTTCCTCTTGTCTTGTAGCAATGACCCTAATTTTAAAAATAATATGGTAGGAGTCTTATATGAGGAAATCTTTTTTCCCTATGCCCTACGTAAGCAAATTTGCTAGGAATCTTTGGATGAATGAATAGGTCAAAGATAAAGTAGAATATCCCCTTTTCTCAACAACCCTATGGGTTTATGTATTAATCCCTAGTGCATTAGTGTATGTTTATGTCAAGTTTAGAATCATAATTACTATTTATAGATAGTGCAATACTCCAAATAATAGGTCAGTGATTATTTTGAAATGGATTAAAAATTTGGAGGACTAAATTGAGTAATTGATAAAGTATAAGAAATGACTTAAGTAAGACCAATTTGTAAGAGATAGTTTATTGAAAGAGCATTTTGGTCTTTTAGGTGAAATGAATTTAAAACCCATTTAAATTAGGGATTTAAGAAAAAGAGGAAAGGGAAAAACTTATTTTCTCTTCTTCTTCTTCCTGTGGGTGAGAGTGTCCCTCCATAGCTTAAGGTAAGCTTTATCTAGCTTATGTTTTCGGTTGATTTTGGTTGGTTCTTGTAACCTTAAGTGATAGGTAACCTTAAGGAAGGGTTATATGAGATTAAAACTATGAAATAGAGGAAATATTGAAGATTTTAGAAAATGAGTTTTGAAATGATATGTTAGTATATTAGTGTTTATTGATGTTTACTGGTATATTTGACTTGTCAAAGTAGTAAATGAGATATTAGAAGCATTAAATGAGTTTAAAAACAAGTTGGAAAATGCGGTGTGAATCTTAGAATCAAATGATATTGAAGGATGCTAGATGTTTTAAGTAACTAAATGAAAGAAAGTTAGTATGGATAGGTAAATAAGAGCTTAATGGTATTGTATGGTGTAAACATACAGAAATTTGACCCAATTTGGGTGATAATCGGGCTGAAAACTGGAAATTCTGGGCACGTGTATCTTTACTAATAGAACAATACTGATACTATAAGCTTAAAATCAGTATAATATATAGAGTAGTATCGATACCGATTCAAGTGGTATCGATACCAAGAGGGGGAGTATCGATACCATGAAGATGGTATCGATACCATTTGATCACAAAATGCAAAAATGGTATCGGTACCGTAATAGAGTATCGATACCATAGTATAGTAGTATCGATACCATGGTGGGGTATCAATACTAGTGAGTCTGAAATGTTAAAAATAGGCTAATATTGTATAGAAAGTTAATAGTATGTACTCTTGAGTAACTTTTGAGTATAATTGTTAGGAAATATACTAACAATTGATATTGTATGTTTGTTATGGGATGCTTGAGTAGATCGAAATCAAGCTCTCGAGTTAAGCAAAACTAAAGACAAAGGCAACGTACTAGAGTGATCAACTTTGCATTTTAGGTATAATAACGAGACAATCTAGGTGAGTGCATTTATTATGTATGAATATGTTATTGTAGTCATAGAAATATGATTGATTTATATATGTATGGTGATTACCAAATGGCAGAGAGTGTGCAAAAAGTTGAGAAATTCATAATAAGTGTATGAATTTCCGTTTGGGCATTTGGTGTGCAAAACTGAGAAATTCATACTGCGTGTATTAATTTCTGTATGGATACTACGTGTACGAACTAATAAATTTATAATAAGTGTATGAATTTCCATATGGGAAATATATGTGCAATTATCAGAAGTTCATAATAAGAAGGTGAATTGATGTATTGGTAGTGGATGAGCAATCCACGTAAATTATAGTAAGATTGTGGGATTTCTGCATTGGCACTATAGTTATAAACCATAGAGTGTATAATGATTTGAAAGGGTTAATTGATATTATAAATAATTATTATGGTAGAAACTATTCTAAAGTAAAAGATAAATAACCTAGCTGTGCATTTGACAGAAATATATCAATTATGCTTTAGATGAACGGTTAAAGACCGTTGAGTAAAAGATAAATGGCCTAGCTATGCATTTGGCAGAAAGGTGTCAATTATGCCAGTTAGATGAACGATTAAAGATCGTTGAGTAAAAGATAAATGGCTTAGTTGTGCATTTGACAGAAAGGTATCAATTATGTCAGTTAAATGAATGGTTAAAGAATGTTGAGTAAAAGATAAATGGCCTAGCTGTGCATTTGGCAGAAAGGTGTCAATTATGCCAGTTAGATGAACGGTTAAAGACAGTTGCGTAAAAGATAAATGGCCTAGCTGTGTATTTGGTAGAAAGATGTCAATTATGCCAATTAGATGAACGGTTAAAGACCGTTGAGTAAACGATAAATGGCCTAGCTGTGCATTTGGCAGAAAGGTGTCAATTATGCAGTTAGATGAACGGTTAATGACCGTTGAGTAAAAGATAAATGGCCTAGCTGTGCATTTGGTATAAAGGTGTAAATTGACACTTTGGTGCAATACATGTATAGTATGTTCTAACTTAACGTACACCACGCAAATAAAGAATAATTGTGGAAAAATATATAGGAAGATAGATAGGTTAGGCCTACTAAGAATAATTTAGATGACTTATTGAAATAATTATGATGTAACTTAGAAGGGCTTATCTGGTCATGATGGATTTTGTAATTTAAATCATCATTCAATATTCATAAGATAGTTATGTACAAGTTTGATATCTTTGCAGTATTATGTCTCACTAAGTAAATATTTAACGTATGTTGATTTCATGCGTAGGTAAAAGCAAATATTAGTTGCGTACGGAGTGCAACAGTAGTAGCAACGATCATCAATTAAGGTTGACCCCATCAGTAACGTTAGGACAATCTTATTCCATTTGAAAACTTAGTTGGCATGTAATGGAGCTAAATTGAATATGTTGTAATGTATTTAAATTGATAGTTTTAATATTTTGCTTCTATGAATATCCTACTTTGAGGTTGTTTAGAAATTGAAACAAAATTTTACGAAAAGATATACGGGAGATGGGTGTTACAGATTGGGATGACAATAGGTTGAGTCAAGGTTTTGGCCCACTCGAATCCGGCCTAAAATTGAACCCCTCACCCACAACTGACTTGTCCCAACTTAAAAAAATATATATATAATTATTTGGCATAATGTCAAAAGTAGCTCCCAACATTTATCAAAATGGTCATTTTGGCCCATGTTCTTCTTTTTTAGAGTATTTTAGACCCCACCATTTCAATTTGGAGCAAAAAGCTCTCTCTATAGATGAAAATTATTAGTTAACACACGATTAACGTTCTAAAATATAAGTCTTTTATAACCTAAAATGAAACATTGTGGGTTAAAATGCCCTAGAAAAAAAGGAACAAAATGATTATTCTGTCAAGTGTTAAGAGCCTTTTTGTTCTAAAATAAAAAGTTGGGGGACAAAATGCTTCAAAAATAGAATAGGGGGAAAAATGACCATTTTTATAAATGTTGCGGACTAATTTTGATTTTATGCGTAATTATTTTTATTAGATGAAATTATGATCAAATTGAAAAAAAATATAGAGAAAATCATTATTGTCATTATCTCTAAATATATAAGAGATAATTATTATTAGCAGAATTAAGAAGCGTGTGTTGCATGACTTGCCTTGCTGGCATAAGCTGTTAGCATAAGCTACTAAATGGTAGTTAGTTTGTTAAACGAGCAGTTAGCTTGTTAAGAGCAGTTATGTGTTGTTGAACTGTGTATAAATCAACCTAATTGCTTTGTAATCAAACAATGCATTCTTTCTCAATTTGTTCATAATTCTTCACCCATCTTCTAACATGGTATCAATCGCCATTGATCTTGGGGCTCTATGATTGATTTCCGCTGCAATTCTTGATGGAGTTTACAGCGAACTCGAAGGCGTTTACTCATAAGAAAGTAAACGTGGTGCTCGACGAGATGAATTTTCTTCTATGGAAGCAGCAAATTCTGCTTACCATTAGAAGTCATCGTTTGGAGAGGTTACTTACAGGTGCAGCAGTTACTCCACCAGAAACTCTGGTCGATGGTGATGGCACGGTTCGTGTCAATAATGAGTATGAAGAATTTGTGGCTCAAGATAGTGCCCTCGTATCATGGTTGTTGTCCACAATCAGTCCCCATCTTCTTCCCCAATTCGTAGGTGCTGAAACGGCAGCAGCTGTTTGGAATACGGTACTCCACTTCTTTGCCAATCGATCAACGACAGCAGTCATGAGTCTCCATTATAAACTTCAGTCGCTGAAGAAAGGTGGTGACAGCATGCGTACGTACCTCACACGGGTGAAAGAGGTATGTGATGCGTTGGCATCTTGTGGAAGTTCTGTCCCACAAGTTGAACAGATTGCGAGCATTCTCAAAGGGCTTCTTAGAGAATATCAACCCTTTATGGCGATCATCACATCCATGAGGGAAACCTTATCGTTAGACAGCATCTCTACAATGCTAATTGATGCAGAAACGCAACTAGCAAGCTTTGAGGATCAGCTGGATTCCTTACCTATGAGTGCAAATGTTGCACAGGGCGATGCTCGAAATACCTCACTGATGGGCAACAATTCTGATCAGAGGTCTGGCCATTCCTTTCATAATCGAGCTGGTGGAAGAGGTCGTGGCAGATCTAGGATTCAGTGCCAACTGTGTGGCAAAGTGGGACACCTAGTCGATCGTTGCTGGCATAGGTATGATAAGGATTTCTCGTGTGTTACTTCTGGAAATCAAGGGCAGTTTCAATCAGATTATAAAATCAATTCCTCTTCTGGAAATTTTACAATTCCTTCTACCAATGATGGCTGTGAGTGTTGTGTCAAACGTAAGAGTGGATCTTCCACAGGTGACCAACCACAAGCTCATACAGCCTCCATACAATCTGAACGTTGGGTGGTCGATACGGGAGCCACACATCACGTTACCTCAGATGCCAATACCCTGCTAAATGCTTCTGAGTATCGTGGTCCAGGTAAACTTTTAATTGGAAATGGTATGCCTCTTGATGTTGTTTCGATTGGTGATGCTCGTGTAAATACCAATTCAAGAGTACTTGTTTTGCATGACTTATTGCATGTTCCACAAATAACCAAGAATTTGCTCTCGGTTTCCAAGCTTGCTAGGGACAACGGCATTTTTATTGAGTTTCATACCAATCGATGTTGTATTCGTGATGAAGCCACTGGGAAGTTGTTACTTCAAGGTGAAGAAAGTGATGGCCTATACTTTTTCGATATGAATAATAAATCCTCAGCAGTCCATGTTGCTCAAGCAAATACCTGTGTTGGATTGACTGTATTGGATGAAATTTGGCATCGACGTCTTAGTCATCCAGCTGCTGAGACTTTAGCAAATCTAGCTTCTAAACTAGGATTCAAATTCAAGTCTAATGTAAATAAAGAATGTGTTGTTTGTCATTTGGGAAAAAAGTCATAAACTGCCTTTCAATGAATCAAATTCAGTGGTTTCTTCTGCATTTGAACTTGTGTACTCGGATTTATGGGGGCCACCACATGTATCTTCCAATGGCTTTAGATTTTACATTTCATTTGTCGATGCTTTTACTCGCCATACTTGGGTTTACTTGTTGAAACACAAGGATGAAGCATATACAGCGTTTCAATTATTTCAGAAGCTAGTAACCAATCAATTTGGCAGCTCGATCAAAGCATTACAAACAGATTGGAGTGGTGAATTCAGAAGCATTTCATTGCTGCTAGCCCGTGATGGGATTGTCCACAGACTAACATGCCCACACACCTCTGAACAGAACGGTGTGGTGGAGAGAAAACACCGTCACATTGTTGAACTTGCCTTAGTTTTATTAGCCCAAGCTTCATTACCTATTAAGTATTGGTCGTATGCAGTGGTTTCTGTAGTGTATTTAATTAATCGCCTACCTACCAAGGTGCTACAAGGTGTGTCACCATTCGAGAAACTGTTTGAAAGAAAACCTGAATATTCCATGATGAAGGTTTTTGGTTGCCAATGCTTCCCTCATCTGCGTATGTTTCAAAGACATAAACTGGCCTTCAGGTCTCAAGAATGCACGTACTTGGGAGTTAGCCCTCAACACAAAGGGTTCCAATGCTTGGCACCCGATGGACGAGTTTATATTTCTCGTCATGTTACATTTAATGAGTTTATTTTTCCTTTTGTAGGGAAAGAAAACTGCACCTCGGCGAAATTTGCAGTCAGCACTAGCTCGAACTCGCAGCCACTTCAAATTGTTGCAACAACTAAAACCTTCTGCCAGCAATTACCAAGTCAGTTACCAAATACCACCACCGTGCATGAAGAAGATGGTAATGCAGAAGTACATAATGAAGCCGAGTCACCAAATATCATCACCGTGCATGAAGAAGTGAGTAATGCAGCAATTCATAATGAAGACGAGATGATTAATAATGTAATTCAGCATACTCCGGATAATTCTTCACAACATTCCTCTGAGAGTGTTACTGGTGATATTGTTGATATGGGTACTAAAGTTAGTAACATCCCAGATGATGGAATGCAAGACAGTGCTCTTGAGCCCGATATTGATGTCCCACCCAGTCCTGAGGCTGTTAACAATTTACCTCAAACTCGTGTTCATCACATGATGACATGTAGCCGATGTGGGATCTTCAAACCTAAAGTATTTTCATCTACACTGGATGATGATACCCCTACAAAAATCAATGCTGCTCTTCAGTCTCCACAATGGTCTGCAGCAGTCCACGATGAGTACAATGCATTGATTAATAATGATACTTGGACACTAGTCAGTCTCCCCAAAGATAGAGTTGGGTTTGGGTGCAAATGGCTTTTCCGGATTAAGCACAACTCTGATGGATCGGTTAACAGATACAAAGCACGACTAGTTTCCAAAGGGTTCTCACAAATTCCAGGCTATGACTTCAAGGACACTTTTAGTCCTGTGGTACGTTTTACAACATTCTACATCATATTGTCTATAGCGGTGTCGAATGGGTGGGAGCTTCGACATGTAGACATCAACAATGCTTTTCTCAATGGAGATTTAAGCGAGGAGGTGTACATGCAACAACCTCCTGGATTTGAGAAAATTGATGATCTTGGTAAACCTTTGGTATGCAAGCTAAAAAAGGCTCTCTATGGGCTTCGACAAGCTCCTCGCAACTGGCATGTCAAGCTAAAAGAAAATCTGGTTCAGATGGGATTTGCAGTTTCTCGAGCAGACTCATCTCTGTTTACAAAGCATAGTGATGAAGGCTACATCTATGTTCTTGTATACGTCGATGATATAGTGGTTACTGGCCCAGCTCCTACTGCTATACAAAATTTTGTTTCTGTTCTTCAGACTCGGTTTTCATTGAAGGATCTCGGGGATTTGAGTTTTTTTCTTGGCATTGAAGTTAATATATGAATAATGCTGTCATGCTGAGCCAAAGGAAATACATCATAGAATTATTAGAGAAAACGGGGATGGTGAAAGCAGCAAACTGTGCTACACCAATGGTGGTGTCTCCCAAACTCTCTCATGAAGAAGGACAGCTGATCCAGAATGCCAGTGAATACAGAAGTATAGTTGGTTCACTCTTGTATGTTTGTCATACAAGACCGGATATCTCGTTTAGTGTTGGCCAAGTTGCTCAACACATGCAAGCACCACGTGAATCTCATTTTGTTGCAGTAAAAAGAATACTGCGTTATCTAGCTTCTACTCTTAACCATGGACTTCTGTTTACTCCAGCTGCACGTGCATCAGACATAGTTGCGTTTGCTGATGCTGATTGGGGGGCCAACATCGATGATAGACGGTCCATCACAGGTTATGGAATCTTCCTTGGCAAGTGCCTTGTCTCTTGGTGCTCAAAAAAGCAACGAAAAGTCTCTCGATCCACAATGGAGGCCGAATACAAGAGCGTGGCAGATACGACAGCAGACATCACATGGATTCAAGCTCTCTTGACAGATTTAGGTATTCCACAGAGCCTTAAACCTGTTGTCTGGTGTGACAACACCAGTGCGGTGGCCATGAGTGCGAATCCAGTATATCACGCCCAGTCCAAACACGTTGATTTAGATGTCCATTTTGTGCGTGAGAAAGTTGCTGCTGGACAATTGAATGTCAGTTATGTTCCAGCTATGTATCAAATTGCGGATGGATTCACCAAGCCATTGGCCAGGACTGCATTTGAAGAATTTCGTTCAAGAATATGCGTTTGTCTACTCTAAAGGAAGGAAGAAGCAGGGAGAATATTAGCAGAATTAAGAAGCGTGTGTTGCATGACTTGCCTTGCTGGCATAAGCTGTTAGCATAAGCTACTAAATGGTAGTTAGTTTGTTAAACGAGCAGTTAGCTTGTTAAGAGCAGTTATGTGCTGCTGAACTGTGTATAAATCAACCTAATTGCTTTGTAATCAAACAATGCATTCTTTCTCAATTTGTTCATAATTCTTCACCCATCTTCTAACAATTATAATATTATTTCAAGTCGGTTAATATTTTCCACTATAAATTTGAACTCTACCCTTAAAAACCTCGGACCCAAAAATTTTAAAACAAAAAACTAACTCAACCGGATCAGCTCGGAACCCGTCGGGTTGAGATCAAATGCTCATCCTTCTATAGATCAGTATAGTGTATAAATACGATCGACACTAAGTAAATTTTAACCCGACAGATTTCTTGAGTTATCAAAGATTTTGTCAAGAATTTACTTACTCTTGTTAACTGCTGCATTGCTCCCAAACACGAACCATACGCAGCAGCCCCTTGATGAAGTCCTCTTTCAGCACCGAGTATTGTGGTCATGAACACGATGGAACCACCTGATTTACGGTCCCGCATGAGCTTGGCCACGGCATTCAGTAGAAAATTTCAGCCGTGAAATTTACTCTTATGATCCTCTCCAACTCTTCTCCACGTAATTCCAGATGATCTTGTATCTTCCCTGTTTCAGAAACAGATACGTCATGTGTAGACTTATGTCCGATCGAGTGAGTGTCGGATACTAATATATTTAATACCGGAAATGGATATATTATAAATACCATGATAAGCATAGCAATTCACAAGAGCATCCAAATGTCCAAACACATTCCATGCTTCAACAACTATTTCATCAAAGGCTCCCTCTCTTCCATCTTCCATATCCAATCCGACCACCGCCACCGTCGCCGCTCGTTTCGTCAATTCCATTATTTTCTCCTTCACTTACATTAGACACCCTTCGTTTCCCATCAGAACCAACCGGCAACCACGTTTGGCTAAATGCAAAGCAATGTTCACTGATATCTCATCTCCATTTGAAGTGACCAAAACCCTCTTTGCTTCATTCTTCTCCATAACTATGGCAAATCAACCTATAGGGATAAGCTTTTATATGAGAAATTAATGCTTGTTAAAAGATATGACCAATTCAACGACCAGTCATCCACAGACCAAAAAAAAAAACATGTTCCACACACCTGTGCTTTCCTTTTAATTCTTGAAGAGTCAACTCGGATATTCAAACTCAGTTATTTAAGGCATGAAAAGAAATAAATATATGAAAGTAACATTTACGTTGAATATGGAGAGGATATTCATAATGGTTGTTGGGAAATTGAATGATAGAGATTGACAATTGCTTTATTTAGTATCTTTGACGACAATGCTTAATCAATGTATGATTAATGTGAGTCTATTGTAATTATGATTAGGGATAAGTTTTTTTTTAATTTAATAGTATGAGATATTATAAGGCTCACATTGACCACAGTAAATAAAGCAATTGTGATTAAAGGCTGTTATTTCTCAAGGAATAGTTGTTATTTCTCAAGGTCCTAGGTTCGAGCACCATTGATGCAAGGTATTCGAGTGTTCATTGTCAAATGATTGAGAGCCTTTAGAACATATACTTCCTTTTGTTATCATCCTAGATTAATAAAAAAAATTGTATTCTAAGTAATTGATAGTTTTGAAACAATTAAGCCATTTCCTTCTTAATTTTTTTTGGTATAATTGTTTTTTAGTACAATATCGGTTTTAAAATTAATAGAATTAAGTTTTGACCTCAAATTTGTCTGGTTTAATTACTTTTAAGACGTTTAAATTTTAAAATTAGTAAAATTAAACTCATAATCTCTTAATTTTTATGGTCTAATTACTTTTTAGGACCCTATTTGTTACAAAGTTAAACAGCTTGCCCCCTCATATATATAGTTCAATTCTGGCTTCAACCCTGACCTCTATAGAGAATAACACTCTCTTTTACGACTGAAATCACTCAAAGAGTTCTAGGTAGAGCTGCACAAAAAATTCAAATATCCGATTTTGCGTAAAAAATATTCGAAACTGGATTTGGGAAAAACCGGTTTTTTTAAACAGATCGGATATTTAAAAACCGGATAGTATAACCGGTTTGGGAAAAAATTGGACAATCTATTTTTTTACCGGATTAAAAACCGGTTTGAAAAAAACCAGATAAAAAACCGATTTTTATCCGAAAAAAATCCGGTCTGGGGTTTTAAAAACTAGCCGTTGGGGGCGTTTTTCTGATTGTTTTTGACTGTTTTTTTCTTAAAAAATACCATTTTACCACCCTAAACATGTATAAATAGGTTGGGGATGTATTTGGTTGATTACAACTTTCTCAAATCTTATTACAAACCACCTAAACATCTCTCAAATCTTATTTTTGTAATTTTTTGTTCATCATGGCTACAAATACCGACCCTAACACGGCTGAATCTTCCGTCGGGGGAAACCTTAAGTCGTCAGAGTGATCGAACACACTCGAAACAAAGATATTTGGGATCACTATGATTTATGTGAGATATCAAATGGCTCGAGGAGGGCGCGTTGTAAACTTTGTCTAAAGTTTTTTGCACCGGAAGGAAACACAACGTTGAAGAATCATTTTACAAAATCATGCAAGGCACTTCGCTCAAGATCGGATCCAAGTCAATCGAATCTTACACTGCAAGGTAGTGTTTTTGTTTACGACAACGAAAAATTACGATAAGCGTTTACAAAGTTCGTGATTAGAAAAGCATTGACGTTCGACCACTTTGATGATGAAGATTTCACGGAAACAATTCAACAACTAATGCAACCACGTTATACTCAAGTAAGTCGTACTACCCTTAGAAGAGATGCTATAAAAATGTGGCGTACGGCGAGGGAAAAATGTTTTTAGAATTCCAAGAACACCGTTATGGTGTGTCGCTTACATGTGATGTTTGAAATTCCCCTCATAATACTGGAAATTCTTTTTTAGCTGTTACGACACATTGGTTAGATCAAGATAATTGGAAAATGATGAAAAGAACAATCGCGCTTGAATTATTCGGTGAGCCGCATACCAGTGCTAATTTATTTACACTTTTAAAAAGGGTAATTTGTCTTCATAAATTAGAAAAAAAGTTTTTTTTCTATATTCTTTGATAATGCATCGAATAATACAAACGCGGTTCCAAGATTGAAAATATTACTTTCACCGATTTTAGACGGTGCGTTTTTTCATACCCGTTGCGTTGCACACATAATTAATTTATCCATGCAAGTCGGTTTGGAGGTTATTGAGCCGATTAGATTAGAATTTAAAGCAATGATAAAATCGGTTCTTTGTAACAACAACAAAAGATTAAATGATTATAAATGATTTTGTAAGTCGGTTAATAAAAAAACTTTGGGTCCCAATTTGGATTGTCCAACTCGTTGGAACTCAACTTGGATGATGATGCATACCGCCTTAAGGCAAAGGGAAACATTGCAAACATTTCACGATCGACTTTTCGAGAGGGGCCATGTCTCAAACATTTATCCGGATTCGAGTTGGGAAACTATAGCCAAAATAACCGATTTGCTTGGGGTTTTTAAAAATGCAACAACTTTTTTATCCGGTGTTTATTACCCTACTAGCCCGTTGGTTCTTAATCAAATATATTTGTTGGCTAAGCGACTAAATGACTTTGAATTTAAAACCGAAGTTTTTCAAGAAATTGGCTTTGCAATGAAGGAAAAACTTTTAAAATATTTTAAGGAGATTCCCCCCATTTTTACTTGTGTCGCCGCTTTAAACCTAACGTTAAATGTTGGCGGGGTTAAAACACTAATCGAACAAATTCCGTTTGCTTTTAATCTAACCAATGATGAACCCAACTTTGTCCAAAACCAAATAAATTATTTTAACAAATGTTTTCTAGACATGTTTGCAATTTATTTAACTAAATACAAATCAAGTAGTGTAATACATGATCAAATGAGAACGAATGCGAAATCATCTAGTAGACGTCCAAGTAACATAAATTTGTCACTTTTTAACGCTCTAGTAAATTCCCAATCCAAACGATCACGTACTACCACCCAAGTAGCGAGTTGGGAAATTACATGTCATTCGATTTTCCATCAAAAATGACATTTGAAGAGTTTGAAAGTTTGGATATTTTGGCTCGGTGGAAAGAAAAGGAAGCACAATTTCCGATTCTAGCCGCCATGGACCGCTATTTACTAACCGTCCAAGCTTCTACGGTAGCTTCAGAATCCACTTTTTCTGTTAGTGGCAGGGTTATATCGCAACAGAGATCAAGACTAAGTCTCGAGTCGGTGGATATATGCATTTGTTTGAAGGATTATTTGGATGGAGCGGCTCGAAAGCAACATATCACCACCCTAGAAGATGCAATTGATGCCAATTTGGAAGCAAACTTACACATTGAAGAAGTCGAACTTAGAATATCCCCTCCAAACGAAGAAGGCGAAGATGATGAAGAAGATATGGCGATGTAGTTTATTTTTAAACTTTGTTTCAATTATCGAACTTGGACGTTTTTAAGTATTTGAATTTATCGAACTTGGAAGTATTTAAGTATTTCAATTATCGTAAACTTTGTTGCAATTGATGACGATGTAATTTTAACATTTTAATATTTAAGTATTTTAATTTATCGTTGATGAGTGTCTTGTGTATATGCTCTTCACATGCATAAAATGTTTATAAATACACCTAATTTATCTAGAATAGTTGTGCTTTGATTAGCTTTTGGTTTGTGATAGGTGTGTGTGAAATGTAGCTTAAATGAGGATCTAATGCGATTAAGTGGAAGATAATGAAAGCTTGCAAGAAATGGTGATGAATGTGCTTTGATGAGAGTGTTTAAGAAGGAAGAACAAATAAAACATGACAAGAGTAGTGCTGCTCAGCATTACTCTCAAAGCCTTCAGGAGGGGAGTAGAGACAGATTGCACAAGAGTAGTGCTGCTCACCACCACCGGTTTTTTATATCCGGTTTTTTAAAAAAATTGGGTTTTTTCAAACCGAAACCGGTCACACCATCCGACCCTCCAAACAGGTTAAGATCTGAACCAATTTTTTAAAATCCGGTTTTTTGGCTAGGTGAAAAAACCGGATCGATTTTTTATCCGACTTTGTGCATGTCTAGTTCTAGGGATAAGTATCTAATTAAATCAAATCAAGTTAAAAATTTTTGAGTTAATCAAATTGGGAGAATCACTCTTATAATAATTTTTTATAATACTCAATCTAAACCAATCGATCGAATCAAATACTCATATTTAATCAGAAAAAAAGTAAGGTTTGAAGTGAGTCAAACTGTTGGTGAAGTTTTAGTGAAATTTCTAGTATCTTGTCCATGAGGATTCCTTTGTGAAATAAAAAAAGTAGTTGGTGTGATCTCTGAGTTGACTGGAATCAGATCCACGAGTATCTTACCCTATTCTTTTCCCACGTCTCGGCATTTAGCCCTGTTTTCTTTTTTCATTTTTTTTTCTAAAAAAAATATTTTCAATAAGAAAACAGTACAGCCACACTATTTGCATGTATTATTATTATATTTTTTACGTGGATGAATGAAAGTATTTTTATATAAAAATTATATAAATTTATATTTATAAAAATGTATTTAATAAATAATTAATATAAAGTAGTAAAATATTTATGTATAAATTTATAAATTTTATATTCAAATATTAAGTAATATTTAGAAAATGCTTAAAATTATTATTTAAAAACCTATTTTTTTTAAAAAATTATAAAAAATTATAAAATCTTGAAAAATCCTAATTTCAGTCCTCTTATCACCGTAAGCCACCACCAATGTCACCAATCGCCTGAAATTGAGTTGGTGCGTAACTACCCGAACATCCAACGACCTAACCTTCATGCTTCAAGCGTATAATGCAATCGAATAAGCGATTCCGACAAAGGGTGATGACTATTCTAATGATTCAAGGGACGATTCCTCCCACCGTGCATTGGAATCTGATTAGATGAAGTGGTCGACGACAAAGGGTGTCGACTAGGGCAACATCAACGACGATCGACATGGGTAAAGAGATTTTGAATTAGGGTTTTGTTGAGTTAATCGATCGACGAAATAGTCAAGAGGGGGGTGAATTGACAATTAAAATTTTGGGGAAGATTTTGCAGAAAATGGAAAATAATTGCATAGCGATTTAGAGTGGTTCGACTTTCTCAGCCAAAGTCTACGTCCACTACCTTAGCTATCCACACTAAGGATTTTCCAACAAATTCACTAATTTGTTCTTTCTTTTGAGGACAAAGAGTAACCTTACACTCCCTCAAGAATTATACCTCAAATTCTTTGGAACACTCTCTCCTAAAGAGAAGAATACAAATTTTGCAAACTTAAAGAAAAACCTCACAATGCAAGATGTTTGCACAATTCTAGAACAAAGAAAGAACACTAAAAAATAATACAATTGAGTACAAAGGGTGTTCTTGAAAGCAAAATGAATATTGAATGAAAAATAGGCTTGAAAATGCTCAAACGATAAGTTCAAGGCTTTCTCCTTGATTCTCTCACAATTGTTGTTTCTTGTTATTGATCAATGGCTCCTAAGCTTGTTTAAATACACCTTGAATCACTTCTGAATGTTGGGGATCATTGGTGAAATCAATAGAGCGGTTATTGTGTAATTATCATTTAAAAATCTGGTTGGGAGTGTAGGTGGATCGGTACACTCTCAAGGTGCATCGGTACACTGTGTGTAAAATTTAAATATTTCGACTGTTATAAGACCTAGTGCATCGGTACACTTCGGGTGCATCGGTACACTTGGAGTGCATCGGTACACTTGGGGTGCATCGGTACACTAATTACATTCGATGTTTCAAAAGAGTCAGGAGTGCATCGATGCATGATATGTGCATCGGTACATAAAATGCATTCGATGTTTCAATAAAATCAGGAGTGTATCGATGCATGGCTGTGCATCGGTACACAAAATGCATTCGAATTAGGGTGTGCATCGATACATCAAATAGTGCATCGGTACATCCCTTTATAAAATTGATTTTTGGCTCGGTTTTGGCTCGAAATACTTTGTAAAAATTGTTTCAAAAATATTTTAAGTTTAAAACACAATTTTACACTTTAGTAAGGATTGAAATTGACCTTTGAAAAACTTGGAGTAATATTTTTGATATTCGAATAATTTAATCGAATATACTTTAAAAATGATTATAAAATCTTAAAATTCAATAACACTTAATTTGTAATATCGAAACATCAAAATGTTTTCAACAATCTCCCCTTTTTGATATAACAAAACATTTAAATAATTTTAAGATTTTCTTTGAAAATCATCTTTTGAAATCAATTTTGAAAATTACTCCCCCTTATTATTCTCCCCTTTTTGTTAAATTAGAAAGACTCTAAAAACGTTTTTAAACAAAGTTTTGAAAATTTAGCCAATTGATATTTAGATAAAGCTTAAGCTGCTAAGATCACAATTAAGAAAAAAGATTTGCCATTAGTTCCATAAATCAATATTCATAGATAATGTGTAACGGTAATTGGTCATAAATGTTCTAAAATGTAAATGATGCAAAATTTAACATAAAAATTCAATTTAAGTTCAAAATACTAATAATCATTCAAACAAACCAAACATCCAAACTAAATATTCATAATCCAAACAAACAAAGCCAAATATTCAAAATGTTTAAACACAATGTTAGGATCCATTATGATTCATCCTGAGAAAACTAGCAAGCGAAGTTCAAGCATCCGTAGGAGGACTGGGAGGAGATAGATGTGCCCCATATATTAGCCACATCTCGTGTAAGCACATCGAGTCTATCGTCCATAGCATTGAATCGATTGTCCATTGCTTCGCGGTTAGCTCGAATCTCTCGTTGATTCACCAATTGTTGAGTCCCCATAGCAGTCAAGTAGGACTCTAATGATGCAAACCTCATATCCAATGTCTCAATGAATGAAGTAAAGTATGGAGGCATCGAACTCTCTTGCTGTGTCGGCTCGTCCTCGGGTACGTGATCGTCAATATCTTGCATAAGTTGTTGAAGCTCTGGTTCACCGTCCGCTGCCAGTACCAGAGAAGTTCGTGAAGAACTAGCTCTCAGTGTTTTCTCGATGGATCGAACCTATTGACCCTTGTCCTCTTTCCATCACAATTTCTTTAAAGATGTGAGATTTATTTGGTTATGGAGAGGGATGTGAATATCAAGCGTGGCCCTAAGCCCTAGTTTGATAAACAAATTACTAAGGAGACAACCGTAAACTAAAGTTTTGACATTTTTGGATGGGACAACGTTTACAGTATCTACTAATGCGCTGAAAATGATCAGTGGCAAATTTATTTTCTTGTTATGTTGGATACAATGTATCCACCATAAATCTAATACTCTAAGGGAGGAGTACCTACCTCTGGATGGTCTAAACCACCAAGAGATGATCAAGTGAAGGAATCACTCGTGATGAGTTCTTAAGGTACTTACACTATTCTTAGCTTTACAGGGTGTAACCACAATCTCTTTCTCGTTATCTAAACCGTCATTGTCTAGTCCAAAGGTGTTTTCGATAGTGTCGGAGTCAATATAAACGAATTGACCTAGAAGATAGGATCAAATTTCTATGGTTGCAGTTTGACGCTTGTTTTGGACACACACCACATTAGAATAGAAAATGCAGACTAATTGATGATAGACAATCAGTTTAAGGTAAAAAAGTTTATCAAATTTCAAGGATGTAAGGGTAGGAAGATATTGAAAATTTATATCGACCATTGCTTGCATATAGGGAATCCACTCTTCCCGAATTTTGTATGAATCAAAAAAATTATGATACATATGGTATAGATCTTGTCTATGACTAGGCTCATTGAAACAGGAGTTTAGAATAGTCATATTCGGGTCGTTCGGGTTTGGATTTGGATTGGGTGGAGAAATAGGAGGTCAGTTTTGACTCGAACGACTAGAGGATGTCCTATGGCGTTTAGACATGGTTAAAGGTTGAAATGGGTAAGATTACCTACAAATTTGAAACATATGTATGCAACAATATCAATCCCAAAACTCAAATGAGTCCTCAATATTTCAAGGTTCTCTAAAATAAATCCTAATGGGCAATTTTGAAAATTATGTTTGAAAATCAATATGGAGTTTTCAAAACAACATAATTAAATCAAAAACAACAATTTTAAAATCAAAAACATTTTTTTATTTCGAAATTTTGAAAAATTTGATAAAATCTTGTGTTTTTGATGAAATTGGTTATAGAATCTAGTTTAGAAACATAATGTAAGTAATGCTCGATATATAATTCATCCTAGAACTAATTAAAACTAGTTCTAAGTTCAAAAAAATAAAATAGTGGTTTTAGAAAAATTACCTTGAAAATTTTCGGATTGAGATGAATGTGATGTTGTTTGCACGGATTTGTTGATGCAAACAGGATTAGGAGTTGATAAATGAATGGAATCCGAATTAAAATGTTGGTTTTGGAGCAATTTTGAGAGTAGGGGTGAGAAGGGCTTGAACGGCGGCAATGAGAGTGTTTTTAGGTTTTAGGCAAAATGATAATTTTTGAGATTTTAAGCCTGAATCCCGATGAGTTTATCGATGCACTGCATAATCTATCGATGCACTGCATAATCTATCGATGCACATTCAAGGAATGCATCGGTGCACCTTCATAGTGTATCGATACATATTCAAAAATTGCATGGGTACACTGTCATAGTGTATCGATGCAGTGCACATAAAAATGTTAAAATCCGTTTTTAATCATTCAAAATGCTAAATTAATCAGCTATAGTGGTATTGACAACTCATAGATTGAAAATTAACTATGTTTAATCAATCAAATCTATGCTTAAATTTTATTTGAACATGTAATTAATTTTCACTCAAGATCATAAACTCCCCCTAACTATTAGCAAAGAATGCAATCAAAAATATTATTTTTATAAGCATTTTTCATTTCTAATTAAAAGTGCTAAAATTATTTTAAACACCAAGTCAAGCTAGGTTGGTTAAACCTAATTCTCTCCTAAGTGTCCAAAATCTTTCTTTATCTAAAGGTTTTGTAAAAATATCCGCTAATTGATGCAAAGTATCAACATATTCTAGAACTATATCTCCTTTAGTAACATGATCTCTAATGAAATGATGTCTAATTTCAATGTGCTTAGTTCTAGAGTATTGAATGGGATTTTTAGTGAGACAAATAGCACTAGCATTGTCACACTTGATAGGTATAATACCTACTTCAATTTCATAATCTAAAAGTTGTTGTTTCATCCATAAAACTTGTGCACAACAACTACCGGCTGAAATGTATTCCGCTTCAGTGGTAGATAATGCAACATAATTTTGTTTCTTTGAAAACCATGAAATCAACATATTTCATAGGAATTGACAAGTACCAGAGGTACTTTTTCTATCTATTTTGCATCATCCATAATCCGCATCAGAGAAGGCATGCAAGCTAAACCTAGGGTCTCTAGGATACCAAAGTCCTAAACTAGGAGTGTCCTTAAGGTATCTAAAGATTCTCTTAACGGCTAGTAGATGTGATTCCTTAGGGCATGATTGAAATCTAGCACATAAGCAAACACTAAACATAATGTTCGGTCTACTTGCGGTTAGATATAGCAAAGAACCAATCATTGACCTATATAATTTAACATCCACACATTTACCTCCTTCATCTTTGTTAAGCTTTGTTGATTTGGAGTGGCATGAGGTTTTCCATTATCCAATCCAAATTTCTTGAGCATATCCTTGATGTACTTTGCTTGACTGATGAAGATGTCATCTTTTCTTTGCTTGATTTGGAGTCACAAGAAATATGAGAGATCCCACATCATTCTCATCTCGAATTCACTCTACATTAGCTTAGAAAATTCTTGGCAAATAACATCATTACTAGAACCAAATATTATATCATCAATATAAATTTGAACTACTAATAAATCTTTACCTTTATGCTTTAAAAACAATGCAGTGTCAACCTTCCCTTTTGAAAAACCTTTTTCAATTAAACAGTTTGACAATCTTTCATAGCAAGCTCTAGGAGCTTGTTTTAAACCATAAAGTGCTTTTGTCAATTCAAAAACATGATTTGGAAATTTTGAATCTTCAAAACCAGGAGGTTGTTCCACATACACTTCTTCTTTTATAAAACCATTTAAAATTGCACTTTTAACATCCATTTGATATAATTTAAATTCATTGAAACATGCAAATGCTAATAACATTTTAATTGCTTCCATCCTAGCTACGGGAGCGTATGTTTCATCGTAGTCTATGCCCTCTTCTTGAGTATAGCCTTGAGCAACAAGTCTAGCATTGTTCCTCACTATATTACCACTTTCATCAAGCTTATTCCTAAATACCCATCTAGTACCTATAGTAGATATATTACTAGACCTTTCAACTAATTTTCATACTTTACTTCTCTCAAATTGATTTAATTATTCTTGCATAGCCATAATCCATTTTTCATCATCTAATACTTCTTGAATATTCTTAGGCTCTATTAATGAGATAAATGCACCATAATTACATATATTTCTAAGAGAAGATCGAGTTGTTACCCCTTTGGATGGATCACCTATAATCTCACCATCCTTGACATAGTTGTACTCTCTTGGGTAAGAGACTTTCCTTTCTACAATGGTTGGATTCTCGAGAACATCGTGAGTTTCCTCATCTTTTGTTTCTTCATTTGATGATGGTTCTCTAGTGTCATGTCTAACTTCATTTGTTTTTACAATACCTACGTCACCATCAACACAAGAATCCTTCTTAGGAAGGGGATTATCATAAAAAACAACATGTATAGACTCTTCTACAACTAAAGTTCTTTTATTAAATACCCGATAAGCTTTAGAATTCAAGGAATAACCCAGAAAAATTCCTTCATCACTTTTAGCATCAAATTTTCCAAGAATTTCTTTACCGTTGTTTAAAACAAAACATTTACATCCAAAAGGATGAAAATAACTAATGTTAGGCTTTTTATTTTTGAAAAGTTCATATGGAGTTTTCTTTAAAATTGGCCTAATCGTTACTCGGTTTATAACATAACAAGCGGGTATTTGTGGTTTCATCTCAAAAATATGTTGGCAAATTGTTTTCACAAAGCATGGTTCTAACAATTTCTTCTAAAGTTTGATTTTTTCTTTCAACAACTCCATTTTGTTGAGGGGTTCTTGGTGCTAAAATATTATGGCTAATACCATTAGAATTACAAAACTCAGTAAATCCAAGATTTTCAAATTCAGTACCATGATCACTCCTAACACTAGTTATGGAGTAACCTTTTTCGTTTTGGATTACTTTTGAAAACGTGATGAATCTTTCTAATGCTTTATCTTTAGTACTTAAAAATAGAACCCAAGTATATCTAGAATAGTCATCTACCATGACAAATGCATATTGTTTTCCACCCAAGCTAATAGTTCTAATTGGCCCAAAAAGATCTATATGTATCAATTGTAATACTATACTAGTTGATACATAATTAATGGACTTAAAGGAAGCTCTTCTATGTTTTCCTTTAGCACATGCATCACAGATTTTATCATTATCAAATTTTAGCTTTGGTAGTCCTCTAACTAAATCTCCTTGAATTAGTTGTTGTAAAACACTCATGCTAGTATGTCGTAGTCTCCTATGCCATAACCAACTATCATGCTCATCCTTAGCAACTAGGCATAAATTAGTCATATTTATTGAATCTAAATGCACCATGTATATGTTTCCTATTCTATGACTAACAAGCATAATCCGATTAGATGCAATATCAATGACTTTACAACCATTAGTTTCAAACATGACATTGTATCCCTTATCACATAATTGACTAATACTCAATAGATTATGCTTTAATACATTCACATATAAAACACATTATGCAATGTCGATTATCAAGATTAAGAGCATATGCATAATGTTTTGGAAATGTTATGCATTAAAAAAATTGAGTTCTATGCATAAACATTAAAAAAAATTAAGGTAAAAAATTTATCAAAACCAAAGTATTTGAAAAATTGATATCAATTATTAAAAAGATATTATTTATATTTAGAAACAATTTTGACGAAAAATTATTATGATGAACTAAAGTTATGAAAAATTTCTGAAAATTTTAGATTGTTCATCATAAATCATTTTTCAACATACATGAGATAAAGCATAATTATTTAAGATTAAATACTCATGTATGCATAAACTAAATGAGCAACCAAATAAAATAACAATATTAAGTTTAGAGGTTACACATTCCTTTTTTATGTGTGGCTAGAGCATCTTGAATATCTTCACTTTCATCACCATTGCTCCCACACATCTACAAGAGACATTTAAGTAGATTTTGGTATCCGAATTTCTTTGGATCCTTGAATGTTAGTTTTAATGCCCCTTGTTCCTTTTGGAACTCATGCTTGTCTAATTTTAAATCGTTTTCCTTTCTTTAAAGGACAAGTATGTTCCTTATGACCATGATAATGACAATGTGAGCATATTGTCATTATTGAACTAGATGAATTATTTAAAATGACCTTTTTTATTTTGTTAAGCAATCAAGCTTAATTTTCAAATTGAAATTTTATTTTTCCATACTTTCAAATTTCATTTTTGAAAGCTCTAAATACTTCTTCAATATTTCATTTGATTTTCAAAATCCATTTTAGTTTCTAGAAGAAGTTTGTTTAATTTGAAAATTTCTTTTTCAAAGTTTTCAGATTTCATTTTTGAAAGCTCTAAATCCTTCTTCAATATTTCATTTGATTTTCAAAATGCATTTTAGTTTCTAGAAGAAGTTTGTTTAATTTGAAAATTTATTTTTCAAAGTTTTCAGATTTCATTTTTGAAAGCTCTAACTCCTTTTTCAATATTTCATTTTGATTTTCCAAGTCTGTTTTAGCTTTCAAAAGAAGATCATTTTTAGCTATAAATTTAGAAATCAATTTCTTATATTTGGAGTTCATGGTCTCAAACTCTGAAAATAATTCATCATACGCATCTTGTAACTCATTAAAAGAACGTAAATTTAACTTTTTTGAGTTTGAAGATACCTTGGGCTCTGTTAGAGAAAATAGAGACATCATTGGAATTTGCTCTTCTTTTTCGTCTCTATAGATTTCCTCAAGCTTATCCCACAACTCCTTGGCGTTTGAACAAGAAGAAACTCCATTATAGACTTCTGGATCAATTGCACAGCATAACATGTGCATAGCCTTTGTGTTTTGTTAAGCTTTCTTCCATTCTTGATCACTCCACTTTTTTGCCTTCTTAGTAGGAGAGGAATATCCTTTCTTGATTATCATCCAAGCTTCCATATCATGGGCTTGAATAAATATCATCATGAACTTCTTCCAACGACGATAATTTGTTCAATTGAAGTAAGGATGTACGTCAATTGGTCTGGATTCTTCCATGGAGAATGAACCAGAAGTGGACATCATCTTTATCGATTTAACTCTTCCCAAATTAACTCAAGAGGTGATTAAACCTTCAAATGAGTGAGGATCTAATACCAATTGTTGAGTTAATCGATCGACAAAATAGCTAAGAGGGGTGAATTGTCAATTAAAATTTTGGTGGAAGCTTTTGCAGAAAATGGAAAATAATTGCACAACGATTTAGAGTAGTTCGACTTTCTCAACCAAAGTCTACGTCCACTACCTTAGCTATCCTCACTAAGGATTTTCCAACAAATTCACTAATTTGTTCTTTCTTTTGAGGACAAAGAGTAACCTTACAACTCCCTCAAGAACTATACCCCAAATTCTTTAGAACACTCTCTCCCAAAGAGAAGAATACAAATTTCGCAAACTTACAGAAAAACCTCACAAGGCAAGATGTTTTCACAATTCTAGAACAAAGAAAGAAAGCTAAAAAATAATACAATTGAGTACAAAGGGTGTTCTTGAAAGCAAAATGAATATTGAATGAAAAATAGGCTTCAAAATGCTCAAACGATAAGTTCAAGGCTTTCTCTTTGATTCTCTCATAATTGTTTTTCTTGTTATTGATCAATGGCTCCTAAGCTTGTTTAAATACACCTTGAATCACTTCTGAACGTTGGGGATCATTGGTGAAGTCAATAGAGTTGTTATTGTGTAATTGTCATTTAAAAATCTGGTTGGGAGCGTAGGTGCATCGGTACACTCTCAAGGTGCATCGATACATTGTGTGTAAAATTCAAATATTTTGACCGTTTTAAGACCTAGTGCATCGGTACACTTGGGGTGCATCGGTACACTAATTACATTCGATGTTTAAAAAGAGCCAGGACTGCATCGATGCATGGTTTGTGCATCGGTACATAAAATGCATTTGATGTTTCAATAAAATCAGGAGTGCATCAATGCATGGATGTGCATCAGTACATAAAATGAATTCAAATTAGGGTGTGCATCGATACATCAAATAGTGCATCGGTACATACCTTTATAAAATTGATTTTTGGCTCGGTTTTGGTTTGAAATACTTTGTAAAAATTGTTTCAAAAATATTTTAAGTTTAAAACACAATTTTACACTTTAGTAAGGATTGAAATTGACCCTTGAAAAACTTGGAGTAATATTTTTGATATTCGAATAATTTAATCGAATATACTTTAAAAATGGTTATAAAATCTTAAAATTCAATAACACTTAATTTGTTATATCGAAACATCAAAAATGTTTTCAACAGGTTTTTAGAGTTTTGAATTTTTTTTTAGATTTAAGAAAAAATGTGTTTCTTAGATAAATTATAATTTTATTTTTTATTTTAAAATAAAATTTTATAAATCTAACATGTGTCAGATAATGGTCGAATCCAACAGTTGTGATTGGCCATGCACCTAAAAAGTTAACGTCGGTAACGTTAGACATCTACTTTGAATGAAAAACTCATTAAACACCTAAATCTTAAAAGACATAGTTTGAACACTTATTTTTGCTTTGTGTTTTTTTTAAATTATATAAAAAATAAAAAATAATCACTAAATTATGAGATTGATTAAATTTTGACAATTGAATGAAACCTTTTCCTCAACTAAGCCACTTAAATATTAAAAATGTTATCAATCAAGTCACTAGTCATTAACAAATAATAGATTTGTTGACGTGGTAGTTAAAAAAATTATATAGCTGTGCATTTGATCCTCTCATTGCTTGTGTATTCCATCAATTTGATCTTAATTTAAGTTTGATTCAATAAAGTTAATCCTTCAATCATGTGATGACACATTTAAGTAGGTATGAATAAAACTCTATTCTACTTGAAAATCGATTTTTTTTTAATTTTAAGCTATTCAAGTCAAATTGAATTTCAATTTCAATTTTAAGTTCGAGTTGAGTTCAAATTTATCTATTCAAAAAACTAAATTTTACTATTTTATAATTTACTCCTTGATTTTCATATTTCTTCAATTTCTCTTTCATTTTAAATCCATTTTTGACCAAATTTGAACCATAAACTCCTAAACCATTTTAGAATAGCTATATAGCTTCAATTCCTATTTATGAAAATCGATTTATTATTTTTTTTCAATCTAATCCTTTAACTTTGCATGATTTCTTTATTTCTTTGATTACTCATTTTTAAGTATATTTTTACTAAATTTAACCAAATGCTCCACTAATACTATAAAATACCTATGTAACTTCTATTCCTATTATTAACGACCAATTTATTATTTTTTCCATTTATTTTTTATTCAATTTGGTATTTTAATTAACTTGAATTTTCTATTCCTAAATTTTTTGTTTGAATTTTCATTTTTATTCGATTACTCTAGCAAGATGCGTTTATTATTATCAACTTGAATTTTTGTTTGAATTTTGAGTTAAAGTCAAAATTAAATTTTCAAAGTTCAAATAAATGAAAACTAAAAATTAAAATGACGTAGTTTTGGTCTTTAGTTAAATAATTTGACTATTATATGTTTTGATATCTATACATATTGTTCTCTTAACTTTTGACTCTGTACCCGTGTAAAATCTAGATGAAAAGGGTTATCATTAATTTTAAAAGTAAAAAAATTAAAATTATTCTTTAAGTTTATCTTTAAATAGATATCGTGAATGTTTAATATCAAATGATTGAGAGTTATCTTTAAATAGATATTGTCTTATACTTACCTAGATTAATAAAAAATTCTAACTCTAATTTTTGCGTTGAAAATATTCCGTTAAATTAGGTTAACAATCTTCTTCTACTTTTGAATAATTCAGAGTGATCAGAAGATAGTATTTTTTTAGGATCTTTCTTAATCACTAACAACGTGCACACATATGTAGACGTAACTACTTGAATTCAAAAATTCTAAAAATAATACACTTAACGAGGTCTAAATAGTTTTCTTAAAAACACTATGAGTATATTATATAATAAAGGTTAAATATTTATAAAAAAAAGTATTTAGATAATTCAAGTTTATTAAATTTAAAAGATAATTTGACCAACAAAAAAAAAAAGGCAAGCTATCTGTTTCGATTTCCGACCTCTTATTGCCTTCCACGTTTAATGTCTGTTTCTTGTCTCGATGGCGTTGACACCCTCAATATCATCGTTTTTCCTTGGCCCTTTGCTTTCACCAATCCCACTCCCAAAACCAAAACACAACATTATTTAAAGCTCATATTTTTACTGCAATAACTTCTTGCTGAGAAATGGAGCGTTATGAGATACTGAAAGATATTGGATCAGGCAACTTTGGTGTTGCTAAACTTGCTAGGGACAAGCGAACCGGTGAGCATTTTGCTGTCAAGTATATTGAAAGAGGCCCCAAGGTACTTGGCTTCGTCTTTTCACTGCCTAATTTGGGTTGTCTTTCTTCTCTTTAATGGTGGATTGATTTCATGAGATCTGCAGAGCATGTGCAAAGGGAGATTATGAACCATAGATCTTTGAAGCATCCAAATATAATAAAATTCAAAGAGGTAAGGTTTAAGCTGAAATTGTTTATGTTTTGCAGTCCTTCAAGTCTTGTTTCTTCCCACTTCCAGGTCCTGTTAACACCAACACATCTTGCCATAGTCATGGAATATGCAGCTGGAGGAGAACTTTTTGAAACAATATGCAATGCTGGTAGATTTAGTGAAGATGAGGTCTATTTTCATAAACATTTTTATAAATTTTAACATGTTTCTATTCATTTTTAGCTCACTCTTATTGTATTTACTGCATCAGGCAAGGTTTTTCTTTCAACAACTAGGAGGTGTTCATTTGGTTAAAACGGTGGCCGACCGAACCGAATTATCATTAATCGAATTAATCGGACTTTTTTTTCTTTAACCGTTAATCGAACCGAACTTTTTTTTGAAAATATTAACCGAACCGAATAAATTTCGGTTAATTTTCGAATTAACAAAATTTTTTAAAAAATTTTCTAATTTATATAAAAATTGAATATTTTTTAATTCAAAAAAACAATTTACAATTAATTTAAATAATATATAATTATAAAATAAAACTTTATATGGATTTTTTAATTAATTAATATTGATTTAGGTTTAAAAGTTATTGGATCTTAAATTATTAATTGGGTTTTAAATGGTTTGGGCTGAGCACATATGTTATATATAATATATTTAAAATTTAAAATTTAATTTCAGTTAATTAACTGATTTGAACCGAATTAACCGTTAATCGAATTCTAAAAAATTTCTTAACCGTTCCCTGACCGAATTAATTCGGTGGTCGACCGAATTAACCGAACTAATTCGGTTCGGACAGTTAATTCGGTTAAAACCGAAAAATGAACACCTTTATCTACAACTGATATCACGAGTGAGCTATTGCCATGCAATGGTATATATATATGTCCATACTGTTGGAAAGTCAAACATGATTTTGACTCATTAACGTCGGCAAGATTAAGGTGGCAAAAACTAGAAGATTCTTGATTAATGAAGAATGAATTACTTAAGTATTAAGCATGGAAAATAAACATGTGATAGAAGGCAACGTGGCATATGAAAGATCAACATTCAGGAGGCAAAGCTTAACGTGGAAAATGGAAAATGAATTAAAGAGTCGGCAGCAACAAAACTTGGCAGCATCACATGCAAAGCTTATCAACTAAATTGCAAAATTGAAGTAGAGCACGACATGGAAATGCAACATACTTAGGCGGTTAAATTGCCTATAAAAGGCCTTGATAGTTTTAGTTTATGTATGTAAGTGAGTGAAAAGTGAAAAAAATATGAGAGATAGCTTAGCAAAGCTTTGAATAGCAGGGTTGTGTTTGTAAACTAGTCGAAGTTAGTGTTGTACTCGTACTTTGGTTCATATTAATAATAGTGTGTGAATTATAATTTTTTAAGTGCCCACCTACGCTTCCAACAAGTGATATCAGAGTTTGGTTCGTGTTTACACAGCGGTAAGGATGGCCAACATGATTCAACCTCAAATATCGAGATTGAAAAAGACAAACTATGAAAATTGGAGCATTCGAATGAAGGCGTTACTAGGTTCCCAATATTGTTGAGATATCGTCGAGGAAGGTTACATTGAGCTTGAAAATGCAGCAACAGAAGTAGCCCTGACCAATGAAGAAAAGAAGATATTGAAGGAATCCCAGAAAAAAGATAGAAGAGCATTGTTTTTTTTATTTTTCAAGGAGTAGATGAATCAACCTTTGAAATTTTTTTTGATACAAAGACCGAAAAGCAAGCGTGAGAGATTTTACAAAAATCTCTCCAAGGTGTCAAAAAAGCGAAAAAGGTACGTTTACAATCCCTTAGAGCTGAGTTTGAGATGTTAAAAATGAAAAATACTAAAAACATCGATGATTATATTAGTCGTGTAAAAGCGGTAGTGAATGAAATGAAAAGAAATGGGGAATCACTCAATGAAGTTAGAGTGATGGAAAGATTTTGTGATCGTTGACACGAAAATTCAATTACATTGTCGTGACAATCGAAGAATCAAAAAAAATTATCTTAAATATCGATTGTTGAGCTTGTGGGTTCACTTCAAGCCCATGAGAAGAAAATGAAACAAAATGAAGATTCTGAAAATTTGGAGCAAACTTTACAAAGCAAGATGAATGTCAATGAAAGAGAAGCTAGCAATAGCTACACATGAGGCCGAGGAAATCGTGGTGGTTATCGTGGAAGATACAGAGGAGGATGAGGATGAGAAACTCGTGGACATGGTGGCCAGTCATATGGCACTGATCAAATAAGTGAAAGCAATCAAACATCATGTCGTGGATAAGGATTCAGAGGCCGAGGTCGAGCTAGAGGTAGATATCAACAAGGAAATAAATCTTAGATACAATGTTATAATTGTAATAAGTATGGTCACTATAGTTATGAGTGTCGATCAACACCTAAACAATAAGAAAGAAATAACTTAGCAACAGCTGAAGAATAAAAAATTGAAAAATCTCATGTATTCCTCACTTATAAATGAAATGAAGAATTCAAGAAAAATATTTGGTATATTGATAATTGTGCTAACAACCATATGTGTGGTCGAAAGGAGTTCTTCATGAAATTAGATGAAACAGTCCATGGGCGAGTAACTTTTAGAGATGACTCACACAAGAAAGTAAAAGGAAAAGGAGAAGTTATGATTACTCAAAGAAATTGTGAAAAGAAAAACATCTCAGATGTTTATCATGTACCTATTTTGAAAAGCAATATCATCAGTCTTGGTTAACTCCTTGAAAAAAGATATGAAATGCAGATGAAGAATCACTCACTTGCCATTGAAAATAAAGAAGGACAATTGATAGCCCATGTTAATATGACTCGAAATCGTCTCTTTACAATTGACATTGATTCGGGAGAAATCAAGTGTATGAAGACCACAATTAAAGATGTTTCATGGCTATGACATCTATGATATGAACATCTTGGATTTTCTGGCTTGAAGCTATTATCAAAAACAAGTATGGTGAAAGGACTGCCATAGATCAACCCTCCAAATCATTTATGTGAGGCTTGCATTAAAGGAAAGCAACATAGACAAAGCTTTGAAGTTGGTAGATCCTGGAGTGCCCAAAGACCGTTGGAGATAGTATATACAGATATAGTCGGTCCTTTTTGCATACCATCACTTAGTGGTAACATGTATTACCTAATTTTTATTGATGATTTTAGTAGAAATGTTGGATTTATATCTTGAAAGAAAAATCAGAAGCATTAGAAAAATTGAAAAAAATTTAAAGCAATGGCGGAAAAACAAAGTAATATATGAAGATAATCAAATAAGATAAAGGAGGTGAATATACATCAAATTTATTTGAAAACTTCTGTAAAGAGCAAGGCATCATCCATCGGTTGATTTTCAGATACACGCCACAACAAAATAAAGTTGTAGGAAGAAAGAACCACATAATCCTTGACATGGCAAGAAGCATAATAAAAGGTAAGCATCTACCGAGAAATTTCTGGGCATAAGTAGTTCGATGTGCATTTTACCTATTGAACCGATGTCCAACCAAAAGTGTGAAGTATACGACAAAGGAGAAAAATATATTTTCGTTGGCTATGATGTAAAAAGCAAAGCCTACAAGTTATATAATCCTCTTACCAAGAAGGTAATAATTTCAAGGGATGTCGAGTTCGATGAAGGAGAATATTGAAGATGGAGCAAAGAAGAAAAGAAAGTTGAAGGACTATTTTTTAATGAAGATAAAGATGACGATCTTATCAATCAAGATGAACAAGCTGATGATCAAGGTCCTCAACAAAAGGCATCATCGTCATGAAGCAGCAGTAGCAACGATGGTAGCAACATAATAGAAAATCTTGAAGTACCTCCCACAGAAGTTCGAAGATCTGCGAGGGAGAGAAGAATACCAGAAAGGTATAACGATTATGAATTAAATAATGTTTCACTTTTTTTGCTTACTTGTGAATAGTGATCCAATAACATATGAAGAAGTGGTTGAAGATGACAAATGAAAGAATGAAATGGATGAAGAAATTGCATTAATAGAAAGAAATGATGCATGAGAGCTAACAAGGTGACCAGAAGGTCATAACCCAATTAGAGTAAAATGGGTTTACAAGACTTTGACTAACAAAGAAGGAGATGTCGAGAAACACAAGGAATAAACTATGACGAAGTATTTGCTCCAGTAGCAATGATCGAGAGCATCAGACTTCTCACAGCAGTTGCAACACAAAACAAATGGAAGATTTATCAAATGGATATGAAGTTAGCATTTCTAGATGGCTACCTAGAATAAGAAGTTTATATTGAGCAACCATCTGGATACATTAAAAAGGGACATGAGTACAACGTTTATCGATTGAAGAAAGCTTTATATGGACTAAAGCAAGCTCCAAGAGCGTGGAACATGAGAATGGATGAATACTTCCAAAGAAATGAGTTCATGAAGAGTCCATCGAAGAAAAATGAAGATGGTGATATCATGATTGTGTGCTTATATGTAGACTACATGATTTTCACAGCAAATAATCCAAGTATGTTTAATGATTTTAAGAAAGTTATGACTAAAGAATTTGAAATGATGGATATTGGAGAAATGTCATACTTCCTTGGAGTTAAAGTGAAACAAATGCAAGAAGGAATATTTATATCACAAAAGAAGTATGCAGAAGAAATTTTAAGAAAATTTAGAATGGAAGATTGCAAGTCTGTAGCCATTTCAGCATAACCAGACATGAAATTAAGTGAGAATTCAACAAGAGAGCAAGTGAATTCGATGTTGTTTAAAAGAATTATTGAATTCTAAGGTATCTGACTATCACACGAGCAGACATAACATATGTTGTGGGATTGGTAAGCAGATTCATGGAGAATCTGAAACAAGATCATTGGATTACAGCAAAAAGAATCTTGAGATATGTAAAAGGTACAACATATCATGGTTTGTTCTACATGCATTCAAAAATTCGAAGTTGGTTGGTTATTCTGATAGTGATTATGGGAGAGACTTAGACGACCAAAAAAGTACTTCTGGATATCTATTTCATATCGGCTCTGCAGGATTTTCATGGTCATCAAAGAAGCAACAAACGATGGCTCTTTCGAAATGTGAAGGTAATACATATCCGCTTCATCATGCACTTGCCAAACAATATGGTTAAAGAATATTTTGGACGAGCTAGACTTGGCACAAGGAGAGCCAACTATAATTTATGTCGACAACAAGTCTACAATTTCCCTGGACAAGAATCCAGTCTCCCATAGTCAAAGCAAGCATATTGATACAAAGTATCACTTTATACGAGAGCATGTGAAGAATAAAAATGTGGAACTAATTTACTACAGAACTGAAGATCAACTAGCAGATATTTTCACAAAGCCATTGAAAGGAGACGTATTCTACAGACTCAAAGAAAAGCTTGGAATGAAAAATCAAGTTTTAGAGGGAATGTTTGAAAGTCAAACATGATTTTGACTCATTAACATCGCAAGATTAAAGTGGTAAAAGCTAGAAGATTCTTGATTAATGAATCATGAATTATTTAAGAATTAACATGGAAAATAAACATGTGATGAAAGGCAATGTGGCATATGAAAGATTAAGATTAAGGCGGCAAAGCTTAACGTGACAAATGGAAAATGAATTAAAGAGTCGGGAAGCAACAAAACTTGGCAGCATCACATGCAAAGCTTATCAACTAAATTGCAAAATTGAAGTAGAGCACAGCTTGGAAATGCAACATACTTAGGCAGTTAAATTGCCTATAAAAGGCCTTGATAGTTTTAGTTTATGTATGTTAGTGAGTCAAAAGTGAAAAACATACGAGAGATAGTTTAGCAAATCTTTGAATAACGGGGTTGCGTTTGTAAACTAGTAGAAGCTAATGTTATACTTGTAATTAATAATAGCGTGTGAATTATAAATTTTCGAGTGCCGACCTACGTTTCCAACATATACTTGCCTACTGTATTCCTTAATTCTGAAAATTGTTTTCCATTTTAAGTTTATCCTCTTTTACACAGGAAATTTTTCATAGAGATCTGAAGCTGGAAAACACTCTGTTAAACGGAAGTCTGACGCCGCGACTCAAAATATGCGACTTCGGCTACTCCAAGGCAGTGATCCTACTAAATCATTCACCATATATGCTTCTGCAATTCTGCTCTACATACTATATATGAACTCAATTATTAACTTTCCACTACATATTTGTTACAGTCAAGTGTGTTTCATTCCCAGCCCAAATCAACTGTAGGAACCCCGGCCTATATTGCCCCTGAGGTCTTATCTAAAAAAAGAATATGATGGGAAGGTAAGTATTCTTATTAAGATCTTCGTTTTCTGCTCAAAAATCGACCATCGGTGCTTAATCATTGAAAAAGAATGTGTAAATATGATGGTTTAGTGTTTTGAAAAAAATCTAATCTGAATCGGATTCCGATAGTGGATTCTTAGTGTCCACTATTTTATCCCCGATTACGTTCGACTCTCCAAGGACTGCAAGCATCTACTATCTAGGACTTTCATAGCAGACCCCGAAAAGGTCCATACAATTTTCGACATGTTTACGAGTTTTTTTTAACAGATTTCTTCACATGTAAGGTGACACTGAATTGTATTTGTGTTCATAGAGAATAACCACACCATAAATCAAGCAGCATCCCTGGTTTTTAAAGAACTTGCCAATGGAGTTCATGGAAGGAGGGGATAGGAAACTGAAAATTGAGGAAGAAAATGATCAGTCTGAGTATTGAAAAAATATTGTCTATAATAGATGAGCTAGGGAGCCTGATGCGGGTCTCAAAGTTGGTGCTCAATTGCTTGGTGGTAGTATGGATCTTGATGACATTGATGATACTGATGTAGATACCGGTGGTGATTTTGTATGTGCTTTGCAAGTCTGAACCATAACTTTCTCAAACCAATCTTACTGAAAATTCAATAATAAAAATTAAAGCAATTTATTAGATATTGAGTCAGATTTTAATCGAGTTTATTTAATAAGTAAATATTTATTTTGGACAAGAAATATTCTCGAATTAAGTTTCTTAGTAGTCAATTATTTGATTTTATAAATATAGAATAAGTTTTAACCTTTAAATTTAGGCTTAATTATAAAATAAGTGTTCAAACTATAGTGTTTTTCACGAATAGGTGCCTACAATATTTTTGAATGATCCCGGCTAACGTTACAAACGTTATCATTTTAGATGTTCAAACTATAAAAGCTGTTAATTTTCTCCTTAATTAATTGACACGTGCCATATTCTAGTAATTTTAAAAAATATATTTAAAATTAAAAATTTAAATTATATAATTTTAAAAAGAACACACGTGTCACATTCTAGTAATTTTAAAAAAATTATTTAAAATTTAAAAATTTAAATTATATAATTTTAAAAAGAACACGCACAAAAATTTTGAAATAGAAACAAAACTTTAAAAACCTTCATTTCAACCTACCCACACAGGTTGTAGTCATTTGCCGTCTATGAAGCTCCATCCGACCTCACCTACCCTCGACGATCAATATCCCAGTGAAATTGCGACTGATCGACGGTCAATCAACGTTTTGTACCCCGCGAACCCTAGGATAAAAATCGCGATCCCATACGCTTTTGACGACCAATCGACGCAAATACAACGGCATATGACTAGGAGGATGGTAGGGACTAAGTCGACGGCGGTGGTCGTGGATTGAAAGGAAACTATGTCGGTTAGGGTTAGGATTTATGATTTTTAAGGTTTTTTAATTTAATAGAAATTAGGGTTTTTATATAAATATAATATTTTTAATTAAAAAATTTAAAATTATCAGATTATGACACGTGTCACTTAATGTAAAAACTAACGGCAGTTACGACTCGGACACCTAAAGTTGTAACGTTTGTAACGTTAGGCAACGAGATCATTCAAAAAATACTGTAGGTATCTATTCGTGAAGAGCGATATAATTTAGGCACTTATTTTACAGCTAAGCCTTAAATTTATGACATGAAATTATTTTAAAAATATGTAATCTTTTTATATCCTTTACAATTTTTTGGAGTTCACATTGTAGGGAGGATTTTGTATGGATGTTAGAAGAGTTTTTTTTTATAAGATACGCTAAATTTTAGTATAGATATTTATTTTATAATACATGAAATATCATGTACTTGTACTCTCGTAACCTCTATGTATGTTGTAACCATCCTTCATGTGGGCCCAGAATTAGGCTTCAACTTAAATAAAACATGTTAGAGCCACCACTAATCATTTATTTCTATTTTTTAGAAAAATATTTAGGTTGACCGGACACCCTAATTTATCATCTTACCTGATCTGCGTTTTACCATAAATATGTCGGGTTCGAGAGTCGGTTACAGTCAATGAAAGATTAGTACCCTTGTACTGCCCTTTCGGTACCAATTTAATTTCCCGGCTGTCTTAATGGTGAAAATTAAAAATCAAATTAAAATTTAAAAAGTTTGATCTGAATTACTTACCATTGAAGAGTTTAAAATTGACCCTAAAAAATAATGAATCAAATCAGTGTTTACTATCAAAACAAAACAAGATTAAATTAAGAAATATAAAAAATTAAATTAAAAGGATTTAACTGTAAAAAAATTAAATTAGGGACCAAATTGATAATAATTGAAAACTGCAAGAAAAAATAAAAAATTAGGAGGTAAATTTGTAAAATATAAGAAATTTAAATAGGGACTGAATTGAATTAATTGAAAATTTAGAGGTAAAATCACAATAGGTGACCAAAATGAATTACACATCAAACTTTGAGGGACCGTGAAAATAATTAAAGTATATTAATTACACAAAGGTCCCTGGTATATAAATACCCAAAAACCCATTTTCAGACTCATTCTCACCAAAGCTCCCCCTAAACTCTCTCAATCCTCTCATTGCTCTCCAACCGGCCCTGATGGCCAGCCACCGAACGCCGCTGCTTAGCCGCTCTGGCGGTTGAAAAAAACTAAACTTACCTAAAACGCTCTCCCCAACCCAGTGAGCACGAAACCGATGCCAAAATCTCATAAAAAACCCCGAAAAAGTGTAGGTCTAGGCCCAAAGTTACCTTCAAGTTCTAGAAACTTTTGGCTTTCCACCGCCGTGTTTTCCTCCACGCGACCTCAAAGCCAAATGCTTTATATGATTTTTCTTGCTATTTAGAGTACTTCATTTTTTGTTGCTTGCTTTTTTGTTCTTTTTTTTGTTTTTGTTGGATGTCGTGGTATTTTCCATTGTTTGCTGGGTTTTTCGTGACTATCGTTGTTTTTTGAAATATTGGTTGGGGGTATTTGTACCCCACCGCCGATTATTATTGTTTCCACTACCCACGGGTTGTTTCCCTAGTTTCCGTTATTTTCGGGCCGTTCGGTCGTTCGTGTGACTGGCCATCCCGGGATGGTTTAGTCTCGAGTTGTTTGGCTGGGAATCCTGGCCAGTTGGTAACCACGTTGGCACGTGGCTTTCACGCACGTTATTTTCTTTTTCGTGCAGCACTGTTTGCTTAGTACGAAACCCTAATTCAATTTGGGCTTTGAATCGGGTCTGTTGGGTCAGGCTACCCGGTTAGGCCTTGGACTTGGACCTTTTTTATCGAACTGGACTTGGACCCCTAAAAAATAAAAATAAAATTAATAAAAATATAATATAATATAATATATAAAATAATAATAAGCTTACTATATATATACATTAAAAGGAAAAAACTATATAATATATTATATTTTCAAAAATAATATGTTTTCGAAAATTACATATTATATATTCTTCCAAGAATATTTAAAAACTATATATACATTTTCAAAAGTATGTTTTCAAAACTATATTATATATATGTTTTTCAAAAATGTTCTTAAACCATATATTATACGTTTTCAAAAATGTTTTTTAAAATCATATATTATACGTTTTCAAAACTATTTTTTTAAAAAGTATATATTATACTTTTTCAAAAATAAGTTTCCAAAAACTATATATTATATATTTTTAAAAACTATATTTGAAATTATTATGTATGCTATCCTATATTAAAAAAGACCACTGACAAAAATAAGTGTCTACAGTTGCCATTCTTTGCCCATTTATCGTGTAACAAAAATAGGGCAAAGATAAAAGGACACATATTTTTGTTCGGTAAGAAGAGGGTCCAAAATCGAATTTTTCCCCTGTGAGTCTGATATCTTTCTCTGTGACTAAAATCTTACTCAATGTCTGTCGATTCTCTTATCGAATATCTTTCATCGCGTAGTTGAAATTTGACTTAAAAATAGGAAATGGCTTCCTGTTGTTGAGCCGTATTACAGGTGACTCATTCTTCGTAAGGTTGAGTTGATCTTGAGATGTCTTTGAACACTATATCCTTTATCATAAAGTTAGAATCATGGTTGATCCCTTCATCCTAAAGTTGAGTCGGTCTTGGATGCTTCGAGCATGATATCCTTCGCTGTGAAGTTGAAACTTAGTCCGAAATTTGAACTGGACAATGACTTATTGTTGCCAAATCGTAGCCACCCTTGGTCATCTTATTGGCTTAAAGATCTCAGTTTGAAAATTCAACCGGAAAGTAATTCATCGCTGCTACCATGCGGTTGATACGCCTTCGAGCTAAATGGAATCGAACTCAAAAGTTTTCGTTGACAGATAACCCTTCTCGCCTTGAGCTATACTGTAAATTAGGTTGGGAGATACTTCATTGTTGTTGCAAATGACTCATTTGTTGTGAAATTAAGTCGATCTATTGGGCACAATATCCTTCGTTGTGAAGTTGAAATCGTGGGTGACTCATTCGTCATGAAGTTGAATCCAGATTAAATAAATTTACCTTGAGCCAGATATCTTCCATTGTGAAGTTGAAATATAGCTTGGATGGGATGCATTGTTTTTAATCTTGAGCTTCTTTTGAGTTTGAAATTGACTCCAACAAAAGTCTGCAAAATGCATATATGCGATGCTATAGATGCAATATTCTTATGTATGCCTAAAATGTATATGCAATATTGTTATTTTAGGGTTTAGAGAGAACTCTCAATCTCTTCTTGTCATTCTTGATGATTCTTGATTTTTTCCAATCTTGAATATCTGATTCTTGATTTTGGATCCTCTGATCTTCAACGGGTTTTGATCTGATATACTCTCTGGGAGTTTTGAAAAAACTTTACTTATAGTCTTGATTTAATCAATGTCGTCTCAATAAACTAGAATCTATTATCTCAAGTATGGTGCAAGAACCTTTATCGACTTCCAAACACCTGTATTTTTCAGTAAATTTTTGTGCAGTAATACACAATGATCTTTTCCAAAAGTGAATAAAATGTTCTTATTTGAATTCAATCTAAGATGCTTGAAAGGAATTGATTTTTTTTCAGAGAAATTACCATATTTATTTATGAGAAAAAGAACAAAGAATACATGGCAAACATTTGAAAAGTCAATACATAAAAGAAATACAAGTAGATACCCTAGATCTCGACGATGCAAACGCCTTTGAACTGATACACCATTAGATGACTTTTGAGTACATCTTTTGTCACGGGAACTTTGAAGATGTGACAACGTTCGGGAGAGTGTAAAATTCCTCCAAATTGTTAAGTCAACAGAAGACTTGGATGTTTTGATACTTTACTGTCTATTTCTAAGAACTTTCCCATGCGTGAATCTTTGATCATTATCCAAGCCTCCCTTTTGGGTTTTTAAATTAGATTCATCATTGGTTTCAAGATGCCCTTTGCGGGTTTTCATCTTGGACCCACCTTATTTTTTGTTCTTGTTTTTCTTTTTTTCTTTTTCAATTTAGAGCGCCCTTTCGGGTTTTCACTCTAAACGTTTTTTAGCTTTAACTTAGGGCACCCTTTAGGGTTTTCACCCTAAGCGAATTAACAGGATTAGGCAGTTCCATCCCATCCATTTCAGTCAAGATTAGTGCTCCTCCGGAGAAGGCATTTTTTTACGATATAAGACCCTTCCCAATTTGGTATCCATTTTCCTCTGTAGTCCTTTTGGATTGGCCAGACCTTTTTCAGTACAAGATCTCCTTCTTGGAATACTCTTGGGTGAACCTTCTTATAGTGTGCTCGGATCATTCGTTTTTAGTAGAGTTGACCATGGTGAATGGCTTTCAACCTTCTTTCTTCTATTAGGTTCAATTGATCATATTGAGTTTGCCCCCATTCTGCATCATCTAGTTTAACTTCTGACAAAACCTGAAGTGATGGGATCTCTACCTCAATGGGCAATATTGCCTCCATCCTATATACTAATGAAAATAGGGTTGCCCCAGTTGAAGTTCGGTAACCAAACAAAGGAAATTTAGTTTCTCGTGCCAATCCTTGTATGTCTTAGTTGTTTTCTCTACTATTTTCTTGATATTTTTATTTGCTACTTCGACCGCTCCATTCATCTTCATTCTATAAGTAGTAGAGTTATGATGCTTTATGTTAAATTGTTCACAAGTGTCATCTATCATCTAAGTTTGTTGCATTACCGACATATGATCTCCTTTTTCAAGAACTTGCAAATAGTGGAGTGAGTGACACTAGCATATGACGTAGCTTTCACCAATTTGGTAAAATAGTCAATTTCTACTAGAATGAACCGATGACCATTTGAAGTTTTTGGAAGGATTTGTCCAATGACATCCATGCCCCACATAGAAAAGGGTCACGGTGTCGTCATCACGTGAAGAGGGTGAGGTGAAACATTTATTTTATCCCCATATTTTTGGCACTTATGATATCTTCTAGTATAGTTGATGCAGTCACTCTCCAATGTGGACCAGAAATATGCACAACTCATAACTTGTCTTACCATCATATGTTCGTTTGTATGAGTTCCACAAACTTCGTCATGTGCCTCCTCCAATTTCATCTTTTCTTCTTCTGTATCTACACATCTTAACAAGTCTTGATCATGACTTTTCTTGTATAATATTTCTCAGTCAAGAACATATCTCTCCACCATCCTTCTAATTGTTCTTTTGTCAATTTTGGTAGCTTCTTCTGGATAACTTTGATTCTTAATGTATTACAGGATGTCGTGGTACCAAGGTTTGGTATCTTTTATCTCTTCGATTTGGTAACAATGAGATGGGTACTCATACGACTGCATGTCAATTGGCATCATGTCAGACTCCCTGTCAGTCTTGAATGTTGTTGCCAAAGTAGCTAAGGCATCGGCCATTTGATTTTCTTCCCTAGGCACGTAATGGAAAGTGACTTCATCAAACTATTCGAGTAGATCCAATATGAGCTTTCTGTATTCCACCAGCTTTACATCTTTTGTCTCCCACTCTTCTCGGAGCTGATAGATTACTAAGGTGGAATATCCATATACCCGTAAGGTCTTTATGTTATGTCCAATAGTAGCCCGGATCCCTGAAACACAAGCTTCGTACTCTGCCACGTTGTTAGTGTAGTCAAAGTTTAATATACTAGTGAACAGATAATGATTTCCTTTGGGTGAGATCATGATAGCTCCAATGCCATGCCCTAACGCATTTGATGCACCATCGAAATGAATTTTTTAGGTGTCACATGTGGAGGTGTTGGCTTCTTCTAAATATATGTCCATCAAATCTTCATTTGGGAACATGAAGTCTAGTGGTTCATAGTTTTTAGAGGTTATGCTTGCCAAAAGTCAGATATGACACTTCCTTTATAGCCTTTTGGCTCACATATTTAATGTCAAATTCAGATAATAACATCTGACATCGGGCTAACCTTCTAGAGAGAGCAGGCACACCCATCATGTACTTTAGCGGATCTAACTTGGAGATAAACCAAGTAGTGTGCTACAGCATGTATTGTATGAGTCTTCGTGTAGCCCAGACTAAAGCGCAACAAACTTTTTCAATAGGTGAACATCTAACCTCGCAATCAGTGAACTTCTTGCTCATGTAGTAAATGGCTCTCTCTTTCCTTCCGGACTCATCATGTTGGACCAGGGAACATCCCATTGAATTCTCAAAGTTGGACAAATACAAGAATAAAGGTTTGCCCAGGATGGGAGACATTAAGACAGGAGTGTGAGATAAATACTCTTTTATTTTCTCTAATGTAGTCTGGCAGTCTTTATCCCATGTTCTAGAGTTGTTCTTTCGAAGAAGCGAAAATTGGGTCGCACTTATCGTCAGCTGAGATATGAACCACACAATATAATTCAATCTACCTCGAAAACCTCGAACTTCTTTTTGTGTTCATGGGGGAGGTAAATTATGGATGGCTTTTACTTTATTCGATCAATCTCGATGCTTTCTGCTAACCACGAAGTATAACAACTTTCCAGATGTTACTCCGAAGGTACACTTGTTTGGATTCAGTCTCAACTGGAACTTTTTCAACCTTTGGAAGAGTTTTTTCAGATTCTCGACATGTGCTTCTTCTTTTTGTTCTTTGACAATCATGTCGTCAACATAAACTTCAATTTTCTTATGCATCATGTCATGAAACAAGGTCACCATAGCCCTTTGGTATGTTTCCCTAGCATTCTTTAATCCAAAATGCATCACTTTGTAGCAGAAAATTCCTCATATTGTGACAAATGTGGTTTTTTCCATGTCATTTGGATGCATTTTAATCTGGTTGTATCATGAGAATCCATCCATGAATAAAAAGCAAGCATTTACTGTCGTGTTGTCCACCAGAGTATCTATGTGTGGCAAGGGGAAGTTGTCTTTAGTACTTGCCTTATTGAGGTCTCGATAATCGATGTACATGCACATTTTCCATCATTCTTTGGTACTGGCACTATGTTAGCCACCCATTTCGGATACTTGGCCACTTGAAGAAAGCCATCATCGGACTACTTCTTGACTTATTCTTTTATTTTAAGGAGCATTTCAGGTATCATCTACCTTAGTTTTTGTTGGTTGGGTTTGCATTCTGGCTTGATGGGTAGTTTGAGGACAACCATATCCATATCTAGCCTAGGTATGTCTTGATAGGACCATGTAAACACGTCCTTGTACTCCTGAAGTAAGTCTATCAAGCTTTGCCTTGCTTCAGACGAAAGTGTTGTGCCAATTTTAACTTCCTTCTTTTCCTCTTCTGCGCCCAAATTCACAACTTCAATTTTCTCTTCATGTGGTAATATTTATTTATCTTCTCTTTCCACCATCCTTAATAATTCAGAAGGCAAGTTGCACTCTTCTTCATTGTCACATTCATCAATTTCCCCAAGACAACTGAGCTATTAAAAATCTGCCTCAAGATCAGAATTATCATTGTATGAATCATTAATATTTGGGGACCTAAAAGGGAAATGAGAAGAGAAATATGTATATACGGGAGGAAAATAGGGAAATAGGGAAAGTTTGAGTATTACTTTGCAAGAAATATGAATATGAATAAAAACAATTTATTAACCCTTACAAAAGGTCACCTATTGCCCCAAGTATAGGAAAATAGGGAAAGTTTGAGTATTACTCAGTAAGAAATTTGAAAACCACATGTAGCTCTTCAGCCGTCCAGTTGTTGAGCACGAACCCCGGCTGTAACGGATGGATTTCGGATCTATCACTGCCTTCAGTGTTGTTCGTTATAGCATTGATGCTCAAGTCTTTCAAAGCAACCTCCATGTCTAGTAAGGTCATTTCAAACGCATAGCCACCAGATCTAAATGTATCCTGAAGATGAGGAATATTATTAGTTCTCACTAAATTTCATCCCCAGTCAATCTTGTCAATCTTCTTCTCGGCACTTTCAATTTTATTCATTTTATATTGGTGATTGGGATAAAACCCTAGCCCAAATTGATCTAGCTTTGTGACATGAAAAATGGGATCAATTCTTCCCTGTAAAAGACTTCAAATCCTTTTCCTATTTTAGCACCTTTTCATAGGTTTTGCTTAGCTCAATCTTGGTGCATTCTGAGAACCTAGGTCTGGAAATATTTCCACCTTCAGCTACGAATGTAGCATTTATGAACTCCAAAGAACGGAATGAACATTCTAAAGCATCTTCATCCACCTCGATGTATGGGCATTAGTGGTCACACTTTCCAATATATATTCTTCAGCGTTGATGATGATAAAGGTTCCATCAATGAAAACTTCACTTTCTGGTGAAGTGTTGATGGCACCACCCCAACTTGGTGTATCCATTGCCTCCCTAAAAGGATCTTGTAAGAAGGCATAATGTCCATCATCAGGAATTCGATGTTATAAGTGACAGGTCTAATGGTTAGGGGTACTTCAATCTTGCTGATTACCTCCCTCTTTATCTCATAAAATGCTCGGAACACTCTGGCATGTTCGTATGAGGGAGGTATCCATTGGTAGTCTTTTCAAAGTGACCAGAGGCATCACATTCAGAGTAGACCTATTGTCGATTAACATACTTGGCAAGACATGTCCCTTACAGTGAGTTGTAATGTGCAATGCTTTAGCCAGGCCTCTTCTTCCGGATGGGACCTCATCATTAGAAAATGAGATAAGATTGTCAGCCCGAATGTTGTTGACCAGTCTATCATTCTTGTTAACTGGTATGTCTTATGGTACAAAGGTCTGATTCAAGACCTTTAACAATACATCTCGATGTGCCTCCAAATTCAGTAGCAGCGCCAACATCGAAATATGGGCTGACAAATTGTGCAGTTGCTCCAAAACATTGTATTCACTATGTTTTAGGAATTTTAGAAACTCCACTGCTTCCTCCTCTTTAATAGGTTTATTTACCGCTTGTTCATCTCCCTTAAATGTCTCTAGTGGTCTCTAGGATGGATGAATTTTCTGGGAATAATAATTCCCACTTCCAACATTGTGCCCTACTTTCTGAGCACCTTCTTTCACAGTGCTTACTTGGCAATCATATTTCCAAGGCACTTATTGATCGTATTTATAGGGAAAATGTTTGGGTGCTACGATCACTACCTTTGCTAGTACCTTTTCTATCGGCTGCACCTTAGGGGTGATTATCAAAGGGAGCCTCGCGCTATATCCTTGATCAGATACTTCTCTTATTGCACAGATGTCTACTTCCAAAGTGTGTTTTTCTCTTCATAACATTTTGGCTCTTTTCTATCCATCATCAATTGGATCAAGGATCTAAACTCTGGACATTTTTGTACATCATGTCCCTCTTCGTTGTGATAGCAATAATAATTACTGCATGCATCCTCTATTGCACCTAGATGTGGTGCAAGAAATCATGCCTTCACCATTTGTCTCCACACCAAAGCCAAATGAGACTTTATTTCAAAATATTGGTTTTAACATTCCTGTCTTTCTCTTCAGTGATTGCATTAATCCTAGCCTCTTGATGATTAGGCAAAGGATTTTGTGCAACATTTGGTGCTCCTGAGTTGTTGAAGTGGATCTAATTCTTGTTGCGCATTCTCTGCATGATCCTCTTGAATGCGAGGCAGTTCTCAATAGTGTGCTCTGGAACATGTCATGATATTCACAATGTGCGTTCTCATAATACCACCTGGGGTATGGGGGCTTTATAGGTTCTACCAGATATGGTGACACTATATGAGTGTCAAAGAGTTGTTGATGAAGTTCTTTGTAAGTCATGGGAATATGATCGAAATGTTCTTTTTCTCTTTCTTTCTTGGGTTCCCTTGAATCTTGTCTAGAAGTACCTGATGGTACAACTGCAATTAATTTTGGTTAGAGATTTTAATATCTTTGTTGGCATTGTAGGTATTGATGTTGTTGATCTCTCCATCCCTCTTCTTCATGGGAGGTTTCTTGCTTGACTCCCCTCCTTCGATCTTACCTTGTTTTATGGTCATTTCTATCATTTCCCCGGCCATAACTAAGTCAGAAAAATTTCCAAATGTGATTGCAACCAGGTGCCTGAAGTAAGGAGCCCTCAGTGTTTGCACAAAGAGCTTTCTGGTTTCTTCTCATCTAAAGGTGGATAAACTTACACAGCTAAATCCCTCTATCTATGTGCATATTGCCTGAAACTTTCGTTATGTTTCTTTCCATGACTTGTAGCATAACACGATCTGGCAAGATCTTTCCATGTTCAGATATGTCAGTAGTTCAACTGATTATACCACCTGATAGTCAAACCAGACAAACTCTCCTGGAAACAGTGAATCAGGAGTTGATCATTTCCTACGTGTCATGTCATCTTTCAACAGAACATGGTAATGTGAGCTGAAGGGCAAATGTTCCCATCGAATTTTGGATGAAGAATCAAATATGGGACTAACCATCCCCTTTAACTGTTTTCATCTGATCTTCCAGCTGCTTTATTTTTTCCTCCATTTTCTTTAACTTGTCGTCTTCATCAAAATCATATACATGGTAGTCATTCGATTTATTCTGAGGATTGAATACAGTGGCTTGTACTTTTACAGCGGATGAGTCCCTTTGAAGTCCCGGTAGGATTCCTGGTGAGATAACCATCTGCGGGGTAGGTGGCACAGTTACACCTTCATATGTCCCTTCCCCATGAATTCTTACCTGATTCCAGCCGGATAACTTTGTGACAATTTGATCAATCAAAGATTTTTGGCTTTTAGTGATTGATTCCATAGTGCTTTGATTATTCTGATTTATTTTTTATTCAAGCTCCTTTGTAACCTCTGCATGTTCTCTTCGAGTTGAGCAATCTTAGCTTCAATTTTCTTCTTCTTTGAGCGAGTATTATGAGGATGAGGTGTGTCCAATGCTTGGGGTGGTATGTCCAGTATTTTTTCTCTTTTTTATGAGTCATTCTTTGTTAGTTAATGTGAATATAAAGAAATGAAGGGAAAAATAACAAATGTAAAGTTGTAAAAATGCATGATGCATGAAATTTTTAAGGCACTAATCCAAAAATGCACATGTTATTGTAAATAAATTTTATTGGGACAAAAGTGTTATTTCTGAAGAGACTAAAAACATTTTAAAGTACATTCTGACTAAGTCCTCAAGACTCCGAATGGCTTCTAATAGGCTGACAAGTCTTCTTTCTTCATCTGTCACCGGCTGAATACCTTGTCAAACTACTCCAGCTTCTCTAACCAAATAGTATAGGTGATGTGATGCTTTCTGTACTTGCATTAAGAAGTCTCGAATGACCATATCTCTGGCTTTTACCCTTTGTCGAGCGTGCTCCCAACGAAAATGCCATTAAAATCCTCCATCAAAAGGAACTATCTGAAGCTCACTTGCTTTTTTTTAAACTTGTCCACAATAGCTTTCAGCTCAACTATGGTTTTGCCATCCTGTTCTTGCTGTCATTGAAGATACATCTCCATATCAACTACCTTAGTCTTTAATCGTTTGTTCTGATGTTGGCTTTCTAACAAACATCTTTGGGAAGTCTTTAAATGTTCTTTCAGTGTCTCATTTTCATCTTATCCTTCAAACTTCCTTTTCAGGTTGTTGGCTTCACATTTCTAATATTTAGAAGATCTTTTCAGACTAGAATTGTTATGGACTTGCTCCTGATATCCTTTTCTTAAATATTCCAACTCAAGACAAACTTTCTCCTGTTCTTTTTCTAATTTGTCTGGCCGATCCTTCTAAGTATTAGCATCTAACTTTCACTGGAATCTTTCAGTCTCAAGTTCCCTTAGCCTTTGTTTCAGCTTCGAATTATTTCTTTGCTATCTCTAATTCAGATGGAACTGGTTTAAGATGCTCTTCCATGGTCTGAGTATCTTCAAGATCTGGTACGGGAATGGTTTCATTCTTTCTTAACTTCCGTCATTCAAAATAATCTAGAGTAAGCATATCTTTAGCAGCCATGACATCCATACAGAATATCTTCTTCCATGACTCAGCTAAATCTTTGACCTTCTTTTTTTAATTGTCCTCGTGGTATACAAATTCTGATACAAATATTCAATGCGTAATTGGGACAAACTGGCATGCCCCATACTGCCGAAGTGCCAAAAGTGGAGAATATCCGACTCCTCCCCATAATCCAAGTCACGTTATGATTTCTGAGTCCTTATGTTGTGATTGGTCTTGGTGATGCCTTTGATAGATTAGATAACCCATTCTGATTCCTCGGGATTTCATTTGGATTTGTTCCCATAGTTTATTGAATTTTTTTCTCTGAATTTTGATATGATTTGGTTGATGGTTGTCATTGATTGAGTTATTGTTCGGTGCAGGTGGGAACAGTTGGATGAACAGGCAGCAATGGCAGGCGGCGGCAGTAGATATCATACCTTAGGGTTAGAGTTTCAGAAACTCTAGGGGTCGGGTCGGATCCTGGGTTGCTGGGTCGATTCGGGTTGAGTTGGGTCTCAGGTCTGGGTTAGCAGTTGGGTCGGGTCTGCTGTAATTCGTTGTTGGGTCCGGGGCTGTTGGGTGGGCTTGTAATTTGTTTTGGGCCTCGGTTAGCCTACAAAAATGTAATAGCATAATTGTTAGAATAATAATAATAATAATAATAATAATAATAATAATAATTTTGGTAGACCTGGACAAAAACGGGTGTCTACAATTGTCCCTCTTTGTACATTCTTGTGTTAACAATAATAGAGCAAAGATGAAAAAGACAACCAGTTTTTGTTCGGTTCTTTTTTTTTGTTTTAGAAACTTGATAGTGTTTGTTGTTGGGGATGACACGGCTCATACGTGATGAAGAGATCTGATCGTCTAAGGGTGACACAGCTCCTACGTGTTGAGGAGATCTGGTCGGTGGATAACACAACTCATACGTGATGCAGAGTTCTGGCCATTTTTGGGAAGGGTGATAACACGATTCCTACGCAATAAGGATGGTTGGTTATCTAAGGGTGACACGGCTCCTATGTGATGAAGAGGTCTGGTTAGGGGATGACACAGTTCCTACGCGATGAGGACGATAGGACATTTTTAGGGTTGATAACACGGTTCATAAGTAATCAGGACTGCTGGTTATCTAGGGGTGACACGGCTACTACGTGATGAAGAGTTTTGGTCGGTGGATGACACGGTTCCTACGTGATGAGGACGACAGGCCATCTTTAGGGATTTTGGTTTCAAGAGAACCCGACTCAAAGATGATGCTTCAAGAGAAGCTGTCTCAAGAGATACAAAATTTGTTTAAAGGGAAACGATCTCAAAGATGTTTGTTTTGTTTCAAGGGAAACAGACTCAAATATATTTTTTTCTCAAAAGAAATTGTCTCAAGAGAGACAAAAATTTGTTTCCAGGGAAACAAACTCAAAGATTTTTTAAAAGAAAATATCTCGAGAGACAAAATTTGTTTTAAGAAAATTGTCTCTAGTGAGATGACACTTTGTTCTCAAAGGCGATAGATTAATTTGCTTGTTCTTGCAGGTCGAGGAAATGTCTTCAGAAGAGATGATTGTTGACTTCAAGAAGTCAAATCGGTGGATGCCTTTGTTCTTTCAGGTTGAATACATTTGGTCATTTATGAGCTTTGATTTTCTGAAAGATCAAAACGATGCATTTATGACTGACTATCTTGGATATTATGATGGATGTCAAGATGAAGTTTATTTGATGTTTTATTGAATTTGTCCTTATGAGAGGGAAACTCAAAGTCTTTATTTCACATGATGATGAATGCAAAGATGTAAATTTCATATGCCATGTTTGTATGCGTTGATATATGTACATTGATTTGTGAGGGGAATGGTTGTGTGAGCAGCCTTGATTCTTTCTTTGATTCAGTTTGTCCACCAGGGTGTACTCTTGCAAAACTCGACCTGAGACCATTTGTTTTCCTTGGCCCATCAAAAATTTGCCCCAAAAATTTGTCTTCTCTTGCCCCAGCTTCAATCTTGAGCTTCAGAGAGATATTCGTTGAATTCCAAGATACGCCTCCAGAGAGATTATCTTGTTTGAAAATGTTTTTCTTCTTTTGAAAACAACATGATGAAGAAAGAATATGTGCATTTTCATTGTCAAATGAACTAAAATAATGCCCTTTCTTCGGCCTCATAATTGGAATAAATCACAAAAATATGAATTCATTGAATATCAAAAATCAACTGCTTTTTTAATCTTTGATAGCTGCAAATCTTTGACAAATATCAAGAACGAAAGGTTGGTTTTGAGGATGACTACCTAAATTCTAAGGTTCGTTTCATCGATTCGGTCATCTTGAAGATCATGGCATGCCCTTCTTTATTAGTTAGGCATTTTGATCAGAGACGGTCAAAATGACATAACTAGCATAGTTAATTGCTAGACTTTTTATAACACTTTTGTTTCAGTTCTTTGAAATCTTCCATTTGTTCAAGCATTGTAAACTCCTCTGGTCAAGGTAGTGCAGAAATATCGATCTAAAAGTGAGATTTTTTTAGTGCTCATGTGAATTCAACTATAACAGGTGTTTCTCAATTCCCTTAGTCCATATTCACCAAAACTCCTTATTTAATAATTTGATTTAATTTTCATTATTTGGCTAGCTGAATTCAATATATATATATATATATATATTATAATTACCTTTGTTTGTCTAGCTGAAGGATTCATGTCATCACAAAGTCTTCGACTTGACAATCACAGTGGAGTATACATCGAATTCCAGTTACCGATCAATGTCATGGTTTGGATGTAATCTATTCATAAAGACAGGGCTTTCGAGTTTCCTCTATAACCAATTGCTTTAGCAGAATAGCTCAGCTTTATTGATATATATATATATATATATATATATATATATATATTATGGGTATACGGATTCTATTTCTTAAGCTCGCTGAGGAAAACATGTTATAGTCCCAGTGTTTGTTGAAGGTCAGAAAATCTCATCGTTAGAGTTCAATTTCCAAGTAACTGATCTAAACTAGATTCATCTACTTGATCATTCCATCTAAGAAGATTATGATCATCATTGAACATCATTAACAGAAGTAGAAACCAATTAGTTTTGCAATCTCATGTGCTAGTTGCCCCATTTTGTTCACTCCTAACACATAGATGAATGCGAAGATGATTGGTTGTCCATGGTAGCAAATGGTTAGCTTGGTCACTGCAAGAGAAGGGTGTGCACTTTGATGTATTTATAGATTAGGATCAAGGGTCCTTGTTTTACAGGGTTTCAATCCTGTCATTTGACAAAGATTTACAACTTCAATTATTAAAAAGCTTTTAATTAAAATGATATTCAAAGAATTTCAATATTGAAATTTGCTCATTGTTAAGTTTCTAAGAAGAAAACATTTTATTTAAAATGTTCGAACGTCAAGTGGCTTACAAACATTTAAGCATAGATAGAAAAACAAGTTCAAACAAGATGACATGCATGAGAATACAACAAAACTCCTGATGGATACCCCAGCCGACTCCCGATTAGAATGTCCCCATCACACATTGAACATCAATGCCCTTGAATCGATCATATCTTAGACCTTGCGCTTCAATGCCCCACAGGATATGGCGTTTATATCATGGCCTTCAGGATATGGTGACTCTCTTTGTTTGGACTGAACTGGAGTCACAAGGTTGTTCTCAACTAGCGTTGGGAGCAATTTCTCATACGTCATTGGGATTAGATTGATACAAGTCTTTTCGCGGAAGACATTATGAGGTTTGATCCCTATACTAGCTAGATAAGATCCCACAATGTTAATCTCATCTCTTTCCTCATAGTCAATATGGCTAGTGCCACCTATTTAGCCATTCTTGACAGCTCTTTCGAACATTTCTCCGCACATAACGATGTCAGAGAAACTATTGGTGGTAGCTCCTATCATGTAGTCGATATATGGAGATTTTAATGTGTCGATGAATAGAGTGATGAACTCTCTTTCAGTCATTAGTGGATGCACTTGAGGTACAATATCCCTCCATCGTTGTGTGTATTGGCGGAAACTCTCACCACTCTTCATCTCTATATTTTACAGCGTGGTTCGATCAGGGGCCACATCAGTCATATGTTTGTATTGACCTAGAAAGGCACGAGCCAAATCCTTCTAAGAGAGGATTTGAGCACGACTTAGTTGGTTATATCACCTAGAAGCGAGTCTAGTCAGACTGTCTTGAAAGTAGTGGATCAACATCTGATCATTGTTAGTGTATCCAGACATCCTTCGAACAAATATCGTGAGATGGGCATTAGGGCAACTGCATCCACTGTACTTTTCAAACTCATGCATCTTAAATTTGAGTGAGAGCACCAAGTCAGGAACTAGTACTAGTTTTGTTGCATCCATCCCGTTGTGAGAGCTCTGTCATCTCATTCCCTGGAATGTCTCTCTGTACCACTATTTCAAACTCCCCGGGATCTCGTTATTGGCTCTTCTCATCTTATCAGGATTTGGCATATTGTGATTAGTAGAATTACCCCGAGGATTTATCATAGCTGTACGAGCTTAAGTGGCTGAGAAACCTACTTGGTGGCTTGGAAGTTTGTGGGTTAAATGGGTATTTAGGGACTATGATGGGATATCACACATTCAGAGGTTTCACAGGTCAAGGAAATCTTCTCTTTGCCTCTTTCCTGGTTGAGCCCAGCCATTTTTGCTACAATTTGATTAACTATGTCATCTTGGTTTTGCAATATACGATCCATGGTGGCCTTTTGTGCCTGCTCCATTTTAGCTTCCCACTCTGTCTGCATCTTTTGCAAACTTTCTTTCAGTTCTTTCTTCAGCTTCTCAAATTTGGCTTCCATTCTTCAGTACTGTGCGAATGCAGTTGCATAGTTAGAAACATCTCCTCAGATTTCCTGACAATATATGATAAATGCATGTAAAAATGCTTAAATGAATGCTATGCACAATGTAATTATGCAAATGCAGATGCAAAATGTTGATCCCCAACGATGAATATCGTAGAAGAATTTTCACCAGAAATAAAAGCTTTCACATTACAAAACAGTCCATTTTACATACGTGCTTTCGTTTAGGTGTTGAGTCTGAAGTGGATCACTGATTTGTATTGGATCTTTGTCCTTGAATATGCCCCTCAAGTGTTCTGTAACCTAATTATGTTAATGCCCCGACGGTGCTGAAGTCAGTGCATCGCTCCTTGATAACTAGCAATGGAATAATCGTAGATAAGAATCTACTATTGGATTAATCCTTGGATCAATGAATCATCTTTTCAGCCTTGAATGTTGTTCGATCTTCGAATAAGTTTTTTCTTGGATTCTCTGAACTTCTTGTAGCCCTTTTTACATGTCTGTATATGCGACTGCTTGATTGAAAACTTTTACCTCTTTTTGTAAAAAAAAAATCGAATATCCCCTTGCATATCAATATTTTTGCATTATGTCATGACAATGCAATGCAATGACATGCAAAGAAGAATGGAAAAATGACACAAACAAAAGAAAATAATTAAGTTAGTGTACACAAACAAAAGAAGTGAAATTAGTTAGTACCGGTAAGACTATCGATATAGATAAAATGTTATTCAAAGATGAATATAACACCTACCTCGTCATGATATATACCCAAGCATGTTTTTATTATACAGCAATCCTACCCCGGACATGCTTTCTACCCAAAATGATTAATTTTCAAGAAAATAATCCTAACCGCATGGTATCTAGTTCGCATGCTTTTATTCGAAAATAATAAATATATTGTACAAACTTAAAGCAAAAAGTAAGGGTTTAGAAACACTCCTCCTTTGTGTACACTTATTTTGGGTACCTATTGACAGACATAGGTTCGATATGTCTATTCCTAGGGTGATCGTTCTATGGTTTACTATATGCATGGTTTTGGCTCTAATAAGAAAATGGTACCCGAATTGTCCTTGATGTCGGTGACCTCTTGGGTTGCCAGACCCTAAATCCTTACCCATTACAGGTTTCGAACGGAACGAGTTCAATTCAAGGGGATTCATTACCTTATACCCATACGATGAATAAATTCCTATAAAGGTATAAGGCATGTATCCCATGGGTTATTTGCTAAAACTCATACGAAGAATAAATTCTTATGAGAGTAAAGTATTCACCCCTACTAATTTGGATCGAAACTCGTGTCTAGAGCTCATGTTATGTAAATGCACGTGATGTGTATGAGGAGGAACGTACCTATCTTTGACTCAAAAAATGAAAAATAAAAACTCAACAAAAAACTTGGACAAAGTTGAAAGCAAAAATTCAAATGTTAGTATGACAATTTAAAATTGAAGCAATTAAAACTTCAATAAACGGATCATAAGTTAACTAAAGACACGAACCCATAGTTTCCACCAAACGATAATGTGTAAGCGACTTACAGCCTGACTCTCTGAAAAAAAGGTCACCAACAGAGTCGTCAAGTTGTCATAACCATTTTTTAAAAAAACAAGTAAATATTATTTTAAAAAAACAAGTATGACTTTTATTTTAAAAAATTGGTGATTTTGGATTAATTTGGATAAAATGGAAAAGAGTCGTCATCGACCTTTGGGTTAGGTAGGTCGAATACCTAAAAATGTCTTTTAAAGACAATTTTAAGAAAAAAAATTTTAAGACAAAAAAACTGGTATGCGTGTACAAAGATTCGATTAAAACAGGTTCGGGAGTTGGTTACGCATAAGGAATGATTAGCACCCCTACAGCGCCCAAAATTAGTATTGTGTCACTTACACGTTATCGTAAATGGTGAAAATTAGGAAACAAACACAAAATTAAAATATGATCCGTTTATTGAACATTTATTAATTTGCTTCGAATTATTTAATTAGGGAAAATTCTTGAATTTGAAAAGAAATCTCGAGATTAGCAATCCTCCATCAGGAAAGTTGTCTCGTCTATTTTTTTGTCTACAAAGAATATTCCCTTCTCGATGATTTTTTTAAAAATACAAATCGAATATAACTTGAACATCAACATAAAATAAAATATCTAATTATAAATTTTCAAAACATTATTCAACTTAAAATCAAATTAATTAATAATAAGCAAAATGAAATTTGTTTATTTCAAGTTTACATTTTGTTCGAATGTCATATCGGATTGTACCACTTCGATCAAGTGATACTTTCCATGCCCATTCTACAAATACCGTTCTCGAAATTATTCGAATAATATATCACTAAATAAGGAAACAATGTAAAAAAACACAATTATAAATGAAAAATAAAATATTTACAACATAAAATAATAGCATTTATTAAATGTTATACATAATAATACATAAAATAGGAAACATGTACATACATAAATAATTGAAATGAAAAAAAAAATTACAAACCGTAATAGAAATGAGCAAAAAATAAGTATATGAACTTACAAGGACCAAAATGGAGAAAAACATAAACTTAAAGGACCAAAATAGTACAAATAGGAATTTAAAAGTCCAAAATAGAAAAAATAGAAACTTAATGGACTAAAATAGTGAAAACATACATTTAAATGACTAAAATAGCAAAAATAGAAACTTAAAGGACTAAACCACAAATAAAATAAACCATGTTCTCAAAATCAAAAATACTAAATAATATAGGTTCTAGAAATGAAACTAACCCCTAAACATTATTAAGGACTAAAATAAAATAAAATAACCAGAAATATGGAGGACTAAACAATGATTAAACCAAATGCCAACAGTGACGAAAATGAAATATTTACAAATTTCATGACCAAAATCAAATATTAGCAATACTACACAACATATGAAATCAGTGACTAAAATAGAATAATTACAAATGTAATGATCAAAGTCAAACTCTAATAAAAATAACAAAGTAAGTAAGAACATGACTAAAATATAAAAATTGAAACATAAGTGCTCGAAATCAAATAAATATAAATTCATTAACTTGTTGAAAAATAAAATTACAAAGCATGAGGGACCTAAACGACTATTATACCAAAGCCTAAAAACACGCTGAAGGTCCCCTTAAACGATGTCGTTTTACGTTTGGTATATAAGCCTGATCAAAGTGCTTATTTTATCACATTTCCTCATTTTTCTCAGTTATCAGCCGAGAGAAAAGAGAGAGAGTCTGAGAATTCTCTCAACTCTCTCTCCAGTAAGGGGCTGAGCTGCTGCTCGCAGACGGTGGCGCACGACGGCCCACGGTGGTCGGAACTACCCAACCTACCTCAAAACACTCTTCATGTCACCCTCAACCTATTCCCCAACCTAGATTAGCCTAAAACCGCCCCTAGAGCTGTAGATCTAAGCCATTACCTTTAGAAAAAACCGAGCTCTGACGACCCTCCAACTTCCAACGTGATGACCCGAGGTATGTATCTTTTTTCTTTCTTTCATTTTGTATTCAAATCTGATTTTTGTTTCCTTTTTTTATATGTTTTCCTCTCTTGTTCTTAGTACATTTTTTTTCAAATGTATCTTCTTCTTTTTCTCTGATCTCTCATTTTTTCTCTCTAAAAACCCGAATGTTCTTTGATCTCCTGTCTGCTCTAGTTTTATCCCCTGCTGTGATTGGTCTTGGTGATGGCTTTGATAGATTAGATAGCCCCTTCGGATTCCTCAGGATTTCATTTGGATTTGTTCCCATAGTTTATTGAATTGTTTCTCTCACTGTTGATATGATTTAGTTGATGGTTGTCATTGATTAAGTCACTGTTTGATGCAAGTGGGAACAATTAGATGAACACTCGACGGTGGTAGCAATGGCAGGCGGCGACGATAGGTATCATACCTTTAGGGTTAGGGTTTCAAAAACCCTAGGGCCAGGTCGGATCCTGGGTTACTGGGTTGATTCGTGTTGAGTTGGGTCTCGGGTCTGGTAGCAGTTGGGTCGGGTCTGCTGTAATTCGTTGTTGGGTCCGGGGTTGCTGGGTTGGCTTTCTGGTGGGCTTGTAATTTGATTTGGGCATCGATTGGCCTACAAAAAATGTAATAGTATAATTGTTAGAATAATAATAACAATAATAATAAACTAATTAATAAATTAATTAATTAATAATATTTTTGGTAAACCCAGACAAAAACGTGTGTTTACACCCTTCATTTCCAAATTAAAGAAAAATGATAAAACTATACCACTAGTGCTTAAACTTTTTAAATTCTACAATTTAAATTTCAACTTTTATTATGTGTTCAATTTAGTCTTTACATTCACCAATATTTAAAATGTCAAAAAAACGAAAAGGAGAATCGGGTAAACGAGCTTGTCCATGAACATAAATAAACGAGTCGATAAACAAACTTATAAACGAGCTTGTTTGTGAACAAAAACGAACCGAACACACTTTTGTTCATGTTCGTTCGTTTATTAAATGAACATAAAAAATTTGTTCATTCTTGTTTATTTAGGTTAATGAACGAACATAAACAAACAGTTCATTGAACGCTCTGTTCATTTAGATCCCTAATTACACATAAAATTAACTTAGGAGAATTTATCGATTAGTTTCAGTAGTAAACGAAAATGTTATTTTTCTTAGAAATTTCAAGTTAGAGAAATTATTTCTGCAAATGTTTATTAATTGTCAACTGATTAAAAAAATTCTGAACAGATATTACCTTATAATCATTTTAGACTACTAAAAAATCGACCCAAAAGAGTTAAAGCTTTCATATGCATAATGGAGTTTGGGATGACATCTTACATATAAAAATACCGTGAAAGTATAATTGTGTTTTTTCTCTCCTTAATAGTAGAATAGGTAATCATACTAGGTACAATAAAGTAAAACATACTACTAAAAACACAATTAATTAATACTAACTATAATAGATAATTATAATTAGTGTTAAATATGAACTTATCAAGTAACCTTAGCGATAAATGAAAATGTTGTTCTCCTTAAAGATCATGAATTCGAGCAGTTCTCCTTAAATATACTATTAAACATACATGTATTGTCAATTGATCAAGAAGATTTTAAACATATACTACATTATAATCATCCTAGACTATTAAAAAAATGATGTTAAATATAATTATTAGTGAAACTAACTCAAAATATTTTTTTAGTCTAATGGTTAGGTGTCTTGCCATGGCAAAATTGCTTAAATGGGATGTTGGAAAAATAGTTGGCTCGTATAAGGTGCCAACGAAAATATTTCTTGAAATGGTGTGATCGTTATAGTGACGGGGAAGATGTCGAATATATAATGTTTCTCACTCATTTTTCACACAATTGAAATGTTAAAATTGTCAAGATTACAAAATGAACAAAGCAAGAGGCACATTGTGGTCGCCGAAGACACATCGTGTTCCCGACGTCTTTTTTATGAGCACTGTAATAATCACACTGAATCATAAAATAATTCTAACGAGACCTATATGATCCAATCATTTTTTGTAATGCCCCACACTAACAAATTTGTCATCTTGCCCCCAACCAAAGGAACCAGGGTCAATTCCCATCTATTACAACTTTGTTGTGCTGTAACCGACCTTCGGGTGGTCCCGTAATTGGGTTCTGACTTAAATTGATGTGATGGAGTCATCACCGATCATTTTAATTTGGTTGATCGGATACCATAACTTACCATTGTCATGATCTACGATTTACCAGAAACTTCTCATATTCAGGAGTCGATTACAGTCAGGGAAGGATTAGCACCCTTGTATTACCCTTTCGGTACCAATTTGATTTCTCGATTGTCTTAATTGCGAAAATTAAAAGCTAAAATAAAAATTTTAATATTCGATCTGAATTAGTTACCTTTGACCAATTTAAAATTGCCATAAAAAAGTAAAATTAATGTTAAACAATAAAATAAAATAAAATAATAAAAAGTATTAAATAAAAAAACAAAAATTAAAGAGGATTAAATTGAAAAGGATTAAAAGATTAGGGGTCAAATTGATTCTAAATGAAAGCTGGAAGGAAAAATAAAAAGGTTAGAGGCCAATTTGCAAAATATAAGAAATATAAATAGGTATTAAATTGAATTACTTCAAAATTTAAGGGCAAAATTACAATAGGTGACCAAAATGAATTACGCACCAAAATTGTAGGGACTGAGGAAATAATTTAACTATTTAGTAATTACACAAAGGCTCTCCGTATAAATAGCCCTTAAAATCCCCAAAATAAACCCCAAACTAAGATTATAAATGAGACGAGACAGATCGTGAGCTACTCGAGATCGATTCGATCAAGGCTCGATAAATACTCAGATCAAATGGACTCGACTCGAGCTCTTAACGAGCCGAAACGAGCTACTCGATATTCGACTCGAAAGGCTCGTGAACAGCTCGAAAATATAATATATTAAGATTTTATTTTTTAAAAAAATAAATTATTAATAATATTAATATTTATGTATTGATGTTTTAAAAATACAGTAAGATTTCATGTATTTAAGGTTCATGTTCGAGTTTGAGGCTTCAATCGAGTTAATTTTAAGAATTTTTTTTTCATTTCGAGCCTTTTCGAGCTGCTCACGAGCTTCAGTTCAGGATTTCGAGTTCGAGTCGAGCTTAAAAATTTTAAGCTCGCGAGTGTTCGAGTCGAGTCGAGCTCAATTTCAGAGTTTTCGAGTTGAGTTCAGCAATACTCGAGCTCGACTCGGCTCGTTTATACCCCTACCCCAAACAACATAGATCTAGGAAAAATTATTCTGCTCTTACTTTTTTCGATGAGCCTTTTCAACTTCCAGTGGTCGTTTCCCTCCCGAGCCGAGATCGACACTGCTTTTTTTCCTTTTTTGGCTTGCGAGAATGCTTTGCTTGGCTTTGTTTTGGTGTTTCGATACTCTTTTCGTAGTTTTTCGTATACTTCGATGCTAATATGTTGCTTGCTTATGTTTCTCCAAGCGTTTTGCTTTGCTTCACGGGAGGTTTTTTATATACCTGAATCTGGCCGTTGTGGTCCTGAAAGGGACATGATTTCCATCCGATTCTTTCGTTGGAAATCTGACTGACTTTGTTGAGTTCATGCGAGTTGTTGCTTCCGATTTTTGTAATTTTCCAATTTCAAGTGCCGAGGATTTCGGCCAGTTAGTAGCCTTGCTTGCGCGTGGCCTCCACACGTCATTATCGGTCGCTTCTGATGGATTCTGACCGTTGAATCAAGTGGCCACATCCAACGTCCCTTGTGCGGTTGTGTATTGGTGAGTTTTTTAGGGTTTTAAAACCCTAATTATTACGCAATCTGGGCTATTGATCAAGACTTGATCCTGCAGCTCGAAATGTACGACACCCCTAGTTTAATACAAAACCCTAGCTTGCTGGGTCAGGCGGCTTAGGCTTCTACCTGTTAGGCTCTCACCGGGTTAGCTTGCTTAGTCAAGCCTGCCTACCTAGTTGAGCTCCCTCATACCCTTGTTGGATTAGACCTTTGGACTCTTTTTATTGGACCTAAATAAAATAAATCCAAAATATAAATAATAAATATATGTACTATAATATATAATATATAATATTATATATTATATATATATACTATAATATATAACATAAATATATATAATAATATATAATATATACATATAATATAATATATATATATAAATACTATAATAATAATATATATTATAACATATATAATACATACTATATAATATACTATATAACATACTATATATTTGTATACTTTATAATACACTATATAAACTACATAATATATAATATAAATAATATAATATAAACTATATAATACATAATATAATAATTCCAGTCGCAAATGAATGTCTACATGTTGATATGTTTTGTTTTGTTTTATAAAGATGGTGACATCATACAATACAATGTGAGTATCATTATTAAAATTTTAACGAATTTATTTATAATTTTCTTAAAAAATTAATTATTAAAATAAAATTAAAATAATAGTTAAATAATTCAATACGTAATTTATCCTCAATTTAAATAAATAGATAATGATGAGCCTATTTTACCACCGAAACCTAAATCAAAACAGGTCAAACTATAGTACGGGCTTAAAAAGACATTTGAGTGAATCTGATTCGGCCCAACCAGATTATCATCCTTTTATATATAAACCCTAATCCTCCCGAACGAGGAAACCTTAAGCCAGCAAGAGCAGCGGCGACGGCGGCGGTGGCATTTCTCCCCGAGCTCTTGTATTATAAAGAACCATCAAAGAAAAATGAAGGTTTTTCCCCTATTTCAGTCTTTGTTAATAAGGGAAAATATATATCAGTTCCCTTTGGGTTTTGTTAATTCTCTTCATTTGTTTGTTTAAGTTCAATATTGCAAATCCAACCACTGGTTGCCAGAAGAAGCTGGAAATTGATGATGACCAGAAACTGTAATTTTCCTTCTCCTTTCCCACTTCCCTTATCCAAGAAAATATTGGGTTTGATTTAACTGAGTTGCTCTAAATTTCAATGCTAGTGTTAATTGTTAAAGCTAATGCTTGTTATCTTAATCAATGAACACATCCATATGAAAAGTTGGCTTCATTTTGATTATTTTAAATTGAGTGAGATTGAGTTTAGAGCATTTAGAGATGTGCAAAATCTGGGTGGAAGCAAAATAAAATTTTAGATTATATGTTCATGAAATTTGGATAAATTATTGTTAATAAAAGAGTTGGAACTTAAGGCATAATTTTTTTTGCACTGGTGGGAAAATTTTGATTTTCTTTTATGGATTTTCTGTTATATCAAGATGTTATTTGATTTGCATATTTAGACTTTGTTAAGGACTACAACAATTGTGAAAAAAATGTTTCATCTCTTGTATTGTGGAGCTTTTGATAGTCTTTTATGGGGTATGTGAAAGGAAATATTGTTTATATTTCCCAAATCTAGCAAGCTCAAAAAACGTTCTAGCATGATGTATTTCGTTAATCTTGTATCTCTCCATTCATATATGAAGTTTGGAAAATAATGTCTTACAACTTATAAATTGCTCATCTGCTAAATTTATGTTGACTATTCTGTTAAGGCTTTCTCTTTGTGACTGATTCTTTTCAAAATCCCATCTTTGTAAATGCAAAGAAAATGCAAAGGAAACCCAAGAATGTTTCAAAATCCCACCTTATAGATTGCACCTTAATAGTTTTCTTTTGTTTACTTGTGCAGGAATGTTTTTCTTGTATGGATTTCCAGTTGACCGAATGACTAATTTTCTGTAAATAGGTACTCCCTGCTTCCGTGGATATGGTAGAAGAAATGGAGAGCGCAGTAGGAAGTCGGTTGTCGATGCATTGTTAGTCAAGATCTTTCAGTTCTGAACTTGGTTATTGTGAAGAAGGGTGAAAATGATCTTCCTGGATTGACCGACACTGAGAAGCCAAGAATGAGGGGTCCTAAGAGAGCTTTGAAAATCCGCAAGCTGTTCAACCTCTCTAAGGAGGAGGATGTTAGGAAGTATGTCAACACATATCTGAAGACACTCAATTCCGTCTTTTATTAATATCATTATATTATATAATCATATCGTATAATTATACATATATATATAATATTATTAATTTTATTCGGTATATTTGTGCAGGCCCGATATATCAAATAAAATAGCCTGTTGCACATGGCCCGACAAGACCCAAATCCCACGTGAGCAGCAAGTTTCCAGAACCCTAGCTCCACGCCTCGTTCCAGGAGCCTCGTTCCAGCGCTGTTTTCCCCCATTTGAAGTTCTCACAACCGCACGTCTCGCCCAACAACCCGTATCATTAGGCGCAGAGATCTCGGTCATCACCAACATATCAATAAACCAACTAGCATTAGAATCCTATTTCTAATAGGATACTAAAAATAGGTTTTTTCGTAATATAAATAACACATGTAATCATCCATTTGGGGAGGAGAGGGATTTTCATATTGAATACAAGCAAAATTACTATCAAATCACAACCAAACATTCAGAGTCAATTCGAAGGTTTCTTGCAAATATTTCGAAAAGAAAGGTAAAAAATTTCATACCTTTGCATGTGGTTTTTCTTGTCTTGTGTCTTTGTTGTACCTTGGGTCGAAAGAAACCCAAAGAGAGCGTTTTTAGCCGATGAACGGAGGGGTTGGGTCGGGATCTTCTTTTGTAGATCTAGCCCCCGAGGCTCATTTTTTATAGAAAATATTTTCATTTTTGAAAACTAGATTTAAAACGCTTTGAAAAACAAAGAAAAAATCGAGTTTTGCCGCTGATGAACGGCGGCCGTCGTCGTTCAACGGCGGCGGCGAGGCGACGCGGTGGCCGTGTTCTGGGAACCACGGCCCTTGTTCTTCATACTGAAGAAAAGTTGAGAGAAAAGAATAAGAGGAGGGCGTTCTGTTTGGAGAGAAGGAAAGAAATGAAATTTTAAAACCAGATTTTGGCCCATATACACCCCGGAACCCGCGTGTTTTTAAAGAAAATGGGGTAAACTACCCTTTTGGTCCCTCGTTACTTTTAAAGAATTATTTTGACCCCGAATTTGCTTTTGAATTGGTCTCTGATTTTGATTTCCTTTTAATTTAGCCCCCGATTCAATTTGTGTTTTAAAATTTTATTTTTATTTATTTATTTTTCTTGTTTTTTTACATATTACGTTTCATTATTATATATTTTATTATTATTATTATTATTATTATATATATATTTGATTATATTTTCTATTTTATTTTCTATATTCCTTTATTTTTAGTTTTTTATTTGTTTATATTATTATTATTCATAATATTATTTTCTTTTTTCTACTCATTTATATATATATATATGTATTTTCTATTTTTTTCCCTCATTTTTTAAGCACCGTTATATATCTTTTTAGTGTTTTTTTCTTTATCATTCACTTATTTGTTTCTTTATTATATATCTTATTATATGTATGCATTAAACGTTTTGGCCCTTTTTTTTATCCTAAGACTTTATTTTCCCCCCTTACTTTCGGTGAAATGATGGGGAAGCTTTCTTTACATTTTTTATATATATATATATATATATATATATATATATATATATATATATATATATATATATATTTCATTTATTTATTTATTTTTCCTTTTATTTTATTTTTTTCTACTTATTTTTATTCTGCATTTTTTATTTATATAGTTTTTCCCTCTAACACATCTTATGACTTTTTAAGGGTATTTTCATCAATTAATCAGAGGTAAGTAATTCATGATCAAATTTTACCTTTTAATTTAAAATTACAAGTTTCTTAATTAAGACAACTGAAAATTATGTAGTACCGAAAGGGCGGTTCAAGGGTGCTAATCCTTCCTTGACTGTAACCGACTCCCGAATCCGACACATCTTTGGTAAGACGCAGATCAGGTAAGAAATAAGGGATTCGGTCAACCTATTTTGTTTAAAATAAACGATCGGTGGCGACTCCAATCCATTTTCCTAAGTCGAAGCCCAATTCCGGGGCCCAACCAAAAGATGGTTGCGACAGCTTGGTGACTCCACTGGGGATAGGTAAGTGAGTCAGGCTAAGGTAATTTCCAGTTGTCTTTTTAATGAAAATGGTAAGTTTGAACTTTAAGGTAACATTTCGATCCTTATTACTTACTTTTGGTTATATTTTTTTTCGAGCAAATAGTTAGACTGACCGTTTTCTAATGATTTCAGCTTTCCAAACTTTTTCATCCAAAGGCTCTATACCCGAGCTCTGAACCCTTTAAGTGGGGGTGAAAGCGACGCATTCGTGTGAATTTATTCACCGCATATGCCTAGCAAGTAGCCTTCGGGATTCATATACCTTATGTCTTCGTGTGAATTTATTCTCCGCATAGACATAAGAGAATGTGTCCCCTCGAGTTTAACTTAGTCCACACAAGCCTGTGATGGGTTTAGGACTAAGGGTCTGGTAAGCCCAAGGGGGCACCGGCAAGGAGGACTCGAGTACCGTTTTATAACCTAAACCGGGAGACTTTTGAAGAAATAGAGCCTACCCCAAAACCACATTCCAAAACCTAAGACATTGTTTACCTAACCATGTTTTTGTCCCTATGTTTTTTCCCTTGCCATTTTTTTTCTTTTTTCATTTATTTATTTATTTCTACTTTTACTAACTTTTTGCCTTTGTGTTTGTTCTTTAGCATTTGCATCATAACAAGAGGCCATTGATCCCTAAAAAGACGTTCATTACACACAAAATAATCTGAATTAATGGATAAAGGTGTTGTAATACAAGAGATTAAAAACCCCGAGGTACGACTATGGTCCGAGAAGACTCAGAAGGAAAAGGGAGACAGTCTTCAAAGCAGCTATGTGTCAGAGCTGGTTAGCTACGCCTCGATCAGCCTAAAGCAGAATGACGTGCAAGAGCTTTGGGACATCTGGGACGGTTGGAAGAATGAGGTGAAACAGAAGTTCAACCAACGGTACGGTGATGTTGCACTTTTGCTTCATGTTAAGACTGATGAGCCCCTAATCAAAGCCTTGGTTCAATTATGGAACCCGGGATACAGTTGCTTCACCTTTACCCGGGAAGACATGGTGCCCACCATAGAAGAGTACACTACACTACTGCATTGCGAAAACATCAAACTCGAGCGGGCCTACCTTAAGCACATTAAAAGTCAACCTTTCAAAAATGCACTAGCTAAGGTTGCTGGAGTTGATGAAAAATGGGTAACTGACCGAGCTCGATGTAAGGGTAGTGGAGAAGGAATCGCTTGGCTTCATATCAAGCAACTAATGAAGCACCATCCCGATGAGTGGAAGACAATAGACCTGTTTGCATTAGGTCTGTATGGTCTAATTATATTCCCAAAGACCTTGGGATACATCGATGCCACCGTAGTGGAGCTATTCGAACAACTCTCGAGAAGAGTCAATCCAGCACCAACCATCTTAGCCAAGACCTTCCGATCTCTCAATCATTGTAGAAGAACTGGCGGAGGAAGGTTCACTGGGTGTGTTCAGCTCCTTCAAGTCTGGATTCACAGCCACTTCTGGAAGACTAACGGGGTTGCCTACCGCCGTTTCAGCACCACATATTCACCTCTAGGTGAATTCATCACCAGGAAATGGCATGAAGGCGCCTCAAAGGAAAAATGGATGAAGGTTTTTACGCATCTTCAGGACCGGGATATTGTCTGGAGAGCCCCCTGGTTATTCCTCAGTGACGTTCTTTTCCGATGTGGGGACTCCGACACTATGACCTTACTTGGACTTTGGGGTGCAGTTGGGTATGCTCCATTGTTAGCACTTAGACAGTATGGGGCACGTCAGTTTGTCCCAGCAACATACGGACTAGCTAGGTCAGAGTTTGAGTATCACGGTGACAGCTATAAGAAGATGATCAAAGAAGTAGCTGATTCATGGAGGAAAGTATTCCGGATGGATGTTGTAGCTGCCAGAAGCTTGCTTACTCCTGATTATGTGGAGTGGCGAAGGTTAAGGAAAAATGACAATATTCCGGTGCCAGACTATGAAGACACCCGTACCATGGAGGAACATCTCAGGCATGTCCCTTCTGAACTCGAGATAGCCAAGACCGAGTTTGAAGCTGTGAATAATGAGCTAAAGCAGAGGATAAGGGAACTTGAAGCTGAACGTTATCAGTGGAAGCTTGATGCTGACTCTCAGAAAGATCGGGCAGATAAACTGGAAAAAGAGCAAAAAAGAGTCCGTTTTGAGCTCGAAGACTTGAGAAAGGGGTATCAAGATAAGGTCAAGGATAACTCCAAGTTGAAGGTAACCTCTGAATACTGGAAAGACGAAGCTCATAGCCTGAAAAGGAAGTTCGAGGGGCCTGATGAGAGAGCTTGGAAAGAACAAACGAAGACTGCCCAAAGACGCTTGGCAGATAGTCAACATCAGAACCAGCGCTTGAGAGTTCGGGTAGCTGACTTAGAGAAACAACATGAGAATGATGGCAAGACGATAGCTGAGTTAGAAGCTATTGTAGATGGGTTCAAGAGACAAGCAAACGAGCTGCAGATAGTGCCTTTCGACGGAGGATTACAATGGCGTTTCCGTTGGGAGCAAGCACAGCGAAGGGTGAGGGCCCGAGATGCAACCATCCGAGATTTCCTGGATCAAGTGCAAAAAGCAGGCCGTCATCTTCACGGCCTGGCAAGGGAAGCTGGAGTGGTTCGACAAGGCATTCAACCAGTGACAAATGAAGGCAGGAGACTTGTCAACCTATTGGAAGCTGTTCGGGGTCTAGAGGATTTAGTCCAAATGTACCTTTAATTTGTTTTATGTCTCTAAAAAGATAAAACATTTTTGTCTGAATAAGGATTATTTATAATAATGAACACTTTTCTGGATCAATGCCTCCAAATTGCATACATCATACATTGCTTATTTTGCATTTTTATATTTCATGTTTTTTTTATTTTTTATTTTCCATGTTTTTACATTCGTATTAACTAACAGAACATGTCTCAGACACCGATCTTACCACCGCAAGCATCAGATACACATCACCCGCACAATACTCGAGCAAAAAAGAAACAAATGGAAGCCAGAATGGAGAAGATCGAAGAAAACATGGCAAGACTTCAAAAGGAACTAGAAGATAAGATGGCTCAGAACAGTGAAAGTACTCTGGAGTCTATCAAGAAAAATCAGGAGTCCTTGGTCGACCAAATCGTAGCCAAGTTGTCGGGTCTACAACAAGCTAGTGCATCAGCGGGCATTTCTTCCGAGGGGGTGGCCATACCACCAACCCCGCAAGTGGTTATCTCACCCGGAGTATTACCCGGGGACTCATCCGCCACTAAAGGGAAAGCTGCATTACCCGGGGACTCATTCGTTACCAAAGTGAAAGTTACACCTGTTGTGAAGATACAAACTTCTACGATCATCCCTGACGATCATCCGGATGATTATCATGTCCCAGACTTTGATGAAGAAGATAAAGCCAAAAAGATGGAAGAAAAGATAAAAATGTTAGAAGATCAAATAAAGATGGTCTAGGGAGACCATGATTATTATGGAGTGGACGCAATGGAGCTGAGCCTAGTTCCAGACTTGGTGCTTCCACCAAAGTTTAAAGTTCCTGAGTTTGAGAAGTTCGACGGGAACAACTGTCCTTCAGCCCATATCATTATGTTATGTCGAAAGATGACAGGATATGGCGGGAATGACCAACTCCTGATCCATTGCTTTCAGGAGAGCTTGTCCGGTTCAGCTATTCGGTGGTGCAACCAGCTTAGCCGAACTCATATCAAGACGTGGAAAGACTTAGCCAAGTCTTTCTTGGAGAAGTATAAGCATATCAACGCTATGAGACCAGACCGGGTTATGTTACAAAGCCTAGAGAAGAAACACAATGAGAGTTTCTGACAGTACGCACAGAGATGGAGGGATTTATCTATGCAAGTTCATCCACCCTTGGATGAAAAGGAAACTAGAAAGCTGTTTGTACAGACCCTGAAGGCACCTTACTTCGGGCATTTGGTAGTAATCACGTCGGGGAGTTTTTCGGATTTAGTCATGGCCGGTGAAATGATCGAGTTGGCCATTAAATAAGGAAAGATTGAGGGAGGAGACTCCAGTAAAAAGCCTCCCATGAAAAACAAAGAGCGAGAGATCAACAATGTGAACACCTACAACGTCAACAAGGGGGTTACGATCTCAAGTTCAAATTCCACAGCAGCTGTACCATCCGGTACTTCTAGACAGAACCAGAGGGACCCAAGAAGGGAAAGGGAAAGAGAGCAATTTGACCCCATTCCCTTGATGTATAAAAAATTATACCAACATCTCTTCGACACTCATGCAGTGTCGCCTTATCCTATGGATCCAATAAAGCCCCCTTACCCAAAATGGTATGACGAGAATGCTCACTGCGAATACCATGGCGGTGTGCAGGGGCATTCGATTGAAAGTTGTCTCGCATTCAAGAGACTTGTGCAACGAATGCGTAACAAGAATTGGATCACTTTCAACTCTGGAGCACCAAACGTCGCCCAGAATCCCTTGCCCAATCATCAGGAGACAGGAATCAATGTCGTTACTACCGAAGGGGGCAAGAAAATTAAATCGAGTGTTTCGGAGATCAAATCTCCTTTGGCTTGAGTATAGAGCCAAATGGTGAAGGCATGGCTTCTTACACCATATCCAGATACGACAGAAAATGAAGATGGTAACCATTGTTGTTACCACAACAAAGAAGGGCATAAAGTGCAAGATTGCCCAGAGTTTAGATCGTTAGTCCAACTCATGATGAACCAGAAAGAGCGAGAGTTTTACGAAGAAATTCAAGATTCTTTGGAAGCAGATGTTTGTGCCACCGGAGAATCATCAGACAGAAGATTTGGTAGGGGTAGTCCTTTGATAATTACCCCTAAGGCAGGTATAACAGTAACAACACCAGCCAAGGTGGTAATCACAGCACCTCGGCCTTTTCAATACAAGGACAATCGGCAAGTGCCATGGAAGTACGAATGCCAGGTGAGTACTTCCAAAGGATGCGATACCAAAATAGGGCAAAGACCACTTGAGCCCTTCAAAGAAGATGTGCTAGTTGTCACTGAACCTATAAAGGAGGAAGAAGCTAAAGAGTTCCTCAAGATCTTGAAGCACAGTGAGTACAACATTGTAGAACAGCTCCACAACTTACCTACACGTACTTCAATGCTAGCACTATTTTTAAACTCGGAAGCACACCGAGAAGCGCTGTTGAATGTCCTTAATCAAACGTTCGTGCCACAAGACATACCAGTCAGCAAGATGGATCGACTGGTAAACAATATTCAAGCTGATAATCTCATCTCGTTTTCAGATGATGAGATTACATCCGGAGGAAGAGCCGAACAAAGGCGTTACACATTACTACCTACTGTAAGGGGCACGCTTTACCAAGTGTCTTAATCGATAATGTCTCGGCCCTGAACGTGATGCCTTTGGTTACATTGAAGAGGCTACCAATAGATACCTATCATATGAGAGCTTGTCAGAATGTGGTTCGAGCATTTGATGGGACCAAAAGAGAGGTAATCGGGAAGATCGAGGTACCATTGACCATCGGACCAGCCACCTATGATGTTGAGTTCCTTGTGATGGATATCATGCCGTCCTATAGTTGTCTTTTGGGAAGGCCATGGATTCATCAAGCAGGTGCAGTACCCTCCACGTTGCACCAAAAAGTTAAATTTGTTATTGACGGGGCCTTAGTAATTATCAACGCTGAGGAAGATATCGTGGCAAGCGTGACCACGGAGGCTCCATACATCAAAGTAGACGAGGAAGCGGTAGAATGTTCGTTCCGCTCCTTGGAGTTTGTGAATGCCACATTCGTGGCGGAAGGAAAGAAGATTCCAAGACCCCGACTCTCCAAATACACAAAGATGGAGATCAAGCAAACCTTGGGCCGAGGCGCCAGGACTGGAAGAGGTTTTGGGAAATATTTACAAGGAAGGATTAATCATGTCCTTCCGATTTCAAAATTAGACCAGTTTGGGCTCGGTTTCCAGCCCAGTTATCATGAAAAGAGAAAGGAGATCTAAAAGAACCGGGAGAGAAGATTAGCCAGATTGACTGGAAACGGACTCCAATGGAAGCCTATGACATTCCCGCCTCTTTTCAGAACGTTCAAGTCAGGTGGTTATGTGTTTGAGACCACCATGTCCCAGTTAGAAGTGGCTCTGGAAGATCTGAACATCAATGCCGTGACCACAGAAGATGTTGACAATGGAGATAGATCCGGAATATGCCATCTGCCACCTGGTTTCGTGCCTAGCAGTTGGTCGGTGGAAGAACTACCTGTGGTTTACAAGAGTCTTTCAGAGTAATATTCGAACTATCCCTATTTGCCTATACCCGGGGCAATAGGTGATCTTTTGTAAGGGTGAATAAACATTTTGTTTAAGTTTAATAAAAGATGCATTTTTTTTCCATGACAAACAAACTTTTCTTTTATTTTTGAATTCGTTATCTATCTCCTTCATTCCAGTACCTCATTTTCAGTTACTCTCAAAGTTAATTCTTGACTGTTCCGTGTGGGATATTATCCTCTTACGCATGCACATTTTTCCCCCTTTCAGGTCCTCAGATAACGATAATGTAGGCACTGATGATCCTGATCCGGAGATGGATCTTGAATCAACCATTTGTCTCGGGGAATTTGATGAATGCGATAATAAAGAGGAGTGCAACTTGCCTACTGAATTATTGAGAATGATAGAAAGATAAGAGAAGCAAATATTGCCACATGAGGAGGCGATCCAAATCCTAAATTTGGGCACTGAGGAAGATCGAAAGGAGGTTAAAATCGGCACAACTCTTTCGACTGAAGCAAGACAAAACCTGATAGTCTTACTTCAGGAATACAAAGATGTGTTCGCTTGGTCGTATCAAGACATGCCGGGACTAGACACAGATATGGTAGTTCACAAACTGCCAATCAAACCAGAATTCAAACCTGTGCAGCAAAAACTGAGAAGAATGCGACCAGAAATGCTCCTTAAGATCAAGGAAGAAGTCAAAAAGCAGTTTGATGCCGGTTTTCTTTAAGTGGCCAAATATCCGGAGTGGGTGGCCAACATAGTGCCTGTGCCGAAGAAAGATGGGAAAGTACGCATGTGTGTTGATTACCGGGACCTTAACAAGGCAAGTCCCAATGACAACTTTCCTCTGCCACACATAGACACTCTGGTAGACAACACAGCCGGGAACGCCTACTTTTCATTCATGGATGGATTTTTGGGATACAATCAGATCAAGATGCATCCTGAAGACATGGAGAAGACCACTTTCGTCACGATGTGGGGAACTTTCTGTTACAAAGTGATGCCTTTCGGATTAAAGAATGCTGGGGCAACATATCAGAGAGCTATGGTGACCCTGTTCCATGACATAATGCACAAAGAGATCGAGGTTTATGTCGAAGACATGATTGTCAAGGCACAGACCGAGAATGAACATGTCGAGAATCTGAGAAAGCTCTTCCAGAGATTGAGGAAATTCCAGTTACAACTGAACCCTAGCAAGTGTACCTTTGGGGTGACATCCGGGAAACTATTAGGCTTTGTAGTTAGCAGAAAAGACATGGAGGTTGATCCTGATAAGGTTAAGGCTATCCAGAGTCTATCTCCTCCACGAACACAAAAGGAGGTCCGAGGTTTCTTAGGAAGATTGAATTACATAGCTCGGTTTATATCTCAGTTAACTTAGAAGTGTGATCCAATCTTTCGCCTTCTCCGAAAAAACAGCCCTGGAGCATGGGATGAAAACTGTCAAAATGCATTTGAGAAGGTAAAAGAGTACCTGTCCCACGCTCCTATCCTGATGTCCCCTATCCCAGGAAAACCTCTGATCTTGTATCTCTCCATATTCGAGAGCTCCATGGGGTGTGTCCTGGGTCAACATGACGAGTCCGGGAAGAAGGAAAGAGCCATCTACTACTTAAGCAAGAAGTTCACCGATTGCGAGGTTCGATATCCTCCTATTGAGAAGGTTTGTTGTGCTCTGGTCTGGGCTACGAAAAGACTCCGACAATACATGTTGTACCACACCACTTGGCTGATTTCCAAGATAGACCCATTAAAATACATGATGGGTGTACATGCTCTATCCGGAAGGTTAGCACGATGGCAGATGCTTTTGTCTGAATTCGACATCGAATATGTGAGCCAAAAAGCCATAAAAGGAAGTGCCATATCGGATTTCTTGGCAAGCAGAACCGATGAGAACTGTGAGCCGCTGGACTTTGATTTCCCAGACGAAGACTTAATGGCTATATCTTTAGAAGAAGCAGACACTTCAACAGACCGTTCCTGGAGAATGCATTTCGATGGAGCATCAAATGCCTTAGGACACGGCATCGGAGCAATCCTGATCTCTCCGGAAGGGAGTCATTACCCATTTACCAGCAGACTAAACTTCGATTGCACCAATAATATGGCAGAGTATGAAGCCTGTGTCCTGGGAATTCGAGCTGCACTGGGGCAAAATATAAAAACCTTGCGGATATACAGAGATTCAGCCTTAGTAATCTATCAGCTCCGTGGAGAATGGGAAACCAAGGATACAAAGCTGATAGAGTACCGGAAGCTAATACTAGATATGCTCAAAGAATTCGATGAAGTCACCTTCCACTATGTACCAAGAGAAGAAAATCAAATGGCTGATGCCTTAGCCACCTTGGCAGCCGCATTCAAGACTGGCGGGGAATCTGAAATGACTCCGATTGACATGTAGTCGTACGAGTACTCGGCTCATTGTTACCAAACCGAGGAAGTGAAAGACACTAAGCCTTGGTATCATGACATTCTCCAGTACATCAAACATCATAATTATCCAGAAGAAGCCACCGAGACTGATAAAAGAACCATTAGAAGGATGGCAGCTGGATATGTCCTTGACGGGGAAGTCTTGTACAAGAAAAGCCATGATCAAGTCCTGTTAAGGTGTGTTGATGCAGAAGAAGCAAAAATGGTCGTGGAAGAAATACATGACGGAGTTTGTGGAACACATGCGAATGGACACATGATGTCAAGACAAATAATGAGATGCGGTTATTTTTGGTCCACACTGGAAAGTGATTGCATCAACTACGCTAGAAGGTGTCATAAGTGTCAGATTTACGGAGACAAAATAAATGTTCCACCCCATCCACTACATGTGATGACGTCACCTTGGCCTTTCTCTATGTGGGGCATGGACGTTATCGGGCAAAAACATCCTTATCGCGATCGTGGACGTAACAGATACTATCGCAGTCACTACGGGCATCGCGAACGTAAACTTTTTTTAAATTCGAACTTATTATAAAATATAGTAATTATAATTATAGAAAATCACTTTTAATGATTTTTAGAATATTTTGTAATACTTATAGATTTTTATTAATACATAAACATAATTTTTACCATCATTAATTATTTTTATATTTATTTATAAATTTCTTAAGAATATTATATTAACTCATAACAAATAAAAAAATATAAAAAAAAATTGAGTAAATAATAAGACCACCACAATTGAAGTCGACTTTTACTAGATTTCTCAATCTTGGATCACAACCCAGAACCCCTAATAATTATCATCAACAACCTTCGAGCATAAATAAGGAAACCATAAAATGGGAACAAACCTCTACAAAAACTAAAGGCATCACCATCCATTCTCATCAAATAAAAGGCCCCTCAGAACTCTGCAGCTACTGTCCAAGAGAATACCATCAATGCAACATTCGACCGATTAAAACAGCCGGCGAGGGGTTATCGAGACTAGGCCAACAGCATCAAAAGAGGCCAACCACAAGGCAGGCAGATACCAACGAAACAATAACAACAGAATCAAGCAACAGAGGGAATAGGACGATACAACACAACGCAAGTAGTACCCCAGAAACCTATCTACAATTATGCAGGATCTTCCACTGCAAATCAACCGATACCTATAGTCGAAGAGGAAGACGAAGCTCCTCTCGAGGAAGACGAAGAGGACCCATTAACGTGGATTAACGGGGAAAATAGTCTGTTATAGCCGCAATTGACCGTTACCCGTTAAATTGCGACCGTTATCGGCCGTTATGGGTGTGATTCCGTTTCACACCGTGATTTCGACTGATATCGGTAACGGGAGCCGCTGATTCCGCGATATAATGACCGTTATATCGTTACAGGACCATTTTTTGAATCCCTGACTGATCCTAGTAAAGTGGAAGCTATGCAAATTGGCCTCAACCTAAAACCCTTAAATCTCTTAGAGGGTTTCTTGGTCTAACAGGTTATTATAGAAGATTTATTAGAGATTATGGCATTATCAGCAGACCATTGACATTACTATTAAAAAAGGATGGCTTCCAGTAGAGTTCTACTACTTATACTGCTTTTGAAAATCTAAAGACATCTATGTGTACTGCTCCAGTATTAGCATTGCCTGATTTTTCTGTACTGCTCCACAAACATTATAGTACAAGCAGTGCAAGATATTATGACAAACAGAGAAATTATCATACAGTTGGTCAAACAATAGTTGGAATTAGCCAGCAATCGTACGAAACAACAAACAGATAAAAGCATAACAGAGAGGGTTTTTCAGGTGAGAGATATGGTTTACCTGAAGCTACAGACATACTTCATTAGCCTTGCGAAAAAACCTAAAATTAGCTGTAAAATATTATAGGCCATATAGAGTTTTGGAAAAAATCGAAGAAGTGGCCTATCGTTACCAGATTCATCACGACTCCATCTTGTTTTCCATGCGAGTCTTTTGAAAAAATTTATTGGGGATTCTTCCACTGTTGCAACGAACCCTCCTGCAATAGATGAAGAAGGACAGTTGAAGATTCAACCTTTAAAGATTTTGGCTAAACGTATAGTAAATAGAAACAATAAGCCAGTGACTAAGCTTTTGGTTCGATGGGAAAATCTGGATGATTCGAACGACACTTGGGAGGATTATTCGGTTTTAAAGGGACAGTTTTCTGGCTTCGATCCTTGGGGACAAGGATCTTCTCGTGGGGTGGGTATTGTTATGGTCGGAGAAGAGGAAGAACGGCGAGGAGAGAAGAATTTGGGAATGAACGAGAGATGAGAGGAATTGGGAATGGATGCGCTAGGGTTAGGGATTGAAAAACGTAATTTGGGAATTAAAGCACGAGGAAATCAGATGAGTATTTTACCTGGTGAAATGGAGCAGGCCTGGTGGATCAAAGGAGGGTGGGAGCGGCCCAAGCTAAACGGCCCAACAGTTGCTGAAGAGAAGAAATGAAGCCAATTACCATTCTGTTAGGAATCAGTTATTATTATCGCTAACTGGCATTTGTTATGAATTTTGTACTGCATTGTAACTAAATAAAATACCTGTTGTAATCATCTTTTGGTTATGAAATGAATGATGAAGAATTTCTTTCTGTAATCTCTTTCTCTTCTTATTCTAAAATCTCATTCTTCTTCGATATTTCTTCTCTATCTACACAATCCATAACACTGGTTCCCAATTTATCTTCTTGTTCCAAGAGAAATAAAAGGGTAGTAATACTATGCTAAATCACTCGCCATACTTTCAAACACTAAGCAACTTTAGCAGGATAATTGAATAGATTCTCTAACTTTAAGAAATAACATTGAAGCAATCTGCAACTCAACTTCAAGCTTCGGTTTTCTATTCCCCATCTCAGAAGATGCAACTAATTTAGCAGACCTTGCAAGCTAAACTAATGCAGTGTAAAATATACAAACACATACCACACCCATAAAAGAATTGCTATTAAGAATGTTAAAAGAAATAACCTGGCATACAATAGGAGATGAATCCAGATTAACTCATGATCTACAGCACATGTTGCTCTTCGCTGGAATTTCTTGTGCTGGACCTGGAATGATGATCTTCTTGCCTGCTAGAGATGCAGGGTTGCCGTTTCCCTGATTCTCATCGGTAACCAGGTTCTTCTTGTTCACGATGTTGAAGATCTCGGTGCGCACAGTCATGAAGGCAGTCTCCACATTAGTTGCTTCAAGGGTTGATGTCTCCAAGAAAAACAGTACTTCCTTTTGCGCGAATTCTTTGGTATCCTCCGTCGGAACTTCCCTCTGGTTCTTAACGTCACATTTGTTACCGATCAGAATAATAACAATGTTCTTGTCGGCATGGCTGTGCAACTCTTCCAGCCAACGTGGGATGTGATCAAAGGTCTGGCGTTTTGTTATATCGTAAACCAGCATTGCCCCGACGGCTCTCTCATAGTATACACTCGTAACAGCTTTGTATCTGTTCTACATAACATAAGAATTAGGCAAAAGTATTGGTTAACCTAAATGGCTAGATCATTGTACCAACACCTGTTTATATAACTCAATACTCATTAACTGTCAAGAGTTGGATTCAAATGCTTTAGGTTGAATGATGAAAAGATGACCAACCACTTATTTATTACCGTAAATTTTATAAGTTCGTGACTTCATCTCTAATTACCAAGAAGTTGAATGATTAAAAGATGACCAAACACTTATCTACTGCCGTCTAATTACCAAGAGATTGAATGATTAAAAGATGACCAAACACTTATTTACTACAGTAAATTTTATAAGTTCGCCCCTAGAGGTTGAATTATTAAAAGATGACTAACCACTTATTTACTGGCAAATTTTATACGTTCGTCCCTCTTTCCCTGATTACCAAGAGGTTGAATGATCAAAAGATGACCAAGTGAAGACCATCGACCCATTTATTTACTACCTAAATATCAGAAAGGATTGCAAATGGCTCAAATTCGACAAGAATGATAGAGATCATAACCCTGCTTACAAGCATCGCATGTTTAACACAGAACCATTAATATAAATACGCACTAACATTGAAAATGTGATGAGGTCAAGACTTAAGTAGAAGACGATGCTTTGTGCCAAACTATTTCATCTTAAACAGAGACAAAAGTGACACCATCAACAAGTAGAGCATTAAGATCGAACTGAGGTTCCTATTGTACCATGTAAATTTTCATCAACCCAATCAATAGTAATCACATAATTCATCTGTCAAGCATTCGAACCGATGTTCCTAAATACAACCAAACCTCATCAGTACACAGTAAATCGAGCAATCAAACAACATTTTCCAAGCTTATAAATATGTCAGCAAACTACAGATCTATGAGAAAACAAGAAAAGAAGAAGCTACATATAAAATGAAAAAAAAATCCAGAAAGCTATCACCAAAAAGGAGAAACAAACAAATCATTATGAAGAGAGAAAAAAAGCATAAAAAGAAAAGGTACCGTTCTTGACCAGCAGTGTCCCAGATCTGAGCCTTGACGCTCTTGTGTTGAATAACAAGAGTTCTAGTCCGAAACTCAACTCCAATGGTAGCCCTGGAATCTAAACTAAACTCATTTCTAGAAAACCGAGCAAGAATCTGAGATTTACCCACGGCAGAGTCGCCGATCAAAACTCATTTCTTGAAGACATAGTCGCCTAGGGTTTACGAGGTATAAAATATCGATTCGTAGTCGATTGACCGTTGAACGATCACGATTTTATAGGGGTTTTGGTCGTCAGGGGAGGTGAGATCGGGTGGAGCTTCGTCGACGGAAAAGGATGATGTCGACATGGGTTTAGGAGTTGAAATGAAGATTTTTAAAATTTTGGGGTTATTTCAAAATTTATATATATATTTTAAAAAGAGAAAATCGCCTCAGTGACCAAAAATGCCTTATAATATACGATTTTAACCAACTTTTTTTTGATTTGCCAAAATGACCAACAAAATCGCAACGCGATATCAAAACCGCAACGCGATTTAGAAAAGCGCAACGTTGAAAAGAAGATCGCAACGCGATTCAGAAAATCGCAACGCGATCTTCCAAGAATCGCAACGCGATTAAGAAAATCGCAACGCGATTCCAAGAATCGCAACGCGATTTAGAAAATCGCAACGCGATTCCAAGAATCGCAACGCGATCCAGAAAATCGCAACGCGATTCCAAGAATCGCAACGCGATTTAGAAAATCGCAACGCGATTCCAAGAATCGCAACGCGATCCAGAAAATCGCAACGCGATTCCAAGAATCGCAACGCGATCTTCCAAGAATCGCAACGCGATTCAGAAAATCGCAACGCGATCTTCCAAGAATCGCAACGCGATTCAGAAAATCGCAACGCGATCTTCCAAGAATCGCAACGCGATTAAGAAAATCGCAACGCGATCTTCCAAGAATCGCAACGCGATTAAGAAAATCGCAACGCGATTCCAAGAATCGCAACGCGATTCAGAAAATGAGTAAATTCTTTCAAAAGTTGTTGCATTTGTTTCTTTCTTAAGAATTTTCTCTAAAAAGATAGTATCCGCGCGGACGTGTCGAAGACACGTATTACCACGACCACGACCACGACCACGACCACGACCACGACCCGACCCGAGACGAGACGGCGGCGGCGGCGGCGCGCGAGAGTCCCCCTTGTTCTCTTTCACTCAACAAGGAAATGGGAAATCCAAGCCTTAAATACTTCCCAATAGTGTTTCCAATACTATGTGGGATTGAGCATTACTCAACACTTCAAAGAAATATAGCAATTTTTGTAGTATTTTCCCACTTAATCCATATCTAAAAATATTAAAACATTTTATCAAGAGAATTAAAAGAGTTGTAGATATCTACATTTCAATTCAAACTTATACATATAGTTTTAATATGATAAAATGTTTTAATATTTTTAAATATGGATTAAGCGGGAAACATGCTACAAAAATTGCTATATTTTCTTTGAAGTGTTGAGTAATGCTCAATCCCACATAGTATTGGAAACACTATTGGGAAGTGTATTTAAGGCTTGGATTTCCCATTTCCTTGTTGAGTGAAAGAGAACAAGGGGGACTCTCGCGCGCCGCCGCCGCCGCCGTCTCGTCTCGGGTCGGGTCGTGGTCGTGGTCGTGGTCGTGGTCGTGGTCGTGGTCGTGGTCGTGGTCGTGGTCGTGGTCGTGGTAATACGTGTCTTCGACACGTCCGCGCGGATACTATCTTTTTAGAGAAAATTCTTAAGAAAGAAACAAATGCAACAACTTTTGAAAGAATTTACTCATTTTCTGAATCGCGTTGCGATTCTTGGAATCGCGTTGCGATTTTCTTAATCGCGTTGCGATTTTCTTAATCGCGTTGCGATTCTTGGAAGATCGCGTTGCGATTTTCTGAATCGCGTTGCGATTCTTGGAAGATCGCGTTGCGATTTTCTGAATCGCGTTGCGATTCTTGGAAGATCGCGTTGCGATTCTTGGAATCGCGTTGCGATTTTCTGGATCGCGTTGCGATTCTTGGAATCGCGTTGCGATTTTCTAAATCGCGTTGCGATTCTTGGAATCGCGTTGCGATTTTCTTAATCGCGTTGCGATTCTTGGAAGATCGCGTTGCGATTTTCTGAATCGCGTTGCGATCTTCTTTTCAACGTTGCGCTTTTCTAAATCGCGTTGCGGTTTTGATATCGCGTTGCGATTTTGTTGGTCATTTTGGCAAATCAAAAAAAAGTTGGTTAAAATCGTATATTATAAGGCATTTTTGGTCACTGAGGCGATTTTCTCTTTTTAAAATATATATATAAATTTTGAAATAACCCCAAAATTTTAAAAATCTTCATTTCAACTCCTAAACCCATGTCGACATCATCCTTTTCCGTCGACGAAGCTCCACCCGATCTCACCTCCCCTGACGACCAAAACCCCTATAAAATCGTGATCGTTCAACGGTCAATCGACTACGAATCGATATTTTATACCTCGTAAACCCTAGGATTAAAATCACAATCTCACGCGATTTCGACGGTCAATCGGCCAAAACTACGGCGGCATATAACTAGGATGATGACAGAGACTATGTCGGCGGCTGTGGTCATAACCAGAAAGGACGGCGGTAGGAGTTGATGTTAAGATTTGAGGATTTTAAGGATTTTGAGGTTTTTGTACAATTTAAAAGAAATTGGAGTTTTTTTTATAATTATGATATTTTTTTAATTTATTAAAAAATAAATTTCAAAATTATTAAATTGTGAACCGTTTCACCTAGAAGAAAACTAAAGACTTTACGTCTTAGACACCTAAAGTAGTTACGTTTGTAACGTTAAATACCTGAATAGTCTAAAAAATATTGTAGGCATCCATTTGAATAAAAAATGAACAGTTTGAGCAATTATTTGAGTATTAAGCCTAATCTAAATCATTGATGAGCAAGACGGGAAGAAAATTTGTTAATTACTATCAAGGAAAACGGGAGGATTCTGTGTATCCGGGTTCAGAGTAAATAAGAAACAGTTATCCAATAAATATCAGACATTCTTCACTGACTAAAATAATTGCTTGATTTAAAGATGGGTAGATTACAAATTTCCTCACTAATCTTTATTTTATCTCCTATTTTACTAACTAAACGTTAAAAAATTTTAATTTAATCATAAACTTTCGACATTGAAATTTTTTTTATAACTCAACTGTTATTTCTCTAACTTTATGTTGACTTAACATTTTATTATTATTTTAATTGGTTTGGCATTTTTTAATTAATTCTTTTAGCTGCATAGGCACCAAAACGTTTTGGTCACCATTTTTTATAACCAATCACCATGTAGACCATCGTTGTTGGCGATTATTATATCCAAAATTTTTAAATCACCTATTTTGATACCATGAATCCAAATCCTAAAGAGAATTAGCCTTTCGACCATTGCCTTTGATTCCACAATCCATTTCATCTCATAAATACGTGAAACCCAGATCCTAGAATAAATCATATAATCACCATACATAAATCTGAAACAAAAATGCAAATATAATTCTAGAATTCTAGAATTATATAGAAAAAAAATTTAAAACATGATGCTCTAATGACTTTTCCAATCTGTTAAATTAATGATAAAAAGAATTGCAGAGGGGTTTTTAAATTCATTAATATTTTAATTGGGTTTTATTTTTTTTAGCATAAAATTCAATAAAACTTTCTCTTTGATATAAACAATTTACATACTTTCAATACATATAGTAGAATCGGAAAGCATTTTTTTGGGTTCGTGAAGCTTAGATGATTTGTTGGACGATCCCAACGGTGAGAGGGCAAAGGAGACGACAAAGAAGCACATATTTTAGAATCGACACAATCTAACGGTGAATGGTGGATATCGAAAAACTAGAAATACAATATTTAATAATTGTGGAGTTTAAGATTTTTTTGGGTTAAACGGACCCAAATTCGAGCTTAGAAGGATGAAATGAATTTGATGAAAGATTTTGGGTCTCATCGATCGTCGTCACGACGATCGTCGACACGGTAGTTGGTCATGATGAGTGGTGGTCGCATATTGAGAAGATAGAGAGAAAATGATGGAAAAAGAAAAGAACAAAAGAAGGAAATGAAGAAAAAAAGAAGAAGAGAAAATATGATTTTATATGAGATTCAAAACTATGTCGTTTTGATGTAAAATTTATTTTTTTTTCAAAATGACATCGTTAAAGATATTATTAAGGAAAACAACTTGATATCGCTAAAGTAGGTCTCGAGTTCGAGACATTGTACATGCAGAAAATCCTCGTTTGGAGACTCATCTATCAAAGTCATGTGTGCAACACGGATCAATTCAGATTAGTCAAGGAAAGATCATGAGTAATTGAAATTATTATACTTAAAGATCTTGAGTTTGAATATGCCATCTCCAAGATATATGAACGTTTATTGTCAAATGATTATTTTTTTAAGAATTAAATTAATAAAATATTATGGATTAATTTTTATATTTAAAATAAAAAATAAAACTTAAAGATTAAATTTATTATTATGTTAAATCCATTAATTATTACATCATTAAAAGTAAAAAAATAAATGAATTTGTCTCTTTGTAAACAATTAATTTAATAAAATAATATATTAAATGTAAAAAAAAAATCAAAAATTGATATGCTTTATTGACTTATTTCTTATGTTTCTCTCTTTTGGGTTATCAACCTTTTGTGGACGTTGGCCTTTGGCCCGTTTCTTTTTAACTCTGGGTCTGTTGGTTGTGTAATCTTCCCGCTGTCATGGGCTTTTTACTGAGAAAGAGAGAGACGGTTGTCACGTGCCTAGATTGCTGCTAGCAAGCTCGTGCGGACTTAGTCATTTTCAAGGTCGAAAATCGGCTAAGTAACCCAAATCCCGACTAAGCAAGAAAGCTTAGAACGTTGCAAAAACAAAGGAAATTAGGGAAAGTAAAGATATATGCACACAAAAGGAAAAAGAGAGCGTTTAGAGTGAATGTTAACTTGTATTCCTCAATCTGAAGTGAGTAAATGAGGTGGGGTGAGCCTCTTTTTATAGTTGGAGCCCCATACAATCAACGGTTAAGATTAAATTACATCAATGGTCAGGATGAGAGCCCTACTTTATCTACAACTTTAAATTAAGGGATAATTAGTGGGAATTATCTCTAAGATAATTTCAAATAATTATAATACTTTTTCTCTCTCCAAGATGGATGGGCCAGCTCTGTTGGGTCTTCTAAAAGGCCCAAAATGTGGCAAAGATGGTCTCCGGCAACCTTAGACGAACTAGGATCGGTCTTGGGCTAACAGTCCGTGATATTCTCCCCTACTAGTTCTAGCGACGCCCTCGTTGCACGGCTGGAGTAAAACTGGTCTATCTTATCTCGGAATTGCCATAAGGCTTCAGAAGGTTCCAAACTTCCCTCACTCTCTGGAAGTCCCTTCCACTGAACAAGGTATTCTTGACTTCGTTTTCCCACTCCATGAACAACCTTCTCTGCATGGATAGCTTCTACTTCTCTCTCGTAAGAGACCTTTACCCCGACTGACGCTCGGTGTGACTTTCCTCGATCTAGCTCCTCCTCATCATGATGGTATGACTTCAACAAACTCACATGGAACACAGGATGAGCTCAGATAGTCGAAGGCAATTCCAATCTGTAGGCCATGGTGCCCACTCGCTTCAAAACTTTGAACGACCCATCGTATCTTCGTATAAGCCCTTTGTGATATGGGTTGTGTAATATACCACTTAATTTGGCAAGGACTAGGTCACCAAACTCAAAATTTACATCCCGACGCTTTCGATCCGCCCACTTCTTGGTTCGCGCCTTGTACAAACAAGCTCGGGTTAGTTCATGTTGTTCTTGCCACTCATTGGCAAATTGGTATGTTGTTGGATTCGACCCCTTGTACCGGTCACAACCGCATTTGGTGTGGGCGGCTGCTGCCCGGTAACAATGTTAAATTAACTCTGATTTGTCGCTTCACTCATCTGCAAATTGTAGGAAAATTGGGTTATATCCAACAATTTAGGCCAGTCACGTTGTGTGCACTCACATAGTGCCTCAAATAGGTCTCTACGAGTACATTCACTGTCTCGATTTTCCCATCCATCTGTGGATGAACACTCATCGAGAAGTTCAAGCTTGATCCCATCAACTTGAACAACTCATTTCAGAACCTCCCAGTAAACATTGTGTCCTGAACACTAATAATTATCTTTAGAACACCCCAATACTTCACCACGAGAAGAGGACGAGCGACCTCTTTGGCTGGGTATACTTTGGATGCTGGAATAAAGGTTCCATACTTGGAAAATCAGTCAACCATGACCATGATGCTAGAAAATCCGTTGGAAACAGGCAAACCGACAATGAAATCCATGGAAAGACTTTCTCATGGTTTCTCGGTGATAGGCAGAGGCTGCAACAATCCAGCTGGTCTCTTCCACTCTATCTTGTCTTACTAGCACATAAGACAAGTCTTCATATAGGTCTCGACATCATTTCCCGTGTACGACCAATAATAGTGCTCCGCTATCAAGGCCAAAGTTCGGTGGATCCTCGGATGTCCCGTCCACTTGGAATCATGGCATTCCTTAATGAGCTCCTTTCGTAATCCTTCAAATTGTGGCACATAGAGGCGGTGTCCTCGGGTATACAACAAGCCTCTATCGAGCCAAAACTTTTGAGTCTTGCCCTCATTGGCAAGCTCAATCAACGAAGTGGCCATCGGATCATGTGACAACCCCTCCTTGATGCGCTCCCGCATCCGTCCCGTCGGCAAACTCACAAACTCCATGTCATACCTTCAGCTTAAGGAATCGGCCACGGAATTCACTTTCCATGGTTTATGCTCCAAGGATAAGTCAAACTCGGTAAGAAACTCTTGCCAATGAGCCTACTTTGGTGATAACTTCTTCTGGGTTAAGAAGTAACTGTTGACAACATTGTCGGTAAACACCATGAACTTAGACCCATGTAAATAATGTCGCCATATGCACAAACAGTGCACAACTTCAATCATCTCTTTCTCATGGACCGTGTATCTCCTCTCGATCTCATTGAGCTTCCGACTTTCATAAGCAACCGAATGTCCCTCTTGCATCAGGACCCCACCAATGGCAACGTCGGATGCATCAGTGAATACTTCAAATAGCTTGGTGTGATCTGAAAACACCAAACTGGCTCGCTTATCATAGCAAGCTTGATTTCGTCAAAGGCACTTTGACACTTCGGGCCTCAATCCCACGACTTGTCTTTCTTCAATAACTAGGTCAATGGGCTGCAATTTTTGAGTAACCTTTGACAAACCTCCGGTAATAGTTGGCCAACCCCAAGAATGACCACAGCTCTGTCACCTTGGTTGGCACCAGTCATTCGTTAATGGCTCGAACCTTGTCCCTATCCATCCAAATCTTGCCACCTATAACGATGTGACCAAGGAAAAGAACCTCCATTTTGGTAAATGAGAACTTCTCTTCTTTGACAAAGAGCTCATTCTCTCGCAATACCAGGAACATTTGCTTCAAGTGTTCAATATGCTCCTCAAACATTTTACTGTAGATGGCGATGTTGTCGAGGTAGACTATGACAAATCGATCCAAAAAGGGTTGCAACACCTTGTTCATCAGGGTGCAGAAAGTGGCTGGAGCATCCGTGAGGCCAAAGGACACCACAAGGTATTCATACGAACTGTACCTAATCACACAGGTTATATTCGGTTCATGGTGAAGCACCTTGCACCACCAAGCTGATTGAACAAGTTCATAATGAGAGGAATTGGGTACTTTTTCTTCACCGTGAGCTTATTCAAAGCCCGGTAATCGATGCACATCCGTAAAGAACCATCGTGCTTCTTCTGAAATAACACCGGGGCACCATAGGGGGACTTGGATGGTCGGATATATCCGGTATTGAGGATATCCTTTAACTATCTGTGTATCTCCTCTAACTCGGGAGGAGCCATTCGGTAAGGGGCTCGAGCGGGTGGCTCCACATTTGGCACAAGCTCAATTTGTGATCTACCTCCCTCTTTGGAGGTAACTTCTTAGGAAACTCGACATGCATCACATCTTTGAATTCTGCCAAAACGTGACTCACCACGTCGGGAACTTCCTTGGTTGTGGCTGACTCATCACATACCAAGACAGCTAAGAAGGTCAGTTTCTCCTTGCGCACCACCTTCGAGAATTGAATTGCGGATAAAACTTTTACCCCTACTCCGGGACCACAGCTCACTGGAACAATGTACTATTGTTTTGGATCCATGATGCATAAGTAATCGACAAAATGTACAGGGAATGCATTGATCCGGTCCAAGAAACTTAACCCAAGCACAAAGTCGAAGTCATCAAGATGAATCACCTTGATGGCTTCCCTTCCGGACTAACCTCCAACGGTTAACTCGATCCCCTTCGTGATCCCTGCAATCGAAACTTCTTTGGCATTCACGGTTTTGATGGAACCACTTGACTTCTCCATATGAAGGCCAAGTTTTTTGGCAACTTGTTTGGACATGAACAACTCGGAGGCACCGGTGTCCACTAGTGCACTCAAATTCTGGCCAGCAACGTTGATATCAATGAACATCAACCTCTCCTTCTTCTGACACTTCTTGACCTCAATGGTGCTAAGGATGGAGCCAAGCTTAAGAGTCTCACTCTTCTCCCCATCTTTCTCCTTGATGGCCTAGAGTTTGTTCTTCTGCAGACAGTCCCTCGCCAAATACCCGTGGCCCTTGCAGTTGTAACACTGGATAATCTGCTTATCTTTCTTATCCAAGTGCTTGCCATTCGATGGCTTGCCGGTTCCACTTGAATATTTGTCAAATTTGGATGCCTTGTCCCTATCACCACTACTGCCTCAAAACTTCAGTTTTGGTTTAGAGTCCACATTCTTGACGCCAAACTCAATGATTGACTCTACTATCGTCAAGGCAATCTAGAGCTCCTTGACACCTCATTGCCTTAGCTCGTTCTTTGCCCATGGCTTCAACCCATCCATTAAGGTAAAGAACCATTCCTCTTCACTCAAACTTGGGACTTAGTTCGACAAACTTTTGAACATTCTCCCTCAGTAACCCTTCCTGCTTGAGACACCTCAACTTGGACCACGCCTCCTCTTCAGCATACTCTGGGTAGAACTGTTCCTTGAACTCATCTTGGAACTCTGCCCATGTCTCAATGACAGCGTTCCCACGCTTCACATTGTTGCATCTATATCGCCACCACATGAGGGCAATCTCCGACAAGTAAACGCTAGTGATGCTTACTTTATTGGCATCCTCCGTGATGGCCATGGCTACAAAGTACTGGTCCAACCCCCAAAGGAAATTCTAAACATCCTGGGAAGACATTGTCTCTTTGAACTTCTCTGGCTTAAGGATGTCACCCAAGGCTTTGGGTGCAACAGTGGCTACAGTATTCCCGAATGCAACTTTGCACACCAGCAACTCGGTCTTGAGCAACTCGATATCCCTCTTCAGCTTGGCCACCTCATAATCGAAACACTTACTCTTGAGTTCCTCGACTTTCTTCCTTAAAGCCACCACCATGGCTTCTAAGGAATTACATTGATCGGTTGCCTTCACATCCAACTTATTGAGTGAATCCTGAATCTCCTCCCTAATAGCATCCGAGGACTCCAGCTTATCGATATCCAACGATCTCAGCCTTTCAAGGTCTATGGACTCCAACATGTCCAGCACTCCCTTGGCTTCTGTCATGGAACCCTCGAGCCTAGTAACCTTCTCCTGGATGGATGTGAGAACATCTTTCGATGTTGCTCTCTTCTTTTCAGCATTGCGGGTTTCATTCCCATCGGAACCTGTCGTCTCGCCATGTTGTGGTGCCATCTCGAACCAACGAAAATTAGCAAAAATAAGCTCTGATACCATTTGTCACGGGCCTAGACTACTTCTAGCAATCTCGTGCGGACATAGTTGTTTTCAAGGTCGATAATCAGCTAAGTAACCCAAACCTCGACTAAGCAAGAAAGCTTAGAACGTTGCAAAAATAAAGGAAATTAGGGAAAGCAAAGAGATGGGCGCACAAAAAGAAAAAGAGAGAGTTTAGAGTGAATGCTAACTTGTATTCCTCAATCTGAAATGAGTAAATAAGGTGGGGTGAGCCTCCTTTTATAGTTGGAGCCCCCAACAATCAACGGTTAAGATTAAATTACATCAAAGGTAAGGATGAGAGCCCTACTTTTTCTACAACTCTAAATTAAGGGATAATTAGTGAAAATTATCTCTAAGATAATTTCAAATAATTATCACGCTTTTTCTCTCTCCAAGGTGGATGGGCCAGCTCTGTTGGGTCTTCTAGAAGGCCCAAAACGTGGCAAAGATAGTTTCTGGCAGCCATGAACGAACTGGGCTCGGTCTTGGGCTGACGGTCTGTGACACGATACTAGGGGTATTTATTGAGTAAATCGACCATGAGTTGAGCAATGTTCAAATTAATTTAAAAAATATTTGAAACATTCCAAATTCGAATTGATACTCAATAAGCTCAACAATTTTTTGTTCGATTCGTGTTCATTAAAAAAATCTCGTTGCTCGACTCAACTCATTACTCGTTAAACTCGTCAAATTTTTACCTTGGTTTTTAATATATATATATATATACACACATGTGTGTGTAAAATATAATAATACCATATAGAATTTAATGAAAACATAAATTAAAAAAAGTTAACAAAAAATTATCAAAATAGTGTGTGAATCAATTTCAAAGTTTAAACTCCAAAATAACAATCCACAAATACACCAAATTAAAATATTATAATCATTCTTAAAAAAAAGAAGTTTAGCAATTCATAATCATTCTTAAAAACAATACATAATAATAAAATTAGTCCCAATATTTTTCACAAATGGTCACTTTACACCATATTCTTTTTTTTAGCATTTTAACTTTAAACGTTTCATTTTTTGTTCAAAATAACCTACGTAGATAAAAACTGTTAGTTGATTAACTATAAACATATGTTGTTGACGTAATATTTTTCACATGTATTTAAATTGATTACATAGCATATACCACTCATCCAAAGTAATGACATGACATGCACACATCATCTAAAGTAATGACATATCATGTGTCATATCATTCAAAATGACTAAATAAAATAATATCTATAGTCGAATGATCATTTTATAAATTTTAATAATCAAATGACTCAACAGAATCGAATAACCATTAATGTATTTTTCCCTTTTATTAAGATGAGCTACCCAAAAAAACATTTTCTGGTGGCTTCCGCCTTACACAGAAAATTGGATTGCCTGAATCACGAGTCCTATATATTGTGTTGCGATCACCTAGTATTGATAATAAAAAATCCAAAAAACAATTTGAAATGGAAATCAACCAACAATTTCTGGTCATTAAAACGCCGTGTGACGTGGGGGACATAAGACTTCTTGGTCAAGCCAAAAATCTTTCCGACAGAGTGCGCCTACCCACTATGCCCAGCCTTTACCTTTACCTTTACCTTTACCTTAAGAAGGGAATATATATATATATATATATATACACAGTGATAGGACGTGCAACTGATTTTTGTTTGAGTTGGTTGATTTTGTTTTATTTAGGTAAACTACACCCAATAGTTACTAATCTTTGAATAAAATTTTGTTTTTCTTACTGAGATTTTAAAAGATACAAATTAATCATTAATATTATATATTTATAACAAAATGTTCACTCGATGTTACAGAAAGCTAAACATGACCATTAAAAGTTTAATTGGACAGTGGAGCGCCACGTTGGAGAACCAATGGAGTCCTTGTCGATCGTTTGTCTCTCTGTAACTCTTAAGTAGGGGTGTTCGTTTTTCGATCTTAACTGAATTAGCCAACCGAATCAAATTAGTTTAGTTAGAGAATGGTTAATTTTTTCTCAATATTCTATTAAAGATTAATTTGGTTTAAAATCGGTTAATTAATCGAAAATATTAAATATTATATACATTAAATATATATTTTAAGCTCAAATCTATTAAAAATTAAGACTCAATTATTTTTTAACCACAATAAACTCATTAAATTATCAAGACCTAATTAAATTTTAACTCAAATAAGAAAATATCTATATTAAATTCAAATTAATCTAACTAAAAAAAATATATATAAATTGATCTGGTTAATATTTTCTATAAATAAAAATCACTTCTGTTAACGGTTAAAGAAAAATTCGTTAATAAAAATTTAATTCGATCACTGAATGAATACCCTTACCCTCAAACTTTCGAGCAACAAGACACCGTTTGAACTAAAAATACTTAGGATTCCTCAGTGGTGTTAATTTTTTCGATCTAAATCATTCTTTTTCTGACGTGTTCAACAATCAAGTGTCAGTCATAATCGTGTTCAACAATCAAGTGTCAGTCATAATCGTGTTCAACAATCAAGTGTCAATCATAATCATGGGTTATACATATATCTAGGGTGAATTATCCCAATGCCACTTAACTTTAGAATTTACATCTATTTCGCTATTAAATTTTAAATTAATTTAATTAAAGCATTATACTGTAATTTCATGTTCAATTCAAGTACTTGACCGTTAAATCATTAGAACGGCAAATTTTTAGATGAATTCTTTCGAGATGATGAAAAACAAATCTCGAAATTAGTCTTATCGGAAGAATATCGAAGGAGATTTGAGCATTAGAACAACAAATCTCGAGATGATTTTTTGATGACCAAATTAATATACAAACTAAAATACACGAGAAATTTGTTAAGGATTGACAACCAGCTATTACAAAATCAGATTCCATCCTTCTATTTTCGTGAAACCTCGTTTTGACCTTGGTAGACTCTTGACGAAAGAATATTGTTCTCAAAATTACCATAAATGTTTATCTCCGATTATGATGGTTCACTATTGCAGATCTTCATAATATTGAACACATGGAGTGTGCTGAAAGAATGATGGTGGTACGTGCATGGCTATGCATGATGTTATTGTGCATGCACAGTCAGCATAGTGGTTGAGAGGCTGTTATTAGCTTTGTTGTAACCTCTTCTTGCCTATATAAGGCTTAAGCTGTAAATCAACACTCAAAGCTATATTATCTTTAAGAATGTATACTTCAACAAAGTGTTATTATAACATTAATTATAGCACATAGAGGAGTGTTATTATAGCATCCATTATAACAAAAGCAGTATTTAATAATGAAACTTTCACCTAAATATATTAAAAAATCATTACTATAATAATATAGCTATGTTTTGTAGTTACATGGAGTGTTAGACCCTTGAATCTTTTAATTTTTCAAAATAGGATTATACGAGTGAATTATCATCCAATGTCTCCAATTTGTGTGTAGTTTAGAATTTATTCCATTTTGTTACCATATAATAGATGTGATTAATGAGTGAAGCAACTCTTGAGTTGCTCGAATTCGACTAGGTCAATATTCAATTCGGGTTGATTCGACGCGACTTGAATTTGAGTTCGACTCGAGACCTTAACGAGTTGAATTTAGCAAAGTCTAATTTGAATGGTGATGATTGGGTGATGAATGGTGATGGCAGTCCAAATGAAAAATTCGAAAAGAAAGAATAATATATTATCTGTTAGGTGTAAGAAATGGAACAAAACAGGGGAAAATTAGGTCTATGAATGATTCCTCGATGGTTGTTAAAGTGGTGTTTTCTTTTATTTCTTTTGAATTTTCACATATTAAGCAAATTAGGACATGATTTAGTAATGACTAATGAAGAAGAAGAAGAAGAAGAAGAAGAAGAAGAAGAAGAAGAAGAAGAAGAAGAAGAAGAAGAAGAAGAAGAAGAAGAGCGAGTTATTTATTTTAAATTTTTAATTTCCATGTACTACTTCCTTTAAAGGGTTAACAGGAGTTTGTAATACCTCAAATTTTGAATAGTGACTAAAATGTAAGTTTTGAAAGTTTGATGGCTAAAGTATAAACTTTGTAAAAGTTTAGGGATTAAAAATATAATTTTAAAAAGTTATATATTTTAGCCCGTAAATGAACCTATTATCCTAAAACAAGGATTTTCGTGAAAATCAAAATTTCGGTATGGGATTTGTGGTATGGGATTTGTGCTAAAACGTATAAAGCGATAAAGTTTAGTATTGAAATTGGATAATCGGATTGAGCCGGAATTTTACGAAAATTTGAAGGATGTTAGAAAATGGTTGGAAATATTATTTCCATATTTTATATTAAATAAATTTGGCTTAGAACATTGTATTTTTTTCATATTTGGTTGAACAGTGGAAAATTTGTTACTAAAATATAATTTTTAAAAATTGCATGGCCAAAGTGAAAAGCAAAGCCAAGTTGATTCATCTTTGATTAAGGAATATTTTATTGGAAGAAAATGCAATTGGTAATTTTTAAGGTTCATTAACAGTATTTTTAGAATTTCTCATCAATTGAATTTTAAATTTAATTAAATTAACTTTATGCCAAGTGTATTAAATATTAAATGCTAGAATTATCAAGAGAATTAAGCATTTTTCAGCCATTTTTCTCCTTAGGCTGAAAGTTCAAGGGTTACCAAGGTAAGGATTTTACTTTGATTTTTAATGCTACATGATTAGTATTTGGATTAAGTTGTGAAATAGAAAATTAATCTACATGAAACTCTCTATCATTTGGCATTAATATTTCATGGTGAAGATGATTGTGTGTTGAGATTGAGAATTAGGGTTTATGTAAGGTTTTAGGATTTTGAAAGATTGATGAAGAATTTGTATGTTTTTGAGGTTGGAGATTAATTCTAAGATATGTATGATGATTAATTTGATGTGTACATGTTTGTATACCATTTGACCTAATTAGGGTTTTTGGAAATGTTGGGATTTTGATGTAATTTGATGTTGTTATGGTTAGAATAACATGAATTTAATCTAAGGAAGTTGAATTCATGCTTGAAATTGAATGAAAAGTTCACCCTATGTACATAATGATATCCAACCAATTAGGGAAAAATTAGAGAAAAATATTGAAAAATTTCATATGGTCTAGAATTGATATTAGAAGTGTTATATGTGACTTGGAGATCAATTTGGAGCCTTGAGTTAGTAAAAGGGTTAATATACAAGTTTTGAGAATTATGGGATATTATTGTAAGAATGTAATATTTGAAGGTTTATTGTTGATTTTTGATAGTTGAAAATGATGGAAATTTAAGTTGGAAAGTTGTTTGGAACCAAATTGCAAATTTGGTAAAATTTGAGGTAGAATTCGAAAAGTTTTAATATTATGGGGACTTGATTTTAATTTTATTAAATGTGGAAGTATCATTTGAGTAAACTATTGTAATGATGAAAATTTATTTAATATGCTTATTTTTGGGTTTAATTCTTAAGTTGAGATTTAATTTCAAGTTTATCAAGTTGTGTGGTTGAATTTGGAAAGACTAAGCAAGTTTAGGATGAAATTGCAAGCTTTTGAATGTTTAAGTTTTGATTTAAATATTTTATTAAGGTGCTTGAAATTTTATGTGATTAATGTGAAATGATCGCAATAGTGAAAAGCCATTATGGATTAAATAGGAAAGTTGATACGAATTATAAAACGAATTCATAATTAGTGGTTGAATTACGAAACTAGTAAAGTTGAAGAGTTAATAGTGAAACGAAATATTCATGGAATTTAAGGAATATTTTGAGAATCTTGAAATTACGATAGAATTAAGATTTAGTTTTATATCAATTTAAGTATCAGATTTATTTTTATCGAATTTTATATTTAAGTTTAGATTATGTTAGTTCGATACTAACGAATAGTTTGAATATTCTATGTTATTATATGACATTGTCAGTCCACGGTAAATTTAGTGATTTAAGTAGTTTGAAAGGGAAGAAAAAAGTGTGGGATCAAGAAGATTATCATGGAGAAGATTTGATAGTGAGGCAAATGTGAGTGCATTTCATTTGTGTATATGTTTCAACCAAACATTGGCTTTCGATGAGCCAGTGTTGAGTTAATCGATTGACGGAATCGGCCAAGAGGGGGTGAATTGGCAATTAAAATTTTGTGGAAGCTTTTGCAGAAAATTGAAAGTATTTGCACAACGATTTAGAGTGATTCGACTTTCTCAATCATAGTCTACGTCCACTACCTTAGCTATCCACACTAAGGATTTTTCCAACAAATTCACTAATTTGTTCTTTCTTTTGAGGCCAAAGAGATAACCTTACAACACCCTCAAGAATTATACCCCAATTCTTGAGAACACTCTTTCTCAAAGAGAAGATTACAAATTTCGCAAACTTACAAGAAAAACCTCACAAGGTAAGATGTTTGCACAATTCTAAAACAAAGAAAGAACACTCAAGAATAAATATAATTGAGCACAATAAGTGTTCTTGAAAGCAAAATGAATATTGAATGAAAAATAGGCTTGAAATGCTCAAACTTGAGGTTTGATGCTTTCTCTTTGATTCTCTCTTGATTCTAGTTTCTTGTTGTTGATCAATGGCTTCTAAGCTTGTTTAAATACACCTTGAATCATTTCTGAACGTTGGGATCATTAATGAAATTATTGGAGTCGTTTAAGTGTGAAAACAATTAATATTTCTGCTTGGAGCGTGGGGGGAATCGGTACCCCCTCATGGGGAATCGGTTTCCTAAGTGTAAAATTCAAATATTCGACCGTTGAACAGTGGGGGGAATCGATACCCCCTGGGGGGAATCGGTTCCCTCTGAGCATACTGGAATTTCTTGAAGCCAAACCATTCAGGGGGAATCGGTTCCCTCTGGACAAACTGTAATTTTTGTCTTTGAAACGGTTCAAAATACTTTGTAAAATTGTTTTGAAATTATTTTAAGATTAAAACTTAATTTTACACTTTAGTAAGGATTTAAAATGAACTTTGAAATACTTTGAGTAATATTTTGATATTCGATTTAATATATCGAATATGCTTAGAAAAATTAAAATTAAAATTCTTTTAATTTAATTTGTTATATTGAAACATCAAAATGTTTTCAACAATCTCCCCCTTTTTAATATAACAAAACATTTTAAGATTTTCTAATTTGAAAATGAATTTTGATTTTGAAAAATACTACTCCTCCTTACTTTAACACTTCTCCCCTTTAAAACATTTAACACTTCTCCCCCTTTTTGTTAAATCAAAAAGACATTTTAAAAGAATTTAAACAAGGTTTTGAAAAGTAATTAGCCAATTGATTATAAATATAGCTTAAACTGCTAAGAACACAATCAAGAGAAACGTTAGCCATTAGTTTCATAATCAATAATCATAAACAATGTGATATGGCAAAATTGGTCATATATCTAACATTATGAAAATGATGCAATAATTAATAAGTTTAACCAAACCAAATATATAGAAATATAAGTTCAAACATCCATAATCCATCAAATAAGTTCAAATATCCAACAACAAAAGTAAAACAATCCAAAAACATTCAAAATGTTTAAATAATAAGCTTTAAGTTCAAAGTACTAAAGCAAAACACAGAATCAAGCATCCGTAGGATGATCGGGAGGAGGAAAATGAGCTCGCATAGTAGTCATCTCATGTGAGAGTGCATCAATGCGTTCATTCATAGAAGAGTTGTTTGTGCGCATCTCCCGGAGAATTTCCAGTTGTTGAGCTCCTATTGTGGATAAATGGGACTCTATAGAAGTAAAGCACGAATCTATGGTAGCATATCGGAAATCGAATGTCTCCATAAAAGATTGAAAATATGGAGGCATTTGATCCGTTTGTTGTTCTTGCTCCTCGGGCTGCTCAGGCTCATCTTCGATTTCATCGATATCTCGCATTAATTGTTCAAGATCATGATCGTCGTCAGCTGCCGGTGGAGCTTGTGAAGAACTAGCTCCTGGAGTATGCTCAGTGCTTCGAACCCATTCACCAGTTTGCATATCCTTAATCCATCCCAATCTCGTTAAGGAAAGGAGATTGATTTGTTTTTTTAGGGGAAAAGAGGCATCAAGACCAACTCTAAGCCCGGCTATAGAAAAGAGATTACTAAGAATACAACCGTAAACTAGAGAAGAACAAAGTTTCTTATTTGGAACTTGGTTTACGGTTTCAACAATTTCAGCAAAAATAATCTCAGGAAGATTTATTTTAAAATTGTTTTGGAAATAATGTAACCACCAAAGATCTAAAGCACGAAGAGTAGAGTAACGACCTCCGGATGGTCGAAACCACCAAGTGATCATTAAATAAAGAAAACGGTCATGAAGATCTAAGACAATCACACTATCCCTTCTTTTATAACGAGAACCTAAAATTTGTTTTTCATTAGATAAACCATCATTATCTAATCCTAATGCATTAGCAATGTAAGCCGAATCAAGATGAAGGTATTGTCCTAGAAGATAAGAACGAACTGCTATTGTTTTGGTTTCAGCTTGATTTTTAATACACACGACATTGGAATAAAATATACGAACAAGTTGATGAAAAATTTGAGGTTCAAGGTTACAAAGTTTATCAAATTTCCACTCTCGTAGGAGAGGGAGATATCTAAAATTGATATCAATCATAGCCTGAAGAGATGGGATACGTTCTTCTCTAATTTTGTAAGATTCAAAATATTGATAATAACAAAAATGATGATTTCTAGGACCAGGTTGATTGAAACACGAGTTTTGGATAGTCAAATTTGGATAAATGAGATTAGGATTAGGAATTTGAGGGATAGGTGGAGGATTTGGAGGTGGGTTGGATTGACGGTTTGAGCGACTAGATGATGACCTAGCACATTTAGGATTGGACATGGTGTAGGAAATCAGAATAGAATGGATAACCTGCAATTTAGAAAACACATGTATGCAATTCAATCAATCCCAAAACTCAATTGAGTTCTCAATATTTCAAGGTTCTAAAAAAAATCCTAATAGGCAAAGTTTTGAAAAACTACTGAAAATAATATTTGAAAAACCATAGTATGTATAGTTTACATGTAAATAACATAACTAAATAAAAAATCATCAATTTTAAAATTAATTAAAGATTTTCATTTTTTTATTTCAAAAATTAATAGAAAATTTGTGAGATTTTGATGAAATTAGTTGTAAAAATTTAGTTTCTAAACACTAATAATCAATGCCCGATCACTATTTCTATCTAGAACTAATTGAAACTAGTCTTATGTTCAAAATCAATAAAATAGTGAGTTTAGAAAAATTTACCTTGAAAGATGAGATTGAGTGGATTTTGATGTTGTTTGCACGATTTTAATGATGCTAGCAGGTTTAGGATTTGAAAATGATGAAATTCTGACTAGAAATAGATGTTATGAAGCAAATAGAAGATAGGGGGAGAGAGGAGAAGAGCACGGCGGCAATGGAAGAAGATAAAGAGGGTTTGAGAAAAATAGGGTGTTCTGCCCGTAAAAACCAGAACCCCAGGGGGTATCGATTCCCCTACAGGGGGAATCGGTTCCCATTCAAATGGGGAATCGATTCCCTTATGGGGGTATCGATTCCCTCTGCCAAATATTTAAAAAATCTGTATTTTAAACATCCAATAGTGCTAAATTAATTAATCCTAGTGGTATTGGAAACTCATATTTCAAAAATTAACTATGTTCAAACAATCAAATTTGCCATTAAACATCATTTGAACAAACAATTAATTTTCACTAATAATCATAAACTCCCCCTAACTAATATCAAGAATGCAATAAAAAATATTATTTTAAGCATTTTTCATTTATTCTTAAAAGTGCTAAAAATTATTTTTAAACACTAAGTGAAGATAGGTCAGTTAAACCTAATTCTCTCCTAAGTGTCCAAAATCTTTCCTTATATAAGGGTTTTGTAAAAATATCCGCTAATTAGTGCAAAGTATCAACAAATTCTAGAACTACATCTTCCTTAGTGACATGGTCTCTAATGAAGTGATGTCTAATTTCAATGTGCTTAGTTCTAGAGTGTTGGATGGGATTTTTAGTGAGACAAATAGAACTAGTATTGTCACACTTAATAGGAATAGTACATACTTCAATTCCATAATCAAAAAGTTGTTGTTTCATCCATAAAACTTGTGCACAACAACTACCGGCTGAAATGTATTCTGCTTCAGTGGTAAATAATGCAACACAATTTTGTTTCTTTGAAAACCAAGAAATCAGCATATTTCCAAGGAATTGGCAAGTACCGGAGGTGCTTTTCTTATCTAATTTGCATCCACCATAATCCGCATCAGAAAAAGCATGCAAGCTAAAGCTAAAGTCTCTAGGATACCAAAGTCCTAAACTAGGAGTGTCCTTAAGGTATCGAAAGATTCTCTTAACAGCTAGTAAATGTGATTCCTTAGGGCATGATTGAAATCTAGCACATAAGCAGACACTAAACATAATTTCTGGTCTACTTGCAGTGAGATAAAGTAAAGATCCAATCATTGACCTATATAATTTAACATCTACACATTTACCTCCTTCATCTAAGTCAAGCTTTGTTGAAGAGCTCATTGGAGTGTCATGAGGTTTGCCATTTTCCAGTCCAAACTTCTTGAGCATATCTTTGACGTACTTAGCTTGATTGATGAAGATGCCATCTTTTCTTTGCTTGATTTGGAGTCCCAAGAAAAATGAGAGCTCCCCCATCATGCTCATTTCGAATTCGCTTTGCATTAGCTTAGAAATTTCTTGGCAAAGAACATCATTAGTAGAACCAAATATCATATCATCAAAATAAATTTGAACTACTAATAAATCTCTACATTTATGCTTTAAAAACAATGTAGTGTCAACATTCCCTTTTGAAAAACCTTTTTAATTAAAAAATTTGACAATCTTTCATACCAAGCTCTAGGAGCTTGTTTTAAACCATAAAGTGCTTTTGTCAATTTAAGAACATGATATGAAAATTTTGAATCTTCAAAACTTGGAGGTTGTTCCACATACACTTCTTCTTTTATAAAATCATTTAAAAATGCACTTTTAACATCCATTTGATATAATTTAAATTCATGAAAACATGCAAATGCTAATAACATTCTAATTGCTTCCATCCTAGCTACAGGAGCATATGTTTCATCATAGTCTATGCCCTCTTCTTGAGTATACCCTTGAGCAACAAGTCTAGCCTTGTTTCTCACTATATTACCACTCTCATCAAACTTATTCCTAAATACTCATCTAGTACATACAATAGATTTATTACTAGGCCTTTCAACTAATGTCCATACTTTACTTCTCTCAAATTGATTTAACTCTTCTTTCATAGCCATAATCCAATGTTCATCATTTAATGCTTCTTTAATATTCTTAGGCTCTATGCGTGAAATAAATGCAACATAATTACAAATATTTCTAAGAGAAGATCGAGTTGTTACCCCTTTGGATGGATCACCTATAATGTCACCATCCTTGACATAGTTGTACTCTATTGGATAAGATACTTCACTTTCTTCAATTGTTGGATTCTCGAGAGGATCATGAGTTTTCTCATCTTTCGTTTCTTCATTTGATGATATTCTCCAACGTCATGTCTAACGCCATTTGTATTTATAATACCTACATTATCATTAACACAAGAATCCTTCCTCGAAATGAGATTATCATCGAAAACAACATGTATAGACTCTTATACAACTAAAGTTCTTTTATTAAATACTCGATAAGCTTTAGAATTTAAGGAATAACCCAGAAAAATTCCTTCATCACTTTTAGCATCAAATTTTCCAAGGTTTTCTTTACTGTTGTTTAAAACAAAACATTTACATCCAAAAGGATGAAAATAACTAATGTTAGGCTTTTTATTTTTGAAAATTTCATATGGAGTTTTATTTAAAATTGGCCTAATCATTACTCGATTTACAACATAACAAGCGGTATTTGTGGCTTTTGCCCAAAAATATTTTGGCAAATTATTTTCACAAAGCATGGTTCTAGCCATTTCTTCTAATGTTCTATTTTTCCTCTCAACAACTCCATTTTTTTGAGGGGTTCTAGGTGCTGAAAAATTATGGTTAATACCATTAGAATTACAAAACCCATTAAATCCAAGATTTTCAAATTCAGTGCCATGATCACTTCTAACACTAGTGATAGAGTAACCTTTTTCGTTTTGGATTACTTTTGAAAATGTGATGAAATTTTCTAATGCTTAATCTTTAGTACTTAAGAATAAAACCCAAATATATCTAGAATAGTTATCTACCAAGACAAATGCATATTGTTTTCCACCCAAGCTAGTAATCCTAGTTGGCCCAAAAAGATCTATATGGATCAATTGTAATACTCTACTAGTTGACACATCATTAATGGATTTAAAAGAAACTCGTTTTTATTTTCCTTTAGCACAAGCATCACATATTTTATCATTATCAAATTTTAGTTTAGGCAGCCCTTGAACCAATTCTCCTTGAACTAACCGTTGCAAAACACTCATGCTAGCATGTCCTAGTCTCCTATGCCATAACCAACTATCATACTCATCCTTAGAAACTAGGCACAAATTAGTCATATTAATAGAATCTAAATGCACCATGTATATGTTTCCTATTCTATGACCAACAAACATAATCCGATTAGATGCAATGTTAATGACTTTACAACCATTAATTTCAAACATGACATTGAATCCCTTATCGCATAATTGACTAATACTCAATATATTATACTTTAATCCATTCACATATAACACATTTTTAATTTGTATGGAAGAGGTATTACCTATAGTACCAATACCTTCAATGTGACCTTTTGAATTATCACCAAAAGTCACTTCTCCTCCATTTTTGGCGCTAAGCTCTATGAACAGGCTTTTGTCTCCGGTCATGTGTCTCGAGCATCCACTATCAAGGTACCATGAATTTGGATTTGTTTCCCGTGCCTTGTAGCAATGCTCCTTTTCCTACAAACATAGATTAATTTCTAATTTTTGGTACCCAAATTCTTTTGGGTCCATATTCATTAGTTTCTAAAATCCTTGTCGCCTTTGGTATCCATTTATGAAGGACATCTTTATCTTTAGTAGTAATGACTTCTTTAGGAACCCATATACTCCTAACAATTTTACCATTCAAGGTTCGTTGAGGACTTCTATGATTGTAGCTTCTAAAACTTTTCTTAACAAAGTTGGATTTTGAATTCTCACATTTTTCAAAACTTTTTGTTCCAACCTTATTAAAAGAAGTTTTAAGATCATCAAACTTCTTTTGATGATCATCATGAACTTTTGAAAGTAAGTTATGCAAATCAATATTTTTCTTTTCAAAATCATTAATTTTGATTTGCAATTCTTTAATCTACTTTCAAGCTCATTGTTGGTCTTGGTTATAAGACTATTTTCGTTTCTCAATTTTGAAATATCATTTTTGTATTTTGAAAATAGAGTCTTATAATCCGAAGCCAGCCCATTATAATCCTCTAATAACTCATCATAAGATAATTCATCCAAATCGAATGAGTTAGAGGTTACCTTAGAATCTTCCCCGATAGCCATCAAGCACAAGTTTGCAACTTCTTGTTCCTCTTCATCGGAACCTTCTTCATCGCTCCATGTAGCTACATGAGCCTTGTGCTTATTTTTGGATTGACCATTTTTCTTCAATTATAGGCAATCATATTTGACATGCCCTGGCTTTTTGCATTCATAGCAAATGATCGGGTCTTTCTCCTTCGATTCAGTTTTGAAGCCTTCATGACGTTTGAATTTTCTTCCTCGGTTGGGCATCATCAACTTTCTGAATCGTTTGAAAAATAATGCCATTTCCTCGTCATCATCATCGTCATTTGAATCACTCTCATCTTTTATTGATTTGAGAGCAACTCCAATGTTTTTCTTCTTCTCATTCTCCTTTGGTGTCTCGGCAATCTTATCGAGGTCCACTTCATCTTCAAGCATCATTTCATGAGTGAGAAGGGAACCGATTAGTTCTTCAAGAGTTAAGGACGTTAGGTCCTTAGACTCGATGATTGTTGTTTTCTTTGATTGCCACGATTTTGGAAGAAAGTAACTAACTTCCTCACAAGCTTTTCATTTGAAATGATCTCTCCATATGATTTGAGACCATTGACAATCGTTGAAAATCTATCCGTTATAGCTTTGATATCTTCATTTGGTTTCATCATGAAATTTTCATAGCTATGCGTTAGAATACTAATTTTAGATTTATTTACATCATCAGTACCTTCATGAGTGACTTGAAGTTTGTCCTATATTTCTTTGGCGGTTGTACAAGATGAAAGTCTTCCGTATTCATCTGGTCCAAGAGCACAAAATATGATATGGATGGCTTTGGAGTTGAGCTGGAACATTCTTGTCTCTTCTTCACTCCACAATCTTGGATGAGTGAGAGGCTTGATGTATCATTCTTCTACGGACATTCCATGCTCCCATGTCACTTGCTTGAATGAATTACATCATCCTATTTTTCCAATAGGCATAGTTAGCCTTATTGAAGAAATGAGGCTTGTTGACGGGCATCGAATCGAGACCGGAGTCAAAGTTTGAAGTAGAGGCCATTGATGACTTTGATTATCGATGTAACTCTTCCCGAATCGACTCAAGAGGCGATTAAACCTTCAAATGAGTTAGGCTCTGATGCCAATTGTTGAGTTAATCAATTGACGGAATCGGCCAAGATGGGGGTGAATTGGCAATTAAAATTTTGTGGAAGTTTTTGTAGAAAATTGAAAGTATTTGCACAATGATTTAGAGTGGTTCGACTTTCTCAATCAAAGTCTATGTCCACTACCTTAGCTATCCACACTAAGGATTTTCCAACAAATTCACTATTTTGTTCTTTCTTTTGAGGACAAAGAGATAACCTTACAACACCCTAAAGAATTATACCCCAATTCTTGAGAACACTCTTTCTCAAAGAGAAGATTACAAATTTCGCAAACTTACAAGAAAAACCTCAAAAGGTAAGATGTTTGTACAATTCTAGAACAAAGAAAGAACACTCAAGAATAAATATAATTGAGCACAATAAGTGTTCTTGAAAGAAAATGAATATTGAATGAAAAATAGCTTGAAATGCTCAAACTTGAGGTTTGATGCTTTCTCTTTGATTCTCTCTTGATTCTAGTTGCTTGTTGTTTCTTGTTGTTGATCAATGGCTTCTAAGCTTGTTTAAATACACCTTGAATCATTTTTGAACGTTGGGGATCATTAATGAAGTTATTGGAGACGTTTAAGTGTGAAAACAATTAATATTTCTGCTTGGAGCGTGGGGGGAATCGGTACCCCCTCATGGGGAATCGGTTCCCTAAGTGTAAAATTCAAATATTTGACCGTTGAACAGTGGGGGGAATCGATACCCCCTGGGGGGAATCGGTTCCCTCGAGCATACTGGAATTTCTCGGAGCCAAACCATTCAGGGGGGAATCGGTTCCCTCTGGACAAACTGTAATTTTTGGCTTTGAAACGATTCGGAATACTTTGTAAAATTGTTTTGAAATTATTTTAAGATTAAAACTTAATTTTACACTTTCGTAAGGATTTAAAATGAACTTTGAAATACTTTGAGTAATATTTTGATATTCGATTTAATATATCGAATATGCTTAGAAAAATCATTTTCAAAATTAAAATTCTTTTAATTTAATTTGTTATATCGAAACATCAAAATGTTTTCAACAGACAGTGTCAGAGTTAAATTAAGAAGTGACTCCTAGTGTTATGTGAAGTGTGATTCAAGTTTATATGTTTATTTAGTAAGTTAATAGAACTAGTGAATAAGTCAATGACACTAGTTGGTAAAATGTGCCTAGAGATTATGTTTTGAACAGTAAGTTTAGAAAATCTTCAGAAATTCTACAAAAATGATTAGAGTATAAATCTTATACTATTGGATTTGTCTAGCTGTCTAGTTTTGTTTAGAACAAACGATAACTGATTTCAAGGAGTACACAAAATGATATGAATTTTTAATCAGTGATAGGTCAGAAAACATGACAACAGATTCTGTCCAAAACAACTTCTATTAGTCAACTTTGAAAACCCGCTATAAGTTTTACAAGTAAAACTACACGGAGTGCCTTATATGATTAGATTCGTATTCGAGTCTAGTTTTTTATTGGTGCAAACGAAATGATTTTTCAATATATAGATTAATAAATAATAATATTTATTTGAAGGTAGTGAAAACTGTCAAAATATGAAATTTTAATAAATTATGTAGTATAAGCAATTTTTAAAGCTTAGTGAGGCTTATATGTGATTTATAAGTAAATTGTTCAAATGATTATATTTTATTTATTTAATTACTCTGATCGAGGATGACTTGCGATAAGTCATCCTCATTTTATTTTCCAGTTTGATTTATAAATATTCAGTATGAAATATTTCTATAATATTTTTCATCAAGTTTTATGAATGACTTTGGGTATAAATTAACCAAGTATGATGTTTATGATAATGAATTCTAAATGTTTATAGTTATTAGACTTTTCAAAGTTATTAGATATTTACAATTATCAGATGATTTTCAGTTATCAGATATTTACAGTTATCAGATGATTTTCAGTTATCAAATGTTTATAGTTATCAAATGTTTTACAGTTATCAGACGTAGATTAATAAATGATTCTATGATGATAAATATAAGCTCATTGTATGTTGCATTGAGAGTCGTAGGTACATTTGTCATGCCATTAAGTGAGTGTTTATCAATTATCAATTCAGCTTTTGTACATTTATGTACCAATGTTCAGCGTCGTTGGTGCTCAGGTTATGATTGCACTGAAGTGGATCATATCACAGTTTTAGTTATGATTCAATACTGTGTTGTGCCTAGTGCGTACCTTATACTCACGTACCTTGTATTCTCTTACATATACTTTGGGATATAACAGAAAGTGTGGAAGTTATGACAATATATAAAAGAAAGGAATATAGAATTGAAAAGAAAGTTATGAAATATGTTCGAATGAAAAGAACAAAATTTATTTATGATATTTGATGATGACTTACATGATTTTTGATGAAATCATGAGATGATGATTTTTCATGTTTTCAGAAGGAAACGACATGATTAGCCTGGTTTGAATTTTAATTGTTTCTAGTTAAATTTTTAGTATATTGTTTATGTTTTATGGATTATATATTTTAGCTATATTTCTGCCTCACTAAGTTTTACTTAGCGCGTGATGATTTTCAAACGTAGGTTCGAATAAAGTAGTGGACGTGAAGTGAGGAGCTTGCCAACATCTTATGGAAAATCAAACCTACCGATAGTATCAGTAAGACATCCTAACTGACTTATTAGTGACGTGTACATTATATCTGTTTGGTTGCTTTATCAAATTTATTTTAAAAGGATTTGTAATAGTAATTAGAGTTATTTTCTTTTGTTTTGTTTAATTTTAGTATTAATCGTATTTATGAGTGAATAGTATATATGTTATATTTTAAATGGTTTAATATGAAGAGGTATTAGGCAGTTGTATATGGATATGAAACAACACTAAACTACCTAATTACTGACTGAAATCGGATTTATTTTCAATGATCAAACAATATTTTATAAATTTATATGATTAAGGAAAAAATTTAAAGTTAAAAAGAAAATTATTAAATGAAACAAAATTTTTAAGTATTTAAGTTCAGCAAATGTCAGTTGAGTTAATCTGACATGTTTAGCTCATATTACGAGACATATACGGGCTAAGAGTGTTATAAATTAATGATTGAGGGACTAGAAGAAGAAGAAGAAGAAGAAGAAGCACGTGATTTTTTTTAAAAAAAATTAATTGCCACGTAATACTTCCTTTAAAGAGTTAACAAGGGTTAACGACTGATGGACTAAAATCGATCGGAAACAAAGGAGACAATTCACATTGTTTACCTTAAAATAATTGCTTGATTTAAATATTTACACATACTTTTTTATTAGACACGAGTATTTATTTTAATTTAAGGTATAATAAATAGTGAAATAGTGAAATACTAAAATATTATCGATTTAATTTTTTATATTTAAAATAAAATATAAATTTAGAGATTAAATTAATTAGTTATCACACCATCAATAGTGAAAAAATAAACGTTGTTACTTTTTAAACAATCAATTTAATAAAAATAATATATTAAATGTAAAAAAAATAAAATAAAAAATTGACATGCGTTATTGACTTATTTCTCATGTTTCTGTGTTTTGGGTTATCGACATTTTGTGTACGTCGGCCTTTTGCCCGTTTCCTTTTAATTTTGGGCCTGTTGGTTGTGCCATCTTTCGACAGTAGCTTGCTTTTTACTGATAATGAGAGAGACAATATTAAGAGTGTTTATCGAGCGAGTTGATCACAAGTTGAGCAACGCTAAAATTAATTCAAAAAAATTGGCGCATTCTAAATTTAACTTGATACTCAATAAGCTTGATAAATTTTTGTTCGACTCATGTTCGTTAAAAAACTCGTTGCCCGACTTTAGCTCATTGATCGTTAAACTTGTCAAAATTTTCCCTTGCTATATATATATATTTGTTAATTTTTTCCGGAGATTTCATTCGAGTTTCGTTTGGTTTATATATATTATTATAATTAGCCACTTATATATGTTATATTATTATTAGTTATATGGGTTAACTATTATTTATTATATTTAGTTATGCGTGTGTTTATGACTAATAATATATATGATCATAGCTAATAATATATATCTAACTAATGATAATAACTAATGATCATATATAATGTATACACATTATCATTAGTTATTATCATTAGTTAGATATATATTATTAGCTATGATCATATATATTATTAGTCATAAACACACGCATAACTAAATATAATAAATAATTATCATTAGTTATTATCATTAGTTAGATATATATTATTATATTATTAGTCATATATTATTATGTTTATAATCTAACACACATATATAAGTTAAAATCTAAAACACATATTTAACACTTTATTATTTTTATTACAAGCCCAAATAGTAGCCAAAACCCAAATTGAAGCAGGCCAATTTGTTAGTTTTGAAGCTTTAACGGGAAAAACAAAAAATTACTCAAACATCAGTAATCATGTGTAGTTTAACCTTAAAAAAAAGTAACAAGAAGAGAGCATTATAAATGGCAATTAAAACTACTGCTTTAATTGAGGTTTTAATGTTATTGAGATGGAAAAGAAATCAAGAAAAAAGGGGACTTTCTTTGTTTTCATCGAAAAAAAATAAAAGGGTAAACTATACCTATGGCCACTTAATTATTCACTCTTTTCAGTTTGACAATTAATTTTTCAATTTCATAAGAAGAGCTGACGCGATAGTTAAAAATGTATATTTATATATTTGATCCTCATTACTTACATATTCAATCAATTTAATTCTAATTTTAATTTAATTCTAATTTTAATTTAATTCAATAAATTTAATTCTCCAATCAAATAGTGACACATGTCACCACCTGGTTAGAGCTTTTTTTAATTTTAATCTAATTATTTTCAATATTTTTTAATAATAAGAATTAAAGTTATATAGATATTCTATACTAAAGATCACATGGTTTGAATCTTGTAAAAAGTAACGTAAAATGAATGTGTAATTGAAGAAATAAAGAAATAATACAATAGTTTAGGAGCGGTTCAAATTTTATAAAACATAAACTTAAAATGAATGAGATTACTTTATCTGGTTTGTTTTTTAGGGGTTCTTGGTCTCGTTGCTTTTTATTAATAAATTCATAATTCATAATTGAAAATTAGAAAATTTATTTTAAGGGAGGAATCGAATGAAAAGAAACCTAACTGGTTAAAAAGTAAAATGATAATGGTAACAAACCGAAGTAAATTTAAAAATTTGAAACTCAAGATGATTTAAATGTGATCAAGGTTGAAGTTGGAGACCAAATTACTTCAATTTTGACTTTAATAAGGTGCAAGGACTACTATGAACATTCGTTAAACTTTTTATGAAAGCATTATACCATTTTTTTTTAAAAATTGGAGCCAAAAATGGTCATCTTCTTCCCCACCTGCTCTGGTTAAACTCTATAATTAAGACTCTTTCCCCTTGAATTTCTTGCACATCTCTCTAAAAATTCATTACAATTTGAAGCACTCCTTTTCTCTTCTTCTTGCTTCATCTTTCCCAGCAGCTTGCTGAAGAGGATCATCTTCAGTTTTGTTTGCTGCTTTATTTCTAAACAGGTTTTACATCCTTCTTTAATTTTCTTTCCATGGATTATAACTAACGTTCAATCTTGAAAAATTATCAATAACGTGTGTTTCCTTTTTCTTCTTGCATCTTCTCCTTGAACAAATTGCTGAAGAGGATCATCTTCAGTTGTGGTTGCTGGCTTGCTGCTGTATTTCTAAACAGGTTTTAATTGCATATTCTTATTTATTTTTCTTTCACTGGATTATAGTTTGCTGATACAAAAAATTATCACTAACGTTTTTCCCCCTTTTTCTTATTGCATCTTCTGCATGAACAAATTGCTGAAGAGGATCATTTTCGGTTGTGGTTGCTAGCTTGTTGCTTTATTTCTAAACAGGTTTTGCATCTTCTTCTTTATTTTTCTTTACCTGGATTATAGTTGTTGGCAATATTTAGTTGGAGTAAATCTATATTGAAAATCCTCTATAAATACTGAGTTAACCTCCTAAGTTATTCGCAAGTTGAAAAGTTTTTACATCTCAGAATTCAAGAACTTTTACTCTCTTGAAAAATATTTCTCTCCTTAATTTTCCGGTGATAGTTAAAGGCAATGATAGTTCGTGATCTCTACTGTTGTCCTACTGTGGCTGATCATCTGGTTGTTGTATCCTGGGAGACAGACGGCCAACGATATCGAGTACCAAAGGAATGACCGAAAATCTATCTTAAGGAAACTCTGTAACGGCAAGCCTCAACTCTTTCCGATCAAAAGATTAATCAAGAAAAGAATATTTTTATTTTATTTCTATTTATTTTATTTTATTTCCTTAAGAAGTTTAATCTTGTTTGTTTATCTTCTCAAGTATGATTATGATCTCGATTGTTATAATTCTTACAATCCTAAGACAAATAAACTCATTCTTTATCATTATATTATTTTTCTATATCATTCTCGAGTTAATGACTTTTGTCCAACAATTTTAAGATATATTTAATCTTATTTTCCTAGACGATATAGATTCTTTTGAGTTTAATCATTGCTATGTCAAGACAAGCGACAAAAATTTGGCAAAACAAACATTGAGCGAAAATCAAGAGGAATTTACACAAATGATAAGTTTCCTCCAATTCTGAATTCTGAATTCTAAAATCTTTTAAGTAAAGATTTTGTGTTTAATTTTTTATTTAATCGGGACATGGTTCCACCAATTTCTATTTAGGAATTCAAATAATTGGATTTCAAAAATCTTTGTTAGGTCTTTGTGATTGTGCACTTTGTGAGGGAACACATTAAATTTTGGTAGTTCAAGTTTTTGATTGACAACGATGAAGTTGATCAGGTAGGTGAAATTTTAATATTTCCTTTTAATCCGAAATGATTCAAAACTCTCTCTTCTACCTTTCTTTAATTTGAAAATGGTTCAGATATCGAGGTGAATATGATATAGCAAATAAATTTGTTTCAAGATTTATCCTGCCGTTTTAACGAGTTTGCTAAAATCTCAATGTGGACAAATCTGGTTAATAGAAATTGTCGTGGAAGTAACTTTGTTTACTGATTTTGTTTCATAACATTGTTTCAGTCTGATAACAAAATTGAAAATAAACGAGAATTAATTTTCTGTTTATTAGAATCTTTGATTTTGTATTTGAAATCAATTGAGATTTTACTTCTGTCGTCTAACATAATTATTTGATTTCTATTTATAATAGAAATCATTTGAAAGTAACAAGTTTGTTACTCATTTAGTTTATAACTAAATTTTGTTTGTGGAATAAACCAAAATTTATTTTCGGTTTACTGTTGGAATTATTATTAATTCTAATTTCGTGTGTTAAACAAAATAATGATTGTCGGTGGTCATGAGCCACAATGAGAAACTTGTAAAATTATATGGATAGAATTTCAAGATGTGATAACATAAGATGCTATTTTATTTGGTAAATTTGGCCAAATATCGAATGATCCACCTATCATCAGAGAGGATGAGGTAAACATTGTTACCATATTTATTGATATTAAAGTTTGGGAGTATTCCGACTTCCGATATTGAAAATACATTATGAATGTATTATCAGATACACAATATAAAGTGTATAGTATCCATAAGATGGATAAAAGAATTATGGATGACATTGAACCATAAATACGAAACGGAAGATTTTGGCACTAAGGAAATTTTAGTGGTCAAGTTCTTAAAATTTGTAATAATGACATAGACGAGGGAGAATAAATATTTTATTAACTTCATTGATGATAGCAAAAGTATTGCAATGTGTATTTGCTAAAAGAGCAAAAGCGAAATTATAGAGAAATTTATTTTCTATAAATATGAAGTTGAAAACCAACTTAAAATATTAAGAAGGTAAGAAGTGATTGTGAACAATATGATATTATTCATAAAGGGACATCACTATACTCTCCTAAAATAAATGGAGTAGTAAAGCAAAAGAATTGAACCTTAAATGAAACGATGAACGCAGTGTTAGAAAGTTTTGGTTGTCACAGAACATGTGGGGAAAAGTAGAAGTTTTTCTGTCAACTAATTACCTTTTAAATAAGATTCCCACAAATAAAAAGGATAAGAAAACATACGAGTTATGAAAAGGTTGAAAACTTGTTTCATACAAACACTTAAAAATGTGGGGGTGCCTTGAAAAGGTAATGACTCCATTACCAGAACAAATGAAAATAGGTCATAAACAATGGATTGTATTTTCTTTGACTATCATATTATCTTAGAAGGATAGATTGATGCTAGTTGTATTGATATTTAAGATATCAATGGCACAAGTGAACATGTTTCACACTAGGAGGAGAAGTCATGTCATGGAAATTCTCAAGAAAACAATTATAATTAGATCCATAATGGAGTTTAAGTTTGTAGCTCTAGATGAGTCTGGAGAATAAGCTAAATGGATTTAGAATTTCTTGGAGGTTATTTCTGAATGGTTGAAACATGTGCCACAATATGCATACACTATGACTAACATGTAATTTCAAGTATAATGATAAGTCGAGGCATATGCGTCGTCGACATAATACTATACACAACTGATCTCAAATGGAGTTATCTCTTTTGATTATGTAAGATTAAAGGATAATATTGGGGATCTACAAACAAATGAGTTAAATCGAGATCAAGTTGAGAAAACATCCAAATGAATGTGACTAAAGCCCATGGAATTTAAAGGTTTTATGTGAATGAAAACCCTACCTAATTGACTAGAGATCACAAGATCTAGGTTCAAAGGGACAACCTAATTGCATAAACTATGTACGGTCATTGTTGGGTTTTTTTAATCCCAAGTCCATTCATATGATGTAAACAATGATCAAAGTAATATAGGCTAAGCAAAGCTTTTAATGACTATTGTGTGCTTCGGTGAGCCGAGCAACATAAGTCACCTATGTGAGAGTGAAGTGGGGCCGCTTCAAGGACTACATTCTTTTCAGAGAGGTAGTTGTGTGAAGTATGTCATCGTTTACACAAACATCATAACAGTTCAAGGACATCACGTCTACTGGTTAGCCAGTAAAGTAAACATATTGTCACAAGAGAAGCTTCGAAGAGGACACCTACATATCCTATGCAACTATCGATCGTAGAGGCTATCCCCACATGAGTCAAAATGGTTTTGATAAAATCATCAATTTCATTCATGTGGGGGATTGTTGGAAAATAGTGAATTTCATTGATGAATTTAATATTTAAATTAAATTCGTCTTCCTTTTGAATATTACAAATTAAAAGATATTTTTAATTTGAATATTAGTATGATAATTATTCTTTGAATATATCAAATTAAAAGGTATTTGTTACCTATTTAACTTTAAATATTAAAGATAATTATATCCTTTTGAATATTTCAAATTAAAATAATATTTATTTAAGTTTAATTAGCAAAAGGTGACTTTATTTTTTGATTATTTTAAATTAAAAGATATCATTATCTGTTTAATTTGAATATTAAAATATATTTAGTTGGAGTAAATCTCTCTTGAAAATCCTCTATAAATACTGAGTTAACATCCTAGGTTATTCACAAGTTGAAAAGTTTTTACATCTCAGAATTCTAGAACTTTTACTCTCTTGAAAAATATTTCCTCTCCTTAGTTTTCCGGTGATAGTTGAAGGCAATGATAATTTGTGATCTATACAGTTTTGCTAATGTAGCTGATCATCTAGTTGTTGTATCTTGAGAGACAGACGACCAAAGATCTCGAGCACCGAAGGAGTGGCCGAAAATTTATATTAAGGAAACTGTGTAGCGACAGATCTCAACTGTTTCCGATCAAAAGATTAATCAAGAAAAGAGTATTTTTATTTCTATTTATTTTATTTTATTTCCTTAAGAAGTTTAATCTTGTTTGTTTTATCTTCTCATGTATGATTATGGTCTCAGATTGTTATAATTCTTACAATCCTAAGATAGGTAAACTTGTTCTTTATCATTAATTATGTAGAATGATATTTGATAATTATTATCATTATATTATTTTTCTATATCATTGTCGCATTAACTACTTTTGTCCAACATTATATTCATCAACCGTAGAATCTAGAGTCTTAAGCTTGTTTTATCGAGCAAGATGTTCCATTCCAGCTTATTCCAGGTAACATGGCCAAAGGTGAGCACAAGAGCCCCGATTTCCTCAAGTTTCAGGTCCATGCATTCATTTTCTTTATTTCCTTTCATTTTCTGCTTCATTTTCTGTATCATCATCCAAAACAGAACTTGAAAAGCACACCTCAAATTCATGTTATCTTCATTCCTATCCCTCCAAAGCTGCTCGAGGTTCGATAACATTTTCCGGTCGAATATTCTGATATCTCATCTGACGATTTCACCACCTCCTTCAGCAACTCTCTTGAACGTTACATGATTCCAACACCAACGAAATCAAAGAAAGAAAAAACTTAAGCCTAAAATTCGTCCTAATTTGTAACATTTATCTATCCCCAATCCAAGGTGAAGGAAAGTGGTGAAAACGAGGGTGAGTCAACCAAGGCAGCCAAGGTTTACGAGGAGAAGATTCTGGTTAAAATGGCCGGTGAGGAAAAGCCAACGTTCTTGCTTGGCTACCTCTGTATGCACTAAAGCTTCATCGTTGGGTGATAAAAATGGTAAGTTTTAGGAAAAGGAAGGATCAGAGAAACCCCAAAGTGGTGAGAAAGTGAAACAAGAGATGGGTGGTGATGATGCAATCATACTTTCTTGAAGTTTTTTTTCCGGTTAATTGCATCATATGTCCCCAAATTATTACTCTCATTTTAAACTATTCTTTAAACTTTTGAATGTTCTAATTTCATCTCAAATTGTGACTCTCATTCTAAATTAGCCCTTAAACTTTTAAACATTCTAATTTCATCCTAAACTATGACCCTTTTTCTAATAAGTCCACAAACTTTTGAATCTTCCAATTACATCCCCAAATTCATCAAAATATGTAATTAGTTTCAACCATAGTTTAACCTAATTTTTTTAAAAATATAATAATATAACTTGACATAATGATTTTGTTAACAAGGGATGTGATTGGTATGTACATATGGTTTGGGATTAATTTGAATGTTTAAAAAGTTTGAGGACCAATTTAAATGAAAGTTATAGTTTAAGGATAAAGCTGAAATATTCAAAAGTTTGAGGACTAATTTAAAATTATAGTCATATGTTTAGGAATGAAATCAGGACATTTAAAATTTTAGGGTCCAATTTAAAATGAGGGTCATACTAGTTAAAAACATCATGTTGTAGCATTCATCTAACACATGCATGCTAGTTAAAAACATACCAAATCAACTATTATTCATGCTTAATCAACACAACCACATCATTTAGCTATACACTAATTCAATCAACCAAGAACGTGCTTAATTCACAAGTCTAATACGCATTTTGCAAACTAAAGTCTATCATTGAATTATTTTTTTAAAACATATGACATAAATACAAGTATCAAGTCATCATGTTCATGTTACATGATCATAGTATATCATTTGATACGGACCACTTGTATACAAATGACTATCATTGAATATGAGAATTATCTATACCCCGTATTGATTAACATGTCATACATGTCCTAAATATTGTGGGTGCACTAGGCTCATCACCTTACTTCACACCACTCGAATAGCCGTAGTGTATCCTATCCCCTTGAATGGAGTATTTGCTCTAATATTCCTTTATACATGTCCCGATGTCTCATTACCCATATAAAAAAGCATGAGATCTCATAATATTATTGACATGTGAACTATAATCTATATCCAATGTATGCATCGTGATACAAGGCCCATATATCTATATTTTCTTTATTGCATGTTTCTACTCTAACACGGAAATTGATTGAGGATTCAGATGACCTTAAAGATTCCGATTCAAAGATGAGGTAAGATTATATCTTTTAAATATGCTAGAAATTTGGATGAGTCTTAAATAATTGTGAGATACAGTAGAAATAATATTGCTCTGTTTTGAAAATTGGACCGGACCGGCTGGTTCAACCGGTAACCGTTGCCTAGTCCGGTTTAATCTAAACCGGTTGAATCGCTACTAGTGAACCGGTCAGAACCACTGAACCGTTCGAACCGGACCGGCTGAAAACCGGAAAAACCGGATTTTTTTTTTTAAAAATTAAACCAAACGTCGTTTGTTAAACGATCCAAGTCGAACTCGAGTATTGCTGAGCTCGACTCGAACTTGAAAACTTTAAAAGTAATCTCAACTCCACTCAAACTCACAAGTTAAAAATTATCAAGTTCAACTCGAACTCGAAATATAATATTGAAACTTGAACTCAAAAAGGCTTGAAATAAAAAAAATTTAGAAGCTCAATTGAAGCCTAAAATTCGAACTTGATTGAAGTGAAAGAATAGTTCACTCAATGCTCACCAAAAGGCTCTATGATTTTGAATGCCAAATTACCTCTATTATTTATAGAAGTTAGTTGTGATACTCTTCTATGTTTCTTAGCAATGTGAGATTGTTTTGTTCTCATATTTTTACTCTTTAGACTTTTGGGATGCTCTTCTATGTTTCTATGTTATGTTTTACCTTAAATATTATGTTAATAGTTAATTTGAATCATTTTGTTTCACTTGATTTTATGGTTTTTAATTTATATATGTTATGACTTGCTTTGAATATAACTTGTGATATAAAAAATTATTTTTTATTAAATATTTTTGGTATTTTTATTTAATTTTTTAAATAATTATAACGTCGTCCGATTCTCCTGACCGGTCGGACCGGTTCGACCGGTTAGACCGATTGAACCGGTTAAACCAATGAACCGATAACATAGCCGGTTCGCTAACCGGTCCGGTTCTAAAAACCATGTAATATTGCATAACAAGACTTAGTAGACTGCCCGAAAATAGAGTCCCTATGACTAAGAGGGCGAAGACCACAATCACCCTTTATTGCTATAACATATAGTTTCTCAACTAAGAATATTATAATTTAATATTTTATACACTTGGTATATAGTTTTATAATAAGGCACAAACTGACGTCTCGTCATATATAATTTATATATTAATTTTTATCATATTCACTATATGAGTAAATAAAATTATTTTATATAAAAAATATATTTATAATATTAAATAAATAATTATAAATGTATTATTAAAATATTTATACATAATTTCTTTAATTTCATAATTAATTAATTTTAAATTATTATGTTTAAGTAATATAAAAAAATAAAGAAACTTTTATAAATCAAACTTTGTATTCCACTCATCATCTCTTCCAACCTAAACCAATCCCCCAAGATTTCTTTTTCGAGCGTTTTGAGGGAATCGTTAAAGACAACATCCCATTAATGGAGAATACCTGAAAACCTTTGTCCAAACTTAAACCACTACTTTCAAGCAAGTTGGCCAAATGCTAACTGGTTCCTCCAAAACCTCATAACAACAACAACAACAACAAGATCCGCGCTTTCTAAAATCATATTTTCTTATACCCCCATCAAAACAAGCTCTCAACACAAACAACTTTCTTAATTCGATAAAAAAATTCCTATAAAAATATAGATATGTATGGATATATTTTGTTTTGAACCCCTCTAAACATTCATTTTTATTACATGCATCTTCTTAGTATCCTTTACCCTTACGTGCTAAGTATTTCATATGCAAAACAATGCTTTTCTGGATTCTTTTTTAGATCATTATTGTCCAGTGCATCATTGTTTGGGTCAATACTTTTTACAAAAAAAGAGTTAATTTATCGGAGCTACTATTATACTTTTTATTACACGATGACTTGGACGATAATTTATATCATCATGACGGTGCGAGGATGATGTAAATCCATCTAATTTAAGGGACCAAAATGATGTAGTTTGATGTGATTATATTGATGTAAAAAAGATATCTTTTTGGATAACTATATTAGATTGTTTTCTTTTTTTTTCTTTCCTCATTTTCTTTATTTCTCTCTTTTTCATTTTATTTTTTTCTCTTTTCTACATTACCTAACCCAAATTTCTATTAGTAGGGTTGTAAAAGAGATGAGACATATCGTGAACTATTTTGTCACACCTCAATTTACAGGCTAAATTTTATTAATTTAAAGTATTAATTTAAAGTCGTAACAAGGGAAAAGTTGATGACTAAATTATAATTTTTAAAAGTTATAGTTCGGTTTTTGAACCTGTGGGAAGTTTAGATACTTAACCTTGAATTTTCTCAAATTTTGTGGTTAGTTAATACCCCATCCCCTCGATCGGATGCAAAAAACCCCAAATTCCCTACCTCAACCCTAGTCGCCGTCTTTCCACCACGATTCGTTCTGATCCGACCGCCATTGTCGCGATCCCTCGCCACCAGTCGAACCGACGTTCTCCGGCAACTAGTCCCCAGTCGTCAATGATCTCAACCGATCGTCGTGCGTCGCTAATCGAAGGGAGAAAACCCATAGTGTCTTCGTCGCCTTTCTCATCAATATCGATCGATCCGGAAACCGTTTCGCCTCACCGCCGTCACCAACGTGTTCCCCAGCCCGTTCCGCTCAAAACCCGACCGATGGGTCGCGTCAACGTCGCCAGTTTCACCGATCGTCGACGTGGGTAAACATTTCGGCCTTTTTCTTTTATTTCCGATGGATTTTGCCCGATGTTTGAGTTGATTATGACTTGATAATAGTGTTTAGCTACTCGTGGAGTAATCGGTTGACCGCCCCGAGACCGTCGTCGCCACCACGCACCGCCGTATGCGCGTGGGGCTCATCCATGCCATAGAACCCTTCTAGAAACGGTCCAACCGGATTGAACCAGCCCGAATCGATATGAATCGGGTGTGTTTGACCCGACCGAGTCAACTCAACTGAGTCAACCCGTTGATTCTGACCCGTTGACTTTGACCGAAAAGTCAAAATTTCGAAAAGCCATATTTAATGTTTTTTGATGTCTTGAGTCCGATTCTGAAGTCTATTTTGCCAAATTCGCACTTAGTAAGCCGTTTTTCAGTGTTTTATCTTCAGACTCAATTTGGTTTTTTGATTAAGTTCAGTTTCTAATGTAATTTCGTTTGCTATGTATCTAAGACATTAAGGAACGTGGAAATAAAGTTTGAGGGCGATCAAATGAAGTTTAAATGGTCGATCGATATTGCTCGTAAATCGAGGTAATACTCTACTACCTTTGTATGCTTTTCGAAACACATTGATAATTGGTAAATGCATAAATGGAAATGATTGGTCAATTAGGTGTATTTAATTATCTTTGGACTTAAACTGAATATGAAATAAAGGCATAACACTGTAGAAGACTCAGACTGCTCACAAAAGAAATTGGTAGACCGATCGAAAATAATTCTAAGTTCACGGGATTATGTAGTAATAAATTGATCTGAGAATCCAAAATTCTGATTAATTTCTTTAATGGTTAAATACTGGGAATACTTGATTAAGAAATTATGAAAATACCTTTAAGTTGTAAAAATGGTATGTATTGATCCTGATAGTGAATTACCCCGAGAATATGTATTTGACCCGATAAAATTTATGACTCACCTGTTAACTCCTAATTTATTTGGAAATATATTATAATTAGTTTTAAACCTTAAAGAAAGAACAAGGCTTATAAACTCTGATTATTGAATAAACACTTTAAGTCTAATTTATCGGAACTAATGCCACTGAAAAAATTGAATAAAATGACGATAATACCCTTAAAGTGTAAAAAGGACTATGGATGGCTATAATAATGGAGACGACATGAGAACTCATATATTGATCCACTTGAACCTTGTAATCACTGATTAAATTCCTGATCCATTTGGAATGCCCCTGAAGTGTAAAATGACTCGAAGTACGTCAAAGCCTTCGAATAACTAAATACCCTCAAGCTCTTAAATGAATAAATCAACTTTAAATACCAAAATGACCTAGAATTTCTATTTCCTGAACAAACACCCGAAGACTAAATTACATAAGGTACTTTACACATTTTAATTTCTCAAAATGACTATATCATATGACCAAGTTGAACTGAATGGAAGTATTATATGTATCCAAATTGTGGAAATAACCGAATTACTCTGGAACTCCGAATTGACTGAGATAGACTTAACTACTAAATGACCTAAGTACCATCTCAAAGACCAATAATTTAGTGAAGGACTTAAATAAGCCTGGAAATGCTGATGAATCTATATGTTGTACCTTTCATAAGGGTTTTAAACCACAAATCAAGCACATCGACATTTATTGATATCGTTGGAATACAAAAATAAAATAAATACCATTGGAATATCTGTTTGTATCCCTGAGATCCATTCAACGATGATTATGAAGATGATCAATTCGACAAGAGTTGTGTGAATACCTTTGAAGTGTATCGATTTGACCGGTTGACAGGTATCACAGTACTGGGATTTGTTCAGTTCGAGTTAACTCGATATCCTGATAAATCGACATGAATCTTAAATACAATGAGTCATCGTTTCACTCTTATTAGATCAAATTAATAAGAATTCTCCAAGAGCCAAATGTCCAAATGTCCCCGATTTCCTAAATAATGGAATCACTCCTATCATATTTGAAATCTTAAGTAACCCTGATGCAAAAGATTTTAGTACCTTCCTGATTTCTTAGTGCCTCCGAAAAATATCCAAATACTATATGATCTTGATAAATCATTTCCTGAATGACTGATGACTTTGTTAGCTATCAAACCCTTTTTATAGGGATTTTGATTATGAAATCCTATTAAATTATAGAAGTTTCATGGTCCCCACTTGATAATTGTTAAGTACCTCCGAAAAATAACTAGATCCTCTAGTGTGCTCCCTATGTACTACCTGATTGTTTTATCTATTTGAAATGCGTTTCACAGAGATTTATGATTTACTAATTTATTGATTTACTAGCTTATGAACCATGACTACATGGTATGTGTTCTCTGATTATCATTTTCACTAGCAAAAATATTTGTCCCTGATTCATAGATTATGGGATATACTGGTTACAACTTGAACTGTTTTATTGGGACATTATCTAGGTAGGCTGGAATATGGAGGTTCATCTTTGATCAATCTGGTAATTCTTTACGGACCTAAGGTGACCCTTGGGTACGTTCCAAGGCCCCAAAAAGCTTTATTGGGTAGGCTCTTAGGCCCCAAGGCACTCCCTTAGGTAAATCATGAGACTGCATATGGTGTACGGGTGGAGGAAAATTATGTGGTTTAATTTCATAGTCACTCCTATGAGATTTTATTGGATCACGATCCTGATATTACAGTTTACTGTTAAATCTGATTTCCACTGGATATTGTATGGATATAATTCTAGAGTATGGAGGTTCAACTCTGATCAAGCTAGCAATTCCTTTCGGACCTAAGGAGACACTTTTGTAGGCTTATAGACCCCAAGGTATTTCCTTAGGGTGGTTCATTTGTTGTGTGCTTAGGGTAAGTCCTTATGGATATAGTTATGGGGAACTGCATATTGGTGTTCGGTTGGAGGTTTTATTATGGTTTTAAAAATTGTTACTGTTTTAAAAAATATGTACCTTGTTATTTGTTTTGTGGGAACACACTAGTCATCATGTTCTGATCTCCTGAACCTGGTCCTCTAAATGTTTCCTTTGAACTAAATTTTTTCTTCTTTTACTTGAAGAAATATATGTGACACTTTAGCTCCTCATGAAAACCTGTGGATGTCTGAATCAATAAGGGAAAATTTATGTTTTCCCATTTATCTACATGTCCTTCAGCATCACTTGGTAGTTCAGTATTATTGAGCTTCCCAAAGCTCACTCTTTTACTCACCATTTCAGGTTAAAAGAACCGAACCAGTGCAGTTATCGACATTAGTAAAAGAGTTCCATCGGCGTTGCTTGCATAGTATGGTGATGTGATTAGGGGGCATGTAGGTTCTATTCTATTTTTATATCCGAGTTTGGAACCTATTTTATTACTATATATTATTGAATTCTACTTTTAATATATATGTATATATATATGAATGATTTTCTCAATTTGTATTTTAATTGATTTTATGCATTTTAACAGAGATTTTAAATTTTCTAGGATTTTTATCGTGGGTCGCTTCGGTGGCCCTAATGTGGCATCTCGGATTGGATTGGGTCATCCACATCGGTCTTTGGATGTTATATTTAGTGGTATCAGAGCCTATGTTGAGTCGAGTCTTCTGGGTTGATCGACCGACCGACTGTTATAGGATGTCTGGTATATACATACCCCTAGATTATGACCGCACTCTCTGAGTCGAAACTCTAATGTCAAGGAATCATTATGTAACAAGAATACCAAAGTATTTTATCTGTTATGGCTCAATCTGTGCAAAAAGGAATAATGTCAGCATTCATCTTGATCTTGGAAGTTACTCCGTGAGTAACCTGGGAGATTATTCGTTTGAGAATTTTAACTTGACTTCTAACATGAGTTTGAGTTTTGTTACTCCGCAAACGTTCTGTGATGATAAACTCGTAATCAAACTTTATAAGTAATGTTTCGATATTAAGAACTGCTACCCAAGTGGATTAAAGAGTATGATTTTGGTCCAAGTTGTGATAAGGTGTTCTTCCCCTAAAGTTTTGCGATAATGTATTGAATTGAAGAATTTTTGAAATCGTTCTTGTTCCAATTTTACGAGTTTGAAACCCAATAGGTGCCGAGCCATGTACCTCAATGATTTGACTTGTATGAGATTAAAGTAAATGTTCAGATACTTGGTAAAAGTGTAAATCTCAAGGTGATGTTGTTCGTATAAAAGAAAATAGTTATGTATACATGTTGCACTCAAAGTAAGCAAGTGTTATTATGATTAAAGATTGGTAATTAAGGTAAGTTTGGTTCTACGAGATGAATTCTGTTCAAATTCTGGAATTTTGATAAGAAAAAGTTTTGCCTAGAACACTTATTCAACTGGTTAAGGTCTAACAGAGGAATCATATACTTGTAAAGGAGACCTGAGAGAATGAAGACTAGATGAAAGCTCATTTTCTACATTTCTATCACTTGAGTAAAATTCGAGGATGAAATTTATTTTAAGTAGTGGAGAATTGTCACACCCTAATTTAGGGGCTAAATTTTATTAATTTAAAGTATTAAATTAAAGTCGTAACAAGGGAAAAGTTGAGGACCAAATTGTAAATTTTAAAAGTTTTAATTTAGCTTCGAAACCTATGGAAAGTTTGGGGACTTAACCCTAAAATTTCCTAATTTTTTAGTTAGTTAATACCCCATCCCCTCGATCGGATGCAAAACCCCTAAATTTATCCCCAAATTCCCTACCCTAACCCTAGCCCCCGCATCTCCACCGTGATTCGCTTTGATCTGGCCGCCATTGTCGCACTCTGTTGCCACCAGTTGAACCAACGTCCTCCGCCGACCAGTCCCCAACCATCAATAATCCCAATTTCACAGTCAACGTCACCAGTTTCATCGATCGCCGACTTGGTTAAGTGTTTCGACGTTTTCTTTTATTTTCGATGGGTTTTGGCCGATGTTTGAGTTGATTATGGCTTGATAATAGTGTTTAGCTGCTTGTGGAGTAATCAGTCGATCGCCCTGAGCCTATCGTCATCGCCATGCGCCGCCGTACACGCGTTGGGCTTTTTCACGCCCCATAACTCTTCTAGAAACAGTCCAACCGGTCTGAACAGGGTCTGTTTGACCTGACCTAGTCAACTCAACTGAGTCAACTCATTCGAGTCAACTCATCTGATTTAACTCGTTTGAGTCAACTCGTTGACTTTGACTGAAAAGTCAAAATTTTTGAAAAGTCATATTTTATGTTTTTTGACATCCTGAGTCCGATTCTTAAGTCCGTTTTGCCAAATTCATACTAAGTAAGTCGTTTTTCAGTGTTTTATCTGAATACTTAATTTGGTTTTTCGATTAAGTTCAGTTTTTAACGTAAATTTGTTTGCTATGTATCCAAGAAATTATGGGACGTGGAATTAAGTTCGAGGGCGATCAAATGAAGTTTAAATGGTCGATCGATATGGCTTGTAAATCGGGGTAATACTCTACTACCTTTTGTATACTTTTCAGAACACATTGATAATTGGTAAATGCATAAATATAAATGATTGGTCAATTAGGTTTATTTAATTATCATTGGACTTAAATTGAATATGGAATAAAGGAAGAACACTGTAGAAGACTCAGACTGTTTGTAAAAGAAATTAGTAGATCGATCAAAAATAATTCTAACTTCATGGATTATGTAATAATAAATTGATCTCAGAATCCAAAATTCTAATTAATTTCTTTAAAGGTTAAATACGGTGAATACTTGATTAAGAAATTATGAAAATACCCTTAAGTTGTAAAAATAGTATGTATTTATCCTGATAGTGGAATTACCCTGAGAATATGTATTTTGACCCGATAAAATTTATGATGCACCTGTTAACTCCTAATTTATATGGAAAATATATTATAATCAGTTTTAAACCTCAGAGAAAGCACAAGGCCTATAAACTCTGATTCTTGAATAAACACTTGAAGCCTAATTATCGAAAGTAATGCCACTAACAGAATTGAATGAAATGACGATAATACCCTTAAAGTATAAAAAGGACTATGGATGGCTATGATAATAGAGACGACATGAGAACTCATATATTGATCCAATTGAACCTTGGAATCAACTATTAAATTCTTGATCTATTTGGATTGCCCCCAAAGTGTAAAATGACCCGAAGTACATCCAAGCCCTGAAATAACTAAATACCCTCAAGCTTTGAAATAAATAAATCAACTTTGAATTCCCAAATGACCTAGGATTTATATTTCATAAGTAAACACCTGAAGACTAAGTTACAGAAGGTACTTTACACGTTTGAATCTATCAAAATGACTATATTATATGACCAAGTTGAACTGAATGGAAGTAGTGTATGTTTCCGAAATGTGGAAATAACCAAATTACTCTGGAACTCCGAAGTGGCCGAGATAAACTTAACTACTAAATGACTTAAGTACCCTCAAAGACCTAGAATTTAGTGAAGGAATTAGATAAGTCTGGAAATGATGGTAACCTATATATTGTACCATCCATAAGCGTTTTAAACCACGAATCAAGCACGTTAACATTTCTTGATATCGTTGCAATACAAAAAATAAAATGAATACCATTGGAATATTTTTTCCGTATACCTAAGATCCATTCAACGTTGATTTTGAAGATGATCAGCTCGACAAGAGTTGTCAGTATTAAAGTGTGAATACAATTGAACTGCATCGATTTGACCGGTTGACAGGTATCACAGTGTTGGGATTTGTTCAGTTCGAGTTAACTCGATATCCTGATAAATTGACATGAATCTTAAATACCATGAATCATCATTTCACCCTTATTACATCTAATTACTAAGAATTCTCTAAAAGCCAAATGTCCAAAATGTCCCTGATTTCCTGAATAATGAATCACTATTGTCATATTTGAAATCTTAAGTAACTCTGATGCAAAAGATTTTGAGTACATTCCTGATTTCTTAGTGCCTCGAAAAATATCTGAATATTATATTATCTTGATAAATTATTTCCTGAATGATTGATGACTTTGTAAGCTATCAAACCCATTTTTATAGGGATCTTGATTCTAAAATCCTATTGAATTACAGAAGTTTTTATGATCCCCACTTGATAATTGCTAAGTACATCCAGAAAAAAACTAGATCTTCTAGTGTGTTCCCTATGTACTACCTGACTATTTTATCTGTTTGAAATGTATTTCACCGAGATTTATGATTTACTGGCTTATGAACCATGGCTACATGGTATGTGTTCTCTGATTACCATTTTCACAGGAAAATATATTTGTCCCTGATTTATGGATCATGGGGTCTACTGGTTACAACTTGAACTATTTTATTGGGACATTATGGGTAGGATGGAGTATGGAAGTTCAACTCTGATCAAGCTGGTAATTCATTATGGACCTAAGGTGGCCCTTGAGTAGGCTCCGAGGCCCCGAGAAACTTTCTTGGGTAGGCTTTCAGGCCCCAAGGCACTCCCTTGGATAAATCATGGGACTACGTATGGAGTACGGGTGGAAGATAGTTATGTGGTTTAATTCATAGTCACTCTTATGAGATTTTACTGGATCAAGATCCTCATAATACAGTTTACTGTTAAATCTAATTTCTACTGGATATTGCATGGGTAGGATTCTAGAGTATTGAGGTTCATCTCTGATCAAGCTGGTAATTCCTTACGGGTCTAAAGAGACCCTTGGGTAGGCCTACATGCCCCAATGTATTCCCTTAAGGTGGCTCCTTTGTTGTGTGCTTAGGGTAAGTCCTTATGGATGCAGTTATGGGGAACTGCATATCGGTGTTCGGTTGGAGGGTTTTATTATGGTTTTAAAAATATGTTTTAAAATGTTACTGTTTTAAAAAAGATATGACCTTTGAATGTTTCCTCTGAACTGAAATTTTACTGTCTTTTACTTGAAGAAATATCAGTGGAACTTTAGCTCCTCACGAAAACCCGTGGACATCTAAATCAATAAGGGAAAATTTATGTTTTCCCATTTATCTACATGTCCTTCAGCATCACTTGGTAGTTATGTATTATTGAGCTTCACAAAGCTCACTCTTTTACTCACCATTTCAGGTTAAAATTATCGAACCAGTGCAGTTATCGACATTAGTAAAGGAGTTCCACCGGCATTGCTTGCGGGTGCATGTGATTAGGGGGCATGTAGGTTGTATTCTATTTTTATATCCGAGTTTGGAACATATTTTATTACTATATATTGTTGAATTCTACTTTTAATATATATATGAATGGTTTTCTGATTTTTTATTTTAATTATAAGTTAGTTTATGATTTTACGAGTTTTAACAGGGATTTTAAATTTTTTTGGATTTTAAAATTTTCGGGATTTTTACTGTGGGTTGCTCCGGTGACCCTAATATGACAACTCAGATTGGATCGGGCTACCCGTATCGGTCTGTGGGTGTTCCATAATTGATATCGAATCGGTCAAAATTTGATAAATACTCGGCTTGAATGGACTCGACTCGAGTTCTTAACAAACCAAAATGAGCTACTTGATACTCAACTCGAAAAACTCGTGATCAACTTGTAAAAAGTAATATATCAAAAATTTATTTAAAAAAAGTTAAATTATTAATAATATTAAGATATATGTGTTACTTTTTTTTAATGCAATATAAGATTTTTATGAACTTAAGGTGTAGGTTCAAGTTTGAGCTTCAACCGAGTTAAGTTTAAGATTTTTTATTTTGAGCTTCAATTCATGGTTTTGAGTTTGATTCAAGCTTGAAATTTTAGATGGCGAGTTTTCGAGCCAAATTGAGCTCAATTTTAGAGTTTTTGAGTCGAGTCAAGCTCAGCATGTGCAACCCTACCTGTTAGACCCCAACTACACCAAACATCATTCATCACAGAAGAAAATCATTGTAACAATATATCAGATCAGGATAATTTGATTCAAATATCAGATGTCACATTAGCCACTGAAAAGACATGAAACATAATTGATTTCAAAATATACATATTTTTTCTTTTAAATAAATCATATATGCATCAACGAAAGCTCACCTGCTTGAGTGGTGGTCAAATTTAGAACCTCAAGAAATAACAACCATTCCTTAATCACTAAGATCGCATGGTGCGATTAAGGTTTTGGATAATAGATTAATAGAAAATAGATTTCTAATTTATTAACATATAATCAGATTTGGTAAATTACTTGAATGACCACTTAACAATGGGGTTGGTGTCGATAAGACCACCAATTTTAAAATTTTGTCAATATAACCACTTAACTATTCAATTTGTTTCAATATAGTCACATACCGTTAAGATTTAACGGAAGTGTTGACGTGATAGTTAACAAAATTGGTATAATTACATATTTAGTCCTCATAATTTATACATTATCTCATTTTGGTCCTAATTTTAATTTAGTTTAATAAATTTAATTTCCAATCAAATTGTGACACATGTCACCTTACGAATTTGAGAGAAAATAAAAATAAATTTGAATGATGTGTTTTAACACCTAAAGGATTCAAACCTGTGTATCAAGAATGGAATTCACATGCTTCAACCACTAAGCCACTTTCTATATTTGTTAATATGTTAATGCATTTAGGGATGTTTGAACTTGTGTCACTTAGTTGGAAGAAGAACACCCAAGCAACTAGGCCAAATGCTTCATTTGGTTAAATATTGCAACAAATTCTATTTATCTTATAATATTGCTAATGATAGAAAAACAAAAAAATAAAATCATTCAAATAAGGATTCGAACCTAGACAATCATAAAATATAAGAACACCTAAACCTATTAAACAAATATAATATTTCCATAATTAAATAGATTATATGTATTATAAACCGTATTTAATACAAGGTTTAAAATTTTAAAAAATTTTATTTTTTAAAATAAATAGAAAAGTATAAAAATAAGTCAAAAAATAAAATTATAAAAATAAGTAAAAATATTGAATTTAATTTTTAAAAATAAATAAAATTATAAAAATAAGTAAAAATAAGTAAAATTTAAAATAAATTTATATTTTACATTTTTAAATTAAATTAAATATTTGTTTACTTATTTTTATAATTTTATTTTGTTACTTATTTTTATAATTTTCTATTTTTTTAAAATGATAAATTTATTAAATTTTAAACCCTGTATTAAATACAGTTTATAATACATATAATCTATTTAACTATGGAAATATTATATTTGTTTAACTGATTTAGGTGCTCTTATATTTTATAATTGGCCTAGGTTTGAATCCTCATTTGAATGATTTAATTTCTTTGACTTTCTATCATTAACAATATTATAAGATAAATAGAGTTTGTTGCAATATTTAACCAAATGAAGCATTTGACCTAATTGCTTGGTTTGTTATTCTTTCAACCAAGCGACCCATGTTCAAACCCCCCAAATGTAAGTTGTTTTTTATTATGTTGACACTTCAATTGTTGATTGAATGGTTAATTTATTAAATAAAATTAAAAGACCAAATTAATTGAATGTACAAATATTGAGGAATATATCAATACTAACCCATAGTTAAGTGGGCATTCAAGTAGTTTACCCAATTAGATCATACAAAGAATGAGATGCCTGTCCCAATACATCAAACTAGCCCAAACCATTTGGATAATCATTTAATTGGTCAAAGTTCAAGTGTTCTACCATCAGGTACTTATGACTAGCATCAAACTGAAGGGTGCTTATTGGTTCATCCATCACATGAAATAGCCTTCAACGTCATCAAACACAACACACAAATAAAACAAGCTGCAATCATGATGCATGTAAGATAGAGCATGTACGACACAACTCAAATAATTGAAACAAATTCGTATTATAATACTATAAATTATTATAATTAAATTTATATAAATATTTGAACAACTTGACCTGACTTGAAAAAGTTTCAAGTTAAGTTCGAATCATAAAATATGACTTATCAATTCGAATAATTCAAAATTTCAAGTTAAGTTTCTGTCATAAAATTTCAAGTTAATATTATATCTTCATTCATTACTGTTAGGATCGAAGAGACTCAATTGAACAACCGAAAAATGTGCAAGAGGGGAGAATTGGCAAAAAATGTTTAGGGAGTATGGAAAAAAAAGATAGAAAGTTTTGCAAAATGATTTATAGTACTTCGACTTCTAAACTAAGTCTACCTCTACTACCTTAGCTCCTCACTAAGGATTTTCCAACAAATCCACTAATTTGTTCTTTATTTTTCAAGGATCAAGAGTAATCTTTACAAACTCTCTAGTTTTTCACTTGGCTAAACTAGAACCAATCCCCTTTACAAAAGGTAAAAAGAAGTAAATAAATAAAACCTCTCAAAGGTAGGTTGTTTACAAATTAAAGCTCACAAGAACAAAATATTTACAAGAGAAAGTAAAATAAGAATGAAAAACACTTCTCTTGTGTTTGATTGCTTGGATAAGTGTTCTAACCCTTCTTCAAGCGTCTTGAACTTGTATTTATATGTTGGAATGAAGTTGTGGCCGTTTCTAGCCTTTGCGAGTCTTTTAGAGCCGTTGGGGATGTTTTTCTCTGCAAAACAAAACTGCCCAAAACAGAGGGTATCGGTACTCCTACAGGGAGTATTGGTACTTCATTTATATTTTTAAATGAAACTAGCCGTTAACTAGCTGTTGGGCCTGATGGTATCGATATCAAGCCTATGGTATCGATACTTCTATGTAAAGTGGTATCGGTACCCCTTTCAGTATTGGTACCATTTTTGCATTCTGGAATTTGGGCAAAATTCTTAGTATCGATACTACCTAGTGAGTATCGATACTTCTCTTACCTTTGGTATCGGTACCGTATGAATAGTATTAGTACTGTTTATGAGGTATCAATACTGTAAGAACATTATCAATAATGCTTGTCCAGAAAAACATTTTGTGCTCAATTCCAAGTTAAATGGACTTTGAATTATTTTTGAAAACTTTGAATAAATTCTATTCAAGTCCAAAAATATTTTGCCTTAATTGTTATATCAAAATATAGTTCAACAATCTCCCCCTTTTTGATATAACAAAACATTTGAAAAATTGTTTTTGGCAAAACTCCCCCTTAATAAAATATTTAATGAAAAAGATGTCAATTGTTGGAAAATGTTCAACTCCCCATTTTTCATTGAGAAATTGAATTTTTCAAACCCATACTTCTCCCCCTTTTTGTTATATCTGATCGCTTGTAAATGTATATGGTAAGGGAAGCAATTATATTAAGTATACACAATTGAATCAAGTAATATAGGGTAAGTGAGTTATCATCTCCTCAGGGATTGGTCTATGATTTTAACCTTCACCACAACTAGAACTAGTGTTCACAAGCTAATTCCTACTATCTTGTAAAACTAAAAAGCTAATATTAATAAAACAAGAAAAGACTATAATGTATGATTACATAAAAGTTTGGTCGAGACAAAATAAATATGCAGACTATTGAAATAAACAAAATAAAGACAAGTGTTGATTTAAAGATAATTCAAACAACCTCGCATATTCAGACTTACACAGAGCACTTATACTAATCTTTTGCATTGACAACAATTATTCTAAGTCCAAAATGAATTATTATGACTTGCTTAGACTGTCTGACAGAATTACTAAGTATTCTTAGATGGTTGTAATGGCAATACCACTCAGCGTTAACTACAACCCATAGTTTGTCAGACTGTTATTGTAGCAATACCTCTCAGCGTGAACTATAGTCGTTGTCTATCCTACTCTAGCATCTATCCCTTTTAGTCGATTAAACCCACTCCTTATCTCTAAGGTAGACAAGTTAGAACATCACCATCCCGGATCCATTCCATTGTTCATGTAGATCTAACTTAATTCTATCGAATCTAAGAATCACTATCTAGACAAAAGGCAATCTCTCGATGCTCTAACATTTCCAAGACATATTTTACCAAAAACCCAGGCATTCTCTCGATGCTCTTACAGTGTCAAGGTAAAATATTCAAACAATGAACAAAACAGTAATGAGCAAAATCATAATTCATCATTCATAAAGAAGAAAATAATTGTCTAGGCAAAACAAAGATTAACACAAAGTAAGACAATCATGGTGCTATAAAAAGGTCATCCAAGTATCAACGTTTAATACAACCCCAAATACATAAAAAATTAAGAACAAAGAAAGAACGACTCCCAAAACCGGGGGCTCTGTCGTGACAATTCTGATCAGTACCATGCCTGCCTTGGTGATAAGCCTCTCTCGAGACCTAACCACCGCTCTGCTATAGTCTGGCTATGGAGGACACCAAGGAGGGTCGGTTGGTAACGGTGGGAAAACACTGCAGTTGCTCGCTCACACCTTCAGTAAAGCTCTTCTATCTTCTTTCTTCACCCTTTCTTTGGTGGCTACTCTTGGATATTTGTAGAGAGGAATCTCTTAGGGTTTTGTATGATTGGAGATTCCTTAAATAATCGTTATTATTTGTCCAGACTAAAAAAGAAAGGTAGCTGGTGGCTGTCAGAATATTTAGGGATTACTTGCACATGAAAGGAGGTCATCTGGCATGTGACATAGGCGGTTTCGTCATATCTACTTCAGGCTTTTCAGATAAACCTTCCTCGGTGAGATAAATCTACTCCTCACGTTCTTCTCTGTTCCATTGGCCCTTGCGAATTTCATTGTCGCGACTGAAATGTTCTTCCCCTGTAAGTTTCCTGCACATACATAATCCACATAAACCCTTTCTCCCCAGCATCATCAGTTAGAAGCAAAACTTATCCACCACAAGAAAATATAACCTAAATCTAACTAAATGAAACTAAATGATGTGCATACTTTGTTTAGATGAGCAATAACTTAAGTGAAAATACTAGAAATTGAGTCTTTTTACGGAGTTATCACACCCCAAACTTAAGCTATTTATTATCCTCAAGCAATGTACAATAGCTAGAAGAAAATTAAAATTTTCATGGCAAAGCAGTGCTAAGAAAATCATATGGTTTGAGATTTCAGCCCTCAGCAAAAATAAAATAAAATTTGGCCTCAACTTATTCGACAGTCATATCAGTCAAGTCCCTTCCCACGCATGATTCCTTACTATTATGTGTGCGTGATTGTAATCAGTCTATGCATGGAGGTAATTAGAAAACTTAAAGTAAGTGCTTCTGGTTTGTCAAGACATCAAATTATTTATCAAGCTTAGTTTATACTCCTAGTTATTTATCAACTTTGTTTGGGGAGTCAGCTCATCACACCTACCATCCCACACTCTATGTGAAAGGGAGATACCTTCCACCCCCAAACTAGTCAGGTAATCATTCACTCATATGCCTTGAAAACTCTTAATTTCTTATGGAGTTTTTCTGTTCATGCCTTTGCATAGAGGAGTGTCCCTTTTATTTTTTCAAGTTTTAAATACTAGGGAGTTTCACCTTAACCTTAAAATATTTTTGAAGTCTAGGCAAACAGAAAGTTCTTTCCTAAAATTTTTACTGATTACCTTAAGCAAGGACAACCTACAATCGTGTTTGTAAATTTCAAAGAATCAAGCCTAGGGCTGGTTATCTTCTTTAGACAGTCTTAACAATAATTCTGGCCTAGGCAATCAAATTATGCATTCGTCATTGGGAATCCCAAATCCATTCCAAACAATAAACCTAACATGCTTATGTCATGACAACCAAATTTTTTAACTAAGTATCATCAATTGCTTTTAAACAAAGTATGACAAATATGGCACAATACCTCCCCCAAACTTGAGGGATGCATTGCCCTCAATGCATGAGAACTAAAACTACATGAATCTATATGCAAATGTGAAAATAAAAAAAAAATAAAATGCAAACTTACTGTGGTGGTGTGGCTTAACTGGATGCCCTCGTTCAGCGTCGTTTGCGAGGAGAGGGACTCTCTGATCCTGAATCTACTGTTGCTATCATCGAGGGTGATAGCTGAAGGATAGGACCTGCCGTTCACGTGATGTGTTTCTTGCTGGTTGAGGCTCGTGCTGGAGTTGGTTGTTCTATAGTGGGGGTCAGTTTTGTAGGAACTGGAGCTAGACTTTGAGCTGGTTCAGGGGCTAGCGTTGCTTTACAGACAATGGACTATATGGGACCTTGCTCGGGTTGCTTCGGGCGGGAGTGAAATCTTCATCGGAGAAGAAGTTGGTGGAGTCTCTTGAGTGCTCTCAGAGGTTGAGAAGGATGAGGAGTTGAGAAACTCGTCTGTGTTGCCAAGGCCTTTCTCTGGTACAAGTGAGACATGAGTGGCCAGTGGTGGCACGTCTGTAGGTACTTCTGGGGGGACATTTGATGTCGAGGCATGGAATGTGCTACCACCAGTAGTGTGTTTGAGAATTACGTTGGGGAAAGGTGACAGATTGTCGGTTGTGATCAGGAGCAGCTCCTTGAAAAAGGCGTTTAGTTGCGCATCACGTGCCTTGACGTACTCAAAGAAGATCTCCATGTGATCCTCTAGGTGCCCTATCTTCTCACAAGTTTCTCGCTTGTACATGACCACTGCTGCCATTCTGGCCGCGACAACATATTATGCTCCCCTCTCCAGTCCTTCATGCGGAGTGTTGTCATCGAAACTCATCAGCTCAGGTACTTTCTTTTTGGTGATACCCTTCTTGGATTTAATGAAATCCTCAAAGGGTTCCTCGTGGACCTTCTTTTTCTTGCACAGAGCAATTATCAAGTTAGGGAACAATAGATTACCCCGATTTGTTTTGGTGCACTCATGGATTTGCTCGAAGACGAGTTCTCCAACATCAATCTTTCTCCCGTATATTATTGAGTGTAAGAGCATCGATCTTTTCACGAGCACAGTTATGTTGTGAGATGTTGGCATAAACTTGCCCTTGAGAAAATGGTTCCACAGTTTACGATGGGCTTAAGGGCTCGACAATCGACTCTCTTCCTCGTTGGAGCATTCCCTTTGAACTTGGCCCATCCGAAGCAAAGATTTTCAAGAACTCCGCTGTATGTTTCATGGTCTACCTCAGCCACAAATTTCTTATACTACTCCTCTACTTTCCCCAACTTGAAGTATTTATTGAGTGCTGAAGGGGAAAATCGAAGGAGCTTCCCTCACACATACACCGTGTAGTTAGATGGGTCTTTGAGATAGGCGTAGAACTCCCTGACCATCACTGGTGCTACGGCTTTGGGGTGGCAAGAAAACTTCTCCCAGTTGTGCTTCCTAATCACGTCCATGACCTTCGGTCCAAATGGTTCTTCATCCTCTGATGGAAAGATAAACCCGTATTCCAAATACACTTATCATTTTTGGAGGATTTTGAAGCATGCTTCGGCTATTTGGAAACGCTCAAAGCTCGGTGTTGGGCTGTGGTTTTATTTGATCTGGCCATGAAACTTTTTGGTGCATTGAGTTTAGTGGTGGCGATGGGAGAAATTTTGTTGAAAGAAAATAAAATTTTCTTGCTGTAGAGAGAGTGTGTGAGGCACGATGAAGGAGATGGAGTTTGGGTGGTTTGTATGGGGTAAATTGGTCAAAACACGAGGGGAAAGGATTTTTGCATTGAATGCAATATCCTTGATTGGACGTAAAGTTAGGAAAAAGATTACTTTCCCTCTTTAATTTTGCCGTCCAAACTTCTTGTATTAGGGTTTTTTCTCTCATTTCATGCGTGAACCATATCCCCATACTACCACGTGTACGCTGCATGCCTGCAGTAAATAAAAAATATAAAATAAAGCAAAACAGATAATGTGTGCATAAAATAACTTAATTTATTTATGTACAAAATTCAAATTTTCGTTGCCTAGGCAACGAATATTTGTTCAAGTAAGTAAGGCAAACTCTTGGGCATCATGTGCCAATGATGCCGATTTATCTCGCATGATTGGAGCTCCTTTGTACTCCTTTAGCCTCTGTCCGTTCACCTTGAAAAGAGAACCATCGTCTTGGTTCTTGATTTCTATTGCCCCATTATTTGAACTTGATGTATGATGAACGATCCTGACCATCGTGACTTTAACTTGCTTGGGAATAACTTAAGACGTGAATTATAGAGCAGTACTTGTTGTCTAGAATAAAATTACCTAGGCAATATTTTTCTGTCATGCCATCGTTTTGTTTTCTCTTTGTATACGTGGGCATTTTCGTATACGTGTTCTCTGAATTCATCAATCTTGTTCAGTTCCAAGAGTCTTCTTTTTCCAGCAAGCTGAGCATCCAATTTTAACTTTTTGATGGCCTAGTAGGCTTTATGTTCAAGTTCCACAGGTAGATGACATTCTTTTCCATAGACAAGTTTAAACGGGGACATTCCCAGTGGTGTCTTGAATATTGTGCGATAAGCCCAAAGTGCCTCATCTAACTTTGGCGACCAGTTCTTTCGACTGGGGTTGACCACCTTCTCAAGGATTTGTTTGATTTCCCGGTTAGACACTTTGTCTTGTCCATTAGTCTGAGGGTGGTATGCCATAGCGATCTATGTTGTACTCCATATCGTTTAAATACCTTGGCAATCAATTTGTTATCAAAATGAGTGCCTTCATCACTAATGATAGCTCGTAGTGTTCCAAAACGTGTGAATATGTTTTTGTGCAAGAATTTTAGCACCGCCTTGGAATCATTTTTAGGTGTTGTTATGGCTTCAACCCACTTTGATACATAATCCACTGCCAAGAGGATGTACAAATCTCCAAATGATGTGGGAAAGGGTCACATGAAGTCTATTATCTATACGTCGAAAAGTTCAACCTCCAGAATATTTTGCCATGGCATCTCATGTCGTTTTGATATGTTCCCTGTTCATTGACATCTATCACATGACTTATAGAATTCATGCGCATCTTTGAACAAGGCTGGCTAATAGAATCCGTACTGAAGTACTTTCGTCGTTGTTCTGATTCCACCAAAGTGCCCTCCATACGGTGACGAGTGACATTGAAGTAGAATTTCTTTGTGCTCTTCTTCTGGAACGCATATTCGGATTATTTACTCTCCACATTGCTTGAATAGAAACAATTCATCCCAGTAATATTGTCACACATCATGTCGAAACTTCTTTCGACCCTGGCTAGATAAATCAGGAGGAACAATACCACTAACAAGAAAGTGAACTATGTCAGCATACCACGGCGCAGTCGAGACAAATAATATTTTCTCATCAGAGAAATCCTCTTGAATTTTTTACAATCAAATTTTTTATCTAGTCTAGACAAATGGTATGCTACTTGATTTTTTGTACCCTTTTATCATTGATCTCTAAATCAAACTCTTGTAGTAATAATATCCATCGAATTAGCCTAGGTTTTGCATATTTTTTATTGATAAAATACTTAATGGCATAATGATCTGTGTGCACAATTGCCTTAGTTCCTATTAGATATGGCCTAAACTTATCGAATGCAAATACTACCGCTAAGAACTCTTTTTCAGCGGTGGTATAGTTCACTTGTGTATCATTAGGAACACGACTTGCATATTAGATAACATGAAAGATCTTACTTTTTCGTTACCCTAGCACTTCTCCAACTGCATAATCATTAGCATCGCACATGAGCTCAAAAGGTTTGTTCCAGTTAGGTGGGACAACGATAGGTGCTGCTGAAAGTTTTTTCTTTAAATCTGTAAAAGCATTCAAACAATCATTAGTGAATTCAAATGTATGATTTTGTTGAAGTAAAAGACACAAGGGTTTAGATATTTGAGAAAAATCTTTTATGAACTACCTGTAGAATCCTGCATGTCCAAGGAAACTACAAACACCTCTTAAGTTGGTGGGTGGGGGAAGGTTTGCGATTACTTCCACCTTGTTCAATGCCTTGACATGCAATTTTGTGACCTAACACTATTCCCTCAATTACCATAAAATGGAATTTCTCCCAATTTAGTACTAGGTTGGTTTCTTCACATCGTTTCAGTACCTTAGATAAATTACCGAGGCATCGATTGAAGTCGTCACCTGAGACGGAGATGTCATCCATAAATATTTCCATACACTCTTCCATCATATATGAGAAGATTTTTGTCATGTATCTTTGGAAGGTAGCTGGAGCGTTACACAACCCAAATGACATTCGTCTAAATGCATAGGTACCATATGGGCATGTGAAAGTAGTTTTCTCTTGATCCTCTGGTGCTATGGCTATTTGATTATATCCTGAGTATCCATCGAGGAAGCAATAAAATGCTTTTCCCACTAACCTATCAAGCATTTGGTCGATAAAAGGTAAGGGAAAATGATATTTCTTTGTTGCTTTATTAAGCTTCATGTAATCATACATATGGGCCAGCCCGTGACTGTTCTAGTAGTGAGGAGCTCGTCATGTTCATTTTAATCACGGTTACACTACCCTTCTTTGGCACACACTGTACCGGGTTGACCCATAAACTATCAGATATATGATAAATCACTCCCGTATCCAGCCATTTTATAATTTCCTTAATGACTACCTTCTTTATGATCGGGTTGATCCATCTTTGGGGTTCTACCAAAGTACTATGGCTATCTTCTAAATTGATCTTGTGCATGCATATGGCAGGGATAATTCCCTTCATGTTTGCCATTGTCCATCCTATAGCCTTTTTGTGCTGTGAAAAAATATTCAACAAACTATTCTCCTCTTTAGAGGTTAGATTGGCAAAGATTATTACTGATAAAGTTTCATTAATTCCTGAGTATACATACTTCAAATGTGATGGAAATGTTTTAAGTTCAAAATTGGGTGCATGTTGTAAAAATGATTCTGAAGAATTAACTTCATCAAAATCTAAGGGTTTAATTTTTTACCTGGTCTATTATGAAGGAGCCTTGATTGTTCCTTTGTCTGTCCTTCATATTCTATCTTGGTGTCATTTTCAGGGAACCCATTGTGTGCCTTATTCAAATTTCTGTTGTCAGTGCCATAATTCTCAGAATCGTCTTCTGAAAATAATTCGTCTGGGCCAAAGTTTTTTTGTTCTTGCATCTCGGTCATAGGGTCATGGTACAAAGCGTTGTATTCATCTAGCTTTAAAGATCCATTGTTGCCAAGGATTGTCTTTTCCTCTTCTTCTATTGAATCTACTTTTCTAATGCATTGGCATTCCTCTTAGTCGTCCACATATTTCATGGAGTTGAATACATTGATGGTGATGTTTTTCTCCCCTACTCGCATTGTGAACTCTCCCCTTTCGCAATCTATTAGGATTCTTCCTGTGGCTAAAAAGGGTCATCCCAGGATGATAGGTGCATCTTTGTCAGCTTCGCAGTCTAAGATGAATAAATCAACTAGAAATACAAATTTGTCCACCTTTACTATGACGTCTTCTATTATGCCCTCAGGCCACACATAAGACGATCGACCAATTGTAGGATAACTATAGTTGGACTAGCATGATACCCTTCTAGTTTCATAAATATGGACTTTGGTATCAAGTTTACACTTGATCCCAAGTTAACAAGAACTCGTCATACAAAGTTATTACCAATTGAACATTGTATTATAAAACTGCTAGGGTCTTTTTGTTTTGGCGGGAGTTTGCTTACTGCAGAACATATTTTTGTTGCCATGGCGACATGTTCTACCTTCCTCTTTTTCGTAACGATGTCCTTAAGAAACTTGACATAGGAAGGCATTTTCTCTATGACTTTAAGTAAGGGAACATTGATATACAACTTGTCGAGAACATCAACAAATTTCTTGAACTGGATATCATCGTTATGTTTCTTTAATCGTTGAGTGAACGGTGGTGGAAGTCTCATATTATATGCTGTTGGTGCTGAGGAATCTCTAGCCTTGGCCATGAATTTCTCATTATATGGACGATATTTTTTTGAGCCTTCATCCTTTTCATTCTCTTCTTGCGATTCATCTCGTTCCTCATTTTCAGCTTGATCCTCTGGTTATATTATGCCATGACAAGAATTGTTCAGGTGTTCTCCCCCAAACTTGTCGCTTTGGTTGACCTCTGTTCCTCTCCTTAGTGTAAGTACACTGTATTGCTCCTTTCTATGATGTTTAGTGATCTCAGTATCACTAGGGAGATTTCCTTGCGGGGGCGAATGTAATGCCATAACAATTTAGCCCACTTGATTCTCCAATGTTCTTAAGGATGAACTATGGCTTTGAAAAAGAGTAGCTTGGCTTTGTAACAAATTTCCTTGGTTTTTAATTGTTGCAGAATGCTCATGCATCAAGGTCTTTGTTGAGGCCATGAAATCTTTTGTCGAGGCCATAAATTCCTGTAATGAAAACTCCAGAGAGTTAATATTGGAATTAGTATTAGATGAAGAGGCTGTACCTTTAGTGTTTTGCCAGGGCAGCTGGTGATGCTGATTTTGGAAATGTTGATGGTCTGAATTATTCTGCTATGGCCTGTAATTTGTGCTTGATTGTTATTGTTCCCTTGATTACTCCATGAAAAGTTTAGATGTTGTCTCCAACCAGGATTGTACGTGTTTAATAGGGGTTATTATTGCTCCGATTGTAATTGCCCACAAAATGGTGGACTCATGGTTTTCCGAACATTCACTCTCATGATGGTTGCTGTGACAAAATATATATGCGTTGTTGGTCACCTTGACTTCTCTTACCTGATTAGGAAGTTACAAATTTTTCAACATATTAGTTATGGCAGAAAGTTGAGCAGCTACCGAATCCTTACCCTCTAATTCATATGCTCCAAATGTTTTTCTACTAGTTCCCAACCTTGTATTTGGGAATTGATAGTCATTATTTGCTATCCTATCGAGGATATCAAAGGCTTCCTTGGGTAATTTTCAAGCAAGGTGTCGTTTACTGAGGCATCTAACATCATTCGAGTGGGTGCATTAACTCTATTATAAAACATCACTACTTAAGTCCAGTCATGAAATCCATGGTTGACACATTCATGAAGTAGACTTTTATACCTATCCCAACATTCGTACATTGATTCATCATCTCCTTGGAGAAAACTTGCAATTTCATTGCTAAGCTGTGTATTCATATTAGGCAGATTGTATCGAAGTAGGAAACTCTTACATAAATCTGCCCATGACTCCATTGAGCCTGAAGGAACTCCACTGAGCCAAGCTCTCACTCTATCGCGTAGGAATAAGGGAAAAGTTTTAGTTTAAGCACATCTTTATGCACTCCTTGTTGTCGAAACAAGTCTCATACTTCAAGGAAAGAATGAATATGTTGTCTAGCATCCTTATTCGGTGAACCACCAAATTGGCCAATAGAATTTAGCATATTAAACATCACTGGTTTAAGCTCAAAATGAGTTGCTTGTATTTCAGGTGCCACGATGCCTGGATTGAGATCATCAAGGATTGGGTTCAAATGATCTCGTATTACTATTGGTCTTGCAACTTGAAGATTAATTGCCACATAGGGATCGTCGTGATCTCCCATGTTGTTGCCTTGTAATTGTAGTTGGTTTAAATATTCTCTGGTTCGTTGGTCACGTCGCCTCTGCTGAATGATGTTCAACTTCAGGGTCGAATGGTTCCAATGGTGTACCAGCAGATCTCAGGGTCATGCAATAAAAATCTACAAAAGAAAATAAAATACGTTAACTAGATAAATATAAGGTGACAAGGAAAACTTGTTATGGCGAATAAAAATTTCGTCAGTTGCCAATCCCCGACATCGACGCCAAAAACGTGATCGCTTGTAAATGTATATGCTAAGGCAAGCAATTATGTGCAAGTATACACAATCGAATCAAGTAATATAGGGTAAGTGAGTTATCGTCTCCTCAGGGATTGGTCTACGATTTTAACCTTTACCACAACTAGAACTAGTTGTCACAAGCTAATTCCTACTATCTTGTCAAACTAAATAGCTAATATTAATAAAACAAGGAAATACTATAATGTATGATTGCATAAAAGTTTGGTCGAGACAAAATAAATATGCAGACAATTGAAATAAACAAAATAAAGACAAGTGTTGATTTAAATAAAATTCAAACAACCTTGCATATTCAGACTTACCACAGAGCACTTATGCTAATCTTTTGCATTGACAACAATTATTCTAAGTCCAAAATGAATTATTATGACTTGCTTAAGATGTCTGATAGGATTACTAAGTATTCTTAGACGGTTTCTATGGCAATACCACTCAACGTTAACTACAACCCTTGGTTTGTCAGACTGTTGTTGTAGCAATACCTTTCAGCGTGAACTATAATCGTTGTCTATCCTACTCTAGCGTCTATCCCTTTTAGTCGATTGAAACCCGCTCCTTATCTCTAAGGTAGACAAGTTTAAACATCATCATCTCAGATCCATTCCATTGTTCAATGAACAAAACAATTATGAGAAAAATCATAATTCATCATACATAAAGCAGAAAATAATTGTCTAGGAAAAACAAAGATTACCACCAAGTAAGACAGTCATGGTGCTATCAAAAAGTCATCCAAGTATCATCGTTTAATACAACCCCAAATAAGTAAAGAAATTAAGAACAAAGGAAGAACGACTCCCAAAACCGGGGGCTCTTTCGTGACAATTCTGATTAGCACCACACATGCCTTAGTGATCAGCCTCTCTCAAGACCTAACCACCGCTCTGCTACAGTCTGGCTATAGAGGACACCAAGGAGGGACGATTGGTAATGGTGGGAAAGTACTGCAGTTGCTCGCTCACACCTTCAGTAAAGCTCTTCTATCTTCCTCCTTCTCCCTTTCTTTGGCGGCTACGATTGGATATTTATAGAGAGGAATCTCCTAGGGTTTCGCATGATTGGAGATTCCTTAAATAACCTTTATTATTTGTCCAGACTTAAAAAGAAAAGGTGGATGGCAGCTGTCAGAATATTTAGGGCTTGCTTGCTTGTGAAAGGAGGCAATCCAGCTAGCATGTGACATAGGCGGGTTTGTCATATCCGCTTCAGGCTTTTTAGATAAACCTTGCCTTGGTGAGATAAATCTGCTCCTCACGTTTTTCTCTGTTCTATTTGCCCTTGCGAATTTCATTATCGCGACTGAAATGTTCTTCCTCTGTAAGTTTCCTGCACATACACAATCCACACAAACCCTTTCTCCTCAGCAGCATCAGTTAAACCAAATAAATCTTGCCGAAGCAAAACTTATCCACCACAAGCAAAATATAACCAAAATGCAACTAAATACAACTAAAATGTTGTGCATACATTGTTTAGACGAGCAATAACTTAAGTGAAAAGACTAGAAATTGAGTCATTTTATAGAGTTATCAATATAAAAAATAATTCAAATTTAAAGTTCTAAAAAAACTTTGGAGATTAAGTGTTAAATTTTATTATAAAATCATTTAAAAAATCAAAAGCCCCTCCTCAAAAAGAGAATTCCAAACACAAAATTGACTTTAAAAGCTCGACACTTAAACAAAATTGAATTTCAACAAAGAATAATAAACATGTTAGTAGCACATGAAATTCAATATATCCAAGTCTAAAATACTTTATGCAATACCAATTGTTGAAATTAAGTGCATATTCATAAAGCTTTCCAAAAATGTTATGCATTTTAAAAATTTGATATCAATTGTTAGAGATATAGCATTTACATTTTAAATCATATTCATAAATATTTAAATTTAGGTCAAAATTTTAAAAAAAAATTAAAATCAAAACATTTTGAAAATTGATATCAATTGTTAGAGAGATATCATTTGCATTTAAAATCAAATTTGACCAAAATTGATTATGATGAACAAAAATTATGAAAAATCATTAAATCTTTAAACTGTTCATCATAACTTCCTTTTAACATACATGAGCTAGAAAATTAACACAAAATCATTTAAGTTCAAAACTCATGCATGCATAAACTAAATGAGCAACCAAATAATCAAAAACAAAAGCATTAAGCTTAGAGGTTACCCATTCCTTTTCAAGTGTCTAGAGCATTTGAATATCTTCACCTTTATCACCATTGCTCCCAAACACCTACAAGAGACATTTAAGTAGATTTTGGTATCCAAATTGCTTTGGATCCTTGGACGTTAGTTTCAATGCCCCTTGTTCCCTTAGGAACCCATACTTGTCCAATTTTAAAACGTTTTCCTTTCTTCAAAGACAAGTATGTTCCAAATGACCATGAAAATGACAATGTAAGCATTTTGCCATTTTTAAACATAATGATTTGTTTTAAGAAATTAATTCTTTTTCTTTGTTAACCTCTCAAGCTTAACTTTCAAATCAAAAATTTTCTTTTTCTAAATCATTGCTTTTGACTTTTGAAAGCTCTAAATAATTTTTCAAAATTTCATTTTGGTTTTCAAAATCAACTTTTACTTTCAAAACCAAATCATTTTCAGCTTCATGGTCTAAAATTCCAAATACAACTCATTATAAGCATCTTGTAACTCATCAAAAGAATGTGAATTTAATTCATTTGAGTTAGAAGATACCATTGAATCTTCTCCGATGGCCATGAGGCATAGGTTGGCTACATCTTCATCATTGGAGTCATCTTCATCACTCCAAGCTGCCACAAATTCCTTTTTCTTGCTTGATAGTTCTTATTGGTGGACTTGAAGGCAATGCCTACCTCCTTCTTTTTCTTGTTTTGCTTCTCTTCATTTTCTTCCTCTTCCTTCACAATAAACTCACGCGTGAGAAGAGAACCAATTAGCTCGTCGAGAGGGAGAGACTTTAGGCCTTTAGCTTCGATAATCACTGTATTCTTCGATTTCCAAGACTTTGGAAGAGAGTATATCATCTTCCTCACAAGCTTCTCATTAGGGATTACTTCTCCAAATCCCTTGGGACCATTGCCAATTACGGAAAATATATCCGTCATAGCTTTGATGTCTTCGTCGGGTTTCATCTTGAACTTCTCGTAGCTATAGTTGAAAAGACTTTTCTTGGTTTCCCTCACTTCATCGGTTCCTTCATGAGTGACTTGAAGCTTATGCCATATTTCCTTGGCATTGGAACAAGAGGAGACTCTTCCATATTCATCCGTGTCTAATGCATAAAAGAGGATGCATAGCCTTAGCATTGAGTTGGAACTTCTTCTTCTCTCCATCACTCCAATCGTCCATCTCATTAGGTGGAGTGGAGTAACCCTTCATGATTGAGTTCCAAGCTCCTAGATCGTTGGCTTGAATGAATAGTATCATCATATTCTTCCAATAGGCATAATTTTCTCCATTGAAGTAGGGTGACTTGTTGACCGATTGAGAATCTTCCATGTAATAAGCACCAGAGGTTGAAGCCATCTCTTTGTCGGTTACGTCGGGAATCGGTAGAGCTTTTTTGAGGAGCGTCTCAAGGATGCGAAGCCTTCTAACGAGTCAAGCTCTAATACCAATTGTTAGGATCGAAGAGACTCAATTGAACAACCGAAAAAGTATAAGAAGGGAGAATTGGTAAACAAATTGTTTAGGGAGTAAGGAGAAAAAAAATAGAAATTTTACACAGCGATCTATAGTGGTTCAACTTCTCAACTAAGTCCACCTTCACTACCTTAGCTCATCACTAAGGATTTTTCAACGAATCCACTAATTTGTTCTTTCTTTTTCAAAGATCAAGAGTAACCTTTAAAAACTCCCTAGTTTTTCACTTGGCTAACTAGAATCAATCCCCTTTGCAAAAGGTAAAAAGAAGTAAACAAATAAAAACTCTCAAAGATAGGTTGTTTACAAATTAAAGCTCACAAGAACAAAATAGTTACAAGAGAAAGTAAAATAGGAATGAAAAACTCTTCTCTTGTGTTTGATTGCTTGGATAGATGTTATAACCCTTCTTCAAGTGTCTTGAACTTGTATTTATATGTTGGAACGAATTTGTGGTCGTTTCTAGCCATTGGGAGTCTTTTAGAACCTCTGGGATGTTTTTCTTTGCAAAAAAAAACTGCCCAGAATAGAGGGTATTTGTACTCCTATGGGAGTATCGATACTTCCTTTATATTTTTAAATGAAGCTAGTCGTTGGGCCTGATGGTATCGATACTACTATGTAAAGTAGTATCAATCCTCCTTTGGGCATCGGTACCATTTTTGCATTCTAAAATTTGAGAAAAGTTGGTAGTATCGGCACTACCTAGCGAGTATCGATACTTCCCTTACATTTGGTATCGGTACCATATGAACAATATCGATACTGTTCATGAGGTATCGAAACTATAAGAACAATATCGATACTGCTTGTCCAGAAAAACATTTTGTGCTCAATTCCAAGTTAAATGGACTTTGAATTATTTTTGAAAATTTTGAATAAATTCAATTCAAGTCCAAAAACATTTTGCTTTAATTGTTATAGCAAAATATAGTTCAACAATTACTTATTTGCTCAATTATATTTCAAAATGTGACACATGTCACTGCCTGAATGGATATGAAATAAAATAAATTAAATAATTAAAATTAATAAAATATCTTTCAATTTGATAGTGGCACGTGTCACCACCTAATTGAAGATTAAATTTATTAAATTGAATAAAAATTATGACCAAATTGATAGAATGTATAAATATTAAGGATCAAATGTGTAATTATATCAATTTTATTAACATGTCAACACTTACGCTAAATGTTAACGGCTAGTGGCTTGATTGAATGCATTTAAATAGTTGGATGATCTGATTGATAAAATTTCAAAAATAGTGATGAAAAGAAAAATGGATAATAATTAGGTGGTCAATGGTATAGTTTACCTAATAAAAAAATAACTTACTTTAGGATTAAATATATATATGGCATGACTTTACAAATTGTATAAGGGTAAACTACACAAATGGTCACTAATGTTTGCATAAATGTTTTCCCACTGAAGTTCTAAAAGTTACATATTTGTCACTATCGTTAATGATTTGTAACAAATGGTCACTCCACTATCATCCCCGTTAAATTGATGATGTGAAAATGTTAACAAAAGGTTGATATTTAATTTTACTCCTAAACTATTGCTAAAACATCAAATAAGTTATTGAATAATGATTTTATATCTAATTTACCCCAAAACTTTATAATTTTCAATTTTTCCAAACAACCCACCCTCCCAAAAGACTTAGAAAAGCTTATTACAGGGGAAACGACAGTGTCATCAAGAAAAGAATGTTGTTGATTGCTACTATGTTGTTTGATTTTCTGTTTATTTTTTGCTACTTCTCTTAGCTGGTTTAGGAACATAACATAAACTCGCATTTTCCTTAAGGCATTAATGCATTTTCAGTGATACTGAGAATGGTCGCTAAAAATCTTAAATTTAGTCATTAAATATTATAATGATAAAGTTTTTAAGTTGTCACTAATATATGTCACTGTTATATTAGTGGAAACTTTAATGAATTATCACAATTACTTATATTTTTGTGACTACTTTTTTTATACAAAAAGATTAATAACAGAGACAAAAATTTAAACATTAACATGACCTGATTGATCAAAGAAGGTGGACCTTTTATATACATGACCCAAAAATACGTTGTTGTTTAGGGGATATAAAACTATGTGTTTCAACAACAAAAAAAACTATGTGTTTAGTGTTAGGGTTAATCACACTAGGAGGGTCACATATTTTGTAATATTTACATTCTGACTAAATGGAATTTCCCTTCTTGTATTGTGAGCTTTTATTTTATTTTATCTTTTATTTTATTTTCGTCCCTATTTGGTTATTAAGGCATTTATGATAAGATTTCTGATTTTGGCTGTTAGCTTATATTATTCTTATTTTGGTCCCTATTTTACCATGTTCTCTGTTTGTTTGTTTGCCTTGCACTTATCCTATTGATTTTTAGCCTCCATTCACTGTCTGCATTATGGTGGAATTGGTGTTAAATGTTCACATGCCCCACACACACATATAAATATGTTCACATATATTATTCCCTTTAATTTTGCATGTCATCTACTATAGTATGAATATATTATATTCCATATATATATGTAGTTTTATATTTCACGTGTATTCACATTATTAGAAATGATTCCACCTTCCAAGTATTGTATAAATATTGCATGATATGGTTCTTGAGTATTTCCATTAATGTGAATTAAAACTACAACTTTAATTATTAACGGGTTGATTTAAGTGGTAGGCTTAATTTCGTTTAAGTAGGTCTCAAATTCAATTCTTTATGTATGCAGAAAATCTTCGCTATAAGATTCATCCACCAAAACTAGATGTATGATACTACTCAGTCTAGATTAGTCAAAACAAACCCTTAAACAATCGGGAGGACAACAAAAAAACTACTAATTTAATTGGGTTTTTCTATTTAAACTTTATTTTTTATTAAAAATTGTCAATGTTCATTGGGGATCACAAGTAGGAAATTTATAAACTGTTAGAAAGCAATTAGGCTTTTATGAATGATAAATGCTAATAAGCTACCCTGTGTGACAGCTAATGCACATATTTAAACATGAGAAAAGAACCCAAAAACCTATTTGGGTAAATCAATTTTTTCTCTTTTCTTTTTTTATCTCATCCGCAATTCAGGATATTCATTATATATATTTGACTAATCGGAGTAAGTATAAGTAGTGTTTGTTAAAAAACAATTCTCAATTATTTAATATCGAACATTCACATCCTTGATATTTATAGTGTTCAAATCTAATACCTCAAAAAATAACAATTCATTTACTATCGAGGTCACTTGATTAGTGTGTTGATATATATATATATACACACATAGATGCTTGGCTTTGTATTCAGCTCTGAATAAACAGGAAATAGGGTGGTGGGGCGTCGCAACTAATCATCCAAAACCAAAACTACATACATTTGATTCTCATACTTACATGCATGTTGCATGCTCACTTGTTCTTTTATGTCCTTGCATGTTGCATGTTGCTTTAATTGAGAGGGAAAAGAAATCAAAAAATGTTCTACTCAAGTCACTTAATGTTATCGCTTAACAGAATAGCTTACGTGGTAGTTAAAAATTTGTATATTTATACATTTGATTCTCATTACTTACATATTCAATCAATTTAACCCTAATTTTAATTTAATTTAATAAATTTAATTCTCCAATCGGATAGTGACACATGTCACCACCTTATTAAAGATTTTTTTTTTAATCTAATTTATTTTTAGTGACATAATTGAATAGAATAATTGAAGTTAAAATTTAACGACACAGTAACATAATTGAAGTTAAAACCAAAATTTAATGTTATAATTGAAGAAATTTAAACGTTTAATTTTATAAATGGCAAATGATATATTAAAATATTGTATTTATTTATCATATTATTAAAACATTAGTAATGATAAAAATCATATTTTTTAACCTCTGCAAAATAATATTGTAAAAGAATAAAAGAATAAAAATAAATTATATCGATTAAAATTTATTTTTATTTATTAATCTACATATGATATCATGTCTTTTTTTAGAAAGAAAGATGAACCTCGTTGAAACCCCTTTCATAACTCGATCAAGCCTAGACTCAATCAAGAAAATGAAATTAAAAAAACTCTAATATTTTTAGATCATCGCCCATACACATCGATAAAATCCAAAATTGGATACAAACTTATCACCCAAAAATCGTTCCTACCTTTATCAAGTAACCCACCTACAAGAGTATCTTGGAAAAAACGATAAAAAAATCATAAAAAAATCAATAAAACATTTGAGACGGCTACAACCACAACTAGGGGTGTAAAAAACTGACCCGACTTGTAAAACTCACTGAAATCGACTCGAGTCAAAATTATTTTTGACCTGCGTTGTGGCGATCAAAAACCGACTCGAGTCGGAACTGGTGTTGACCTGAATCCAAGTTGGACCTGGAAATTGTGGATCTGAACCCGACCTGAGAACGACCTGAACTCGAATTGAACTGAGAATATGATACCCGAATTGCATCTAATTGATATGAACCCGAACCCGAGATTGACCTGGTAAATAACTGGTATTACCCGATCTGTTTTCAACCTGACCTGTTATGAACCTGACCTGTAATGGACTCAACCTGTAAATGATCCCATATATTGTTGAAGTGATATGATATCTACCTGACTTATAAGTAATAAGTTACAATTAATATAATTATGTTATTTTAAATTTATAATAAACTTATGATAATTAAATTAATATGATTACTTTTTGAAATTTAGTTTTTATATTAATTATAATTTGTATATTATAAATTTGGTTTTTATATTAATTCCAATTCTTTATATTTATAATTCTTATATTATAAATTTTATTTATAATCATTAAATTAAATTTAGATATTGTGTTATTGAACATGATTTTATTAGATTATATAAATTGAGTTAAAATATTCATAAATCTAATTTACTTTTAATGTGAAAATTGATTAATAATTTAAGTATAACTTAACTTAAAATTTTAAAATAAATATATATTAGTTGAAATGATGAACTTATTAAAGATTTGAAACTTGAATAACATAACAAATACTAAAACAAAAAAATTATAAATGAATAAGTTAATTTTATCACACTTGAATACACTAAAATTACAATAAAATCATCTAAACAAAAAAAATGTATGTTGAAATAAATGCTCTCAGATCTTATAGCTAAGGTTTTACAAGGCTAAAAGCCTAACTTTACTACCAGAAATATCATCATCGAGCCTTTATACCTAAATTCTTCCAACATGTTTAATTATGGGCAACTTTCTAGCTTTAAAAGCCAAAATGCCACCAACATAATTTAACATAAGTAGCTATTTAGATAAGAATTTATAAGGTACAAAAATTGATTTAAGTCAGACCAACAACAATAATTTAGAAGGCATCAGTGAGTAATAGACATCATCAACTGGCAAGCATCACTGTATCAATTCAGCAAGCATCATTGCATCAATTCAACAAGCATCATTGCATCCATTCAGCAAGCATCCTGCATTAAGAAAGCATACTGCATTAAGAAAGCATACAATCAGTGGTAAAGCCAAAGGAATTCGATGACCAATAGTGCCAAACATTTTCGACTTTACAAAACCCTTACAAATATCAAGTAGAAGCAAGCAATATCAAACAAAAGCAAACAATATAAAACAAAATCAAGCACCAACGATTGCTTCTTGTAAGGTACCCTAAAAAAAGAATTATTAATGAACTATTTAAACTTTTATTAAATAAACATAATAAATATAAAATATTAAGTTACCTTTTAAGGGAAGAAACAAGACATAATCTCCAATTCCAATGGTTTCAGTGACCATTAGACACCCTAAAAATTTAAAAGGAAAATTAAATAATTAATAAACAATTTGAAATATTAATGACATTAACATAAAAAAACAATTTGGCTTACCTTTACATAGAAGACTCGTTAACCACAGTATGGTATTCTTAATCCTTATCCTCCGACTCAAAACCATACAACCAATTACGGGTTATTACAAAAATATCAACATTTTTAGGTAAGAGTTTAGCTCTTAATTTGTTCAAAATTCAACCACCCATACTAAAGGACGATTCAGATGCAACTAAAGTAATTGGAATAGCCAATATATCTCTCGCCATACGAGAAAGTACCAGATATGAAATACTTTGATTTTTTTAAAACTCCAAAATATCAAAGTCAATTTCTCCAATATGAAGGACAAGAGGCACACTGATGTAAGAATCATCATCAGATTGTCCACTCCTTGAAGCAGCTAAATTGGCATCAAAAGTCTGAAAAATAAAAGACAAAAATTAGTAAATAAAACAGGAAATAAATACGATAAAATTCAACTCAAAATTGTAATAACTAACCTGAAATAGATATGATTTTATAAATGTTCAAGGACGATTGGAACTTGAGTCACTTCTGCCTAAGGATGTGTTACTTTGGACAAAAGAAGAAGAGGAAGAACCACAAGGTGCATTTTTTTGAATAAAATACATTTAACTCAAGAAACTCGTTATAAATGAGACTTACCCTCCGTTTAACCTCATCCTCAACATAAAGAACATTGTACAACTCTTTCAGAAGTTGTAATTTATATCAAGGATCAAGTATGACAACAAAAGACAGAATCATTGAGTGATCAGACAAATATTTCTCATATAGTTCAAGCATGGGTCCTGCCATTACAGAAATACCTTCACAGGGATCATTATGACCATCACATAATAATTTTTCAATTGCAAAAACATTAGCCAAATACAAGTCAGAAGTGGGATACTTAGAACCAAAGAACAGAGTAATAATTTCATAAAAAGGCTCAAGTAAAATTTCATCGAGTAGGAACATCCAATACTAACTTACTAGAGATAGAAAATCACAATCTTTAACAACTAATTCAAATGCACAAAGTCGAGAATCAGAAGAATCAATAAACTTAACAATCTCACGCAGTTTAATAACAGAAGAATCAATTACCTTCAAACATTTTTGAACTATCAAGTTCAAAATGTGGGTAACACACCTTATGTGGAAGTACTTACCATTGCAGGGAAGAAGAGAATGACATTCAAATCATCTTTCAGTCTCTTGAACATTTTATCATTTGCAGAAGCATTATCAAGTGTAATGATAAATGTTTTTTTCAAGACCCCACTTACATATAATATTTTTAACAAACTTAAAGATTGGCTCACCATCATGAGCAGGAAAACGACGAAAATTAAGTATTTTAGACTGAAGTTTCTAGTTATTATCAACATAATGAGCAGTAAGAGAAAAATAAGAACGTGAAGTGCAGGCAGACCAACCATCACATGTAAAACAAACACGACTTGAAATAGTATGCATTGAATCAAGTAGCAATTTTTATGCTTTTCATGCTCCAACATGTAGTACTTAGTAACAATATACCTAAATATATCCTTAACAGAGGAATTAAGATAACGATGCAAATCCCTAAGTTTTTCATGCTCAACAATACTATATGCATAACCATGACACATAATAGCCTTAGCAAACAATTCACAGTATTTGTTTTGATCAAAAGAACTTACCAAAATAGGATTTTCAACAAGATATTCCTTATAAGATTGTCATTTCTCAGTATGCCTTCTAGGGTTAGATATACCAATATAAGAATCAACTTTATACCTTTTATTTTTGCAATACTTACACTCGGCATAAACAGAACCATCGACAGATTTGATGAAGGTGTAATGCTCCCAAACAGGAGAAGTTCTTCTCCCGAACTCGATTGAACAATTAGACTTCCTCTTAGATGATTTTGATATCAACTGCTTCTGACATTATATCATTTACATCTCCTTACAAAAAAGAAAAAATAGGGTTAGTATGCAAAATTAAAATTTTAAATATATATATATATATAAATAATATACAAAAAAATGGCCAATTTACCTCTTTCAAAATGTTTTTCATTATGATCTTTTGGGTTTTCTCCTACAAAACAAATAAAGAATATAGTAATTTGAATATTAAAATAAAAAAATGAAAAAAGGAATGAGAAATACATGAATAATTCAACTCGTAAGACAAACTATCCATGAAACCACGAAAAAAATAAGGTTTCGAATAGTTTAGATTCGAGTTTGGATTTGGGCTCAGGTTTAGATTTAGATTCGGGTTTAAATTGGGTTCGGGTTTGGGTTCAGGTTCGTGTTTGGGTATGGTTTCAGGTTCGGGTTCGAGTTTGGGTTCGGGTTTGGTTTCAGGTTCGGGTTTGGGTTTGGTTTCATGTTCAGGTTCAGGTTCGGTTTGGTTTCTGGTTTGGGTTCGGGTTCGGGTTAGAAAAGATGAATAGTGGTGGGTTTGATCTAAAAAAATAGTTTGGGTTTAGGTTTTCAGTGTTTGTAAGGATCAAAGAAGGGTTTTAAGATGAACAAGGATGAACTAATGTTTGGGTTTGGTGTTTGATCGAAAAAACCAAGTTGATTTTAATTTTTGGGTGTTTGTAAGGGTTTGAGGAAGAACACGGATGAACAAAGGATGAACTTTTGGGTGTTTGATCGAAAAAATAGGAATAGGTTTAGGTTTTGATTTTTGTGAAGATCAAATAATGGTTTGAGGAAGAACTGGATGAACACAGATGAAAATGGATGAACAGGGATGAATTTTTGGGTGTTTGATAAAAAAACACAAAATGGTTTGGGTTTGGGTGTTTTGAATATCAAATTAGGGTTTTTGGGATGAATACGGATGAACAAGGGTTGAAATTATGGGAGTTTGATCGAAAAAACACGAAATGTTTTGGGTTTTGGTGTTTGTGAAGATCAAATGAGGGTTTTTAGGATGAAAACTTATGAACACGAATGAATTTCTAGAGAGAAAAAAAGAGGATTTTGAGAGAATCAGAGAGTTAGAGAGAGAAAAATAAAAAAATGAGAAAAAGAAAGGAAAGTGGATAGAAAATGAAAAAAATTGTCTTTTATACGGGTTCGTTTGGGTTTTGACCCGCGTGTTTTTAACTTCATTTGACATTGTAATTTATTAATTTAATCTTCATATTTAAAATTTGTTCAATTTGATCCTTATATATTTTCCAATTCTTTCAATTAATATATATATTTATATTAAAAATTAATATGTAGGTTATATATATACTAATGAACTATATAATATATAGTTTATATATACTAATGAACTATATAATGTATAGTTTATATATACTAATGAACTATATAACATATAGTTTATATATACTGTATAGTTTATATATACTAATAACTATATAATATATAGTTTGTATATGCCATATACTTTATATATATAGTTTTTTATATATAGTTCATATGTAAACTATATAGTATATATAAACAATATATGTAGTATATACTATATAAATAGTTTATTAATAAATGTATTCAACTATATAGTATTCATACATATAATATATACTTTGAATTTATATAGTATAAATTATATTATATACTATATAAATATCAACTATAGTATATACTATATAAATATCAACTATAGTATATAGTTTATATATAAATTATAGTTTATATATATAATATATAATATATAAATATCAACTATAGTATGTAGTATACAAATATAAACTAGAGTTTATATATAGTGTATACTATATAAATAGTTTATATAGTTCACTAATAAACTATATATATAGTTCATATGTAAACTATATAGTTTATATAATTTATATATATAGTTCATATGTAAACATAGTTCATATGTAAATATCAACTATAGTTTATATGTAAACTATAGTTCATATATAAACTATAGTTCATATATAAACTATATAGTTTATATATAAATATCAATTATAGTTTATAGTTTATATATAAACTATAGTTATATAGTTTTTACATATAGTTCATATGTAAACTATAGTTCATTATAAACTATATAGTTTATATATAAATATCAACTATAGTATATAGTTTATATATAAACTATAGTTTATTTTCATTGCATGTTTTGGGAAATAATCTTCTGACTTTTGTTTCTATTTTTTATCTTTGTTTCTTTCAGCTTTGGATCTGACCGAGGAGAGTGAGACGATCGGTGATGGCAGTAACACAGGGGGTAAAATATTTTAACCCCGAGGCCTTTTGTCGTCTTTCGTTAGTCGGTGTAAAATCTAGTGGCGATAGCAGTCCTCGGGCAGTGGGGAATCACGAGCACGTGCAACTCATGTGGGATCACGTGATGGCGATGACTTGGCGCGTGGTGGCTGAAGCACCTTAGGGTAAAACCCTAATCATCCAAAGATCAAGACCATTAGATCTAGGTAGATCCAAAGGTTGAGATGAGGGGGCGGCTGGAAGGTGATGGGAGCTAGGGTTTTTACAAACCCTAGCAACTTGGGCTCACTTCGGTTTGGGCTTACTGGGTCGGTTCGAGCTTGCTTCAGCTGGGTTTTCTGCTTGGGTTTGTTGTGTTGGGCCATTTTTAATTATCTTGTAATATGTAAATAAAATAATAAAAATGATAAAAATAATAGTAATAATAATAATAATAAATTTTAACCCGGAAAAATAGGTTTCCACTGCTGCCCCTCTTTGCACATTCTTGTGTTAATAAAAATAGGGCAATGATGAAGAGACAATGAGTTTTTGTCTGGTCGAATCTATGCTCTGAAGTCTCATGAGAAATATGCTCCATTATTTCTCCAAGGTAGATTAGATCGAGAAACGTTGACTCATTCCACTGTTCTTTAGGGAAGATTAAATCGAGGTAGACTTGTTCCACTATTATTAAGGGAATATCAAATGTTGAAAGAGAGGGATATATTCCGCTTCTTCTTGAGGAAAAATCAGATCTGGGGACTTTGATTTATTTCACTGTTCTTCAGGGAAGATTGAGTTGAGTTTGATTCGCTTCTCTTGTCTTCGAGAATATCAAATCTGAAAATTAAACATTAACCCTTGTTAGTATGTGTTTGAGGTTTCGAAAACAATGTACTTGGAAGTCTTGAGAGGATAATCTTTGGAAAGTGATTTCTCCTGTGGGAGTTTGTCTTGCCACCATCACACATGGAAATCTAAATCGGTTTCTTTTATGTTGGGTCCTTACATCTCCATCCTTTCTTTTGGAGAACCTGTAAGTACTCAATTGCATTTATCATTATCATGCATTTTATGTTATGATCCTATTTATGCTTAAAATGTGTGCAATGGTGCAGTTATTTTTAGGGTATTTTCCTTTTTAAATGAGAATTCTCTTTTATCGACAGCCTTGTAATTCATTCGAATCTTGGGCACGAGAAATCAACAACATTTCATCCTGACTAACAACTCTAGTCGAACACTCTTTGGTTGAACATAACTCTGAATCTCTTTACTCTTGAACCCATACACTACTCAAGACTAGCTACTTGATTAGTGACAAACCTCTTGGGTTATCCCACCTTGTTGAGCTTTTATGTGTAGCCTAAGGTTTTAACTTTTTGTAGCCCAATATCATGTAAGCCTCATGCTAAAGCCATCTTCATCTTTGGAATACATGCACTTTTCCAAAACTTTTGTATAATAATACATGATGATCTCATGTTTTCGTAGTTTATCTACATGTTTTTACTTTCTATTAGGATACTTGTAACATGGTTTTAACAAGAAAATACCTCTTTTTATTTATATAAATAAAGACTTTTTGGGTAAATATATGGCAAACTTTTAACTGGAATAATTAAAAGAAAACACAGTAGGCATCCTCAGATATCATTAGTACAAATGTTTTTGAACTGGCATGTCACAGAATGACTCGAGTGTAGCTTCTGTCAAAGGGATCTTGAGGATGGTGAAAATGTACAAGGGTGTGAAATTTCCCCTCTACTACCAAATTCCCCGAATGTTGGATGCCATAAACCAATATTTGAATCTCATATGTTATTCATTTCTTTTCTGGTTATCCAAGCCTTTTTGATTTCTAGTCCTAACCTGACCACTATTTCAAGTCTTCAAAACTAATTCAGAACCTCCACCATGTACAAATTTGAATTTACACAATTCTCAAGCCGTCCTTTTCGGTTTTCAACTTGAGACCCCCTTTAGTTTCAAGACGCCCTTTACGGGTTTTCATCTTGAACCCCTTTTTATTTATTTTCTTTTTTTCTTTTTCTTCTTTTTCTTTCTTATTTTCTTTCTTTTATTTTTTTATTTTCTTTCTTTATTCAGGCGAAGTACTTCTTGACATCGTCAAAATTCACAAGGTTAGGTAATTACGATCCATCCATTTTGGTGAGGATCAAAGCTCCTCCTGAAAAGGTCTTCTTTACAGCATAGGGTCCCTCCCAATTTGGTATCCATTTACCTCTGAAGTCCTTTTAAATTGGCAAAATCTTTCTCAGTACTAGATCTCCTTCTGAAACTCTCGTGGGTGAACCTTTTTGTTATGTGCCCTCATCATATGCTTCTGGTACATTTTTCCATGACATATAGCTTTTAATCTTTTCTCCTTGATCAGATTCAGCTGGTTATACCTAGCTTGCACCTTCATCTAGTTTAACCTCTGATAGCACCCGAAGTGATAGAATTTCAACCTTGATGGGTAACACAACTTTCATCCCATAGGCTAAATAAAATAAAGTTTCCCCAATGGACGTCCATACTGAAGTTTGATAGGAAAACAGAGCAAAAGTAACTTCTCATGCCAGTCTTTATAAGTGTCAGTCATTTTCTCTATAAGCCTCTTGATGTTCTTATTGGCTGCCTCTACTACCCCATTCATCTTTGGGTGATAAGTGGTGGAATTATGATGTTTTATCTGGAATTGTTTACATACTGAATCCATCATCTTATTATTTAAATTCAAGGCATTGTCTGCGATGATTTTTTTGGTAGCCCATATCGATAATTAATCTATTTCTTTTAAGAACTTGTAAACTGTTGACTAAGTGACATTTGCATAAGAAGTTGTTTCTATCCACTTAGAGAAGTAATCTATTGCCACTAATATGAAACGATGACCATTGGAAGCTTTAGACGAGATTTGCCCAATGACATCCATGCCCCTATAGAGAATGACCATAGAGCAGTCTTTACGTGTAATGGATAAGGAGGAGTATGGAGCTTGTCTCTATAAATCTAGCATTTTTGACATTTTCTGGCATAATTGATATAATTGGTTTATAGGGTCGACCAATAATACCTAAATCTCATTATTTGTCTAGCTATTGCATGTCCATTAGTATGCGTACCACATACTCCCTCATGTACTTCATTTATAATCATTTTAGTTTTTTGGCATCCCACATCTTAAGAAAACCTGATCATGACTTTTCTTCTACAAGATCTCGCCATCAAGCACATATCCTGCAGCCATTCTTCGAATAGTTCTTTTGAAATTCTCACTTGCCTTCTTAGGGTAGCTTTGATATATGATGTATTGCAGGATATCATAATACCAAAGATTTTCATCCTCTTTCTTTTCTATGCTATACAGTGGGCTGGATACTCATAAGCTTGCATCTCAATAGGCATCATACTTGAATGTTCATTGACTTTGAAGACTGATGCAAAAGTGGCTAGAGCATCTGCCATTTGATTCACTTCTCTGGGGAGGTAATGAAATGTCACTTCCTCAAACTCTTTGATAAGTTCCAGGATTAACTTACGATATTCCACTAACTTGGGGTCTTTTATTTCCCATTCACTTCTAAGTTGATAAATTACCCAGAGCTGAATCCCCAAAAACTTTGAGTATTTTTAGTTTATGCTCAATGGCAAATCTGAGACCCATAATACATGCTTCATACTCAGCCATATTTTTTGTGCAATCAAACTTCATCCGACTGGTGAAAGGATAGTGTTCTACACTATGTGAGACCAAAATTTCCCCAATCTCGTGTCCCAAGGTATTCTAGGCACCATCAAAATTCAGTTTCCAATATTCATCAGGTAAAGGAAACTGCCTCTTCAGCTGAATAACCATCAAATCTTCGTCCAGGAAATCAAAGTTCATTGATTCATATTCTTCCGAAGCCATGCTTGCAATGAAATATGCTATAGCACTCCCTTTAACTAATTTTTGGCTTAAATACTAAATGTCAAACTCAGATAATAAAATCTACCAATGAGCCAATCTTCTAGATAAAACAGGCACACTCATTAGATATTTTAGAGGATCAAGTTTGGAGATCAACCAAGTATTATGATACAACATATACTGCCTAATCCTTCGAGTAGTCCAAACTAAAGCACATCATAACTTTTTGATCGACGAGTACCTTGCCTCGCAATCAGTGAACTTTTTGCTGAGGTAGTAGATTTCTCTCTTTTTTCTCGATTTGGTCATGCTGTCATAATACACAACCCATTGAATTCTCGAAGATTGACAAGTAAGGAATTAATGGTTTGCTTGAGATTGGTGGCATTAAAATTGGAGCATTTTAAAAATATCTCTTGATTGCTTCAAAGCTCCTTGGCAATCATCGTTCCATATCACTGGGTTAATTTTACAGAGAAGGTGAAAAATGAGATCACATTTTTGGTTAATTATGAAATAAACTGGGCAATATAATATAATCTTCCCAAGAATACTCGAACTTCTTTTTGTTTGTAGGGGTAGTAAATCCTGAATAGCTTTGACTTTGTTCGAATCTACTTCAATCCTTTTTTTGCTCATTACAAACCCCAAGAGTTTCCCAGATGTTACCCCGAATGTAAACTTACTTAGATTGAGTTTCAGTTGGCATTTTCTTAATCTTTGGAAGAGTTTCTTTAGATTCTCTACATGTTCTTCTTCCATTTTGTTCTTAACAATCATAATGTCGACATAGACTTCTATTTCTTTATGCATCATATCATGAAACAATGTTACCATGGTTCTATGATAGGTTAACCCCGCGTTCTTTAACCTAAACGGCATCACCTTGTAGTAAAATGTGCCCCACATGGTGACAAACGTAGTCTTTTCCATATCTTCCATATGCATCTTTATATTATTGTAACCCGAAAACCCATTCATGAATGAAAATAGGGAGTTTCCAACAATATTGTCTACCAGGGTGTCTATGTGTGGAAAAGGGAAATTATCTTTCAGGTTAGCCCTATTAAGATCTCTGTAGTCAACGTACATGCAAACTTTTATGTCCTTATTGGGTACTGGAACAATGTTTTCCACCTATTCCGGATACTTGGCTACTTTCAGGAACCTAGTATAGAATTGCTTCTTTACTTCTTCTCTAATATTCAACAGCATTTCGGGTCTCATCCTTCTAAGCTTTTGTTATACCGGTTTACATTCTGGCTTTATCGATAATTTATGTACCACTAACTCAGTATCAAAACCTAGCATATCCTTATATGACCAAGCGAACACGTCTTTGTATTCTTGAAGCAACTCAATTAGACTTTGTCGTCCTTCAGCAGATAGGGTGGTGCCAATCTCTATCTCTTTCTTATTTTCATCAGATCCTATATTCAAAATTTCAATGGGCTTTTCATGAGGAAGAATATGTTTATCCTCCCTTTCCACCATTTTTAGTAGTTAAGAAGGTAAGTCACATTCCTTCTCATTATCACCACCCTCGACTTTCCCCTGAAATATGGGTAGCTCAAAATCTATCTCTGGGTCAGAGTCATCAGCATTCATACTATTGATACCGGAGGTCCTGAAATAATAACAAACGAGATGATATATAAATACATATATATATACAGAAGAAAACTTATCCCATATCAAAATAGAATGAAATAATAATAAATAAAGAATGAAAAAATATGCACGGGAGAATGTTTGCCACTTAGTGAATTGACATGAATGTATTTTTCTTTAAATAATTAATAACACATAGATTAATCCTTTACAAAAGATCAAATATCATCCCAGTTTTTAGACAATAGGGAAAGTTTCTCGTGTATTAGTCTGAAAAAGTTTTGTAAACTATAGGTAATTCTTCTACAGTCCAATTGTTTAGCACGGAGCCTGGTGAGGCTGGATAAATTCCCATAGCTCTTCATTTTTCAATCTCATCCTCTGATATCATATTTATGCCTAAATCCCTCAAGGAATTCTTAATAATTCTTCTTTAGATGACTGGCCTCCTTGAAACATATGGCCCCTGAATATGAAGGTGTCACATAGTGGTGGAAAATCAAAAGGATCCCACTTAATATCCTCCCCGACTAGTCTTGTTCTCTTTCTCTCCTGGCTCTTTTGAATGCCCTTCAGCTTTTTCTTCAAGGTCGGGTGGTATCCCAGGCCAAAACGGTTCGTCTTGATCGCGGGATAAACTAGATTAACGGATCCCTGCAGGCGGGTTCCTAGCCCCTTCGAGGCTTAGCCCCTCTCCTAAAGTCAGCTTTAATTCTATTTGGGTGTAGTTATACAACATGAACTTAGATATCCTTCTACCATCAGCCAAGAATGTGGCATTGATGAATTCCAAGGATCTGAAGGAGCATTAGACGACATCCTCATCTACTTCCACGTAAGGAGCAGTGGTGGAAACAGAAACGATAATATCATCTTCGACATTAATACATATCAACCTCTCTTCGATCACAAATTTGAGCTTCTAATACAGTATGGATGGAACTATCCCTGCCTGGGGGATCCACGATCTTTTTAATAAGAAATTATAGGTTGGAATGATATCCATGATAAGGAATTCGACCTCATAGGTAGATGGGCATATAGTTAGGGGGATGTCAATCTTCCCCATCTTCTCTCTTTGTTCCGTCGAAGGCTCGAATGAAACTCTGACAGTTTCTCATATGTATATTGTCGATCGATAATTTTTTTAAGGTTATCAATGACATTACATTTAGTGCCGAGCCATTGTCGATTACCACCGGGATAACACATGCCCTTTGCACCTGATGGTAATGTGCATGACCTTGTGATTGTCAATCATCCCAGGCGAGATTTCATCATCAAAGAAGGAGATGAAGTTATCGGCTTGGATATTCTCAACTAGTCGGTCAATCTTTTCCACTAGCACATCCTTTGGTACAAAAGTCTGATTCATGGTATTCTGGTGTGCTTCGGAGCTAAACAGAAGTGTTAGGATCGAGATACGAGCCACAGCTTGTGCAGCTACTCTACGATGTTGTACTCGTTATGCTTTAAAAATTTCAAGAACTCTACAACCTTGTTTTTTCGTTAAATGCTAATTAATGATCGACTCATCATCCTTCAACAGTATCTCAACCCTCTTCTCTTTATCAACAACAACTCTTTTCTCAGGTTCATTGGTCTGATTGGGAGAATAACATCTCCCACTTCTTGTGAAATGGCCTACATCATCCACTTCTCCTTTGGCAACCTCTGAAATAACCATGTTATCCAACTGGCACTCTCTAGGGGACCTATTTATTGTCCTTATAAGGGAAAGAAGATGGGGGTGTGATCATTACTTTGGGGGTTACTATTTCTTCCACAAGAGTTTTTAGCGTGATGACTAGAGGGCAATCAACATTGTAGGCTCCCTTGGATGAACCCTCAGACGCACAAATCTTTGTTTCATCTTTAGCAATGCCTTAGTAAAATTCCATTTCCTTGTTATCTATCAGCCTTTTCACCAAGGATCGGAACTCGACATAATCCTATATGGTATGACCCTCATATATGTGGTATGTGCATGTATTCTTACTTATGTCAACCACGTTTAAGACTAGCAAGCCTATCTTGACCATCTGCCTCCACACCCAATGCATGGGTGAATTTACCTCAATTATAATATTTTTCCTCTTTCCTCGATAATTGCATTGACACCTGTCCCAACATTGTTTGATAGTGGGTTCTGAGCCACATAGGGTTGTTCATTATCACCAAAGTTGATGATGTTCCTCTTCCTCAATCTTTGAACGATCTTTTTGAAAACAATGCAATTCTCTATTGAATGCCCTGAAGCCCCAGCGTGATGTTCGCATTGGGCATTAGAGTCATACCACTTTGGATATGGAGGCTGCATAGGTAAAGTGTGGTAAGATGACACCACATGTTTATCATACAAGATCTGAAATAATTGTTTGTAGGTCATGGGGATCAGGTCAAATTGAAGTCATGGGGTTCGGGTCAAATTGAAGCCTTTCCCTTTCTTATCTTGGTTTTCTTGCCCCTTATCTAGTAGAGTTCTATGTAGAAGACCCGGTGGCTTGAGGTTGGGATATAGTAATGTTGTTGGAGTCATACTTCCTCATGTTACTACCCTCATTATCCTTTCTTTTCATTGGCGGCTTCCTGGTAGATTCTTCTCCATCCAGCTTCCCATTTTTTTATTGCCATCTCGATCATCTCTCCTGCTGTGACCATATCAACAAAACTCTTGGATGAATTTCCTATGAGGTGGACAAAGAATGGAGCTTTCAAAGTGTTCACAAAGAGCATGTTGGTTTCATCTTCCTTAAGTAGTGGATGAACTTGTACAACCACATCCCTCTACCTTTGGGTATATTGCTTGAAGTTTTCATTGGACCTCTTTTCTATGCTCTGCAATAGGATTCGATTAGGCCTCACGTCTTTTATGTGCTTATACTGCTCCAGAAAATCTTTAGCCAAGTCCTTCTAGGATTTAATTTGAGCCATGCTCAATTGATTGTAACAACAGATGGTTTATCCTACTAAGCTCTCCTATAAGCAGTGGATTAACAATTGATCATCCCTTGCATAGCCGATCATTTTTCTACAAAACATCGTAATTTGTACAGAATGACATCTTGTACCATCAAACTTTTCAAAAACCATAATTTTGAACTTGGGTGGCAGTACTAAATCAAGAACTAGACTTAGCTCCTTAGCATCAATCTCATACATGCTATTGTCCCCTTCATAACCTTAATTTATTTTTCCAATTATTTTTATTTTTCTTCTAATTGTTTATTTGGCTCTTTTCTTCCCTCCTCGTCAAAATATGAGACATCTTCAGTTTGTTGTTGGTTTACAGAGCTGCCATGTAAGTTTATGTGTATCCTTCCTGGCAGCAATCGCTTCTTGTTGTACTCTAATATGAGGCGGTGTAAAGCCTAGAGGGTATATGGGTTCTTCAGTAGTAACACCAACAGTTGAAGCCTTTCCACGGTCTGCTTGTGGTGTGAAACCTAGGGTATAAAGGTTCTTTGGCAGTAGCACCGATAGCTAGAGTCTCTTCTCGGTCTATATTTTTCCCTTGTAGCAGGCTAGCTAACTTCATCATCAGATCATTTTGGGATTTTAATATTTGTTAACGCATCTCCTCTTAAGCTTTACCGAAGCTCTCCTTCATTTCGAGCTTGGCTCTCTCAATTTGAGCGATTATCTCGTCCATTTCCATTTTTTCGGGGTATTATATGGGTGCTTAGAAGTTTCCAGTATTCTGTAGTGCACCCTTTATTATTAATTTCTATGTTTTGACGATGAACATAAATTATATGGAAGTAAAATACTAAACAAACAACTGTAAAAGTGCAAATAAAATGAAGAACATAAAACTTGAATGGTAAATAAAGAGAAAATGCATGTAAAAAGGCATTGATTCATAAAACGTGATCAGTTTTAGAATAATTTTCGTTTAAGGAAAAAAACAACATCATTACAAGAGGAATCAATTACAGAAAAGACCTAACTCTAGTATTCAACTCCATTATCTCGTTGACAAGCCAAGTGACCCTTTTTCCCAAATCTGATGCTAGATTAGTATAGCTCTAGATGACTCTTGCTTGGATATCCATCTCTTCTAGCTTCCTTACAATACCACTTAAATAATTTATTGTTTCGATTATCACACGATTCACATTTGTTTTCTAGTCCTCATAGTAATAATTCGCGTTTTGCCACTATTTCCTGGTGCTTCGGATAGTGCGCTCAAGACAAGTGATTTGCACTTGACAACTTCACAGAGCATCATCTAAGTCACAAACCTTTCTTCGCAAAATGGTATTTTTTTCGAGGCTAACCCTTAAATTTGTCGACCTACGCTGACCATTTTCCATAAATAAGGAATTTTGAGTTACAAAATGTAAGCACTATACTCTTCATTCTTAGCCTGAACTTGAGTTAACTCTTCCTCGTGCCTTGCTTCCATTTCTTGTCTCTCTTGAGTGAGTACATTTATTCGCTCGTTCTTCACCCCCACATCGTTGTATCCAAATAAAAAACTTCCTCCTACTTGCCTTGGAGTACATGATATCGATGTTGCCTTTCTAATTTCAATTCTTCACTGGTTCGCCTCTCTTCAGCTCTAAGCTCATCTATTCTTCATTCTCCAGTCTTGAGCTCACTCAGCATGTTATTCACATCCATTTAGAACCCTTCGAACATATTACTTTTCTCTACTTCTAACTTTTTGACTCTTCGCTTTTCCTTTTCTAGCTCGCGTAATTGGCCTTGATTTTCAGCTTTGAGCTCCTCAATCTTAGCTTGCAACCCTTACAATTCAAAAGTGAGCTCCTCTTCTCGCTTCTTAATCAGGGTGTACATTTGTCTCTATTCCTTGGCTTCTTTTCTTCACCACTCAGTGCACTAGTCCAAGATTTCTTCTCTAGTTCGAGCTCTTGATTTGACCCGACGTTCTCTTTCAGCACTGACATATTTAATTTGACGATCTTTTTTATCCTTGAGTTCCAACATCCACCATTCTGAAGTCTCTCCTAGTCCATCAATTTCCCAGGCCCGATTAATCTTTCAGTAATCTTTCTGTAGGTCTGCGAAATCAGCCTCAACTTCATATTTTTTCTGTCGCATGAACTCAATTTGTTTGCTATAGAATCCTATATCGATGTACAATATGAAATTTTCTCATCTAATACCTTCACACTCTTTTATTTCTTGGCAATTTCGGCTTCACATTCATTCCTCAATATCTCCAACTCAGCGGTCAGGTAATGGAACGTGCATTTCTCCAAGCCACATAGTCTGGTGTTAACATGACATCATCTTCTACCACATCAATTCGAAAGGTTAATTTCCAAGCATCTGACATTAGCAGGGTTGTTTTCTTGTAATGGTCCCCATGGTATACAAATTCTGACTTACATAGGCCAGAGGTGGCTGGGATGAATTGGCATACCCCGTATTGTCTTAATACCATTAGTGGAGAATAACCTACTCCACCCCATAAACCTAATAGAGTTATCCAATAAGAGTCCCCACATTTGTACAATATATCTATATAAGCTAACTAGGGGATGCACCACACTGTATTGTGGTTCTTGTAAATTCCTGAAAAGTGGAACCCATTATTTTTTTTGTAAGATGCCCTGGCCATTCTTTGGTGAGGAAATCTTTCAATGGAGAATAAGCACTTGAGAATCGATGTCTATATTCTCTTTCAATTTTCCAAAAGTGGCTACGGATCCACACAGTAAGTAACTGAACACACCCAGTAAAGTGGTTACTCTATGCTCTTTTGCAACTGTTAAGTGACCTGAATGTCTCAACTAAGATTACAGGAACATGATTTACTTTCTTTTCCAACCGCTTAAATAGATCGACCACAGCAGAGTTTATATATTGAAATTTGCAAATTCGCAAATTCGAATATACATTTAAATTATGATCCTTTTTAGAAAACTTAAAAGGGATATTATTTTGTATGAACAATTCTAAAAAATATCTTCCTTGTCAGCTAAGGGTGCATTCCCATGGATTCTCCATACAAAATAATATCACCCTAATTTTAATAAATCATATATATATATATATATACAATAATTATTTTAGAAAAATTTGAATATAAAAAGGTGTTACTTTGTATGAAAAATCATTGGGAACGTGATCCTTGTTAGTTAAGGCGTGTTTCTATAAATTATTCGTATAAAATAATATTTAATATATATTTTAAAAAATATTAATATACATATATTGGTCGAACCCATGCACATTTAAAGCTACCTAATAACATACATCATACCAGAGAGGTTAAAACATAACACAACACAAATCGAATATACCATATTAAGGTATGACTTTAAAAACGGAAACTTTAAGGCCCAAACTGAAAAAATAGCAAAGACTAAGGTAACCATTGTGAATATTATACAAATCAGACACCAGAATCATAAATAAACCAACATCACTATTCAGAACTAAAATGGAAATGATTAAAATTAGGTACTCAAACTAAAATAAGCATAGAAATAAATAAACAATGCAAATGGACTAAAACAGAATACAAATAAAATGTAGAGTACAAATTAAAACGAATATGAATCTATTTAAGTGACCAAATCAGAATTTTACAGAGTAAGAGGGACCCAGGAAAGGGTTTACCGACGTGCTGAAATGCAAACTCCCCTCCATAAAACGACGTTGTCCTAAAGTGGGTATAAATACCCAAAAATCGGCTGAAAATGGCATAATCCATTCATTTCTTAAAATCCACTCTCTCTAAAAGAGGAAAACATATTTTCCTCTGCCTTTTCTCTTTCTCTCCTCACCGGGGGAAGGTCGGCAGCCTTCGACCACCACTTGCCAGAGCACTCTGCCACCGTATATGCTGCCAGAGATCTAAAAATCTAACCAAAACGACCCTTTCCTTCCCCTAAACTAAGATCTAAACACCCCTAAGCCTAAAGATCCACTGAATGCCCTAGATATAGGGTTTTACCTTTGTAAAACACGACACTCCGACGACGCGTGAAGACTTTGGTGATGGCGAGGTAAGCTTCTTCTCCTTGTTCCCTTTCTCATTACGAAAGTCTCCCCTTTTTTCTCTCGTTTTCGATTCTTTTCTTTATTTTTTTAATCGAGAAACTCACGATTTTCTTTTTTTTTGTTCTCCCCTTGTTGAATCTTCCTGTTGTTAATATGTTGATTTATGTATATAGAGGGCCTTCCTCTTTAATTTTATTTTCGTTGCATGTTTTAGAAAATGATCTTCTGACATTTGTTTCTGTTTTTATCTTTGCTTCTATCAGCTTTGGGTGGTCTGACTGAGGATAGTGAGACACGTCGGTGACGGTAGTAACACACCGAGTAAAAAATTTTAACCCCAAGGTGTTTTGTCCTCTTTTGGTGGCTGGCGTAAAATCTAGCGGCGGTAGCAGTCCTCAGGTAGTGGGGAATCATTATCGCGAGCAACTCACGCAAGGAGCTCGTGAAGGCAGCGACTTGGCTCGTGGTTGTTGAAGCACCTTAGGGTAAAACCCTAATCATCCAAAGATCAAGATCATTGGATCTAGGCAGATCCAACGGTTGAGATGAAGCTGCTGCTGGAACCTGTGGGAGCTAGGGTTTCTGCAAACCCAACCAACCTGGGCTCACTTCGATTTGGGCTTGCTAAGTCGGTTCGGGCCTGCTTCAGCTGGGTTTTGTGTATGGGTTTGTTGTGTTGGCCTATTTGTAATTATCTTGTAATATGGAAATAACAATAATAAAAATGATAAAAAATAATATTAATAATAATAATAGTAATATAATAAATTATAACTCGGATAAAAACGTGTGTCCATAATTATATATTTGATTATAGTCTTTAACGTTTTACTCGTGTATTTTCGAGGATATTTATTGTGAGAATGGTCCTGAAAAGCCCTCTTAATAGCGGTTGTGCAATTCAATATGACTATTCGAATGAAAAATGGACTTGAAATATATTAAGTCATTTTTAGGTAAATAGTATCATAAAATTATGAAGTGGTAAATAAGTATTTTTTTAAATAGAATTTATTTTAATATTAAACGTGCACTAATTCTTTGTTATCATGTCTAGTTTATTTTATTTGCGTATTTGACACTTTGATGTATACATATTTGAACCATGTAATTTTTGTTTACAATAATAAAAGGGATGACATTGTTTTATTGAAAATAATAGATGGGATAAACTTTTTAATAGCAGATGTGTGAATCTCGTTGATCCTTTTCGAAGTAAAATGATGTCACTACTTTCAATAAATCATTTGAATTTAATAAAAGGATCATATTTTAAATTTAGATTTGAACTCACAATTTCAACATATAAGCAATTAGGTACCGATTTTGGGCGCTGGGGTAGTGTCAATCCTTCCCCAAATGTAACCGCCTTCCGAACATTTTTCAAAAATGAGTTTCTGGTTAAATGTAGATTGGGTTTTGTCTTTTAAAATATTTTCTTAGATTTCTTTAAAATGATGTTTTTAGGTACTCGACCTACCTAACCTAAAGGTTAATGTCCAAATTGATAAAAAAAAATCCTGATTTTCTAAAATAAGTTGTAAACCTAGTTTTTCCATTTAAAAACAAACCTATGAGAAAAAAGTTACGATAACTTGACGACTCCAATGGAGACCTTAAAGACTCAAGCTGTTATTTGCTTATATGTTGTCATTATGGTAGAAATTGTGCATTTGAGTCCATATTTAGTTTATGATCCTTTGTTTGAGTTTTTTTATTATGCATTTGTTTACGTAAATATTTGTACTAATGTGTAAATTTGTGTTTTTAGCTTAGCCAAAACTCTTTTCGAAAGTGATTATGTTTTTGATTGTTTTGTCAAAGGTTTGTAAGTTTCTCCTCACACCTATTACATGTATTTGCATAAAATAAGCTATATACCCGAGCTCCGTTCCAATTAAGTAGAGGTGAATGCCTTACACTCGTAAGAATTTATTCTTCGTATGAGTCTTAGCAAGAAACCTCTGATGTACACATGTCTTATACCTTCGCGGGAATTTATTCCTCGTATGGACTAATTACATGTAACCCCAATATTTTCCCTGACTATTTTTAGATTTTTTATTAATCTAAGATGAGCACAAGACAATATCTTATCAAAAATAACTTTAAACCAATTGACATTAAACGCTCATACCCCTAACATTCTTGGTGCTCAAACTCGGGACATCAAAGAATAGTAAAAATCCTTTCACCACCAAGGTCACTGGGTAAACGAAACTTTATGTTTTAATATACATGGATAAATTACATGAATGCCCCTCATACTTATGTTTTGATTGAAATGGTCAAATTTCATGCAAACCCCCATACTTTTCCATGTTAATATTTTAGACTTATAGGTTTTAAATCCTTAATAATTTTAACTTTATTTTAATTTTGATAATTAATTTTATATTTATCTTTTAATTTTAATTAACAATAATATTAATACTTTATTTTATTAATTAATTTTAATTAGCATTAATTTCATATCATTTCATATTAATTATTATCGTTAATCTTGACAATTTGATGCTTAATTTTAACTTGATATTAATTGTGATTATTTGAATCTTAAAATTTTGGAGTAACCATTAATCTTAATTTTGACTTGATATTGATTTCATATATTAATTGTGATTATTTGATGCTTAAATTTTAACTTGATGTTTAATTCTTCGACGGTCTATGCGCTTTTAAAAAAAGGTTTACCAGCAAGATAAGGTGGTCGCCAGTGGTGGGTGATGGTGATTGATTGGTTACTTAGGATGAACTCTAAATTTATATAAGTTAGATATTTTAATTCTAAACCAATTAAATGTATTATTATTTTTAATAGAAATCATAATTAAATCATGATTCTATTAAAATTAAATTTAAATTTTAACAAATGATTAATTTTAAATAAATCATTATATTTTTTAATATTTACATAATAAGGAGAATTTTATTAGTAGTATATTTTGGTGTATCGCTTTAGTAATGTGTTGCGGTGTGCGACGTGCGTTGTAGACTCATCCATACAAAATATATCAAAAAATAACAATATCCTTTTAGACTATAAAGAATATTCCATCAAAACAAATTAACTTCAATTTCATAACATTTTTATTATACATTTTGGACTATAATTAAACAATTATAAATGTGGCCTTATTATATATACATGGAACAAGTTATCGTAAATTGCACGTTTCCCTTAGTTTGTTTAAAAAAATTAGAGTTAATTATATCACATGTCTTCAAATTATGGTTCTCATAAAAAATAGTCCCTAAATTTTTAACCATTCTAAATTCATTCTTAAACTATGACTGTCATTCTAAATTAGTCCTCAAACTTTTGAATATTTCAATTACATCCCTAAACTATGACTTTCATTCTAAATTAATCCCCAAAATTTTTTAATATTTCAATTTCATCCCAAACGATATATATACTAATTACATCCCTTGCTAATAAAATCATTAGGTTAGGTTGTATTATTATAATATTTTAAAAAATAAAATTTAGGTTAAACTATGGTTGAAACTAATTATATATTTGGATGAATTTAGGGATGAAATTAGAAGATTCAAAAAGTTTGGGCACCAATTTTAAGGACTAATTTAGAATGAAAGTCATAGTTTGGGGATAAAATTGAAATATTCAAAAGTTTAAGGACTAATTTGAAATAAAGATCATAATTTAAAATAAATTTTAAATTACCTTGGCTTTGAATAAATTACCTTGTATCTTCTTGGAATATCACAATCAAAAGAGATTCAAAGATTTCAATCGATTAATTCAATACACTTTTGCATCTAGTATTTTATTCTTAATGATTTGACATGATTAAATCCTGATTATTTTCATTTTTTATTATGATATGGTTCTAACAAGTAGTACAATCGTCTTGTCATGTTAAATCATTGACAATTATGTGATTAAAATTATTACTTTATTAATCTCATAAGCGTATATAATATTAATATTCGTAAACGCATATAATATGAATATTCGTGATATAAATTTTAGGTTATGTTGCGATAACCAACTCAAGTTTCGGTTTATGTTGTTAGCATATATATTTGGGTTAATGGTTTTTAATTCAGTTTTTGATTGGGCGTGAATTTATGCCAAATAAATTGAAACTTTTGATTAATTATTGAAATTAGTTTGAACCTCCGTATGCTTCGGGTATTGAGCTTTATCGATCCTAATTGACTCGCCTTGAAAAGTTTACAATGTCTTCATTGGATTTTGCTCTTGATTGCATTCGATTGATGATTTTGATTTTGCATTTAATTTGGGAATGTTACTGTATCAATTTGTGATTATTTGATTTCAGATTCTTGTAGTGTTTTAGTATAATTTGGCGAATCCATAATTAAGAAATTATTGAGGAATAATCAAATATTTAGGTTTTTGAATTCTAATAACGTCGTTTATAAAACTTTATTATGAGTTATTTCAGAAATAATGAAGTAATTAGAAAAACCTTATTATGTGTTATTTCAGAAATAATGAAGTGATTAGAAAAACCTTATTATGCGTTATTTTGGAAATCATAACGTGATTACAAAATTCAGTTTTGATTTTTTTACTCTTATGGATTATAGAATATATATTTGGCATTGACATATACGATTCAGTTTGATTAAATATTTAATTCATTAGTATAAATTTTGATTTTGAGTTTTGGTTAAATATTGATTTTTTTAATGTGGTTTATCTTTGGTGATTTATGAAGTGATGAATTAAATGAATGTTTAAGGAATTTTTCGGAAACAATTAAATACTTGAGTTTTCGATTTTTGATAGCACCATTTGTGTTTTTTATTTTGGGTTATTTTGAAAATATAGTCCAATAAAAAATTTCAATTTTGATCTTTGATTGTTTTAGAAATATTATATTTGAATATTGATATTTATTTTGAGACGACTTAATTAAAGATTTAAGTTTTTAAAGTAACCTCTATTGTGGAAATTATTTTTAAAAATATGAAGGTTATGCACACATAACTTAGGATATCTTAGTATTGATCAACCCAAAGAAGATTAATAGATGACATATTTACGTGTACAACTTCGATAATAAGCATGTGATAATTATTCGGTTTGAGAAAGGAAAATTTTTGCTTGACATGTTCTTATTATCAGTGTTTTGTTACCACACCAGATATCAATTAAGATGAATATTTTGTCTAAAGATGAAATATTAATGGAGTATCCGATATCTTGAGATAAGGTTTAAGTATATTCAAATTTATTAATTTTATGATTATTTTGTAATTTAATTGGAAGATGTAATTAAGAGAACTTGATTGGTTGACAATATTTATATGGTTTTATTTATATTGTTAATACAATATATGCATATATTCAATTCAGTTTGATAAAAAATTCAATTTTGTTAGCTTTTAAAATATATTGAAAAAAATTAATTCATAGTTTGACCATGCTTAATATTTTGATAGATTAGTTGAAACAAAATGATGCCAAAGTGATCTTTTTTTTGTGTAGACTGATTTATTCAAAATATCAATATGATTATGTGTTTCTTATAATTCATGCATTTATTAATTGTCCCAAAGGAAAATTAATAGTTTGCTGGATTTTAAGCCACACATGTGGTAATAATATGTGACAATCATAAGTTATTTTATGTGAACATTACATTACTCCAAAGATTAGTTTATTGTTCAACATAACTCATTTTCAATGCTTGATTACTACAACAAGAATATCGTTTACTGTTAATATTATTGTCCAAAGATTTGATATTCATGTAGTGTTTGTTATCTTGAGATGAGAACTGTCCATTATTTTTTAATTTATTTGTTTACTTCATGATAAGCGTCGTAATTGTCAAATAAATAAACATAATTCTCAAATAAATAAATAAAATGAATAAAATAGTATAGAGAAATAGGATTAATCCACATGGACTAAGGAATTTCCAATTAAATATGAATTGATCTCTAACAAGAAAATCTGTAAAATAAAAAAGGCTTAATCTAATTTAATTGAATAAACGAAAATTAAATAAAAATAACAAAGTAATAAAAATAAATAATTTAAAAAGATAATGATAAGAGATAGCCTCTAGCTTCGCTTTGACTCGATTCGTCTCGATCCTTGAAATAGATTTTACTTCGAAATGTTATCGGTTACAATCTATAAGGCCCAACCCTTGTCGCTGATTGGATCGTGTTCTAGATTTTGTCGCTGATTGGACTGGTAATTCTGCTATGTCGACATCTTCATGTTTGGTTTCATGCCCATGTGTTCAGCCTTGATTCTAAAAAAAAACTTGCAAAATTTGTTCATTAAGTGTTGTTTTAAGGAAAATACAGTTCTAGACAGAATTGAATGTAAATGACCCAAATGAGCAATATCAAGTAGATAACACGGAGTAATTAATGACAATGTATTAACCAAATTGAACACTAATTACTTCAAAAATATTAATGTGAGCTTAAATATATTTATGTTTTGTTCTATATTCAACTATTTATTTATTTATTGCTATCACAATATCTGGTAATATACATTTTATATACATGCTTAGGAAAATAAAACTTAAGGAATGAAAAAATGCACTTGCATAAGGTTTTGATTATATGAACATATACCTTGCACTAATGAAAGCACAATTTCCACCTGTCACACCCCAATTTAGGGGCTAAATTTTAGAAATTATAAAGTATTGAATTTAAGTGGTATTTTGGAAGAAATTGAGGATTAAAGTGTAAAATCGCAAAGTTGGCAGACCATTTTAGGAAGTGCAGAAATTCACGGACCTAGTCCTGAATTTACCTATTTTTCTTATATGTTGAAAATATAAACCCCTTTCCCCGATCAGTTCCCAGAAAATAAAACCAAATTCTCTACCCCGTCAACCCTCATTTGAACTCCGATTTCTCCACCGTTCTACCACTATTAGTCTATCCGAAACCACCATGTGATCGTTGTCGACCAGAGAACAAAACCCCTCAAACCTCTCATCGTCGTCATTCGGCGTAAAATTCAATTCAAAGTTTCGAAGTTTTTAAACTCCACCGCCGTGAAAATCGTCGATTTGTCGTCGATTGTTGCTCCGTTTTCGACACCTCCCGCACCATCGTGTTCCTTGCATCGTTCTGAGTCCATCGGTGCCCTTATTGTCTCCATCGTCGCCTGCACGTGAGGGACGTGAGGAAGTTTAAGTTTCTGACGTTTTAAAATCGAGCTCTCCATTGTTCAAAATTTTGAATCGAGCTTGGTAAGTGTCTCAAAATCCCTTAAAATAATTTTAGGATTTTTTTTGGATTTTTTGGACGGCATACGATGCTGCACACGCCCTCACGCACTGCCCCTGCGCGTGGGGAAATTTTGAAAATAGAGGACAGCCTTTAATTGGTTGTCCGACCCGACTGCCCGACTCGTTGACTGACTGATAACTCCGAAAAAAGACTTAAATTATAGTCTTTTCACTTAAGTTATTGCTCGTCTAAACAAAGTATGCACTGCACTTCTAGTTGCATTTAGTTACATATAGGTTGTGGTGGATAAGTTTTGCCTAGGCAAGATTTATTTGGCTTAACTGATGCTGCTGAGGAGAAGGGGTTGTTTGAGTTATGTTTGTGCAGGAATTCTACAGAGGAAGAACATTTCAGTCGTGACAATGAAAAGTTGCAAATGCCAATGGAGCAGATGAGAACGTGAGGAGCAGATTTATCTCGCCGAGGCAAGATTTATCTGAAGAATTCTAAAGTAAATGTGGTGAAACCGCATATGTCACATGCCAGCTGGATGGCCTGCTTCACGTGTAAGCAAGCCTTGAATATCCTGACAACCGCCAGCCGCTTTTCATTTTTAAGTTTGGGAAATTAATAACGACTAATTAAGGAAATTAAAAAGCATACAAAGCCCCAAGAGATTCTCCCTATAATTACCAGCCGTAGCCGCAAAAAAAGGCAAGGAAGAAGAAAGAAGAGATTTACCTTAGGCGTGAGCAAGCAACTACAGTACTTTCCCTCCATCTACCCCCAGTCTTTCTTGGTGTCCTCCATAGCCATACGATAGCAGAGTGGTGATCAGGCCTCGAGAGAGGGTGATCACCAAGGCAGGCGTGGTGTTGATCAGGATTGTCGCGATAGAGCCCCCGGTTTTGTGAGTCGTTCTTCCTTTGTTCTTAAACTCTTATTTTATTTGGGGTTGTATTTAAACGGTTTAATCTTGGATGATCTTTGATAACACCATGAATGCTTTACTTGGTGTTAAACTTTGTTTTGCCTGAACAATATTTTATGTTTATGAATGATGAATTATGTTTGCTTATGACTGTTTTGTTCATAGTTTAAATATTTTGCCTTAACACTGTAAGAGCATCGAGAGATCGCCTGGGGTTTCCATAAAACATGTCTGGGCATTTTAAGAGCATCGAGAGATAGCTTTTTGTCTAGAAAGTGATTCTTCAATTTGAGAGAATTAAGAGAGATCAACGTGAGCAAAGGAATGAATCCGGGATGGTGAAGTTCTAACTTGTCTACCTTAGAGATAAGGAGTGAGTTTCAAACGACTAAAAGGGATAAAGGCTAGAGTAGGTTAAGATAACGTCTATTGTTAATGACAAGAGGTATTGTCATAGCAATCGTCTAAGAATACCTAGTAATCCTATCAGGTAGTTTATTGAGTCATAATAATTCATTCTGGGAATAAAATAATTGTTGTCGAGATAATGGTTTAGCATCAGTGCTCTGTGACACGTCTGAATATGTGAGGTTGTTTGCATTATATTTAATCCAATACTTGTTTTGTTTTGTTTTATCTGTCTACATATTTTCTTTGTCTCGACCACACTTGTCTGAAATCATTAAATCATTATTCTTAGCTCCTTAATATTAGTTCTTAGCTTTAATACTTAGTAGGATTAATTTGTGGCATTAGTTCTAGTTGTGGTGAAAAGATATTTCTAATCCAATCCCTGTGGAGACGATACTCACTCACTACTATATTACTTGCATCGATTGTGTATACTTGAATAGATTAGCTTGCCTTAGCATATACATTCACAAGCGATCATGTTTTTGGCGCCGTTGCCGGGGATTGGCAACTGACGAAATTTCCAGCCATAACAAGTTCTTTGTGCCACTTTATAATTATTTAGTCTAACGTAGTTTATTATTTTATTTTATAGGTTTTTATTATTGCATGACCTTGAGATCTACTGGTAAGCCTTTGGAACAATTCGACCCCGAAGTTGAGCAATCATTCAGACAAAGGTTGCGTGCCCAAAGAACCAGAGAACAATTGAATCAAATGCAAAACGACATAGGAGATTTAGGAGATCAAGTTGCAAGACCAAGAGTGATACGAGATCATTTGAACCCAATTCTCGATAACCTCAATCTTGGCATAGTGGCACCTGAGGTACTAGCCACTCATTTTGAACTCAAACCGGTGATGTTTAATATGTTGAACTCTATCGACAAATTTGGTGGTACACCCAATGAAGATGCTAGACAGCATGTGCGTGCTTTCCTTGAAGTATGCGATTCATTTAGACAACAAGGAGTACATGAAGATGTACTCAAACTGAAGCTTTTCCCTTACTCCTTATGTGATAGAGCAAGATCTTGGCTCAGTGGAGTTCCTTCCGGATCAATGGAGTCATGGACAGATTTATGCAAGAGTTTTCTACTCCGATATAATCCACCCAATATGAATAGCTTCGGAACGACATTGCGAGATTTCGCCAAGGCGATGATGATTCAATGTACGAATGTTGGGATAGGTATAAAAGTTTACTTCGCAAATGTGTTAATCATGGATTTCATGATTGGACGCAAGTGGTGATGTTTTACAATGGAGTCAACGCACCAACTCGAATGATGTTAGATGCCTCAGCAAATGGCACCCTACTAGACAAATCGCCCGAGGAAGCTTTTGACATCCTCGACCGGATAGAAAATAATGACTATCAATTTCCAAGTGCAAGATTGGGAACCGGATAAAAAACCTCTGGAGCATATGAATTAGAAAGCAAAGATTCGGTAGCATCCCAACTTTCTGCCATAACCAATATGTTGAAAATTTTGCAACGTCCTAATGAGGTAAGAGAAGTCATGGTGACTAATAATGTGTGCCTATTCTGTCAAGACAACCATCATGAGAGTGAATGTCCTGAAAACCATGAGTCAACTAATTTTATGGGAAACTATAATCTAAACAACAATAAATCCTTATTCAAACACGTACAACCCTGGTTGGATACAACACCCAATTTTTTTGTGGAATAATCATGGGAACAACAACAATCAAGCCACAAATTACAGGTCACAGTAAAATAATTCTGACCATCAACATATTCAGAATCAACATCAGCAGCCCTGGCAGAACAACAAATGTATAGTTTCTTCCTCTAACACTCATTCCAATACTAACTCCTTGGAATTATCATTGCAGGAATTCATGGCCTCGATAAAAGTTTTCATGGCGTTTACAAAAACCTTGATGCACGAACATTCTGAAATAATAAAAAATCAAGGAAATTTGTTATAAAGCCAGGCAACACTTTTGCAAAGCCATAGTTCATATCTCAGAGCATTGGAGAATCAAGTGGGACAGATTGCCAAGGCATTACATTCTCGTCCACACAGAAATCTCCCTAGTGATACTGAAGTCACTAAGCATCATGGTAAGGAGCAATGCAATGTACTTATGCTAAAGAGTGGAAAACAAGTTGATCAAGATGACAAATTTGGGGGAGAATAGCTGAACAATTCTCACCAAGGCGTAACACAACCGGATGAGGAATCTGAGAATGCTGAACAAGAGAAAGCGCATGAAGAGAAGGAAAGAAGTGAAGGCTAAGAAAAGTATCAATCAGATAACAAGAAATTCATGGTCAAGACCAGCAATTTCCCTGCACCATCAGTAGTCGATGTGAGACCTCCACCACCGTTCCCTCAATGGTTGAAGAAACATGATGATGAAATACAGTTTAAGAAATTCGTTGATGTTCTGGACCAATTGTGTATCAATGTGCCCCTATTCGAAGCCATCGAGCAAATGCCTTCCTATGCTAAGTATCTAAAGGAAATCGTTACAAAGAAAAGGAAGATAGAACGTGTCACTACGGCAACAGAAATATACTCGGTAGTGAGCAAACTCCCACCAAAGCAAAAAGACCCTGGCAGCTTTGTAATACCATGTTCTATTGGTAATGATTTCATCGAATGAGCTCTCATTGACTTGGGATCAAGTGTAAACTTGATACTGAAATCGATATTCATGAAACTATATAGGTATTACGCCCATCCCACCTCGGTCATTCTATATTTGGTTGTTCGGTCTTATGTGCGACCCAAGGGCAGAATTGAAGACGTCATAGTAAAGGTAGATAAATTCATATTTCCAGTGGAATTTCTCATTCTGGATTTCGAAGTTTATGAAAATGCACAATCATTCTGGGACGCCTATTCTTAGCCACATGCATAATCCTAATAGACTGTGAAAAGGGAGAATTCTTAGCAAAGTGTCACGATCAATGTATTCAACTCTATGAAATACGCAGACGATCTAGTGGAATTCCAATGCATTAATAAGATTGAAGAAAAGGAAATCCTGGGAATAGGTGAATCCCTAAGACTCGATGAGTGCATCAATTTGTACCATGAATCTACAACCAAATACATGAAGCAGAAAACTTTAGCCCTGACGAAATATTTTCAGAAGACGGTTATGACAATCATGGCATGACAACGAAAATCTGCACACTGAACACCCTGAAAGCGATACCAAGGCAAGATATGAAGGAAAGACAAAGGACCAATTGAGATTTCTTAATAGGTCAGGTATGAAATTTGAACCTTTAGAATATGATGAAGTTAAATCTCAAGAGGCATCTTCACAACATGCACCGAAATTGGAGCTTAAGACTTTACCATCACATTTGAAATATGCTTATCTAGGAGTTGATGAAACTTTACCAGTGATAATCTCTGCCAACCTAACCTCCGAACAGGAGAAGAGTTTGTTGAATGTTTTGTCACAGCACATAAAAGCTATAGGATGGACGATGGCAAACTTGAAAGGAATCAATCCAACCATATGCATGCACAAAATCAATCTTGAAGATAGCCATAACACCTCGGTAAAACCCCAAAGACGGCTCAACCCAATCATGAAGAAGGTAGTTATGAAGGAAATAATAAAATGGCTGGATGCGGGAGTGATTTATCCTATATCTGATAATTCATAGGTTAGCCCAGTCCAATGCTTGCCAAAGAAAGGTGGTGTAACCGTGGTTAAAATCGAGCATGATGAGTTACTCACCACGAGAACAGTCACGAGCTGGCGCATATGTATGGATTATAGGAAGCTCAACAAAGCCACAAAGAAAGATCATTTCCCCCCTTTTATCGATCAAATGTTGGATAGATTAGCGGGAAAGGCATTTTATTATTTCTTCGATTGATACTCGGGGTATAACCAAATTGCCATAGCACCCGAAGACCAAGAGAAAACAACGTTCACATGCCTGTATGGTACCTATGCATTTAGGTGAATGCCGTTTGGACTGTGTAATGCTCCAGCTACATTCCAACGATGCATGATGGCAATTTTTTCAGATATGGTGGAAGAGTGCATGGAAATATTTATGGATGACTTCTCCGTTTTGGGTGATAACTTTAACCGATGCCTCGGCAATTTATCCAAGGTGTTGAAACGTTGTGAAGAAGCCATCCTAGTACTGAATTGGGAAAAATGCCATTTTATGGTAACTATGAATAGTGTTGGGACACAAAATTTCATGCCATGGCATCGAAGTCGACAAAGCCAAGGTGGATGCAATTGCAAATCTTCCCCCACCTACTAATGTGCGAGGCGTATGCAGTTTCCTTGGACATGCAAGATTCTATAGGCGGTTCGTAAAAGACTTTTCTCAAATCTCTAAACCCTCATATCTTTTGCTTTAATAAAATCATCCATTTGAATTTACTAATAATTGTTTGAATGCCTTCACAGATTTGAAGAAAAAGCTTTCAGCAGCGCCAATAGTTATCCCACCAGACTGGAATGAACCATTTGAGCTTATATATGACGCTAGTGACTATGCAGTCGTAGCAGTGCTAGGGTAACGAAAAAGTAAAATTTTTCATGTTATCTACTATGCAAGCCGAACACTTAATGATGCTCAAGTGAACTATACTACCACTGAAAAGGAACTCTTAGCAGTAGTATTTGCATTCGATAAGTTTAGGCCATATCTAATAGGCACTAAGGTAATTGTGCACACAGATCACTCAGCTATTAAATATCTAATTAATAAAAAAAATACAAAGCCTAGACTAATTTGGTGGATATTATTACTGCAAGAATTTGATTTAGAGATCATGGATAGCAAACGTATAAAAAATCAAGTGGCGGACCATTTGTCTAGGCTAGATAACAAACCTGATTGTCCTGACATCACAGATATTAAAGAGGATTTCCTTGATGAGAATATATTATTTGTCACGGCTGCACCATGGTATGCTGACATCGTTAATTTTCTTGTTAGTGGTATTGTTCCTCTTGATTTATCTAGCCAGGGCAAACGAAAATTTCGACATGATGTGCGACATTACTTCTGGGATGAACCATTTCTATTCAAGCAGTGCGGAGACCAAATAATCTGAATTTATTGGCCAAACCTATTCAAAGACACGCATAAATTCTACAAGTCATGTGATAGATGTCAACGTACAGGAAACATCTCAAAATGGCATGAGATGCCATGGCAAAACATTCTGGAGATCGAACTTTTCGACTGTGGGGCATAGATTTCATGGGACCTTTTCCAACATCATTCGGAGATATATACATTCTCTTGGCAGTGGATTACGTATCAAAATGGGTTGAAGCCATTGCAACACCTAATAACGATTCCAAGACGATGTTGAAGTTTTTGCACAAAAATATATTCACCCACTTTGGAACACCATGAGCTCTCATTAGCGATGAAGGGACACATTTTGATAATAAATTGATTGCCAAGGCACTGAAAAGATATGGAGTACGACATAGAATTGCTATGGCGTATCACCCTCAAACGAATGGACAAGCCAAAGTATCTAATCGAGAAATCAAGAAGATCCTCGAAAAAGTGGTCAACCCAAGTTGAAAAGATTGGTCGTCGAAGCTAGATGAAGCACTATGGGCTTATCGCACAACATTCAAGACACCGCTGGGAATGTCCCTGTTCAAGCTAGTCTATGGAAAGGAATGTCATCTACCAGTTGAACTCAACACAAAGCTTATTGGGCCATCAAAAAGATAAACATGGATGCTCAGCTTGTTGGAGAAAGAAGACTACTAGAACTAAACGAGATGGATGAATTTAGAGCACATGCATACGAATGCCCAACTTTACAAGGAGAAAACAAAATGATGGCATGACAGAAAAATATTGCCGAGGAATTTTATTCTGGACAACAAGTACTGCTCTATAATTCACGCCTTAAGTTATTCCCAGGCAAGCTAAAATCACGATGGTCAGGACCATTCATTGTACACTAAGTCCATGATAATGGAACAATTGAAATTCAGAACCAAAACGATGGTTCAATCTTCAAAGTGAATGGGCAGAGACTCAAGGAGTACAAAGGAGCCCCAGTCATGCGCAACAAACCGGCATTGTTGGCACATGATGCCCAAGAATTTGCTTTTCTTAATTGTGCAAATATTATTTGCCTAGGCAACGAAAATCTGAATTTTGTACATAAATAAGTTAAGTTATTTTATGCTTTAATCCGATTTATTTTATTATTTTTTTCTTTCATATTATAGGCGAGCAAGGAACACGTGGCAGTATGGGGAGTTGAAGCATGCATGAAGAAAAAAAAACCCTAGGGTACGTGACTTGGCGGCAGAATAAAGAGGGAAAGAAATCATTTCTTCCCCTTTATGTCTTATCAAATATTTCTCATTTAATGAGAAATCTTTTCCCGACAGTGTAAAGACCAAAATGCCCCGAAACCACCCATCACTTTCCAAGAAAAACTACCCACTCTTCTTTTCTTCATCGTGTTTTCTTCTTTTTTTACAAACCATAAAATTTCTTTTCTTTCTCTCAAAATACCTCCCCATCGCCACCACTAAAATCAACCAAGAAAAATGGTGAGATCGAGACCGGCCCTAGTTTTCAGATAGAGTTTCGAACGTTTCCAAACAGCCAATCAGAGGCACGCTTCAAAACCATTCAACAACGCCAAGTCTATTTGGAAGATGGATTCATTTTTCCAGCCGAGGAAGAAGAGCAGTTTGGCCCTGAGGTGATGGACGTCATAAAGAAGCATAATTGGGAGAAGTTTGCTCATAATCCTAACGTCGTAGCACCAGCAATGGTGAGGAGTTCTATGCCCACCTCACGAACACCTCCAACCACACGGTATATTTGAGGAAAACTCATTCGTTTTTCCCCTTATGCACTTAATAGATACTTTAAGTTGGGGAAGTGGATGACCAGTATAAGAGATTTGTGGCCGAGGCAGATCAAGAATCGTACAGTGGAGTTCTACAGGATTTATGTTTTGGGTGGGCCAAGTTCGAAGGGAATGCCTCCAAAAGAAAGCGAGTAGATCGTTGAGCCCTCAAACCACACGTGAAACTGTGGAACCATTTTCTTAAAGGTAAGCTGATGCCAACGTCCCACAACACCACTGTCCTCGTCAAGTGGATGATGTTATTGTACTCGATCATATATGGTAGGACAATCGATGTGGGTGAAATCATCTTTGAGCAGATCCATGACTGTGCCAAGAAGAACCGTGGTAACCTACTGTTCCCAAACCTTATAACCGCGCTGTACAAAAAGAAAAATGTTCATGAGTAACCATTCGAAGATTTCATCAAACCCAAGGAGGGTATTACAAAGAAAAAGTCCCTGAGTTGATGAGTTTCAATGATGACGACCCAAAGGAGGGTCTGAAGCAAGGAGCAAAATTGGTTGTCACGGCTAGAATGGCCACTGTGTCACGCACACATGTGAGACGCGTAAAAAGATTGGGCGCCTAGAGGACCACATGAAAATTTACTTTGAATAGGCCAAGGCAAGGGACATACAACTCAATGCCTTCATCAAGGAGTTGCTCCCAACCACAATGATCAGACTTCCAACCTTCCCCAATGTCATCCTCAACTACAATACCGGCGGTAGCACATTCCATGGCTCGACATCTTATGTCCCTCTAGACGTTCCACCAGAGGTACCACCGATGTGCCACCATTGGCAACCCATGTACCACCCGTGCCACAAGAAAGCCACGACGACACCGAGGAGTTCCTTAGTTCCTCATCCTTCTCCACCACCGAAAGCAGCAGTGATACTCCACCCCACTTCTTTACTGATGAAGATTTCATGCCAGCACCAAAGCAGCCTGAGCCCAGTTCGATCAACACCACCAGCCCCAAAAGTAGCTCCTAGTCCACCACCAGTTCCAGAACAACCGACTCCCGCGACCGAGTAGTCCACTCCAGCCCGAGCTTCGACCAGCAAGAAGCGATACAAGAGAACGATGGGGCGTATACTTCAATCGTCTCCTTCTAAGCCAGAAGCAGTATACTCGGGATTCGAGAGCCCTTCCCCTCCCAAACGACACCGCACGAGGGCGTCCAGTCAACCCACACCACCACAGTAAGTTTTTGTAGTTTTCGTGTTTTTTTCGCATTTGCATATAACAACATTTAGTGTAGTTTTCATGCATTGAGGATAATGCATCCCTCAAGTTTGGGGGAGGTGTTGTCCATTCTGCCATACTTTGTTAAATAATAATTTATGTTAATTGGTTGAAAATTTTGGTTGTCATGACATAAGCAGGTTAAGATTATTGTTAGGAATGAATTAGGGATGCCCAATGATGAATGCAAAATTTTATTGCCTAGGCCAGAATTATTGCAAATACTGTCTGAAGAAGAGAACCAACCCTAGTCTTGGTCCTTTGAAACTTATAAACACTATTGTAGGTTGTCTTTTCTCTAGGTAATCTGTAAAATTTTTAGGAAAGAACTTTCTAATTGCCGAGACTTCAAAAATATTCTAAGGGTAAGGTAAAAACTCTCTAGTGTTTAAAAACTTGAAAACTCGAAAAATACAAAGGACACTCCTCTGAGCAAAGGCATAATAATAAAAATTCCAAAAGAAATTAAGTGTAGCCAAGGCATATGAGTGAATGAAAGTAGTCACGGATGACTCTGCCCGACTAGCTTAGGGGTTGAAGGTATGCTCCCTTTCACCTAGAGTGTGGAACGGTAGTTGTGATGAGCTGACTCCCCTATATAAAAAAGTGTGAATAAAGAGAATAAAAGTTGATAAATAACTAGGAGTATAAACTAAGCCTGATGAATAATTTGTTGCCTTGACAACCTAGAAGTGCATACTTTAAGTTTTCTAATTACCTCTATGCATAGACTGGTTACAGTCAACACACAATAGCAAAGGATCCTGACTAGGGAAGGGACTTGACTAATATGACTATCGAACATGTTGAGGCTACATATTTTTGCTGAGGGCTAAAATCTCAAACCTGATGATGTTCTTGATACGCTTTGCCATGACAATTTTGATTTTCTTCTAGCTATTATCCATTGCTTGAGGACAAGCAATAGCTTAAGTTTGGGGGTGTGATAACTCCGTAAAATACTTAAATTCTAGTCTTTTCACTTAAGTTATTGCTCGTCTAAACAAAGTATGCACTGCATTTTTAGTTGCATTTATTTACATATAGGTTGTGGTGGATAAATTTTGCCTAGGCAAGATTTATTTGGCTTAACTGATACTGCTGAGGAGAAGAGTTGTTTGAGTTGTGTTTGTGCATGAATTATACAGAGGAAGAACATTTCAATCGTCACAATGAAAAGTTGCAAAGGCCAATGGAGCAGATGAGAACGTGAGGAGCATATTTATCTCGTCGAGGCAAGATTTATCTGAAGAAGTCTGAAGCAAACGTGACAAAACCGCCTATGTCACATGCCAGCTGGATGACCTGCTTCACGTGCAAGAAGCCTTGAATATCCTGACAACCTCCAGTCGCCTTTCGTTTTTAAGTTTGGGAAATTAATAACGGCTAACTAAGGAAACTCCAAAAGCATGCAAATCCCTAGGAGATTCTCCTTATAATTACCAGACGTAGCCGCAAAAAAAAGGGCAAGGAAGAAGAAAGAAGAGCTTTACCTTAGGCGTGAGCAAGAAACTGCAGTGATTTCCCTCCGTTTACCCCCAGTCTTCCTTAGTGTCCTCCATAGCCAGACGATAGCAGAGCGGTGATCAGGCCTCGAGAGAGGGTGATCACCAAGGCAGGCGTGGTGCTGATCAGGATTGTCGCGACAGAGCCCCTGGTTTTGGGAGTCATTCTTCCTTTGTTCTTAAAGTCTTATTTTATTTGAGGTTGTATTAAACGGTTTAATCTTGGATGATCTTTGATAACACCATGAATGCTTTACTTGGTGTTAAAATTTGTTTTGCCTGAATAATATTTTATGTTTATGAATGATGAATTATGTTTGCTTATGACTGTTTTGCTCATAGTTTAAATATTTTTCCTTAACATTGTAAGAGCATCGAGAGATCGCCTGGGGTTTCGGTAAAACATGTATGGGCATTTTAAGAGCATCGAGAGATAGCCTTTTGTCTAGAAAGTGATTCTTAAATTCGAGAGAATTAAGAGAGATCAACGTGAGCAAAGGAATGAAGCTGGGATGGTGAAGTTCTAACATGTCTACCTTAGAGATAAGGAGTGAGTTTTAAACGACTAAAAGGGATAAAGGCTAGAGTAGGTTAAGACAACGTCTATAGTTAGCGCCGAGAGGTATTGCCATAACAACCGTCTAAGAATACCTAGTAATCCTTTCGGGCAGTTTAGTGAGTCGTAATAATTCATTTTGGGCTTAAAATAATTGCGAGACAATGGTTTAGCATCAGTGCTCTGTGACATGTCTGAATATGTGAGGTTGTTTGCATTATATTTAATCCAATATTTGTTTTGTTTTATCTGTCTGCATATTTTCTTTGTCTCGACCACACTTGCCTGAAATCATTGAATCATTATTCTTAGCTCCTTAATATTAGTTCTTAGCTTTAATACTTAGTAGGATTAATTTGTGGCATTAGTTCTAGTTGTGGTGAAAAGATATTTCTAATCCAATCCATATGGAGACAATACTCACTCACTACTATATTACTTGGATCGATTGTGTATACTTGAATAGATTAGCTTGCCTTAGCATATACATTCACAAGCGATCACCGACCCAACCCGTTGACCGTTGACCGGCGTTGACTGGACTGTTGACCGATCGTTGACCAACCGTTGATTTTTTCCGGATATACCTATCCTGACATTGTTCGATGTCATGAGTCCGTTTTTGAGGTCCCTTTTGCCAAATTCAAACCCGATAAGTTTTTTTCACTTATTTATTACCCAATTCGATCTATTTTTCGCAATTAAGCTTCGTTTTTGATGAAATTTCTATTGATATGTATCTGAGGATTATTGGAAGTTGATTTCAAGATCGAGGGCATTCGAATGGAGTTAAATGGTCGATCAGTACGGCACAGAAATTGAGGTAGTACATTACTACCTCTTTATGCTTTATGGAACATGTTGATAATGAATAAATGCATGGATGTATATGATTGTACTATTATGCATGTTTGATTATAGATTGACTCGAACCAAATACGGTTTAAGTGATAAATTAATTAAGACTCTATTGAATTACAAGTTATGTGATTAAGTGATAAAAAAATCATTCCTGAATAGGTAAATTATAATTTATCTCATTATAGGTACTTGGATGATAAATTATGAGAATACTTCGATTAGGTAAAATTATGAAAATACCCTTATGTTGTAAAAAGATAAGAATTGACCCTGGAAGTTGGATAAGAAGTTTTTAAAGCCATATTGATCTGATGAAACTACTGATGTGTATAGAAAATACTAGTTTTGCTTAGAAAATCTGGATAACCAATTTCTAAACCCAATATGGATTATACAAATTACTAGAAGTTTGATAAGGAATAAATTTCAAGTTCAGAGATTATCCGAGAAAGCAATTAACCTTAGGATCTCCAAATTATATTTATCCTTGCTAAGAGTTTAACACCGAAATTATCTGGTTATGAAATTATGAAAATGCCCTTGAGAGGTATAAATAGTCTGAGTTAACTCTGAATGTATAAATACCTGAAGAATAATTTATCGATGGTGCTCTTTTATCATAATTGTTAGAAATGACTGAAATAAATGATAAATTTGAATTAAATAATAAGACCGGATGGAAGGAAAGAATTGAAATACTCTATATCTATAAAATGATCAAAATACCCCTGGAATAGAAATGGGTCAAGAATATCACTAAAACCAGGAATGATTGGATATCCTCAAGCTCTGAAAGGACTGAATTAACATTGAGCACCAAAATACCCTTATGGCCTAGAATAAGTAAATGTCTTGGATTAATTAAGAAATTCAAATAAACATAGATATTGTACTACTCTTAAAAGTTATGGAACGCAACTTAAGTCGATCAACCAATGCTAGTGCTATATCAGTACCTAAATGGCATATGTACCACTTGAATGCTTGTTCATCTCCTAAAGTTTGGATCGAGGATAATTATGGAAGTACTAAGCTTAGCTCAACTCTATAGCATATTTGGTACTAAGAAGTGGATATTCGTGAGACAAATCAACCACGAATATCAAAATGACTTTATTATATGACTAAATTGAACTGAACTGAAGTACAATATGTATCGAAATTCAGAAACATCTGAATTACTCTGAAAAACTCTGAAGTAATAGGGATAGACTTGACTACTAAGTGAACTAAGTAAGCTCAATGAATGAGGATTTAATAAGTGATTTGGATGAGTCTGGGAAAGCTAATGAACTTAAATGATGTATTGTGTTTATGGGTCATGAACCATTAAACAAGTACGTTAGTATTTCTTGACATTGTTAAAACATGAAAATGAAATAAAGACCATTGGAAGATCTATTCAACGATGATTCTGAAGATGATCTATGGACAAAATTTTTGGTATTAAAGAGTAAATACCCTGGAAGGATAATGAATTGATCAGTCGACAAGCATTAGTTCTGGAAGCTGTTCATCTCGAGTTGTTTGATAGTCCGATCAATCGACATAGATTGTAAAGGTTCTGAATCTTCGTTCTCCATTTTCAGCTCAAATCACTCTAGTCATATCTGAAAACATAATTAACTCAGATGTAAAGGATTCTGAATAATTGATGATTTTGTAAGTTAATGAACTCTTTCAATAGTGATTTTAAATTCCGACATTCTATCGGTATACTGAAGATCCACATTTCTCTACCCAATAAGATTATCCAGTATCTTTGAATAATATTTGTAAACACTAGTGTGTTCCCTAATCACATGAATATTTTATCTGATTTTTTATTTGAATTTGTTATGATACCTGACATGGATTTGTTCTAATACCTGACCTGGATTCTGTTATGATATTTGACCTGAATTATGTTTTGATTTTTTATATATCCGTTTACAGACGGAACATGTTTTATTTAAGGGGTATTGTTAGAGGAAGAATAATACTTGTAGGCTCCTCGTCTTTTTGCTCAGGGCCTTACTAGACATGACAGTGGGTGTATTATTCTGGGAACCTACACATTTTGGATGTGTTCAGTTGGGGGAATTACTATGGTTTTTTAATTTTAAAAATATGTTTTAAAAAGAACTGTATATTTTCACTGGTTTTGCGGGAACACACTAGATAACCTATTTTGATCTCCTGAACTCAGTCATCGAAATATTTCTCTGAAATGAAAGCTCACTGTCTGTTACTACCTGAAATATCAATAGGATCTCCGCTCAATAAAGATCTGTAGATGTCTGAACCGATAAGGAAATATATGTTTATCTATATCTGCATGTTCTTCAACATCATCTGGTAGTTCTGTATTACTGAGCTTTCCAAAGATCACTCTTTTACTCATCTTTTCAAGTTCAAAGAATTGAACCAGTGCATCTATCGACATCAGTAAAGGAATTCTTCCGGCTTTGCTTGCAGAGTATGGTACATGTGATTAAGGGGTATGTAGATTGTATTTTGTTTTATATCTGAGTCTGAAAACATGTTTTTATTTCTAAATACTGATAAATCATTTTATGTTTTACATGTTTTAATAAAAAAAAAAAATTTTCCAAGATTTTTATAGTGGGTCGCTCTGGTGGCCTAATGTGACACTTCAGATCGGATCGGTTATCCGCATCGGTCTGAGGGGGTTACACCACCTCTTATAGGGGATAACATCCTTAATTAATCTAAGGAATTTTGAGAGGTGAAATTTTTTCAAATTGCATAAGTCTAGTTATCATGAAGCACCACATTTTAGAAGCCTTTAGGGGCACATAATCTGAAAAGATTACTTAGGTAAATGGTTTCCTTGACGAAATTGAGAAATGTTTTCCCAAAATCAACAAGGTTTAAATGACACCACTTTTGACTCCTTTGATATCTATAAAGTATAAGGGTCAATGAAATGTAAAGGAATACATTGTTGATATGTTTCATATTGCTTTAAGACTAAGGCATTTAAGATTGAGTTTTTCTTTGAAGAATTATTTGTTCTTATGATTTCAATATTGCTTCCTATAGAGTTTAATCAACTCAAATGTGAAAATGAATTTAAATGAGCTAATTTTTCATTTTGTGTAAGAGAAATAAAGGATGATTTATAATAAGTTTGAAAGTACTCATTTGACAAGTGTATATAAAGATAAGGGCAAAAAATAATAAAATCAAACAAAATCAAAATGTAATTGTTAAGGGTCTAACTCAAAAGAGACAACAATATAATTCAAAGGGTTATTCTCTTTTGTAATAAGTTAGGGCATATGAAGAGAAATTAAATTCCGAAATATTAAGCAAGTACTTTGATTATCCTGACTGATTTAGGAGTTATAAGTTTTATGATCTCATAATTAGAAATATTTTAAGGTAAAATCTATAATATTATTTTTGAGGATGTTGAGTTTGAAGGAAAAATAAGGTTTGATGAATTGCTTTTAAGGAGCAATTGGATTATAATCTAATTCTAATTATAATTTTTGATGATATCCATGTGTTTATACATGTCGTTAAAGTAATGCCCAAATATCATGTCAGTCACTATATTGAAAAGATTTAAAATTTTGGAGGATTAAATTGAATAAATAGTAAAGTATAAGAAAATGATTTAGAAATTTTGATTAAGACCAATTAGTAAGAATGGAAGAATGAAAGGGTATTTTAGTACTTTAAAGGGAAATGGATTTAAAATCCATTTTAATTAGGGTATTTAAAAATGGGAAAAAGGGAGAACAAGTTAAGTTCTCTTCTTCTTCCTCCTAGTCCCGTGCCTTCTATATTCAAGGTAAGGGTTCTTCAATGTTCGTTTTCCTTTTATTTTGGGTTTGTTCTTGAAACCTTAAGTGACGTGTAAGCTTAAGGAAGGGTTAAAGATGATTAAAACTAAGAAATGGATGTTTTTATTTTCGATTGAAGAAAATGGGTTTTTAAGTGATTTATTGAAATATGAGTTTTTATTGATGTTTACAAGTATATTTGACTTGTCAAAGAAGTAAATAAGAGATTAGAAACCTTGGATGTGATTAAAAAATGTTAGAAAAAGTAGTATGATTCTTAGTTTGAGATGTTCTTTGGAGAATTTAGATGTTATAAGAAGCTAAATGGAGGAAAGTTAGTTGGGTTAAGTAATGTTAAGTTTAAGGGCATTGTTTGAAGTAAAAGTAAGAGTTTGAAATGAAAATTTAGTAAAAATTAAGCTGAAAAATGGAAAATCTGGGTAAGGGTATCGGTACTGGAAGAACAATACCGATACTATAGGTTTAAATTTTGAATAATTATGATGAATAGTATCGATACTGATGTGGGTATCGATACTAAAAGGAATGTATCGATACCATGGATTACAGAATGCAGAAATGGTATTGATACTGAAAAGGAGTATCGGTACCATAGTATATAAGTATTGATACTATGATAGGGGTATCAATACTAATGAATCTGGAAACTTTAAGATAGGATGAATTTTGATAGAAATTGAATATAGTAGTACTTTTAAGTATTATTAAAAGTATAAGTGTTAGAGAAGTATACTAATATTTAGTATGGTATGTGTACTTAAAGGATGCTTGTGTAGATCATAACCAAGCTCCCGAGTTAAGCAAAAAAAGGGAAAAGATAAAGTTGTCGAATAGCTGGACATCCTTAAAGCATATTAACAAGGCATACCAGGTGAGTGTATTTATTGTATTTATATGAGATGAGGAAGACTCGCAATGAGTCAACTTAGAAAATTTTGATTAAATGTATGTTTTACAATATTTAATATAATTCATTATATGTATGGAAATGATATTATGAATAAGTTTTAGAGTATGAACTGCTCTAAAATAAGGTACAAATGAAAATGCATAATGGTGCATTATCGGCATGAAAGGATGCCATAAATGAAAATGCATAACGGTGCATTATCGGCATGAAAGGATACCATAAATGAAAATGAATAACGGTGCATTATCGGCATAAAAGGATGCCATAAATGAAAATGCATAATGGTGCATTACCAGTATGAAAGGATGCCATAAATAAAAATGCATAATGGTGTATTATCGGCATGAAATAATTCCATAAATGAAAATGCATAATGATGCATAATCGGCATGAAAGGATGCCACAAATTAAAATACATAACGGTATATTAACTGCATATAAGGTGCCACTCATGGTAATTATAAAAGATAAATGACCATTTGGCACTTTGGTGCAATACATGTACATTACTTTCTCATTTAACATAATAGAACAAACAAAGAAAAATTGGGAAAAATATACAGAAGGATAGTTAAGTTGGGCATACTAAGAATAATTTCGATGATTGTATGAAAGAAATATGGTTTAACTAAGAAGGATTTATCTGATCTTTATGGAATATGTGATGTAATTCGTCATTAAATAGCCATGATATACTTATGTATAAATTGCAGTTTCTTTACAATAGTATGTAAAAGCAAAGACTAGCCGGGTAAGGGGTGAAGTATCAGCTATAATCAATCTAAGGTTGACTCTCATCAGTAATAGCAGGACAATCATGTTTATTTTGAAATTTTGCTAGCATGTAATCGAAATTAAGAAAAATGATCTAGAATGCATTTAAAGTGATAATTTTGGTAATATGTTTCAACGATTGTTTTAGTGTTTTACTAAAATGTTTTGTTTTAAATTTCGAAACAAAATTTATGGGTTTTACAAATGGGTGAATATTTTTAAAAGTCATGTGACACCTATGACTTGTGTACGAAACGTATATGGGAAATGGGTGTTACATTTATGGGTATCAGAGCTACAAGTTTAGCCGATTCTAGGCCAAAACCGAGTTTAATTGAATTGAGAAAAAAATTACATACCATTAACATTGTCAAAGTTATTGATATGGTGTCAATTAGAGTGTGATTGATGTCACTCCTTATTAACTTGAGTGTTATTATTATGTATGTTCTAATAGAAGTCAAAAACTAAGAACAAAGGTAAGAAAGTTGATAATATTGAAAAAAAGGTCAAGATCAAAATCGACCCAAGAGAATCCGACATGACTTCAGTATCATGCCTTAGAAGGGTAGAAGCTACTAGGGATTTTCCTCAATTCTGTGTAAGGAATATCCCAGCGTTTAATGACATTTCTGCATTTGAGGAATCCATTAAAACGTTTGAACAGTTTACAAGAGAAGTTGAATCGGATGAGGATCCAGAGGAGATTTCTAAATCTAGTGATACTTCCAAGGTTTCTTCATGTAAGCTTAAATGAGTGAGAAGCATTTAAGTGAAGCATTAAATTGTTTAAAGTATTGTTAATTTGAGTAAGAAGAAAAGAGTAAGCGTAAACACATTGATCGCTAAAATCTTATAGAAAGATGAGTTATTAGTGGATCAAATGATTATGAGTGTGTTTGAGAATAAATGTTAAGTTTTATGGACTTAATAAAGTTACTTTTAGAAGGTAATTTGTGAAAATGGATTTTCTACCCGTTTCATGCTTCAATGAATTATTATTTAGAATCGAGATTAATTCTCGAGAACTTGAAAAGTTTCAAGTTCGTCATGATAGGAAAAAGAGTAAATTTGGTTACTAGTGTAATTTTAGCATTAACTGCTATGAATTTATTGCTACAAAGTTACCAAGTCTTCTTATTAAATGATGTGGATAATTAGACTTTCATAGTTGAGATAGAAAATGTTTCAATTGCTCGATAATATTTTCAATGGATCCGGAAAAAAAAAGTTACACAGATTATCTCAAGAAGGAAATATGATATTTTAAAACAAAAGTATTCTATTCAACTTAATCTCAAGTGAGACGATAGCGGTAAACCCTAGTGGGTCATGGTGCAAGTGTGAGTTGGACAGGTAGTAAACATTTGATAAAGATTCCAGGGGATATGTTCCAGGTGAACCTGATGGAATCATCATTTGATGAATTAAGATCATATTGGGTATATGATGTTTGTCTCCAGAGACGATTAGTTCAGAAAGATGTAGAGGATATGGAAATTATAGTTTTTGGAGAGAAAGTAAAATCATCACTCAAGGTGATATCGATAATGATTGTAAAGAAAATGATGTCAAAAAGATATATATAGTTTTTCTGGCTAATGTGATAGATACTCAAATAATTAAAGTAGAATTGTATGATAATTTCACAAACTTGGGAATTTATAGATGTCTTTTCAGATGAATTTCTTGGGTTACCTCCAGATCGAGAGGTGGAATTCAAGGTTAATGGTTATTAAGGTATTGAACATGTTTCTATGATTTCGTATCAAATGACTTAAGTGAGTCAAGAGAATTAGAGGCTCAATTACAAGTGTTGATTGATCAAGTTTTTATCAGCCCGAGTATTTCATCTTGGGGAGTATTTGTGTTATTAGAGAAAAGAAATATAAATCTATCTAGTTATGCATAGATTTTTTACAGTTAAATAAGACTCTTCAAGAGAAGAAGTTGTATGTCAAACTATCAAAATGTGAAATTCTAGTTAGTAGAGATTGCTTTCTTTGTCCAGGTTGTTTCGGCATTAAGTATAAGAGTAGATCCTAAGAAAAACTCATGTTGTAGTAGATTGGAAACTCCCAAAGAATGATCCTGAAGTTTAAATTTATTTGGGGTTTATTGGTTACTATCAAAGGTCAGTGAAGAACTTTTCGACGTTAGCTTTGCTGCCAACCAAGTTTTTAAAGAAATATGTATCTTTTTTGGACTGAGAAGGGTCAAGAGAGTTTCAAAATGCTAAAGAGGATTTTAATAGAGGTACCAGTGCTTATACAACTTGAGTTGGGTAAGGATTATGTGGTTCTTACTAAAACGTCTCCTAACGCTTAGGAAGTATGCTTATGCAAAAAGGTAAGGTTGTGGCATATGTCTAGATAAAGTTAAAAACTCATAATATGAATTACCTTACACATGATTTAGAGTTGGCAGCAATCGATTTGCCTTAAAAGATTTGACGTCATTATCTGTATGGTGAGCAGTGCTATAGTTGTGCTAATTACAAAAGCCTAAAGTACTTATGGACTTAAAAAGAGTTGAACCTGAGACAGAAAAAATGGACATAAACTTTAAAGGATTATGATGTGATCATTGATTATCTTCAGGAAAGGCCAATGTTGATGCAGAGGTACTTGGTCAGAAACCTTTTGCAGTTTTACGAGCTATGGATGCGCGATTAGTGGAAATGAAAATGGAACTGTTTAAAGATGAAGCCGATGTTTTTATTAGATTGGATAACAGAATTACAAATGAAAGACAAAATTTCTTGATAAGAATTGTATAAGTAGAAAATGAAGAGATTAAGGACTTTTGAGGTCAAGTTCAATGGATGTTCGTATTATCGTGGGAGACTTTGTATTCCCGACGATTAAGACTTTAGAAAGATATTCTTTTTGAGGCATTAAGTGCGTTGACTATGAATTCAGATGGAAACAAGAGGTACCAAGATTTAAAGAGTCGGTTTGGTGGCCTGGTTTGAAAAGAGCCATAATGGAAATTGTAGCAAAGTGTCTAACGTACTACTAGAGGAAAAGTTGAACATCAAGTATCTTCTGGATTGTTTCAATCAATTCGATTCATGAATAGATAGGGGAAACGCATTGTGGGCTTTGTTACAAGGCTACCTTTAACACCTATCAAGAAAGACTCAATATGGGTGATTGTTGATAGATTTACCAAGACAACTCACTTCATTTTGGTATGAGCATAGTAGTCGATGGATAAATATGATGAGATATACATGTAAGAGATAGTTCGCCTGCATGAATTGCAAGTATCGACCATATCCGAGAGAGATTCAAAATTCACTTTAAGGTTTCAGAATTCTTGCATAAAGCTTTGGGTACTCAATTGAAATTTAGTATGACCTTTTCATCAGTAGATAGATGGTAAGTCAGAACGTACTATTTCAATATTGGAAGGTATGTTGAGGGCATGTGTAATTGATTTCAAGGGATCATGGGAAAAATATTTGTTTTTAGCAAAATTTTCTTACAATAATAATTATTAATCGAACATCAAGATGGTTGTATATGAAGCTTTATATGGGAGAAAAGGTTGAACACCATTAAATTGGTTTGAGTTAAAAGATCAAAATCTAGTTGGCCCTGATTTAATGAAAGAAATGAAATATAAAATGAAAGTTAACCAAGATAATCTTAAATAGCTTTCGATTGACAAAAGTCTTATGTTGATCTAAAAAGAAAAGAGATTGAATAGCAAGAAGGTGATAAAGTTTTTCTGAAAGTATCGCTGAAAGGAATTATTGTTGTTTGGACTGAGTCTGAGAATTATTGGACCTTATGAGATTTTATCAGTTAGCTTTGCCTCCCGAAATGGACAAGGCCTATAATGTTTTTATGTGTCGTTGCTTAGTAATTACCGATATGATTCATCGCATGTTCTTACATTAAGGGGAATAGAGATTCGATCAGATTTGAATTATGAAAAAGAACCAATACAGATATGGACTCGAGAAATCAAGAAACAACATAACAAGACGATTGCTCTAGTTGAAGTGATGTGGTAAAAGCATAAATTCTTTAAATTCTAGGATGAATTTTTCTTAAGGAGGAGAATTGTAATACCCTAAATATCAGGTCAGTCACTATATTAAAAAGATTTAAAAATTTGGAGGATTAAATTGAATAAATGGTAAAGTATAAGAAAATGATTTAGAAATTGTGATTAAGACTAATTAGTAAGAATGGAAGAATAAAAGGATATTTTGGTCCTTTAGAGGGAAATGAATTTAAAATCCATTTTAATTAGGGTATTTAAAATGGAAAAAAGGAGAACAAGTTAAGTTCTATTCTTCTTCCGCCTAGTCTCGTGCCCTCCATAGCCAAGGTAAGGGTCTTTCAATGTTGGTTTTCCTTTTGTTTTGGGTTTGCTCTTGCAACCTTAAGTGATATCTGAGCTTAAGGAAGGGTTAAAGAGGATTAAAACTAAGAAATGAATGTTTTATTTTAGATTTAAGAAAATGGGTTTTTGAGTGATTTGTTGAAATATGAGTTTTATTGATGTTTACAAGTATATTTGACTTGTTAAAGAAGTAAATAAGAGATTAGAAGCCTTGGATGTGATTAAAAACATGTTAGAAAAAGTAGTATGATTTTTAGTTTGAGATGTTCTTTGGAGAATTTAAATGTTATAAGAAGCTAAATGGAGGAAAGTTAGTTGGGTTAAGTGATGTTAAGTTTAAGGGCATTGTTTGAAGTAAAAGTAAGAGTTTTAAACGAAAATTTAGTAAAAATCGAGCTGGAAAATGGAAAATTGGGTAAGGATATCGGTATTGTTATTCCAGTACCGATACTATAGGTTTAAATTTGAAGAATTATGATGAACAATATCGATAGTGAGACAATTAGTATCGATACTAAAAGGAAGGTATCAATACCATGTATTACAGAATGCAGAAATGGTATCGATACTGAAAGGGAGTATCGATAGCATAGTATATAAGTATTGATACTATGATAGGGGTACCGATACTATTGAATCTGGAAACTTTAAGAAAGATAAATTTTGATAGAAATTGAATATAGTAGTACTTTCAAGTATTATTAAAAGTATAAATGTTACAGAATCATACTAACATTTAGTATGGTATGTGTACTTAATGTTAGACATCCTTAAATCATATTAACGAGGCATACCAGGCGAGTGCATTTATTGTATTTATATGAGATGAGGAAGACTCGCAATGAGTCAACTTAGAATATTTTGATTAAATGCATGTTTTACAGTATTTAATATACTTTCATTATGTGTATGGAAATTATATTATGAATAAGTTTTAGAGTATGAACTACTCTAAAATAAATGAATAAATGAAAATGCATATTGGTACATTATCGGAATGAAAGAATGCCATAAATGAAAATGTGTAATGGTGCATTATCGGCATGAAAGGATGTCATAAATAAAAATGCATAACAGTGCATTATCGGCATGAAAGGATGCCATAAATGAAAATACATAATGGTGTATTATCGGTATGAAAGGATGCCATAAATAAAAATGCATAACGGTGCATTATCGGCATGAAAGGATGCTATAAATGAAAATGCATAATGGTGCATAATCGGCATGAAAGGATGCCACAAATGAAAATACATAACTGTATATTAATGGCATATAAGGTGCCACTCATGGTAATTATAAAAGATAAATGACCATTTGGCACTTTGGTGCAATACATGTACATTACTTTCTCATTTAACATACATAGAACAAACAAAGAATAATTGGGAAAAATATACAGAAGGATAGGTAAGTTGGGCATACTTAGAATAATTTTGATGATTGTATGAAAGAAATCTGGTTTAACTAAGAAAGATTTATCTAATCCTTATATAGTATGCGATGTAATTCGTCATTAAATAGTTATGATATACTTATGATAACGTGTGTTGATTTCACACATAGGTAAAAGCAAAGACTAGCCAGGTAAGGGGTGCAGTAGCATCTATCATCAATATAAGGTTAACTCTCATCAGTAACAGTAGGACAATCATGTTTATTTTGAAAATTTACTGGCATGTAATAGAAATTAAGAAAAATGCTCTGTAATACATTTAAAGTGATAATTTTGGCAATATGTTTCAATGAATGTTTAATTGTTGTACTAAAATGTTTTGTTTTAAATTTCGAAACAAAATTTTATGGGTTTTACAAATGGGTGAATGTTTTTAAAAGTCATGTGACACATATGACTTGTGTACGAAAACGTATACGGGAAATGGATATTACAGTTAATCAAGAAGTGAATCTAGAACCTCAATAAGATAATGTTAAACAACTTTTGATTGATATGGAAAAGGTCTCTTTAATCCTATTTGCATATAGTTGATGGACGAGATTGCTATAAATACCTATTGCATGATAACAAATTTTGAGCTCATAAGATTATACATTTATCAGGAAATGTATGTTGGCTAAGTAGGAGATTGATGGACTAAAATCTATAATTATGGGCACATATTTTTAATATATATTATTATCATAAAATATGACATAAATTAAGTGATCAATTATGTTATAAAGTCATTAGGTATTAGAAATATCATGAAAATAAAAATATAGATACTATTAAATTTATAATTTGATGAGGGACATAATTATAAGTATATACAATAACTGATTCTTAAGTCAACTATATGAAGGGGTTATGGTCCCCAAGAAATAGATTATCTTGTATTTTCTCTTATCCCGTCAGAGAGCTTATACTCAAGAGAACTTTTTCTTGGAAGATCACAACCAATAGAGATTCAAAGATTTCAACTGATTAACTCAGGTACACTTTCGTATCTAATATTTTATTCTTAATGATTTGACATGATTAGTTCCTGATTGTTTTCATATTTATTATAATTTGGTTCTAACATCATGTTTGAGCAGTTGCATCTGCAAAGTATGTATACGTTCATTGTTTATTGATTAAGAAAATTCTGAACAAACATTATCTTATAATCATCCCAGACTAACTAAAAAATATATCAAAAGAAAATATCTTATTTATTTTAAAAAGATCTAAATTATATATTATTAAAACTGAGAATAATTCCGTAAGTTCATTGTTTTTTAAAAGAAAATAAATAATTTAGAGTTGACAAAATAATGTTGATCGAGTTTTAAAGTAAGTGTGGCTTATTTTTATTGGAAGCAAAAAAGTGTAGTTCCATGAATGTCGTATGGACTCGGGAAGTTCTGCTGTGAGGTGGTTAAAATACGACTAAAAATGGCGTGATTGGTTAAATAGTTAACCGGTTAAAATCGATACCGGAAATGTTATATGATTTCACCGGAAATATTATTTGTTTTGGTAATGATAATGGTAATAACCGAGAATGTTATCATCGTATGTAAAATGCGCAAAAAAATATTGACTTTAACATAATCGCTTAATTACTGGAAACATTATCAACCATAATAACATATTAGGTAGCGCTAATGTAACGTAATAGGAAGTGCGTTTTAAGCTGATGGGCCTTAGAAATCCGACGATAACAAAATAGGTTAATTACTTAATTTGCTATAAGTATTATCAACATATTAGGTAACACCTAAAATGTTACCAAAGATTAAGCTGATGGAACCTTAGAAATACAAAGATAACATAACCAGTTAATTACTTGAAACATTATCAACAATAATAACATATTAGGTAGCGCTTATGTAACGTAATAGGTAGTGCCTTTATAAAGCTGACGGGATCGTAGAAATCTGACAATAAGAAAATAGGTTAATTACTTAATTTTTATTAGCATTATCAACATATTAGGTAACGCCTCAAATGTTAACAAAGTTTAAGCTGATGGAGCCTTATAAATCCAACGATAACATAACCAGTTAATTACTTGATTTGTTATCAACCATAATAACATATTAGGTAGCACTTATGTAAAGTAATAGGTAGCGTCTTTTTAAAGCTGATGGGGCCTTAGAAATCCGAAAATAACAAAATAGGTTAATTAATTAATTTGTTATCAATATTATCAATATATTAGGTAACATCTCAAATATTACCAAAGTTTAAGCTGTTGGATCCATATAAATTCGACGATAACAAAACCGGTTAATTACTAGATTTGTTATCAATCATAATAACATATTAGGTATCGCTTATGTAACGTAATACGGAGCAATGTTTTAAAGTTGATAAAGCCTTAGAAATCCGATGATAACAAAATAGGTTAATTACTTAATTTGTTATCAGTATTATCAATATATTAGGTAACACCTAAAATGTTACCAAAGATTAAGCTAATGAAGCCTTAGAAATCCGAAGATAACATAACCGATTAATTACTTGAAACATTATCAACAATAATAAAAAATTAGGAAGCACTTATGTAATTTAATAGGTAGCGCCTTTTTAAAGCTAATGGAGCCTTAAAATCCAACGAAAACAAAATAGGTTAATTATTTAATTTGTTATCAGTATTATCAACATATTAGGTAAAGCCTAAAATGTTACCAAATATTAAGCTAATGGAGCCTTATAAATCCGACGATAACATAACCAGTTAATTACTTGATTTGTTATCAACCATAATAACATATTAGGTAGCACTTATGTAATGTAATGGGTAGCGCCTTTTTAAAGCTGATAGGGCCTTAGAAATCCGAAAATAAAAAAATAGGTTAATTATTTAATTTGTTATCAGTATTATCAACATATTAGGTAACGCCTCAAATGTTACCACAACTTAAGTTGATAGAGCCTTAGAAATCCGACGATAATATAATTGGTTAATTACTAGATGTGTTATCAACCATAATAATATATTAAGTAGCGTTTATGTAACATAATAGGTAGCGCCTTTTTAAAGTTAATGTGGCCTTAGAAATCTAACGATAAAAAAATAGGTTAATTACTTCATTTGCTATCAATATTATCAACATATTAGGTAACGCTTAAAATGTTACCAAAGTTTAAACTGATGGGGCCTTAGAAATTCGACGATAACATAACCTGTTAATTACTTGATTTGTTATCAACCATAATAAATTAGGTAGTGCTTATGTAACATAATATGTATTGCCTTTCTAAAGCCTATGGGGCCTTAAAAATCCGACGATAACAAAATAGGTTAATTACTTAATTTGTTATCAGTATTATCAACATATTAGGTAACGCCTAAAATGTTACCAAAGATTAAGCTGATAAAGCCTTAGAAATCCAACGATAACATAATCGGTTAATTACTTGAAGCATTATCAACAATAATAGCATATTAGGTAGTGTTTATGTAACGCAATATGTAGCACCTTTTTAAAGCTGATGGGGCTTTAGAAATCTGACGATAACAAAATAGGTTAATTACTTAATTTGTTATCAGTATTATCAACATATTAAGTAACGCCTAAAATGTTACTAAAGTTTAAGCTAATGGAGCCATAGAAATCCGATGATAACATAACTGATTAATTACTTGATTTTAATAACATATTAGGTAGCGCTTACGTAACGTAATAGGTAGCATTTTTTAAAGATGATGGGGCCTTAGTAACCCGATGATAACAAAATAGGTTAATTACTTAATTTGTTATCAATATTATTAACATATTAGGTAACGCCTCAAAGTTTACCAAAGTTTAAGCTGATGGAGCCTTAGAAACCCGACGATAACATAACCGGTTAATTACTTGATTTGTTATCAACCATAATAACATATTATGTAGCATTTATGTAACGTAGTATGTAGCGCCTTTTTAAAGCTGATGGAGCCTTAGAAATCTAACGATAACAAAATAGGTTAATTGCTTAATTTGTTATCAGTATTATCAACATATTATGTAACACCTAAAATGTTACCAAAGTTTAAGCTGATTGAACTTTAGAAACCCGATGATAACATAATCGGTTAATTACTTGATTTGTTATTAACCATAATAACATATTAGATAGCGCTTATGTAACGTAATAGGTAGCATATTTTTAAAGATAATGGGGCCTTTGTAATCCGATGATAACAAAATAGGTTAATTACTTAATTTGTTATCAATATTATAAACATATTAGGTAACGCCTAAAATGTTACCAAAGTTTAAGCTGATGGAGCCTTAGAAATCTGACGATAACATAACCGATTAATTACTTGATTTGTTATAAACCATAATAACATATTAGGTAGTTCTGATGTAACGTAATAGGTAGTGCCTTTTTAAAGCTGATGGAGCCTTAGAAAATTCAGTTTTGATTTTATTATTATTATGAATTATAGAATATATATCTGTCATTGATATATACGATTTAGTTTTATTAAAGATTTAATTCATTAGTATATATTTTGATTTTGAGTTTTGGTTAAATATTGATTTTTTAATGCGGTTTATCTTTGGTGATTTATGAAGTTATGAATTAAATGAATGGTTAAGGAATTTTTCAGAAACAATCAAATACTTGAGTTTTTTTATTTTTATAGCATCATTTGTGTTAACTTATTTTGGGTTATTTTGGAAAATATAGTCCAATAAAAATTTTAGTTTTGATCTTTGAATTTTTAGAAATATTAAATTTGAATATTGATATTTATTTTGAGACGACTTAATTAAAGCATTAAGATTTTAAAGTAACCTCTATTGCTCAAGAGAACCTGTTGAATGAAGGGATTTGCACACAATCACGGGCATTTTATGGGAAACCCCAAGTATGGGTTTCCTCAAACATCTCTGTTGTAGGATTTTAGCAGAGTACTTGGGGTTTCCCATAAAATGTTCATGGTTGTGTGCAAATCCTATCATTCAGCATGTTCTCTTGAGCAATATAGGTTTAATGGCGAAGTTGATTCTAGGTTCGGTCTTCATACAGAGCAGAAGCTACCTCTCTTGGTAAATCTTTAAGTGGCAGATTTCTTGTTGTCTGCCTTGAGGATATAGGGTATTGCATGCATGATAGTTATTGGTTTGGAAATATTAATGGAGATCATTACAAATATTTTTATATACATGAAGAACAATTCTTCAAGAACTGAATATAATTATTCTATGTAATGTTTAATCATGCAGTCCTTACCTGGGAGGGGTTGAGTCCTTAAACCCTTAAAGGAAGCTTATCTTACCAATTCCTAGCTTACCATTTGGACCCTTCCCTCCGGGTTTTATTGGCTATCCGGTCAACATAATTACCAGCTTCCTTCATCCTTTTGTATTCAGTCATACTGTTAAGATTTGAAATTTGTAATCAATTAAAAGTTCTTAAATACTTTAATCCAATTACCATTTCAACAACAATTACTTAAATACATTGATACTTACTAGAAGTACATATATCCACCCAGTGTTTGGTTTCAATTTTCTTCAATGTTGATACTCTCGGGCTCCATTTCAGTGTTATCATCTTCGCGAACAACGATTGTAATTTCTACCTATAATAGGTCATAAATGTTTTTTACTTCAAAATCCCCAAACTCAAAAACCTAACCCCTATTTTCAAATATTGTAATACTAAAAAACTAGGGTTTCAACAACATACCTTTCAATTCGATTGTATCAACAAACAAACAACTACACTTTCAAAAATACCTTGCTACTATTTCACAGCAACTAATACGCTTCGATATCTATCACTACGACTGTTTTCTATCTATTTTTCTGGTTTAAGGATTCCTTTGATATGTTAACCGGTTATTTTATTTATATTTAATTGATACCATTACCCTTACTGAAGTCTCGATACTTTTGTGCAAGGTATCGATGCTTTCGAGACGTTTCATTTTTTTAATTCTTTTCAATTCCTAAAGTATTGATACTATGATACATATACTTATAACAGTATCAGTACCTTCAACATATCCGGTAGCGCTTTATCGGTTTTTTTAAATTGAAATCGGTTTTGTCAAATTTGAACCTGTTATATTGTCAATTATCAATACATGTGTCTAAGGTATCGATACTTTATAGGCTCTATTATTGTAATTCTTTTAAATTCCTTAAGTACCGATACTTTGGTGCATATATTTATAAAAGTATCGATACAAATTTCAACCATTCTGGTATCTCTTTGCCGGTTTTGTCAAACTGAAACCGGTTTTTTCATTTCTTTTCAATTCCTAAAGTATTAATATTATGATACATATACTTATAAAAGTATTGATACCTTCAACATATTGATACTATGTCTGAGATATTTTAACTGGATATATTATTTATATTTAATTGATTTTGTCAAATTTTAACCGGTTTTGTCAAATTTTAACCAGTTTTGTCAATTTCCAATTAATTTTATCAAATTCGTTACCTGTATAAAAGTATCAATACTTATATAGACATTATCGATAGTTGTATTTACGCCTATATCAATATACCGATAGATGTTGAGCGTGTACATTGTAAATTTACCTATAACTTAAAGTAATAGGTTTAAAAATTGTTGATAAGCATGTTGCACTAAAAGTATCGATACCTGTAGAAAATGAAACGATACTTGCTATTTACGCATATAATCATTAAAAAGATAGACTTTTACCGTTTACATTGTAAATTTACCTAAAACTTTTAAATAATCGGTTACGAAATTCCATGTGTATCGATACTTTTATGCATGCAAATTATTTGAGATGGATACTGGAATAAAAGTGTCGATAATGGAATAATAAGTATCGATACTTTATGTTTATGCCTATTATCATTAAATCGATAGATTTAACCCGTTTACATTGTAAATTTACCTATTATTGTAAAGAAATAGGTTTCGAAATTCTAAGTATCAAAACTTTGTTGTCGAAATTATAAAAATTGATAATTTAATCATGTGTATCGATACATTTGCACGCAGATTGTTGTATAAGCATACTAAAATTTGGAGTAGGTGTACAATACTTTAATAACTAGTATTGATATTTCAAAAATCCTCATATAAAATAATGATACATTTAGTATGGGTATTGATACAAAAACTTAAGTATGGATACATAAACTATGCAATTAATGTTTCAAAATTAATATTGTCGATACTTGGAGTAGGTGTACAATATTATTATTTCATTCATATTCTATCAAATGATATGGAGCAATCAACCAACAACTCTTCGAAAAATCCCGACCAATCAACCAACAACACTTCGGAGATCAAATATTGTGATATATTCGGAGCAATCAACCAATATGAAACGTGAGGAATATCCTGACCATCATAATTTTGAGGAACAAGCTGGAAGATCGGATATATGAAGAATGCCTTCCGAATAGTATCCATTTCATCCAACTTATGAAGATATGATAACCGTAAACCGAAACCGTCTAATAGAAACATAGTTGATGTAGAAGTAGTTGTGTATTTAAAATCTCGAAGGCGATGCATTTGGTTCTCAAACATTTAAAGCATCAAAAGCATATCAAACTTATGATTTTGGTGCTATATAGGAAATGAAACCAAAATTCTCGAGAATTGAACGGTACATCTTTTAATAATAATGTTAAAGAATGGAAGATACACACGTAAATAAGAAGTATCAGTACTTGGAATTTTGAAACCTATTACTTTAAAGTATTAGGTAAACTAACAATGTAAACCGATAAAAGTGTTTTGGTATAATGAAAATAGTCGTAAATGACAAGTAGCAATACTTGTCATTTATGCCTATTATCATTACACCAGTATACTTTTACTGTTTACATTGTTAATTTAGCTAAGTATCGATACTTTATACACGTGTATCCTTCATTTCTTTTTATTATTATTACAAGTTGTAGCCCTCAATTATTGGGATTTATAGTTGTCCTTTGTTGTATTTCCTATAAACCACCCAACTTAAGTCCGAAACGTTTTTGACGTTTTAATTGTTTGAGAACCAGATGCATCACCGTAGAGATTTTAAATATGCATTTGCTTCTACATCAAGTATGTTTCTATTCGACGATTTCGGTTTACGGTTATCTTATCTTCATGAGCTGGATGAAATGGATACTATCTGAACGACATTATTCACATATCCAATCTCCCAACTTGTTCCTCAAAATTATGATGTCGGGATGTTGGAAATAAAAAATGGAAATTAGGATTAATCAATGATAACATGAAAATTGTCTAAGTTAATAAGGAAAAAAAGATTTTTGTTGTTACCTTACAAATGGCATTTGATGTTACCTCCTGCTGCAATGAGCATGTTGTTTTTAAAGGGAACAAAGGTTGACAGAGCCCATATTTATAATGGAGCCGAAATTGAAATTCAAACTCAAATTGAAATTGAAATTGAAATTAAATTTCAAATTGAAATTGAAAACTGCATAATTGATTTCTATTGTTCAAGTAACATGCATTATCTGCCAAAAAGCAAGAAAAGACAATACTGGTTCAGTTCAAAGCTGTGCTGAATCACGGAAATAAAGCAGTCACATGGAAGACAAAACGAGATAGTGAGATTGTATTCTTTACAGTGCCCTATCAGAATGTAATATTTACTGTGTAAATCACACGTTGTATTGTGGTATAATAAAAATACACAGTTTTTGTTTTATATGTTTGAGTACATTTAAATTGAAAATAATGTATTATGCGTATGGAATGAAAATATACACACAACATAAGTAAACCAAACATACATACAAAACAATGTTATACATAACAATGTTCTAATAGTCTACCCACAACGAAATTAATCCAAAGAAAAAGGATTATTTCTGACAAAGTCTGGAACATTAGGCGTCTTCGACAAATTTTCCAAATACTCGCGTATGTTTCCACCTTTTGCTGAGGACATATATAAATAATTGCAATTAGAAAATGAATCATGTTCAATTTTACTAATAAGAAACCAATTTCGTATAAGTAGGCATAAATTTGTGTCATACCTAAAGCATTGTCGTTCTAATATGAAGCGTCAAAGGGATGTGGACATATATAATTGTGTTGCTATATAAATACATAAATTGTAAATCAACCAATGTATGAACATATAGCTTACCAGAAAAAACATATGGCAAACATGTAACTTATTGGATTATAAATCATTTTTTCGGCTGAATCATCGACCAACAGTGTATTTCCCGAGTTAAATTGAGGAAACGCATTCCAAACATCTTGGAGATCTTTACTGTAGGTAATAATATCTTTTTTTTTTGCACTTTCCTTGATCCTGTTTATACAGACAGTCGAACATAAATTTCTAGGAATCAAAAACAAATAAAAGTAAGCAACGCAAAATGACATTCATCTTACCCAAATGAATATAAAGTGGTTACACAATAAAGGTAGTTTATGAAGTACACGATCAATGTTATGCATGAGATTGTTAACAATTTCTAAGATTGAAATCCAATTGTAAATTATCCATTTATCTATAGTAATTTAATTGCTTAACAGTGCTTACCTCAACTTGGAAGACCAAATGACAACAATAAAATTTTCTAAACAAAAATGAAGAAAATCATATACACCTGGTCTTAGTATAACATCTACAACATGAACAAAATGACATTAAAATGAAGAAATGAACAAAATTAAAACCTTTTGGATTTTTTGAAAAGTAGGCAATGACTCTATTGACATAAAAAATGTCAAGTTTTCTTGCCAGTGGTGTTACAGACACAATGTATTTGTTTGGATCTTCATCCTCATCATCATCATCTGTAATGTCAATATCTTTATTCAGCACTTGGTTGTCCACCGCTTTTATAAGAAAAGCAAATACATTTTACAACATGTAATTGCGTGAAATATCGGCTCGTATTTCCCTGAGTTGGTCATTAATCTGCCCCACACGAGAATCAAAATGCTCCCAAAAATTAACCATGTATTCAATCACTGACTTCATTGAAATATCATTTTCAGCTCTAGCATCTTCCATCGGAACATCTTCCATCAGTTGGTAGTCATCATTGTCAATGGGGTCCAATTGCTCTTTCTCTTGTTATACTCCAATGCCATCTTTTTTACTCCAACCGAAATTTTCAATAAATTTGTATCCAGCTCTAGTCATGGATAACATGTCAATCTTTCAGGATAATCGAACAGGGGAGTCAAGTGAAAAATCCATTTCATTCTTCTTCAACAGATGGGTAATGACACATCCATATGGTAGTGAAGTTGTAATAGATTCTCTATTTCTAACTAAATTAACAATTGTCTGAAATATCTGTTATGCAATGTTTGCAGCGGTTTTTGAGCTATACTTTGCTAACCACCAATAATCGCAATCTCGAATTACGAGAAAATTTCCAACAGAAGGCTGAATAAACCAAGTGAGCATTTTGTTAAATACTCTAGCCTCCTCATCTAGGTGAATGGGGTTATTTCTATCCACACGTTTTATTGTAGGATCTAGGTTAGTTTCATTGGAATCCCCTTTATTCTCGATACTTATACCCGCAGCAATAAATTCCGGAGATATATATATATATTTCCCTGTTACATGAGTATAAATTCTGATGAAGTTGTTCCTATTAGGCTCACGGTGGAATGAAGCATTATTTTAGAACACTCGAACAAGGTTTGGGAAATATTTTGGTTCTACACTAAGAAATTCAAACCAACCCCAAGATGTAAATATCTATTTAAAACAAAATTTATATTTTTCATCGAACATGAAATCCATGTCAATAACACGTTCGGGATAAATTTTTCTTACTTTGAAATGCCGATAAAAAATTTCTTTCTCTTCATCCATTCTAAAGTTGTTTACCTGATTTGGTTAGAATCCCTTACATGAGAAGAAGAGCTTGGTTGAGAAGAAGGTTTTGGTTGAGAAAAAAATGTGTCTTGGACGTTTTGGAGCCATTTTTAGGTGTGGATGTTGTTACATGGAACACAAGAACATTAAGGGAAAAAATAGTTGATTCCCTAAATCAATAAAACCCTAATTTAGGGCAAAATGTCAATAAATGTACCTGCAAATCTTATCGTAATAGTTGCAAGGGATATTTTAGGAAGCTTGAATGGTGCAATATTTCTAAACGGTGGTATTCATCGGAGTGGAAGAGTTCTTTTTTGCCTTTTGGGTTTAGGGTTTTCGATTACAAGTATGGAGGGGATGATCGATTATTTTTTTAAATAATAAAGACAAAAAAATGTGTTACCGGTTTGTTTATAGGTTAATGGTAATGTAAGCAATTAATATCCTAATATCGGTAATTGTGTTAAAAGTATCGGTGATGTTTAGATTGAATGTATCGGTACCTATACAAGAAGTATCGATAATTTTTTGCTAACGCATATTATCATTAAATCGGTAGATTTTTACCACTTACATTATAAATTTATCTATTACTTTAAAGTAATTGGTTTTGAAGTTATAAGAATCGATACTTGTGATACGTGTATCGATACTTTTTGCGTGCATCTCGTTTGGGAAGCATATTGGAATAAAAGTATCGATACATATACAAAAAGTATCGAAAATTTATGTTTACGCATTTTGTCATTAAATTGGTATATTTTTATCGGTTATAGTGTAAATTTACCTATTACTTTAAAGTAATCGGTTTCGAAGTTATAAAAATCGATACTTGTGATACGTGTATCGATACTTTCTGCGTGCATCTCGTTTGGGAAGCATATTGGACCAAAAGTATTGATACATATACAAAGGTATCGAAACTTTATGTTTATGCATTTTGTCATTAAACCGGTATATTTTTACCGCTTACATTGTAAATTTACCTATTACTTTAAAGTAATCGGTTTCGAAGTTATAAGTATCGATACTTGTGATACATGTATCGATACTTGTGTGTGCATGTCGTTTGGGAAGCGTACTGGACCACAAGTATCGAAACTTTATGTTTACGCATTTTGTCATTAAACTGGTATATTTTCACCACTTACATTGTAAATTTACCTATTACTTTAAAGTAACTGGTTTCGAAGTTATAAGTATTGATACTTGTGATACGTGTATCGATACTTTCTGTGTGCATGTCGTTTGGGAAGCATACTAGACCAAAAGTATCAATACATATAAAAAAATATTGAAACTTTTTTGCGTGCAAATTGTTTAACACTGGAATAAATGTAACAATACTTATATATAAAAAGTATCGATTTTGGACATTTTCATACTTTTCATACATTGTTTCGAAATTATAAAAATTGATACTTTAATAATGTGTATCGATACTTACAAGCATAGTGTAATAAAAGTATCAGTATAATTACAACAAGTATTCATACTTACATTAAACGTGTATAAACGTATAATCAAAGGATCGATATTTACATTATTGGTATCAATACGTCCAGTTTAATTTATTGAATTTGGTACTTATTAATTGTACAAACCTAAATATGTCCTAAGAAATAAATGTTATACCCACCCTTCAACTACCACATCCTAATATAATTGAAGCACCACTGAAGTATGTTGTTTTATGAACCTCTACATACATCTATTTAGGCCTGTAAACGAACCGAACGCACACAAACGGAGGTATGTTCATGTTCATTCATTTAATAAAAAAACGAACATAAACGAACACGAACATAAACGAACAAAATATTTTTTGTTCATGTTCGTTTATTAAGGAATATAACTTGTTCATGTTCGTTCATTTAATAAATAAACGAACATAAACGAACACGAACATAAACGAACACGAACATAAACGAACACGAACATAAATGAACACAAACATAAACGTTGGAGACCCTACCTTCCATTGTTCTTTCATGAAAAATAGTCGACAATGCAAACCAACCAAATCTACAGTGATAAATAGCGTAAGAGCTGATTAGCAGTGATGAAATGTTTGAAGATATCAAATATTTCGATCGATCTTTTAAAGATATTAAATGATTCACACGACTTTAATTTAATGCTATAACATTTATCTTAGTGGTCCATGATTACATATGAACAATCATTTTCCACTACGTTATTCTAATAAATTCGCTGGCTAAAAGTTTTGTGACATCAATGTCAGACTTTAGTGAGGTTTGTTAATAATGGTCATTTCCGTTGGCAGAGTAGAAAATTTAACAGCATAAAGATTTTGAACGGTACAAATTGGACTACAAGGCAATAACATAGATCCGAAATCCCTTCTATGCTACATATTGTAACTAATATTATTGTTAAACCACCATTCAAAATTTTAACGTACCTAAAGTCTACTCCACAACTAAAGGTCACACAAGAATTATGAAAACAAAAGTTCATTGTCAAAATGTATTTTGTACTTATTAATGGGTTCTTCCTGGAAAACCCATTACTTCCGCTATTACACTCTTTTTCAGAAATTGCATAGAAACCTTTGTTTTGTTTTATGGCAAATTCTATATATTTTTCTCTTTACTGATGCTCATATACTTCCGATTATTACATTTACCTTCCCATCTATTTCTAGAAAGAAGTATGATGTTTTCTTGAGTTTTTAGATGTGAAGATACCCACAATAACTTTACATATCAACTATTAAGCCAAATAAAACAAAGAAATAGATGAAAACAAACCTGTAAAACTTCAGATTCCACTATAATATAACTTGTTTTGAAGCTTCCAGCGATCGTCTCTACTCTCCAGTGAACACTAAAGTTTGGGAAAAAAGGGGGAAAATGAATATAGGAACATAAATTGGTCACCAAAATTGATTTAAGAATATTGGGTTAAACATAAATGAATGAACATAAACGAACATAACCGAACGAACATAACCGAACGTTCACGAACGTAAATGAACGAACGAGACCTATATTCATGTTCGTTCATTTAATTAAACGAACACAAAATCTTGTTCATGTTCGTTCATTTAATAAATAAACGCACATAAACAAACTTCCCGCCGCACGGTTCATGAACGGTTCGTTGAACGTTCAATTCATTTACAAGCCTACATCTATTCTTGTTGGGACCACTGAACTTTCCTAAAACAAGCAAACTTTTGTCGTACTTTTGAACCATTAGTTATGGATCATACTGTATTAGACAATATTAAACTAACCGAGGAATGTCATGAAGTACTTAATGTTGATGAATTTAAAATATTGGTTGGTCAGCTCTTCTCTTCACGTGAGGAAACTTGGGACTTTTACAAGGAATAAGCACGGAAACATGGTTTTAGTGCACGTCGGGGAACAACACGCCTTTATAGGGAAGGGAATGTGAAGACACAAGAATGTTTTTTCAAAAGAAGGGTTTCGAGTATCCAAAGTTAACACTATTGATTGTCAACGTGCTCATACGCCAATCACAAGAATCAAAAGCAAGGCAAACGTCTTGATTACAGCAAAAAATACAAACAATCAAAGTGTTCTAAATAAGTCTTTTCAGGAACATAATCATGCATTGTGCACAACTGCTATTACACCATTTATGTGTTCAAATATATATGTGAATAAGGCTGGTGTGGATGAGGCAACAACATTGAAAGATGTTGGTGTTGGGAAATCACAAGTAATGAATTATTTAACGCATCAGCAGGGGGTTATCATAATGTTAGATTTACACATAAAGACATATACAATGCACTTCAAAGAGGTAAAGCAAAGGAAATCGTCAATAGGGATGCCGATACACTAATTACTTACTTTGATTATAAGAAACATGATGATCCTAGGTTTTTTATGACATACTCGGTAGATGAATCAGGGCCATTGCATAATATTATTTGAGTTGATTCTACATCGAGATCAGATTACATGTGCTTAAGTGATGTAATTGCGTTCGACACAACGTATAAAGATAATTTGTATGGTCAACCAATTATTCCTATTATCGGTGTCAATCATCACCATAGCACAATAGTGTTTTGCTACTGCCATAATCGCTGACGAAAAGTCCCAATCTTTCAAGTGGGTGCTGAAGAATTTTTTACAAGCCATGATGAATAAATCACTTATTTCAGTTGTCATCGATGGGGTAGGGTAATGCAGAGGGCTATCAAATCTATTATCACTTTTGCTAAGCACATATTATGTTCTTGGCATCTTTCTCACAATGCACAAGCTAACATCAGTGACCCCAAATTTACAACAACATTTTCAATATGCATGGCTTCTTGGTGGATAACAGAGGAATTTGATACTCAATGGAGTTCAATTGTTTCATAATTCAATGTCGAAAAACATCCATGGGTTATTGAGAAATGAAATACTCGACACTTATGGGCACAAGCATATCTAACATGTCATTTCTTTTCCAATATTCGCTCAGCACAAAGGTACAAGTCTTTGAATGCTTCACTCGCGATTGCACTGAAAAACAAGAAGACATATTTAGATGTTGTTCATGTTGTTGAAGATGGAATTAGAAAAATGCGTATCAATGAGTTGAAAGCGGATTACTTAAGTTCTTATACAAAGCCCTTCCAGATCACAAAACTAATTGACCTAGAAAGCTATGCTGCTGAAATTTATACGCGAGAATCATTTCATTTGTTCCAAGAAGAAATTCAACGGGAGTCCTTGTACCAGCTTCAGGAACAGATTCAGTCTTTATCAGATGAATATCAAAATTATATTTTGACAAAGTACAAAGAAAAAACAAGAGATTTGAAATCAATTTTGATGTTGGTACGAAAACCCTAACATGTTCGTGTAGAAAATTCAAGATCGTAGGAATTCCATGTCTCCATCAACTTCACGTTTTGAAGCACTTGGATTACACATCTTTTCCTAAGTATTTGATTCTAAGTAGGTGGACTAAGGATGCGAAGGCTTGTGCACCAAGTTTTGATGACTAGAATATATCCCCAGAAGTAATGCAAATTGTAAGGTTTGCTTTTATACGTGCAACGTCAAGTCGGTTATGCTACATTGTATCAAATACAGATGTGTCTTTCAAAACCTCAAGAGATGAGATGAAAAGACTAACGGTCGAATTTGAAAACTCATTTGGTATGAATGATTTAGTCAACTTAAGCAGTATAGTAAACAATGTTCGTGTCTCTAAATGAAAACAACAAAAGAGAAAAGAAGTAACAAAGAACAAGGTTGAGAAGAAAATTAAGCGATGTAGGTTTTCCAACGGCGAGGGACATAACAAAACTAACATGTCCTTAAGTCAAGCTCAGTTTGGAAACAAACACACATCCTACATCAACTAATTTTTTTGAAGACAGAATGGATTGGTTGATCGGTCCCACAAATTATGACAATGATGTGAGTTACTATATCTATTTTACTATGATGTCTTCAATTTTCAATGCTTATTTATAATTTCAAATTGTCTATTACGTCTCAGGACAACGATGACATATGAAATACTACAAGTCCCAATCTACATATATCGTAAGTATTAGCATAACTCCTGGTATGTATAACAAACATGTACATGTACAACAACCTATTGCTAAATTTGCTCATCTCATTCATAATTTCATTCATATACAAAATTTGGCTTACATAATCACATATGTTTCCCATGTGTCTAATGCAAGCCATTGTCAACGTATCTCTCCTTTTATTTTGATCATGGATTATAAGATCATTTAATATTCTCATGTGATCTCAATCTGCAACAACATATATTCAAATTGTCAGTATGTTAACCACATCATTCAATCTATGACTTTTAACATTTTAATCGCAAAGTAATTTTTCATTCCACTTACCAAATCATCCATTGACCCTCTAGCAATGATCCCTTCTATTTGTATCATCACATAAATGTCGTAATCATGTATGTTAAAAATTTTCAATACCACAAATGCCAAATATGAAACCTGCATAAATTGCGCGTTCAATTTATGCTAACATTACATACTCATTCAATTGTGCATTCATTTGATGCTCCACAAATTTGAAATCTTTCAATGGGATCTTCAGCTTCCCACATGCATTTACAAAAATGTCTTCATTATTATATTTATCTAATACGATTATCTGCGTGAAAAAATATCAAGTTATATTACAAACAAATTATGAATTATAAATTATTGTTTCCTTCCATACATATCAATTTCCTCGCATCTTGCATTCTCTTTTTGGCCCTTGGCATTGTAAATAGACTATCATAAACCGTTGAAACACAATAAACCATATCCAACACCAACATATACCAATAGGTGTGACTGTCATTTATTGTAATAAGGATCTGCAATAAATGTCACACCCAATTTGACAAAATACAACATTTCTTTATAAATAATTAAATATAAAACACCATTTGCAATTCGTATGGTATCTTACCGTGTCACAATTGGTTAATTTTGAATAGTATCTCAATATACACTCCCAAAAGCTCGCAACATGGTCAACACTTTCCATTTGTTCCAACGTCATATTCTGCATTTCCTTAACAATCTTTATTAATTGACCATCTATAACACTACTTTTCAACATTTATTTATTTAACTCACCACTAAGTTGTATGGAATATAGCCAATCTTTCACTTCCCCGGTATCTTCTTCGAATCGTTAACCAACACTCAGCCGACCAAATCAATAACCTAACAAAATTAATTACACAATTCAACAAATTCACTAGGTTTTAACAATTTATATTTTCTACTTACTACACCGCTAACCCATGCCATAGGTTTTAACGATGCAACGTCGAATACTGTGGCGTATTGATATCCCAATTTGATTATAATATCATTGTATGATAAAATAGATTAATTTTCTGTCACTAAATATTTAAATATCACTCACAAAGCAATATATATTACTTACCTCAATGGTAACCCACTATTCCATATATATTCACACATTTCACTTTCAAATGCACTTTCTTTTGGTATTTTCACTTTTTCAACCTACAATTTTGAGGAACAATTATTAGTCACAACACAATAATAAAAATCAAATTCAATTTTCTATATTCATCTTACCTTCTGGTTCTTTTTCGTAAGTGCAGGACATTCTGAATCCACTTCAGCATCGATTATAATCTCCAGTGTCCACATAACATTAACATTCTTCCTCCTCATTGCATCCATCTTTTCTTATACATCTTTTTTAAAGTCGTCATATTTTTCTCCATATAACTCTTCATATCTTTTATTTCGGCCTTCATTTTTTCCCCTTCATCCAAATTTTTTTCAACCACTCCCATCACCCCCATAATTCCACCACTTCTTCCACTACTACATCAATTTTTCCACCCACTTCCCCTTAAGCCTCTCAATTGCCTCTTCAATTCTAGATTGTCTTTGCAAACAATCGGAAATGGCTTTTTTTAGCTCTACCAACTCAGACATCAAAATGTCAAATTTACTTGAACTACCCTGACCAATCCCCCTACTACCTTATCTTCTTCCTTATATTCTTCCTTCTCTACCTCCTTGTTAATAACCTTCAAAATTAAATTACAATATTAATACATTTTTATATTCTTAATATTATATAATTACTTTTATTACCCTTTTTTGCTTGCTCATTCTTTCCAACTTCAATTTTGCCATCACTTTAACTACTTCTTCCTTCCCTCATGCACGAATGCGTGTCACTCCGGTTCTTTGGAATGCCGGCAAACTTGCACAGTCAGATCAAAAATCAAACAATACAACCTACATTTATAATGAAATTTATCATTTTCTATAATAACTATACTTACAAGTTTTCTAACCCAACACATCCTTCAACTCATTTACCTTTAAGATTGCTATGCACCCTTTGAGGTGTGTCTAGCTTCAGCCCTTCTAAAAGCTAATTATTGATTCAATCAATCTGACATGGACATATTCAGCCCAATTCAATTCACCTTTCAAGCCTTCATCGTAAATCAACTTCATATTGTCCTTGCTCGGAGATGTATCACCCATTGGACAAAGAAAGATTCCGACAAAGTACAATAGTACTCGGGTCTTTAGGTTATCCCTGTCGTAAGCTCCACTTTTAATTTCCTCTTCAAGTCCAAGATATTTCACCTTGGGCTTTAAATCATATTTCATCGCAAGTGTTTTCCATTTCTTCGTCTTAATGACTTCATCAACACTATTGCCTTTATCTTCTAGACCCAATACGGCTACAACACATGGGACCCCTAGAGGAAATGAATAATCACTATATTGAACTCTACATTTTTTTACATCAAATTCCTCCATCAACGATCGACACAATTCCCTCCGAATTGGTCGATTCCTCACTCCAATCAAATATCCAAACCCCATTTCTTCCAGCAAATGAACTTTATTCTTCTCCTTCATGTGTTCAATTTTGGAGTTCAGTCTTTTGATGCTATACCTTGTCGACACTTTCTACATTTTTTTTAAATATATAATGTTATTTGTTCTTGTATATTGTTTATCACAGTATTTACAAGTTTAATGAATACCTTCTTTTCATGTGCTTTCCTCTAAGCATTATATTGTTGTCTATCTTTTTGGACCGTGTCACATACGGTTCCTTCTCAACATCACTTGTAATACCCCAAAAATTTAGACAATGACCAAAATGAAAATTTTGAAAGTTTGATGGTCAAAGTATAAAACTTGGGAAAAGTTTAGGGAATTAAGTGATAATTTCCTAAAAAGAATTTTATTCCATAACTAGATGGTTTAATCTTGATAGTGGGGTTTTATAGAAATCACATTTATGGATTTGGAATTTTAGTAAAGAAAGAGTTAAAGTCGGTAAGGAATCGGTAAATTCTGATCGAATCGAAATATTACAAAAATTTGAAGGATGTTATAAAATGGTTGGAAATATTATTTTAATATTTTTGGATCAGAGAAATTTGGTTTGGAATTGTGCAATTTTTCAGATTAAATCGAAACTGTGAAATTTAGTGACTAAAATGCAAGTTTTGAAAATTCATGGGAAAAACGGTAGAGTGCAAGACTAATTGTTCATTTTTGACTATTATAAGATGATAAAACTGATATTTCTCTGATTTGGAAGGAGATAAGAATAAGTATCTAGGTTCTTTGGTAATTATAAAGTTTCATTAAGGTTAGATTGGTATTTAACCAATTTAATGAATTTAATATTCATTAAATAATTAACTAAAGGATATAAGCATGATATCAATCAAACATATCATGCCAAAGTGTTCATCTTCTCCAGCACAAGAACGTGAGAAAACTTGAAGGTAAGAAAATATTTCATTTTCAATTTTGAGCTAATTCCTTTGGAATTGGAGTTATGTTGTGAGATAGGAAAGTGATATAAGAGAAAAACGCTATCATTTGGTACTAATATTGCATGATTATCTTGCTTGATTTCAAAATCCCCAAATCTGAAAATTTGGGTTTATACTATGGTTGTTAAAATTGATGATGATTATTGATGATTTTGAGGTTGTATGAATTGATGAAAAACATAAGGATGAGGTTAAAGAAAAACAGTTTAGATTTTGGGAATTACAGTAGGTTCGAAAATTCATCAGAAAATATATAAAAATAATTTGGAAATTATTTTTATGTATTGTGTTCATATATGGATCTAGTTTTGTTTAAAGCAAACGGGGATCAATTTCAAGTTGTATACAAATATATATGAATTTTTAACTGAGGAAAGGTCAGAAAAGTCGGACAGCAGAATTCTGTACAAAACAGATTCTGTTGGTGAACTTTGAAAATTCACCATAAATTGTACAGAATGAATTAGAATAAGTTCTTTATATGGATAGATTCGTATTCGAGTCTAGTTTTTAACGAAAGAAACGGAATTGAATTCCAGTGTCTACATCAATACAGAATAATGATTCTTTAAGGGTAGCGCGAGTTGTCTGAATTCTGGAAATTTATGGGTTGTTGTGTAAGTGTTGTATAATTGATGTACTATGCTGGAAATTGTTGTTTGAGAATTGAAAAGAATGTTAGATGTGAAATTGATTATTTTGGCAAGATTGAAATGATTGGTGATTTAAGTACAACAATTGAATAGTTGGGGTACTTAAATGTATTTATGCTTTTGTAAAAGCATTTGAATGGAAATAATTTCAATGTTGGAATTATTGGTATTAAGAATTTAAGTTGTAAAATGGTGAAGACCATTTTGGGTAAATTGGAAAAGTTGGTTCCAATGTTATAAGGAATTATTAAGAGTTGAATATTTTGATAGATGATGAATTTCAAATATAGTATGGAGATATGGTGGAATGTATTTATGTTAGTAAAATACTAACATATGGATTATTATGAATTGATGATTTATACAGACTGTGATTGATTTGTAATCGAATCAAATCAAATATAAAAGGGCTTATATATTTTGAAAGACATAAAGTGTCAAGGTGAGTGCAATACATGCATGAAATTATACATGGATGTTTTATACATCATAAGGAAGACTTGCGATAAGTCGACCTTGTTTATATCGGCATGATTTTATATCATTTTTATAAATTGACATTGATATGTCAGAGTATGAAACTAAAATGCATTGATCATGAAAAATGTGATATTTTACCATGAATGTTTTTCGGGTATGAACTGCCCAATGTTAAATATTGATGATATACTTTGCCATGGATGGATCGAATAAAATAGACTATATGCCCAAAGTAAGTCATTGAGGGACAGGGTATAGTTGGCATGCCATAGAGTATAGCAGCTACAGGTTTATATTCGCACTATAGTGTGTAAGGACACTAAGTGCAGGTTTATATTCGGATTAGCACTATAGCGTAAGCTTAGTGTAGGTGGTGGGCACGACCTTATGTGTATTGTCCGGATTAGTACTATGGCGTAAGCTTAGTGCAGGTTTAGCACTACGGTGCAGGTATTTTACTCGTATATCCAGGGTCCTCAGGGTGTTATATTGGGCTATTGTCTACGGTTTATTGACTATGGATTATGTTTTATTGGTTAATAATGGTAACCATGCAAATAAGCTTATGAGCTTACGGAATAATGGCAAGTATATTGGAAAAATAAGCTTACGAGCTTATGGAATTTTAAATGGTAAGTATTTTGGTAATATAAGCTTACGAGCTTATGGGATAAATGGTAAGAGATTTTATATTATTTTGATCATGGTAAAATATTGTATATGTTAGTAAAATGATTTTATGGAAATTTGATTTTTGATATTGAAAATCATGCATGAATTGTATTGCACTGTTAAATGTTTTAATTGTCTCACTAAGTTTATACTTAGCGTGTGATGATTTTCACGCGTAGGTAAAAAAGCAAAGAATAAGAATAAAGAGTTCATAACGACATCAAGCATCGAGAGGTATATTTCAATATCAGTAAGACATCCTATTGTGAAATTTGATTTTAGATAGTGGCATGTAATTTGAAAATGTTCAATTTATTTGTTTAATTAATTTTGGAAATTTTTATAGTGATGAAAGATGAATTTTTATGAATTTATATGTAAATTTTTGGAAGTTACTGTAGCATGAACAGTAACCCCGTTTTTAAACAAAAAATTCCAATATGAAAAATGGGTACCGATTCCCCTGCTACAGGGAATCGATTCCCCCACTGTTCACTGTTCGGATACTATTCACTATTCATAAATAAAAATATTTTGAATTAAATTGGTTACAACGAAACGTAATTTTTATGATATGATAATTTTATAATATTATTTACCATTTTAAGAAAATAAATTTTAAATCGCTTTTGAATTTGAAATGGTTTTAGAAAATACGGGTGACATCTATAATCTATATAAGTATAATTATACGGGTTATGGGTGTTACATCACTGATCAACTTCCATTTCTCCAACACATTATGTTTCACCTGAAATTAAGAATAAATGTTTCTTAATCAATAAATTAACGCTAAATAATACTCAATGTCAATTTCAGTTTACATACCGAACCGATGTTATAATTACCAGCTTCCTTCATCCTTTGACATTCAATCATACATTGATACTTACTATAAGTACATATATCCACCCAGTGGTTGCTTTCGATTTACTTTATTGTTGATACTCTCGGACTCCATTTTAAAATCATCTTCGCGAACAACAATTGCAAGATCCATTGACTTTATTTTTCCTTCATATATCAGTTTATGAACATTCAAGCATTAAATTAACTCAAATCAAATCAAATACAAGTTACATACAGTTTATTCAATATACAAGTATCGATAACTAATCTTATAGTACAACAGTTTCCTTCAAAGGAATGGGAATACTCTCTAGTACAAGTATATGTACCTTTATACAACATATATATCATTTTCTACCTATAATATTATATAAAAATATCGATGTTTATTTTCTACCTAAAATATCACTTTCTAACTGTAATCGGTCCCAAATCCTTCTTTACTTCGAAAACCCTAATTCCATAAACCTAATTCCTATTTCTAAATACTATAATACTAAAAAAACTAGGGTTTCATTCAATGGAATGGGAATACTCTCTACTACAAGTATCGGTATCTTTATACAACCTACAATATCATTTTCTACCTATAATATTATATGAAAGTATCGATATTTATTTTCTACCTAGAATATCATTTTCTAGTTGTAATCATTCTCAAATGCTTCTTTACTTCCAAAACCCCAAAACCCATAAACCTAACCCCTATTTATGATTATTGTAATACTAAAAAACTAGGGTTTCGGCAACGTACTTTTCGATTCGATTGTAGTAACAAACAAACAACTACGCTTTCAAAAATGCCTTGCTTCTATTTCGCAACAACTAATACGCTTCGATTTTGAAAACTACAACCGTCTTCTATCTATTTCAGAGGAAATGTAGCTATGCCTTTGATATTTTAACCGGATATGTTATTTATATTTAATCGATACATTTACCCAAGTCTCGATACTTTTGTGTAAGGTATCGATACTTTCATTACGTTTTCAACTTTATCATTTCTTTTCAATTCCTAAAGTACAGATACTATGATACATATACTTATAAAAGTAATGATACCTTCAACATATCTGGTAGCGCTTTACCGGTTTTATCATATTGAAACTAGTTTTGTCAGATTTTAACCTGTTATATTGTCATGTATCGATACATCTGTCCAAGGTATCGATACTTTATAGGCACTATTATTACAATTCTTTTAAATTCCTAAAGTACTGATACTTTGGTGCATATACTTAGAAAAATATCGATACAAATTTCAACAATTCTAGTATCTCTACCGATTTTGTCAAACTGAAATTGGTTTTGTCAAACTGAAATTGGTTTTGTCAAACTTCAACCTGTTATATTGTTATGAATCAATACATGTGTGTAAGGTATCGATACTTTCGACACATTTTCCTTTTTTCATTACTCTTAAATTTCTTTTAAATTCCTACAGTACCGATTATTTACCTGTTTTCTCAAATTTCAATCGGTTTTGTCCAATTCATTACATGTTTTATCAAATTGAAACCGGATTTCTCAAATTTTAACATGTTATATTCTTATGTATCGATACATGTGTGTAAGGTATCGATACCTACTGATAAGCTAAGTTTGTTGGTTGCCAAATTTTTTAATATTTCTTCATGTTTTCCACCTACAACATTTTTTTACTCAACATTTCTGGTAATGCTAAACCGACTTTGTTAAATATCTTATTAAATTTCTGATCACGCTGTTTCTTAGCCTATATTAGTTCGCATTTCCTGATAGAACCCTACGGCCTCATCACGACAAAAAGTTTAGAGATTCCTTTCCAATAAGTTATGCCATGTGACCACCAATATTATTTTTACAGTTTAATAGTATATTTTGAATAATCTAAAATAAATTAATTAATAACTACAAATATACATATTTAGTTTAATACTATATTTTTATTAGATTTTATCCTACTGTAATTTAAATGAATGAAACTATTTTATGTGAAGATAAATTTTTAAATAGTGATTTTAATTATTTATAATTAAACTTAAATAAAAATATGAAAAATAATAATATCATTATTAAATTTTTAAAATAAATGTATTTTAATAACTTCCTAATTGAACTAATCTTGAATCGACTTATGATATCAATTTAATTTTTATATATAATAAAATATACATATAAATAAAAATATTATGAGTTTAAAATTTAAATCACATAAATTACAAATAATTTGAAAAATATTTTTGTTGAAATTTAAAAAAAATTAAAATGTATATAAAAATGATTTTTTCCACCTTGACTTTTTTTGTGAACTTTATTAATAAAATAATTCTTTTACCACTTCACATGTTCTTCAAGTTCATATAAAAATTTAAACTCGAACAAGTTAGCAATTTTTGGTTCGACTAATGTACGTGCGTGCTTGCTAATAATTGATATTTTAACTAATGACACTAATTATTAGGGATTTATTAATATACACAAAATTCTAACTTACATGTGGTCGTTTAAGGTTTCTTTTCTCTTTGTTGATAAGGACACTATAAATGATTCTTCTTATTTTCTAAAATATGAAGGGTTCGGTGTAAATAAAATGACTATCATATTTCAGTTAACATCCAACTCAGGTAAACATTATTTTTTTATAGAAAATGATGAATTTAGAACATAATGAATAGTCGGATGACTATTTTATAACTTTTAATAGACGAATGACTCAACAAAACAATGTCATATAGTTAGGAGATCATTATGTAACTTTTAATAGTTAGAAGGACTCGATAAAACATTATCCTATAATAGGAGGAACATTTTTGTACTTTACCCTTTTTTTTTTTTTTTGGTACAGAATATAAAACGCACATAATCTGACACGTTTAGTATATATAATTGTAGGTAAAATTGGTTTACAATTAATAATTATATTATGTTTAAATCTATAGACAAGTAAAGTAATAAAAAAATATAAATTAATTAAAAAAAAGTGGTTAGAAGCTGTTAATTGACAAGTTCCTAAAATATAAAATATAATTAACATCGTTATATTTAAATAAAAGATTGATTATTAAAATTAATAATTTATAAAAACTCTCGTTATATAAGATTGATTATATTTAAATATTAACAAAAGTAATGAAAGTATATGAAACTCATTTAATTTTAGAGAAAATAATTTCAGTGACCAAAAATCCCATATAATATACGATTTTAATCAACTTTTTCCGGATTTGCCAAAATAACCAACAAAATCGCAATGCGATTGCTAATTCGCAACGCGATCTCCATTATCGCAAATCAGTTTCCAGATTCGCAACGCGATTATGACTATCGCAATGCGATTTTCCAATTTCGCGTTGCGATTTTCCCGATTCGCAATGCGAATAAGTAAATCGCAATGCGAATTTGGAAAATCGCAATGCGATACTGACTATCGCAATGCGAATTTGGAAAATCGCAATGCGAATTTGGAAAATCGCAACGCGGTACTGACTTTCGCAACTCGATACTTAATTTCGCAACTCAATACTGACTTTCGCAACGAGATAATACATAATCGCAATGCGATTTTCAAAGCGCCATTAGTATCGCAAAGCGTATTTTATTTTCAAATTCCAAACACGAATATTAATATATTGGAACACTGAACCGTCCACAGTATATCCCGTAATCGCAACTCATAACCTAAAACCTAAAATCACAATTCAGTCCCATCTCCATCTCTCACTCTCTCACCCATCTCCGACGAAATCCGTCCCCATCTCCAGCGAAATCCGTCTATCTCCATCTCTCAGAGCCACCCTCACAATCAGAAATGGAAAATCAACCAAATCAACCACCGAGGGTTAGTTTTTTTAATTATTCTCTTTTTGAAATTTTTGCATTATTATTATGTTTTTCATATTGAAATTGATGATAAGTTTACTGGTAATTTCAATAATAGATTAACCATTTCACTTAGATAGCTTATTAAATCAACCGAGAATCGCAACGCGAAATGAAAATCGCAACGACAAAATCGCAACGTGATTTTATTCTCTCGTTGCGATAGTCAAATTCGCGTTGCGATTTTCATTTTCGTGTTGCGATTTTCATTTTCAGAAACTATTCTTCTTCTGCAAATTGAAACTTGAATGAATTGCATTACTTCAACCAAAAAACAAAGACAAATAAGAAATTCACAGTGTTGCAAATTTAAGTTTGAAGAATAAACTACTACTCTTTATGTTTATTATTGTTTTTTGTATATTTTCACAGTGTAGTTTTTGGTATATCTAACTTAGTATGTTTATTGTTTTTGTAGAACTTTTATTCGGCTCAATTAACCTTAAGAAATAAAGTCAGCCTGGCCAAAACAATTGCGTCGAAGCTTTCACCTGCACAAAGAAAAATGTTTGAGGATGCTTGCTTCGGGCCATGGCTGAAAGTACAACATCCCGATGGAGATGTGATGTTGATACACCTGTTTCTTCAAACCATGACTAGGGATCTACCAGATACTATACAACGTCGTGATGAAGAGATATGGTTTGATTTTCCACCGGCGTATACATGTTTTGGGCGGGAGGAGTTTTGCTTAATCACCGGTCTACGCTTCGGACACGATGATGTAGGTCGGTACACTAGACACATTACCCGCCCATCATGGTTATCCCGGGTTTTTCCTGAGCTGGAGAGGTCGAATCTACACGTGGAAGACATGACGATATTATTGAATAAGAAAGATGGTTTTACTCGGATGGATGACGTCGATGTTGTCCGAGTATGCCTTCTAATACTTTTGCATGCCAGCTTTTTAGGCAGAGAGGCCAGACAACCTATTCCGAATGATCTAATCAAATTGGTAGAAGACCTAAATGCGTGGAACCTGTTTCCATGGGGCTCGTATTTATGGAAAGCTACATGGAATAAGTTATCGTCTGCCTTGGATGATCGAAAAAGTTTGCATGGTGATGGTTCCAAATACACTTTGACAGGCTTTATTTGGGCCTTTAAGGTAAGAATTTTATATAATGTTTCCAAAATTATAAGTAATTATTTAACAATTACTAATGTTTGTTATTATATTGTTTGTAGATTTGGATATTGGAGGCCTTTCCCGCGATGAAGACATATGCAATAAAAACTTCAAATGATATTCCCAGGGCTATTTCCTGGAAGAGGAAATTGACCTTGCAATGGGAAGATTTACTACGGTATACGACAATAAATAATGTAAGTTAACATAAATACTACCATATGTTTATAAACAAGTTATTACTAGTACACGTTTAACTTTGTTTGAGCTTTTATATTGTTAGGAGGCCAACACTCCATTACAGAGGCTGACACCCACGGAAGCTGAGCTTGCCACTGATTGGTGGCAAGCTAGTAAGCGTTTTTTTGATGGCACGGATGATGAGCAGCCTCCACTTCGGGAGCCATCACCTCACCTAGAGCTATCACCTCACCCAGAGCCATCACCTGATCGACCCGACTATACACCTCCACAACGACAGCCATCACCTATTCTATCACATCATCGAGCCTCTTCTCCACCATCACCGCAAGATAGGCGACCGGCAAAGATGCCACGAAGTTTATCTCCCTGTTCTCCACCTCCACCTCCACGGGATGAGCTAGGAGAGTTACGTGATGAGGTCAATGCCTTGCGTGAGGAGGTCGGTACTTTACGCAAAGACGATGGTGCATGGCGTGTTGAGGTGTCTACTTTACGCGGTGAGGTAGCCGCTCTACGTGAGATGGTAGCATCGTTGCAGAATGAGGTTCATACTCTACGCAACGAGGTAAGTTTAAGATTTTTCATATTTAACTTGATGATAAATTTACTCGTAATTTCACTTAGATTAACCATTTCACTTAGATTGCTTAATAAATTCATTCGGTTGCTGCCAATACTGCTAAACTGTTTTTGTTAGTATTTGTTTTTTATTTTGTTTTTGTCTTTTGTTTGAAGTAATGCAATCCATTCAAGTTTCAATTTGCAGAAAAATAATAGTTTACTTTCGCAACACGAAAATGACTATCGCAATGCGGAAATGGCTATCGCAGTGCAAAATGAAAATCGCAACGACAAAATCGCAATGCGAAATGAAAATTGCAACGACAAAATCGCAACGCGAAATGAAAATCGCAATGCGATTTGTGTTTCGCGTTGCGATTTTGTCGTTGTGATTTTCATTTCGCATTGCGATAGCCATTTCCGCGTTGCGATAGTCATTTTCGCGTTGCGATAGTCATTTTCGTGTTGCGAAAGTAAGTTTCATGTTGCGAAAGTAAACTATTCTTCTTCTTGAATGTTTATATATGTTGTCCTTTTAAATGTTTAATATAAGTGCTTACTTCTGGAATGTTATCTGATGCATTTTGTGAACTATGATAGAATAATGACTTGGGTGAATACAATGCAAGTTTGAAACATATTTGTCTTTGTTTAATATCATGTCTGTTTATTTACTGATTTATGTATTAATTTTTTTTAGCGGCCCGATAAGGTGGATGCTTTACGTCGGGTTTTCCTTGCACGACGGAGTTCACGCATCAGACGGCGTGTACGTGCTATTACTTCTCCTTTCACCCCAATGGTGCGAAGACTCCGCAAGAAGAAGCCCGACTCACCTGTCATTCCTCAAGAGTCCCCTCCAATCGTTCAAGAGGCCCCTATCATCCCTCAAGAGTCCCCCCCACCGTTCAAGAGGCCACTGTCATCGTTGAAGAGGTCCCTCCCACCATTCCAGAGCCCGATTCACATGGGGTAATATATCGAATTATTGAGAAACCCCCACCGTTGCCGGACATGATGGATGAGAGTTGGCTCTCGTATGAGTTACCGGCTAGTACCCTTCCGGTATCTGAAGTGGAGAGGAGACAACTACCGGAAACAATTCTGGATAATACCCTTTGGGCTAAGACCGCAGTTGATTTTTATCTACATGAGCGGAGCCAAGGGTGTTACACTGACATAAGCAAACTCAACGATGAGATGTATTTGTTTCTTAATCGGTCTTGGTGGGGTGTGTTATTAGGGGTTGAAGACATTGGCTATTTCGATGGGGAGGTAAGTCTTATATTTGACTTATATATGATTTTGATTAATTTTTTTAAAAATTAATGTAATTCACTAATATATGTCTTTTTTTGTAAAACAGCATATCGATGCGTGGGTGTCACGTCTTCTAATAATAAGGAAGCTTAGGAAAAATAAAAAAAATTCGCGATATACAATAATGCCGGTGGCTTTTCACGCAGTTCACTTGAAGAATCAACGAGATGAATCATTTTCGTTGGGCAACGGACAAGCTAAACTTTATCCTGCATGGTGGGAGGTCGATAAGGTTAGTGCTTATTTTTAAAAATTTTTAAAGGTGTTCATAAATAAGTGTGCAAATAAATGAATTATTACTTATGATTGCAGGTGTTTATCCCTATTTTGGAACGTCGTCATTGGCTTCTTTTCCAACTTCAGCTCCCATCCCTGAAGATAATAGTATATGACAGCATGATAAATTACATATCACTGTCTGATTTGAGAGATATTATCAAGGGATGGAGCTCTCATTTGGCTAAATTCTTGGATGGGATTAATTATTGGACTCATTCTGGACACAAGAAGCCAAAGAAGTTCAATGTCACAGTTGTCAGAGACGAGACCGTGCCACAACAATCGCCGGGAGCCAGAGGGGATTGTGGTCCTCTCGTATGCATATGCTTGGCGCGTTTGACGACGGGAAGCACAGAGTTTCTACCTCCCACCGATAGAGATAGAGCTGCAGTAGGCTTGTGGTTTCGGTATTATATGGCTAGAGTGATATATTCTAGACGCTGCCTACTTGCATCCGCGTTATGAAAGTATCCATTGTTAATTGGTAAGTCAAATGCAAGTTTTGTTAACATATATACTCCTTTTGGTTTGAAAATGTTTGGTTAAGTACCTAGAATTCAATAATTTGCTGTTTGTAGGTTTTAGATGTGTAGGAAGTCTTGTTTGAGCAAATGTTTGGTTTTTGCAGGTTAATCCTTAAGTGAGATGCGTGAAATGGATGTACGGGTGCAAAAGTTGATTCATTGATTCAATAATTGATGAGGAAATAAGAATTATTATTATTTTTTGATTGTTTAATTGATTTGTAAAAAATGATTTGTAAATGTTGATTTGTTTAATTGGTGTGTACATAATTCTTATTTGTGCTTGTTTAATTGATTGAAATGTAATAGTTGATTTGTTGATTTTCAATCTGCATTATGTTGAAGGCAAAACAGACTATCGCAACACGAAACTGACTATCGCAACGAGAAAATCGCAATGCGAAATGAAAATCGCAACGAGAAAATCGCAATGCGATTTTCATTTCGCATTGCGATTTTCTAGTTGCGATAGCCATTTTCACGTTGCGATTTTTCATTTCGCATTGCGATAGCAATTTTCGCGTTGCGATAGCCATTTCCGCGTTGCGATTTCCCCGTTGCGATAGTTAAATGAATGTCTAATAAGTGATAACAACTGAACAGATCATAGCAATGTTCAAACTCAAGTTACTAATACATGCCTAACTGAAAATGTTAAAAGTGCACACATAAAATACACATAATACAACGTTTGCATTTAAAAATCACCTAAGTTAACAGTCCCAAAAGGTGAAGCCGGTTGTGATTGGGATTTTGAAGATGATTGCGATTTTCAGAATCTCGTTGTGAAAGTCAGAATCTCGTTGCGATTTTGTATTATCTCGTTGCGATAGTCAGTATCGCATTGCGATTTTCCAAATTTGCATTGCGATTTACTTATTCGCATTGTGAATTATGAAAATCGCAACGCGATACTTACTTTCGCAACGCGATAATACAGAATCGCAATGCGATTTTCAAAGTTCGCAATAGGTTTTAGTTTCGCAACACAAATTTTTGTGTATATCTACGCAGTAGCAACAACTCATAACCTAAATCCCTAAATCGCAACTCATTCCATCTCCATCTATCACTCTCTCCGGCGACATCCGTTCCTATATTCGTTCCTACATCCTTCCCCATCCGGTAACAGGTCTTAGTTTCGCAGCTCGTTTGTTTAGTAAATTAATTTACAACCATGAAATCATCTAATGTTGATCATGTTTGGATAGATTTGTGTTTTGGAGGGTCATGGGAGAATGTTCATGGTGTTTACAATATATGCCTTTACCCATGAATCTTCAACTAAAACTGTCATTAAAAAAGTTAACTTATGAAACTCTATTACGTGTTTCAAAGAAATTGAATTTAGAGCCCCTAGTGGATTTAGGCTATCTTATCAGAGAAATGGTAAAGTTTATTTGTTAACCGACAATGAAGATGTTGAACGATTCATTGCTTACATTAGTGTTTCAAGTGATGATGTTACATTGTATGTTGTTGAACCTAGAAGTAGTATTGTTGGGTTAGTAGCGGGTAGTAATCAACTAAGTTTTTCTCAAAACCCACAACCTTTCTCTAATCCAAATCCCAATCAACTTTCAGCACCAAATTCCGATTTTCGTATTGACCAATTAGACGATGATGAGCCAACAGAAAAAATTGTGAGTACTAGTCAGTATTCGAAATTTGATCTTGGTCAATACCCGGACTTTGATATTGGTCAATACTCGGATTTTGATGATGTTTCAGAAGAAGAAACAGACCCTGCGTGTAATGATTTTGATATTGGTCAATACCCAAATTTTGATGATGAAACAACCGTTGCCGAGGAAGATGTTGTTGATGATAATGAGGAGGAAGTTACGACTGTGAATGAACATGTTGAACATCCTATTCTATAATTCATATAATCCTGAAGAAGAAAAAGAAGAAGAAAAAGTCCCCGAAGAAAAGAAAATGCCACGGGAGTATAACTGGAATATGCCAGAATTACTTCAGATACCGGAAGAAGAGTTGGTAAAGAAAGCAGTTGATTGTTACACAAAAGTTATTCGTATCAAGAAAAATGATTGTTTTGATACAAAGGAAGACGTGAAGATAGCTTTGTATATGAAATGTGTGGAAGATGGCTATCAACTAAAAGTTAACAAATCAAGCAAAGATCGTTTCGAAACAAGGTGTATGATTGACAAAAACTGTACGTAGCGTATGATTGCAAAGAGGATAAAAGATTGCAAAATGTTTCAAGTTAGGACTTTTATTGATAAACATACATGTTCAAGAACCCAAGTTTTTCCTCACCATAGACAGGCAAACAAAAAGGTGTTGGGTGGTTTTCTGGCTGAGTTAATGTTTTTGAATGACAGGGTATATCGGGGACATGAAATTATGACTGACATGAATGCTCGGTTCAAGATTAGTATATCATATTCTCAAGCTTGGAGAGCCAAATGTTATGCCTTGGAATTGTTGAGGGGGTCGCCAGAAGCATCGTTTGCCCAACTGCCAGCTTATTGTCACAATTTAAAGCTGAAAAATCCTGGGTCGGTAACTCATATCAAAACAGATAGAGATGGACACTTTGAGTTGCTGTTTATCGCCATTGGTGCTGCGGTTAGTAAATCAATATAATTCTGTTGACTCATTTTTGTTAGTTACATGCATTTCACATTTAAATGATTATATTTCTTGTGTATATTATTTTGTAGATTCGTTCGTTTATTACTTGCATGCGCCCAGTTATTATAGTTGACGGAGCACATTTGAAAGGTCGATACCTTGGAGTAAACTTATTAGCAGTAGCCATGGATGCTAACAATGGGATATTGCCAATAGCTTACGGGGTTGGCAAATCTGAAACCTCTGATTTATAGACATGGTTTATGGGGCATCTTAGGGATTGCATAGGTCCTATTAGCAATCTGACAATCATATCCGATAGGGCAAACTCAATTGATAACGCTGTTAGAAGGTGTTTCCCAGATGCTTTTCATGGAATTTGTGGTGTTCATTTGTATAGAAATTTAAAATCAAGGTCTGCTGGTATAAAAAGCACAAATGGACATACTGGAAGGCTGTAAAAGCTTATCGGGAAGTGGATTTCAATAAGCATATAAACTGTTTAAGACGTGTTTTGCCTCAGTGTGCTCAAACACTAGAAGATGTCGGGTTTGAAAGATGGTCAAGAGTACATCAACTTGGAGCAAGATATGGTTTCATGACGTCTAATAGTGCAGAATCAATCAACGCTCTAAGTCGTCATTCCCGGAAATTACCCATTACTATGTTAATAGAGTTTTTTCGAGCCTCTATTCAACAATGGTACTACAAGAAAAGAAACCATGCAGGTATTATTTCTTTGAATTCGTAACTTATCATATATTTTACTAAGTATTATTTATTTAAATTTATAGGAACATTGGAACATCGTGTTACACCATGGACTGAAAAAAGATAACGAAACGTGTTGTAAAGTCAACGTCATGGAGAGTTGAACCATGTTCAAACACTTTGTTTGAAGTACTGGATAATAACTTAAATGGGCTTGTCGATCTAAATGCAAGGACGTGTAGTTGTATGAAATGGCAAACATCTGGTTATCCGTGTGGCCATGTTATAAAAGTTGCTCTTCATCTAAACCAAGATGATTCAAGCATATACCCTATGGATTGCTACACTACAGAAGTATATCGACAGACTTATGCCGAGATTGTCTACCCTATTCCACATCCTTCTGAGTGGGACATACCAGATGACTTACAAACAGTTTTGCCACCAGCCATGGACAGAAGGCTACCTGGCCGACCAAAAAGTCACGATCATATACCGTCTAAGGGTGAAGAGAAGAAGAGATCGACATGTAGTCGGTGCAAGGAAAGCGGTCATACAAGGTTGACATGTGGATCACCAGTGCCATCACAATCATCTTTTCCTCTACCAAAATATGGATCATCATCAAAATCCAAAGCTCATATGGTGTCAAGAAAAAGGCAATCAAAATCGCAATCATCTTTAAAATCCCAATCACAACTGGCTTCACCTTTTGGGACTGTTAACTTAGGTTATTTTTAAATGCAAACGTTGTATTATGTAGATTTTATGTGTGAACTTTTAACATTTTCAGTTAGGCATGTATTAGTAACTTGAGTTTGAAAATTGCTATGATCTGTTCAGTTGTTATCACTTAATAGGCAATCATTTGACTATCGCAACACGGAAATGACATTCGCAATCATCTTAATGTCTATCGCAACGCGGAAATTACTATCGCAATGCGAAATGAAAATCGCAACGAGAGAATCGCAATGTGAAATGAAAATCGCAACGAGGGAATCGCAAAGCGAAATAAAAATCGCAATGCGAATTTAGTTTCGTGTTGCGATTTTAGTTTCGCGTTTCGATTTTGTCGTTGCGATTTTCATTTCGCATTGCGATTCTCTCGTTGCGATTTTCATTTCGCATTGCGATTATATCGTTGCGATTTTCATTTCGCATTGCGATAGTAATTTTTGCCTTCAACATAATGCAGATTGAAATCAACAAAATCAACCATTACATTTCAATCAATTAAACAAGAACAAATAAGAATTATGTTAACATCAATTAAACAAATCAACTTTTACAAATCACCTTTTACAAATCAATTAAACAATCAAAAAATAAGCAATAATTCTTATTTCCTCATCTACTATTGAATCAACTTTTACAGTCATACATCATTTTCACGCAGCTCACTTCTGAGATTAACCTGCATAAACCAAACATTTGCTCAAACAACACTTTCTACACATCTAAAACCTACAAACAGTAAATTATTGAATTCTAGGTACTTAACCAAACATTTTCAAACCACAAGCCTATAAACATACCAATTGTTTATGGACATTTTATAACGCGGATGCAGGTAGGCAGCGTCTCGTATATATCGATCTAGCCATATAATGCCGAAACCACAAGCCTACTACAGCTCTATCTCTATCGGTGGGAGGTAGATACTTTATACTTCCTGTGATCAAACGGTCCAACGCCAAGCATACGAGAGGACCACAATCCCCTCTGGGTCCTTTCGTTTGTTGTGGTGCGGTCTCGTCTCTGCTAACTGTAATATTGAGCTTCTTTGGCTTTTTGTTTCCAGAACGAGTCCAATAATTTATCGCATCCAAGAATTTAGCCAAATGAGAGCTCCATCCCTTAATAATATCTCTTAAATCAGCCAATGATATGTAATTTATCATGCTGTCATATACTATTGCCTTAAGGGATGGGATCTGAAGCTCGATGAGAAGCCAATGTTTACGTTTCAAAACAGGGATAAACACCTGCAATCATAAGTAATAATTCATTCATTTGTGCACTTATTTATGAATACCTTTAAACTCAATCTAAAATAAACACTAACCTTATCGACCTCCCACCATGCGGGATAAAGTTTAGCTTGGCCATTGCCCAACGCAAATGATTCATCTCGTTGATTCTTCAAGTGAACGGCGTTAAAAGACGTCGGCATAATTGTATATCGTGTATTTCTTTTATTTTCCTTAAGTTTCCTAATTATTAGAAGACGTGACACCCACGCATCGATATGCTGTTTTACAAAAAAGACATATATTAGTAACTTACATAAATTAAAAAAAAATAATCAAATTAAAATATAAGAAAAATATAAGACTTACCCCTCCATCGAAATAGCCATTGTCTTCGACCCTTAATAATACGCCCCACCAAGACCGATCAAGCAACAAATAGATATCATCGTTGAGCTTGCATATGTCAGTGAAACACCCCTGGCTCCGCTCATGTAGATAAAAATCAACTGCGGTCTTAGCCCAAAGGGTGTTATCCAGAATTGTGTCCGGTAGTTGTTTCCTCTCGACTTCAAATACCGGTATGGTACTGGCCGGTAACTCATACGAGAGCCAACTTGAATCCATCATGTCCGGCACGTCAGAGGGTTTCTCAAGAATCCTACATATGACGCCATGTGAATCGGGCTCTTGAATGGTGGGAGGGACCTCTTCAACGATGACAGTGGCCTCTTGAATGGTGGGAGGGGACTCTCGAGGAATGATAGGGGCCTCTTCAAAGATAGGAGTGGACTCTTGAGGGATGACAGGCGAGTCGGGCTTCTTCTTGCGGTGTCTTCGCACTATTGGGGTGTACAGAGACTTAATAGCACGTGCACGCCGTCTGATGCGTGAACTCTGTCGTGCAAGAAAAACCCGACGTAAAGCATCCACCTTATCGGTCCGCTAAATAATTAAATACAAATATTAGTAAATAAACAGACATGATATTTAAACAGTGAAAACAAAGACAAATATATTTCAAACTTTCAACCAAAAGACAAAACAAAGACAAATACTAACTTCACAGTGTTAAAGAATACACAGTTTAGCAGAATTGGCAGCAACCGAATAAATTTACTTCAACCAAAAGACAAATACTAACTTCACAGTGTTAATAAACAGTTTATCAGTATTAGCAGCAACCGAATAAATTTACTAAGCAATCTAAGTAAAATGGTTAATTTAAGTGAAATTACGAGTAAAATTATCATCAAGTTAAATATGGAAAATCTTAAACTTACCTCGTTGCGTAGAGTATGAACCTCATTCTGCAATGATACTACCATCTCACGTAGAGCGGCAACCTCACCACGTAAAGTAGACACCTCCACACGCCATGCACCATCGTTATCGCGTAGAGTACCGATCTCCTCACGCAAGGCATTGACCTCATCACGTAACTCCCTTGACTCATCCCATGGAGGTGGAGAACAGGGAGATAGAAGTCGTGGCATCTTTGCCGGTCGCCTATCATGAGGTGATGGTGGAGAAGAGCCTCGATGATATGACGGGATAGGTGATGGCTCTCGTTGTAGAGGTGTATAGTCGGGTCGATCAGGTGATGGCTCTGGGTGATGTGATGGCTCTCGAAATGGAGGAAGTGGAGGCTGCTCATCATTCGTGCTATCAAGAAAACGCTGACTAGCTTGCCACCAATCAGTGGCAAGCTCAGCCTCTGTAGGTGTCAGTCTCATTAATGGAATGTTGGCCTCCTAAAAATATAAAAACTCAAACAAAGTTAAACGTCTACTATTAATAACTTGTTTATATATGATAGTATTTGTGTTAACTTACATTATTTATTGTCGCATATGGTATTAAGTCTTCCCAATCCAACAGATGTTTCCTCTTCCAGGAAATAGCCTTAGGAATATCATTTGAGGTTTTTAAAGCATATGTCTGCATGTTGGGGAAAGCCTCGAATATCCAAATCTACAAACAATATAATAACAAACATTAGTAATTGTTAAATAATTAATTATAATTTTGAAAACATTATATAGAAATTCTTACCTTAAAGGCCCAAACAAAGCCTGACAAGTGTATTTCGACCCATCGCCCCGCAAACTTTTACGGTCATCAAAGGCAGACGACAACTTAGTCCAGGTAGCTTTCCATATATACGAACCCCACGGAAATAGATTCCATGCATTTAGCTCCTCTACCAATAATATTAGCTCCTGAGGAATAGGTTGTCTGGCCTCTCTGCCTAAAAAGCCGACATACAAAAGTAGTAGAAGGCATACTCAGACAACATCGACGTCATTCATCCGAGTAAAACCATCTTTCTTATTAAGCAATTTCTTCATGTCGTCGACGTGTAAGTTCGGCTTCTCTATTACTCATCAGGAAAACCCTGGATAAGCATGATGGGCGGGTGATATGACGAGTGTACCGGCCTACATCATCGTGTCCGAATCGTAGACCAGTGATTAATCAGAACTCCTTTCGCCCAAAACAAGTATACGCCAGTGGAAAATGAAACCATATCTCTTCCTCACCACGTTGTATACTTTCGGGTAGATTGCTAGTCATGGTCTGAAGCCACAAATGGGTCAAATTAGCATCTCCACCCGGATGCTGTACTCTCAGCCATGGCCCGAAGCAGGTTTCCTCAAACAATTTTCTTTGTGCAGGTGAAAGCTTCGAAGCAATTGTAGTGGCTAGGCTAACTTTATTCCTTAATGAGAATGAAGCCGAAAAAATTTCTAGAAAAACAATAAACATACCAAGTTAGATATACCAAAACTACACTGTGAGATATACCAAAAACAATAAACATAAATAGTAGTTTATTCTTGAAACTAAATTTGCAACACTGTTTTGTCTTTTGGTTGAAATGAAAATCGCAACGAGATAATGAAAATCGCAACGCGGAAATGACTATCGCAACGAGAAAATCGCAACGCGAAATGACTATCGCAACGAGAGAATCGCAACGCGAAATGAAAATCGCAACGAGAGAATCGCAACGCGAAATGAAAATCGCAACGAGAGAATCACAACGCGAAATGAAAATCACAATGCGATTTTGGTTTCGCGTTGCGATTTCATTTCGCGTTGCGATTCTCTTGTTGCGATAGTTATTTCCGCGTTGCGATTTTCATTCTCGAAACTATTCTTCTTCTGCATTACTTCAACCAAAAGACAAAACAACGACAAATACTAACTTCACAGGCTAAATAGTTTAGCAGTATTGGCAGCAATCGAATGAATTTAATAAGAAATATAAGTGAAATGGTTAATCTATTATTGAAATTACCAGTAAACTTATCATCAATCTCAATATTAAAAACCTAAAATAATGCAAAAATTTCAAAATAAAATAAAAAAACTAACCCTCGGAGGTTGATTTTCCATTTCTGAATGATTGTGGGATTTCTGACCGTGAATGGTTGTGAGGGATTTCGCCGGCAATGGGGACGGAAATCTTCGGAGATGGGGACGGATTTGCCGTAGAGAGTGAGAGATGGAGATGAGACTGAGTGTTGTGATTTTAGGTTTGAGGTTATGAGTTGCGATTACTGTGGACGGTTCAGTTTCCGATATATTAAGAAAAATTCGTGTTTGGAATTTGAAAAAAAAATACGCGTTAATACGAATGGCACTATGTAAATCGCATTGCGATAGTAAGATTCACATTGCGATTTACGTATTCGCATTGCGATTTTCCTAATTCGCATTGCGATTTACTTAATTCGCGTTGCGATTTACTTAATCGCGTTGCGAATTATGAAAATCGCAACGCGAATACGTAAATCGCAATGCGAATTAGGAAAATTGCATTGCGATAGTCAGTATCGCATTGCGATTTTCCAAATTTGCATTGCGATTTACTTATTCGCATTGCGAATTGGGAAAATCGCAACGCGAAATTGGAAAATCGCATTGCGATTGTCATAATCGCGTTGCGAATCTGGAAACTGATTTGCGATAATGGAGATCGCGTTGCGAATTAGCGATCGCATTGCGATTTTGTTGGTCATTTTGGCAAATCCGGAAAAAGTTGGTTAAATCGTATATTATATGGGATTTTTGGTCACTGAGGTTATTTTCTCTTTATGTAAATGGTAACTTATAGTGATAAAGTTTGAATTTTTATGAGTTTTATACATGTTTTACTGAAGTTTTATACATGGTACTGTTCATTACTGATAACGGTACTGTTCATACCGTATAGTACTGTTCATGAAAACGTATGTTTTCAAATTTGTTATAACGAACATAATTCAACAATATATGATCGTATTTTATTAATATAAGTCCAAATGTTCGATTATTTTGTAAGAACATCGTTTTAAAAAGTCAATATGACATCTCGAACTCGTATCCGGGTCGGGTACGGGTTGGGTGTTACATAATAAGTTTGTCTAAAAAGGTCTCTATTCCTAAGACTAACAGGGATAGTGGTGCATCCATAGTTTGGTGAGAATGAGCACGTGTCCAATCTAAAAATTAAATTTTGTTCGTTTAGTTACTTATTTTATTGATAGTGTTTATTATGAAATTTTTTGTGTCCACCCTGAAATCTGAGTTTTCTTCGATTACTTATTTATTTTATGGACGATATTCATCCTAAAATTTTATTTGTACCCATCTCACTTAAATTTTTTATGTTGTAACAAATATGTGCCCACCATGAAAAATGTTTCTGGATCCGCTATTAAATAAGGAGGTAACTCTCATATATATTAGTTACATGTTGATTATGAGAGTTATCTATGAGGCTTACCCATTTTTCGAGGCTACATCTGGTGTTGTGATATCGTCATAGAGATGAATATATTTGCAGCAATATTAATGGCTCATTTTCGGATAGACCTGGTTGGTCTACCAGCTTATCTTTCACATGTGGTGACATAGAAGTTTAATGGAGGTGTTGGCTAGCCTAGCTTCTCTAGTCACATGTTCGGGCTTCTGCTTCAACTTTGGTTGCCTCGAGTATGAATTGCTGTAGGTGAAGGGGGCATGCTTCGTAAAAGAAAGAGCGTTGCCGTGTCTAATGCTCATAGGAAGAGTGATTCGAGTAAGGGATTTTTGACCACACATGAAAGCTCTATAGCTCAATTTTATAGGTGTCGATCGAAAATAACAAGTGCGACGGGGGTATTTCAGGAAGAAGATGAGAGGTGATTGGGGGTGTTTGGTAAACAACTTTTTGAAAAACTTTTAGTTTATTTGAACATAAATAACTTATTGATAGTTAAACCCTATTTTTTAGTATTTGGTAAACACTTTTTTAAAGAGATTGTTGTACAAAATAAGCTGAAAATGAAACGCTAGAAAATTCAACAGTTTGGGAAAACTGATTGCAAAACAAGATGTTAAATGACATATTTAACGTTATTATTTTCATAATTACATCATTGCCATAAAATCTAATCTAGTGCAAAAGCCTCCATCCTAATCCACTTGATCTAATGATGAATTAGTGAAATTTTATTTTATTATATTATTCTATTCTTTAGTTGTAGATTCTCAATATATTTTAGTTAAGAAAATATAATAAACATGAAAGTAAAAAAATGAAGTATTGATATTTTATTCAAGGCTAGTAGTATGTATCAATCTCATAAGGTTAATATTTGTAAATATTAAATTAAAAATATATTCAAAATTTTCAAAAATATTTACTAATTTTCTTAAGGAATTTTTAATTCCTTGTCAAAAGTATTTTATCCGAATAATTTCACCCCAATAAAGATTAAAATATTATAAAACATATATGTACTTAACAACTAAACGTATTATACCTTTATTTTTCATTTTATCCATATAAGTCATCAGCTAAATTTTACCAAACACATATGTACAAACAATTAATCAAATAAATTTCTCAAATCAACTAATTAAATCAGTTGGTCAAACCAACAACTGGAATTAGCTACCAACTATCAGTTGTTTACCAAACACCCCATTAGCTTTTTTTCCTTTAAGGGTGTATTTCAACTGATTCATTTCTTTTAGGAGACATCTCTCGCTCATCGCACCAATTATTGATGAGAACAAATAGCTTGTTTTGATCGTTGATGGTTCACCCCTTCTAATACGGGCAAAGAGTCACAATCAATGATGATACAACAACTTATCAGTGTTTGAGTCTTCTATCTCTATTAGGATGGATAGAAAGAATCAATAAGAATGTGCTCCAAATTCTTTCTTAGTATTGACCGAGAGACTTTATAATGACCCTTATTATTGATATCAAATGTACGTAAAGTCATGATGCCTACTCGTAAGCTAACAGACCTGATAGATACAAGAGACTGACAATAAATTTTAGCTCAACATATCATGTGAACTTGACAAAAGTCATGTCAAGAGGTTGCAACTTTTATAGAGATGCAAAGAAGTCTTTATGTCTAAAGATGGTTTTTTTTCCTTTTCAGGATTTTAACTACCAAAGAATTATCTAAAAAATTTTGAGATACGAAAATCAATCTTGCAGAGAAGATTTATAAGAAATATAAGAATAATTATTTGTTATTTTTAATATCAATTAAGTAGAGGTAAAATATTTTAACTGTGCTTAATTTCATCACTTATATACCAAATAATTACATATAAATCCAATGTAATTGTGGGATTATATTACACGGGCAGAACAGAAATAATTAAGGAATTTGGAATGAGGTAAGGTTCGATTGGAGTAGGCTACCAATGAAGAAAGGAATCGAAGTGCCACAAAAGAGGAGGGTTTTGGTGGCTCAACCCAATATTAATATTAACATTAATATGATTAAGATAAGTTATTAGAGTAATTAAAGAAAACAGAAAACAAAGCGTCCTATTAGTTGTTTTCTTCTACGTATAAACAATTAGGCATAGGAGATATTATTCTTATATGAAACGAGCGTAATTATTAATGGGAATAGTTGCAGCAAGGTTACGTTGTAGATAATTACGTGGGTTTTGGGTTTTGAGTTTTGGGTTTTGGGGGGAAAAGGGGGAGAATATTATCGTATGTCATGTGAAGAATATTGTACAGTACGTAACTTGAGGCGGGGACTCCATTCCCTAACTTTGACTTCGAGCAGCTAACTTTTTAAAATTTCTTTTTCTTTTTCGAATGATTCTCTAAAAATTTTAAAATTTTAAAATATTAGCATATAATTTTTATATTTTTTAATTAATAATTTTTTTAATTTTTATAAATTTATTCCTTAAAATTTTAAAATCCATCTCTTAACATAAAATTTTGTATCTATTATTGATTCTTTATATATATATATATACACACCCGACTATAAAAAATTGCTTTATAGAGTTTATTGAGTATTAAAAGTTATAAAATGATCCTTTGACTATATGATATTGTTTTGTTGTTTCTATCAACTATTAAAAGTTACAAAATGATCACTCAATAGTTCATATGTTATTAAATCGTCATTTGTTAAAAAATTGATAGTCGTTTGAGCATGAATGTTAAGATACTGACTGAAATATGATAGTTATTTAAGATTTTAAAACTAGAGTTTATCATATTTCATTCAATAGGCAAATGTCCAATTCAAGTTACCACCCAATTTTAACAAAAATTAATGAGTTTTGAATATAAAAATAATCGAGTAATATTTTATAATTTTTAAAAACAAAAAACTCAACATAACAATATTATATAATAAGGATCACTTTTTAATAATCGATATCTCAACCACTAAAGACTAATAATCAAATATCATTTATATACTTTACACGGTATATAAAAGAGGTTTTTAATTGAAGTCGTCGTGAGCTAACACACTATTCAAAGTTGATAACAAAACAGAGCCACCTTCCCCACAATACCAACTCATTGCCCTGACTGGATTTGACCTAACTAATTCAGAAAATAAGAAATAATAATTAAATTAATTCATTCTACGAGCACACCTATGGGTGCGATTTAAAAAATTAAATTTTTCTCTACTCGAAAAAATTTTAAGTTCAAATTTAATGGTAAAATACAACTTGAGTAACTTGAATAACTCGAAATTTTTAGTAATCAGTAGATTTAATTTTCAAGTTTAAGTTAAGTTTTTGAACTTTGTAAATATATTTTTTAAATTCGGCTTGATTCGAAAGATATTTTTTAACTCGACTCGAATTTTTTAGTAATCAGTGTATTCGAAAGATCGACTGGACTCAAATTTTATAAATTCGACTTGATTCGAATTTTTTAAATCAAGTCTGAGTTATAAATTAAGATTCATCGATTCGAATAACTTAAAATTTTTTTAACCGGACTAGAGTCGATTATATTCGATCCAACGCTGACCCTAAGCACACCTGTGGACAATAGTACAGTTAGAACCAAACCTCAATCTCCACCAAGCTGCTTCTTTGTTCCGAATACAGGCAACTCATTTATGGCACCCTACTGACACACCCCAACGCTCCCTCTATCTCTTCTCTGATTATCGCACCACTCCTTTTTAAAGTTTTCACCCTTTTTAAGGCAAACCATTACCAACTTCCAACGCGGGTTCGTTTAATGATCCTTCGCCATGTCCACGGAATAAATATTCATGCAATGCCCTGTTTCTCCCAAGAGATGGACGCCATGAAAAAGGGTTTCTTCTTCCTACTCACTCTTCTGTTTTCGGCTTCTGTTCTCTGTCAAAACCAAGAGTTGTCGCTTCTGCTGGAGATTAAGAGTTCGTTTATTGAAGACCCTCAGAATGTTCTGCGTGACTGGTCCTCCCATGGCGACTCCGTTAATTTCTGTGGTTGGACTGGTGTCACTTGTGGCTTTAGCTCCTCCGCCAACTCAGTCCATGTTGTGAGTTTGAACCTTTCCGGGTTCTCACTCGGTGGCTCGATGTCAGCCTCGCTCGGTGGGTTGCAAAAGCTACGCCACCTTGATCTTTCGTCTAACCGCCTTACGGGCCCCATCCCAACCACCCTCTCTAACCTTTCCTCTCTGGAATCTTTGCTTCTGTATTCAAACATGCTCTCTGGACCCATCCCACCTCAGCTGGGTACAATCACCAGTCTCCGAGTCATGCGAGTTGGTGACAATGAGCTTACTGGCCCCATTCCTTCCACATTTGGAGAACTTGTCAACCTGGTCACCCTCGGCTTGGCTTCATGCCGTCTCACAGGCTCACTTCCCCCCGAGCTGGGTCAACTCGCCGGACTTGAGGATTTGATTCTACAGGATAACCAACTCAATGGCCCTATCCCACGTCAGCTTGGGAACTGTTCAAGCCTCAACGTATTCACTGCAGCTTTCAACAATCTTAATGGATCCATCCCAGATGAACTGGGTCGTCTCAATAACCTTCAAACTCTCAATCTCATAAACAACTCTCTTTCAGGGTATATACCAAGCCAGCTCGGTGAATTGAGCCAACTCGGTTATCTCAGTTTAATGGGGAACTATCTCGAGGGTGCAATACCGAAGTCATTAGCGAACTTGGGCAATCTTCAGACTCTTGATTTGTCGTTAAACAGGCTCACAGGAAGCATTCCCGAAGAACTAGGCCAGTTGAGTCGGATGGTTTACTTGGTTCTATCAAACAACAATCTTTCGGGTACAATTCCAAGAAATATATGTTCCAACACCAGCCATTTGGAGCATTTGATCCTTTCGGACGTTCATCTTTTCGGTGAAATCCCAGTGGAATTGAGAGATTGTTCATCTTTGAAGCAGCTTGATTTGTCCAACAACACGCTGAATGGATCGATACCAGTTGAGCTGTATGAGCTGCATCAACTGACCGATCTCTATCTCCACAACAACAGCCTGGTCGGTTCGATTTCGCCATCCATAGCAAACCTCAGCAACTTGCAGACACTTGCTCTGTTTCACAACAATTTAGAGGGCAAACTTCCTGGAGAAATAGGAATGCTGGATGCACTTGAAATCTTGTATCTGTACGAAAATCGATTGAGTGGGCACATCCCTTGTGAGATCGGTAATTGTTCGAGCTTGAAAATGGTGGACTTGTTTGGCAATCGTTTTACCGGAGAGATCCCGGTTACTTTTGGCAGGCTGAAGGAGCTGCAGCTGCTTCATCTGAGGCAGAATGAGCTTGTGGGTGAAATTCCAGTCACATTGGGTTACTGCCATCAACTTACTATCCTGGACATTGCGGACAATCAACTATCTGGTGGCATTCCCACTAGTTTCGGGTTCCTTCGAGCCCTGGAGCAGCTCATGCTTTACAACAATTCACTTGAAGGTAATCTCCCTGCCTCGTTGATCAATTTAGCCAACCTGACAAGAATAAATCTCTCCAAGAACAAAATGAATGGGAGCATTGCTCCATTATGTGGTTCACGTTCTTTCCTTTCATTTGATGTAACAAACAATGCATTTGATGGTGAAATTCCTGAGGAGCTTGGGAATTCGCCTACTCTAGATAGACTAAGATTAGGGAAAAACAGATTCACTGGAAGAATCCCGGTATCGTTGGGCATGATTTATGAACTGTCGCTGCTAGACCTCTCGGGTAATTTGCTCACTGGACCTATACCAGATGAGCTCAAGTCGTGCAGGAAGTTGAGTCATGTTGATTTAAACGACAACTCGCTTTCTGGACCGGTACCGCCATGGCTGGGTGATTTGTCTCAACTTGGAGAGCTTCGGCTCTCTTCCAATCATTTTTTCGGGGCTCTTCCTCGACAGCTTTTCAATTCTTCCAAGCTTCTGGTACTGCACCTTGACGGCAACTCGATCAATGGAACTCTCCCTGGTGAAATCGGTGATTTGTCGTCTCTTAATATACTCAACCTCAATGGAAACCAACTTTCTGGTCCCATTCCTAAAACCATAGGCAAGCTAAGCAATCTATATGAGCTGCAGCTCTCAAGGAATGGCTTCAATGGTGATATACCAACTGAGCTTGGGCAACTAAAGAATCTCCAAAGCATTCTAGACCTCAGTTGCAACGACCTCACCGGAAATATCCCACCTTTTATCGGAATGCTATCCAAGCTTGAAGCCCTTGATCTTTCTCACAATCAACTCATAGGAGAAGTCCCTCCTCAAATAGGTGACATGAGCAGCTTGGGGAAGCTTAATCTCTCCCACAATAATCTCCTAGGCAAATTAAGCAAACGATTGTCGCACTGGCCAGCCGAAGCATTTGAAGGGAACTTAGATCTTTGTGGAAGCCCTCTTGATGGTTGTGACAACCTTGGATCCGGCAAGCAGCGATCACTAAGTGAAACATCCGTGGTGGTAGTATCAGCGATTTCTACTTTAGCGGCAATTGCGTTGCTGGTAGTAACCATCTTCTTGAAACAAAGGAGAGAATATTTCAAGAGAGGCAATGAAGTGAAATGCACCTACTCTTCTTCCAGTTCTTCCCAAGCAAGGAGAAGGCTACTCTTCCATCACGGGGCTAATAAGCAAGACTACAAATGGGAAGACATCGTGCATGCCACGAAAAATCTAAGCGACAAGTTCGTCATTGGCTCCGGAGGGTCTGGAACGGTCTACAAAGGGGAATTTCGAACAGGAGAAACCGTGGCCGTCAAAAAGATTCTGTGGAAGGAAGATCTTCTACTGAACAGAAGTTTCACAAGAGAGATCAGGACACTTGGGAGGATAAGGCACAGACATTTGGTGAAGTTGATGGGGTATTGTATAAACAGAGTAGCTGGCTTCAATCTCCTGATCTACGAGTACATGGAGAATGGAAGTGTGTGGGATTGGCTGCATAAGCAGCCGGTAAATATCAAGAAGAGCCTTGATTGGGAGGCTAGGATAAGGATTGCCGTCGGATTAGCCCAAGGAGTGGAGTACCTCCATCACGACTGTGTGCCGAAGATTGTTCACAGGGACATCAAATCGAGCAATGTGTTGCTAGATTCTAACATGGAAGCGCATTTGGGGGATTTTGGGCTAGCAAAATCAGTTGTGGAGAATTATGACTCCATCTCCGACATAGAATCGAACTCATTGTTTGCAGGGTCTTATGGTTATATTGCACCAGGTAAGTACCAAGTTAACATCTTCAATATTTTTTATACATGGTTTAAAGCTCAAAAAGTCTCGTTCCTGTTCGCAGAGTACGCTTATACGCTCAAAGCAACCGAGAAGACCGACGTTTACAGTATGGGAATCGTGCTAATGGAGATTGTAAGCGGGAAAATGCCAACTGACAGCTTTTTCGGTGTAGATATGGACATGGTGAGATGGGTGGAGATGCGTATCCAAACGCAAGGTTCTGATCGTGGGGAGCTGATAGATCCTACATTGAAACCGCTCTTACCTTGCGAGGAGTCTGCAGCATATCAGGTGCTTGAAATAGCACTGCAGTGCACGAGAACGGTCGCGCAGGAGCGGCCGTCCGCCCGTCAAGCCAGTGATCTCCTCATCAATGTATTGAACAACAGGAAGGTGGTTACTGACAAGGTGAATATGGAGCCCCACAAATGACAGTTTAAAATCAACATCATCTCACTGTGGGATCTTGCATTTAAACACATTACTCTAAAGTTATGCGGAAGTTGGGGTGACTGTGTGAGGTTTAACTTAATATATCCAGCTTGTTTGAAGAGTTTTTGTTGAGAATTCTTTCATAAATAGGCGTAAAGATCCACTGTCCAAAATCATCCATCTCTAAGTTGATGACTGTTGCTTGGTTCATGAACGTCTCATCTGATTAGAGGGCTAAAGCATTAATCACTCATCTTCATCTGCTGTCATTTATCACCTAACAAAATACTCCAACTTCGGTAATAATGGTATGCAAGGAGATAAAATCACAAAATACATAAATTTACCTTCTCGCCCGTTTGCGAAAAAGATTATTTTTAAGGGGAATAATCTTTTATGGTATTGTATTCCCACGTTTGATTCACTACAAAGATTATTATATAATAATTTTTTCTCGATAGTAACATTTTTTGGTTAAAATTATGAGAATATAATTACTTGAGATTTTTTTGGTATTATACAATTTTCATCATTTTAGACAAATTTCATTAAATTAATAAATTAAAAATGATCATTCTTAATTATTATTTTTTGTGCTCTGCTCAAAATTATAAACATTTTAATAATATACAAAGAGTTTAATTTAGTAAAATATTAATAAATTTCAGTAGTTAAAATTATTTTATATTTTTAATAATCAACATATTAATTATTTGTAATTGTATGAGACGAAAATGATATTATTGTAAAAATGTAATTATTTAAAATAATGTATAACTTTGAATTATTAAAAAATGAATCTTAAACATTGAAAAATAATATATTTATTGACTCGAGACCATAATATTATTATTTTTTATATTATATTATATTTTATATAAATCAATATGATACCTATTATAATTATTTAAAAATATAAGTTTAATATACTAATTATATTAATTATATTTTTTTCAAAAGTTAGATAGTGTAACAATTAAAATATTTTTGAATTTTCAAATATTTTATAATTTAATATTAAAATTTAACTTTTTAGAAAAAAATATATCACAAGAATAATTTAGTAAAATATATATTAAAATAATATTATATTTATTCAACCAAACATCATAATCTTATATTCCTGTTAAATAAATCAAACAATATAATAAAATATTTTTATACTAATATTACATTTTAATAATCTTATTCTAAAAAATAATTTTATATTCAGTAAATAAACGAACCTTAACATGATGCGGAGCAAGGGCTTAACTGTCGCTGCAATCATTTATCACCTAACGAAATATTCCAACTTGATATTCTTTAGTGATATATGTACGTTCCAATAGTAAATATTTTGGCCCAAACTTTTAAATTATACTTAGTTGACTTAAATATTTTGATTCTTAACATCTTTTAAGTTCTTGATAATTTTGAAATCAAGCAATTTAATTCCTCTTAAAAAGAGAGTAATTTGATTTATATACATTTTGAAAGTGATTTATAGTTGTGTTGATAGTTTTCTTCGGTACATGAAACATATTCAATTGTGATTAATTTTTTTAAAGTAACATAAAATTATAATATATTTTTAAATTTAATTTTAATGAGATTTTAATTATTTTTATAATTATTGCATCATCTTTTTTAATTAACTGGGTCACCTTTGCCCATGTAGTAGACCTACCATTCCCTAACTTAAAACCCTAAATTATAAACCTTAAGTTAGTGTTTAGAGGTAATAGGGTTATAGCTTAGGGGTTAGGGATTATAATTTAAGATTTTAAGTTAGGGGTAGCGTTATAGAATAATGCAATTGAGCAACTTCGAGTGTTAAATTGATGCAAAATACGATAGGGACGGAAGTGATAAATTAAGTCTACTACAGGGGCAATAGTTACCCTTTTGCCTTTTTAATTAAAACCCTGATCTCACTTCAAATCTATTCCCCCCCTAAATTCAGTGTACATTTTTAACATTAAACATCTTAATTTTATGCGTTGACTTGTAATATTATTGTAAGTGAAGATAACAGAGTTTGAAAATAGAATAGAAATTAATTTGTATTTAGATTATATAAGTTTATGAAAATTTTATGTAAAAATTCATACTTGAAAATATTTTTTAGAAATATTAATTTACACCTGTTTAAAATTAAGTGGAACCTATTCAAACTAAAATATTTAAATCAATTACCGATAATTTTAACATTTTGGACCAAATTACAAACTTTTCAAACGTACAAGAGCAAAATAATTTTCACGAAATGGCTAATATATGAACTTTTTGGTAGGTTTTAACCGTTAATATTTCTAGCGCTTTACCAAATCATGAAATGGCTAATATTTCTAACCCTAAAGCAAAGTATTTTAAACTTCGCCAAAATATTTAATCATATTTTAATAAAAAATATTTAATCATATATTAAGATTCATAAAGCTATATCAAATCTACTAATATTTTTATTAAAATATTTAATAGAAAACTAAATTTATATCAATGATTTACCAAAATATATAACTTAATATCGAAGTTTTAACTTTATGCAAACATTGCTTCAGATATTTGAGTATATGTTTTTAAACATCGATATACCTATACACATTTTAGTTTTCTTCCAGTTATATTGTTATCCACGGGAAAGACTTATAATATATATAAAATTAGACATAGTTTAAGTAGGTAGAGTTTTACATATGTTTTGGTTATTTATGCATCTGTTTTACTATGTTTATGGATAACAAATAACTTTAATCTGATCGTTTGATTTGTTTTTAGTATTGAAACAGCCGCACCAAAACGACATACATCATTTTAGTGTGGCAGCAACATCAGTAAGCTATATCATCATCTCATTATTGATTTAACAATAAAAATATATAATTGAATGTAAACCTAAAGTTCAATACTACTATTGACAAAATTAAAAGTGATGAAAAAAAAAAGTTGAGTGATACAAAAGAGTGAGCAAAGTTTTTATGGCGTTTTACTTAAATGCTAACTAAGCCTCATACCTAAATAGTATATAAACATAAATACTAAGATATTGACCCAATTATTTTACTTAAATGCTAACTAAGCCTCAAACCTAAACATCCTTTCTTTAGTATAACTCCAATAATAATAAAAGGGGGGAAAAAACTGTTTCCCATCAGAAAAGTCGTGTTCTTCGATCAGAAAGGTAAGTCCCAGGTAGATTAAGCCAAGAAAGCGAGGCATTGAATCAATTGCCAAATAAAACCAAGCCTTATGAAGATTACCATATTAATATCACATACTTCATAGCTGATTTACAACTGAACTTAAGGTCTGTGAAAAAAACACAATTACCATTCACTGAGCTTTTGGATTCTACCTCTCGATGAGAAAGCGGGAAAATGTTAAAACAGAGGGTTCTAGCACTGCTTAAGATGATGATTGATAAACCAGATAATTTGGCAGAAGTGCATATGACAGTTATGATTGATGCAACAAATCATTGGTATAACGCATGAAACATCATAAGGTTAGCATCCAAGAAGTAACAGTCATAGGTTCACATAATCACAGAACAAAAGGGAAACCATTTAATTTACACCTCAGTGGAGATATATCCTTTCACCGGAATCCTCAATAACCTTTTAATTCAGTTATAGTGTGCCAACAAGACCTTCAGACAAGATCTCTGATAGGTCTAAGTGACCTATCGGTACAAAATCCAAAGTATGACTACTAGCTCATAATAACCTAATCAACCTACAAACAACTATCCTAACACTGTGGTTAACACACATACACTGAAGACCATTGTAAGTATCCCCAACTGAGATTGGAAAGGGGGCTGACTCCCTACGACCCCAACGATCTTCCTATGGACGACACACACACACACCCCCTCCTCTGCTCTACACGGTTAACAGCGACCTCTTGCCAGGCGCGACTCTCTACCCAAACCAGAAGGAGAGAACCGCCAACAGCCATAAGCCAAACTTATTCTCATCGACCCATCACACAATCAAACAAATGCGATTCCAATAAGCTTAAAAGCTGTATGAGGGCATTTTGATCAATATCGCATAGAAAGCCAGTAAATAATTGCCCCAAAACAAAACATTATAATAACCTTGACACAATTACTATTTTTTCCTTCCATAGATACACCAAAAAAGGGATGCATCGGCCACCACATCATTCCGTTTCTAAGGCAGTAAATGGCATTTTCATTTTACTTTTTCTTTTAAGAGAAACAAAGAAAATGCACCGATTGGAAATTAAAGCACATTAGAACAAAGCACGCAGTAAATAGCATCCAAAGTAATACAATAACAGTGGCAGTACTTTGATTATATATAAAATGCATAGACATAGACATGAGATGGCCGAAATACTGAAAAATCAATCCCAGAATTTATTCTATTATTAATAACAACTATGCCAACTTTTTTACAAAGAGCTTCTTCCTTAACGTTGACGGCAGGATTCGGAGGAATGTTAACATACCCATTCTTTTTAGAACTAAATTCTTCGTCGGACTCGTAATCCTCAAGGTACTCGCGACGGCCCGTGAAGATCATCCAGACCAAGTAGATAGTGGCGGCAGTAAGAGCACCGCAGCCGACACCGAGGAGGAGAGCGGCGACCACGCTGAGAATGTCCCTGCTGCGATCACGGAGAGAGCTGAAAACATTGGAGGGTTTAGGATCGGCGGGTATGGGTAAGGTATTCGATTGGGCGAATTCAGTGAAGACGTCGACGAATCGGGAGGAGACAGCGTGGGAAGGGTCGTTAGGGTTATGTAAAGAGATGGAATAGGAGGAGACGAGGAAGGTCTTGCAGGGCCTTGATGCTGTGGCTGAGATTGAAAAGAGGCCCAACGCCATCACCGCTGAAGTAACGGCTATCGCCACCGGAGACTCATTCCACCGTCCCATTCTTCCTTCAATGCTTATTCTTTTCTTCTCTTTGGCGACCAATTTCGATTCCAATATCCCTTCTTTTTCCTCGCGCCACGTATAACAATAATATTTGTTGTTGACTTCGTTTACAGCTCTCCAATTCTAAAGGCCCAAGTAGTAGTAGTTGACTATAGGCACTGCTTAAATTTATTTAATGAATTGAGATACTATGAATTATAAATTAAAGATGAATTAATTAATTAATCAATCAATCAAATGTTAATAGTTTAAAAAAAAACGAGTGTGATTAAAAACCTCTTCTAAAGAAAAGAGTGTCCTAGGACCACTTATTACTAGGAGAAGAATCATTTGATACAACAGACATAATAATCTCGAGACAAATCAAGTCAAAATACATGATATTTCCAGAACGGAGAGTCCACTTAACCAAAGTATGTGTCACAATATTATAAACACTAGGAACAAAACAATCTTTGTAATTTAAATTAGCATCCAAAATCCTACGAGCTTCTCAAAGATGATAACCCAATGTGGACAAGTCCTCATTCGGTCGAGACATCTTATTGACTACAAGCGTTGAGTCCAATTCAAAGATTACATGCGCTCACTAATACTCATTCGTCAAAGAAAGTGTTGTATGCAGGACATGAATCTCGTAAAGCTCATCTTTGACACAACCTGGATGATACATGCACTAAGGCTCATACACTTGATGAACTTACTTTTCCACCTGGACCAATTACGAGACATTGTCAAAGAAATTCAAAGACAAATTGAAATCAACGACTCAGGATTTTTTAAGTAAGGGTTTGCAAGCCTTCATGACGAATCAAGAAGTTTATGAAGAAAGCCTACGTCTTCAAGTCTTCAAGAACACTGGGATCACAAAATGCCAAGTTGCTGGCCCAAATACCCCTACAAGCCTAAATCATATCTAAGGCCCCATTAGACTTTATATTAAATAATTAAAAGCTGATATATTATGCTTTATGTGTGGATTTTTAGGAATTCATCTTTTTATCTTTCCATGTACTAAAAAGTAGACATTCCAAAATATTTGCACATCCCTTTTAATTAGCTATTCATGTATTGATTTTTAGGGTTTAATTAGCTATCTTTTATGGTATTTTGGTGTCTCATTTAGACTATAAAAGGAGTCAGTCTCTTCTCATGTAAAGCACGACTTGAATAATTTCTTTCTTGAATACATATGCTTTTTGAGTATATTTTTTCAAGTGCTTTTACTTTTGCCTTCGAAGCTGTTCTTTAACACGTTCTCTTCTTAGTTTCGTGGTGAATTTCATCTTCACACTTTGGGTGCCAAGAGTACGTTCTTGGAGGTTTGATTAGATCCTTTGACGGAGTTTGCTTGAACAATCGCGTTCAAGAGGGTTCCTAGGACGAAACCAATATCATCGCCACACCATCTTCATCTTCAATCGTTTTCTTCACATCACCTTTCTATATTTTTCCAATGAATCGTTTTGTTCTTTATTCTAACTTGATCCTATCTTCTTACATTGTTATATATTATTTGACTTCGCTTTCGTATCATTTAGTATCAGATTTGGGTGTTCTTGGTGGCTTCTTGAAGTGCCTTTTTGTGTTTCTTGGTGCCTTATTGTTCAAATTAACGTAAAAATTGGTTTGGGTTATTTTAATTATTTTTATTTATTTTTCTTAATTCTTTCTTCTCAAGTGACGTCTACGGGTAATATTAGGTTACATTCTTGCTCAAAAAAAAGAAAAAAGAAAAAGAATCAACAAAAAAGAGAAAAAATTTGACAAGAGCAATTGAAGAAATTTTGAGCCCAAAACTTCTAGTTCACATCTACATAAATCAAGGATGCTACACACAAAATATCAGAATTTTTGTACTTAGGGAACACCTCAAACGAAGATCGTAAAGTTTCTCTACAAATTTTCAAGTTATGGGATAATCTACCTTTTCTTTCACTCTTAGCCTTAGAATTCATTTGTTTTACCTTTTTATTGATTCCAACACATTTCCTAACACTCTTTTGATCCTTGTGTTAGTAGGAATATAAAAGTTGCAAAATTCTTTTCTCATTGCATCTAAATTCACTTGGTGTTAAGTTTTTATTTTGGACTCTCAGTGCTTTAAGGTTCATTGATAGGGTTATTCATCATTGAAGTGCGGTCGAGGATCGTGGAAAGACAGTTTTAAAGACGTAAAAGATCGGCTAACTAGCCTATTAAAGCATATTATTTCCTTGGAGTGATTAATAGTAAGGTTTTTTGTTTTGTTTTTCTTTTTATTGTGAGTTTCAGAATGTCACGAACCGATCGTAATACGGAAATTGAGAAAGAGAAGATTTTAACTCTCCCAGAGTTATATGCAATTGTGTATTCTTTGGAAACAACCTTACAAGGTATCTTTCAAACTGTGGCAGCAATGAATACTAGATCAAACAACGCAGCCCATGGACACTCAAATAATGGAGTGATTAGATGAATACTAGAATATAGGTATTTTATGAAAAGAATTAATTGAATTCTCTATTTTCTGAAATTCCCTTTTCTTTAAAGTATGAACCCAAAGTGTTTGTAAAGTATTCACTCTCATTATTTGATTTTAGAATTTGGAGCTTTTAAATTGGGTTTGAATCCTAATGTAAAAGGAATTGAATGTGCCCCTAGTTTTTGACATATCTTTCATAAGAAAAGTTCACGTGATTCTAGAATGATTATCTATAAAGGATATAAATCAATGCCCCCACTAATACTTTCCACATGTGAAGGTCCCCAAATATCACTATGTAATATGGAGAATGGTTGTGATGGAGTGTATTTTATTATGGGATAGACATAGTGAGTATGTAACACCCATTTCTCATATACGTTCTCGTACACAAGTCACAAGTGTCACATGACTTTTAAAAATATTTTCTTATTTGTAAACGCATAAAAATTTTGTTTCGTAAATAAAAACAAAACATTTTAGTATAAGATAAAACATTCATTGTAACCTATTACAACGTATTAACTTGAATACATTACAAAGCATTTTCTTAAATTCATATACATGCCATCTAATTATCAAAAGAAGACATGATTGTCCTATAGTTACTAATGAGGCAACCTTAGATTGATGTTCTCTAGTGCACTCCTTACTCTGCTACGCGTGAAATCAACACACGTTAAGTATTTACTTAGTGATGTATAATAATGTAAAGGAACTGTAATTCATGCATAAATATATCACGGCTATTTGAAATACGAACTAAATCGTATACTTTATAAGGATCAATTAAAAACCATCTCATTTAACCATTGTTTCTTTAATATAGTTTTCGAAACTACTCTTATTATGCCCATCATACCTATTTTTCTATATATTTTCCCAATTATCCTTTATTTTGGTCAATGTATGTTAAAAGAGAATGTAAAGTACATGTATTGCACCGAAGTGCCGATATGGTCATTCACCTTTTATGAATACCATGAGTGGCACCTTTTATGCCGATAATGCACCGTTATGCATTTTCATTAGTGGGACCGTTTATGCCGATAATGCATCGTTATGCATTTTCATTAGTGACACCTTTTATGCCGATAATGCACCGTTATACATTTTCATTAGTGGCACCTTTTATGCCGATAATGCACCGTTATGCATTTTCATTAGTTGTACCTTTTATGTCGATAATGCACCGTTATGCATTTTCATTACTGACACATTTTATGTCGATAATGCATCGTTATGCATTTTCATTAGTGGCACCTTTTATGCCGATAATGCACCGTTATGCATTTTCATTAGTGACACCTTTTATGCCAATTAATAGATTTAAACATTTATTTTGGTAACATCTATAATCATTGCACAACATTAACATTCATCCATTCATTTTAGAGCAGTTCATACTCTAAAACTTATTCATAATATCATTTCTATATACATTATGAAAATATTCCAAAATGCTGTAAAACATCCATTTAAACAAAACATTAAAGGTTGACTCATCGCTAGTCTTCCTCCCTTTATACAAATACAATGAATGCACTCACCTGATATACCGCCCTAGTATGTTGTAATGACGTCCAACTACTCATCAACTTTATCCTTGCCCTTTTCTTGCTTTACTAGGGAGCTTGGTTATGATCTACACAAGCATCCATTAAGTACACATAACATACCAATGTTAGTATACTCTCTAACATTTATACTTTTAATAAAACTCAAAAGTACTATTATATTCAATTTCTTTCAAAATTCCACCTATCTTAACTTTTCCAGGCTCAATAGTATCGGTACCCCTACCATGGTATCGATACTTCTATACTATGGTACTGATACTCCCTTTCAGTATCGATATGATTTCTGCATTCTGGAATCCATAGTATTGATACCTTTCTTTTGGTATCGATACCCACAGCAGTATCGATACTAATTGCATCAGTATCGGCATTGTTCATCGTAATTATTCAAATTTAAACCTATAGTATCGGTACTGTTCTTCCAGTCCCGATACTCCTACCTAGATTTTCCATTTTCAGCTCGATTTTTACCCAATTTCATTTAAATCTCTTACTTTTACCTCAAACAATACCCTTAAACTTAACATCACTTAACCCAACTAACTTTCTTTCATTTAGCTTCTTATAACATCTAAATTCTCCAAAGAACATCTCAAACCAAGAATCATACTACTTTTTCTAACATGTTTTTAATCACATCCAAGGCTTATAATCTTTTTATTTACTTTTTTGACAAGTCAAATATACTAGTAAACCTCAATAAAAACTCATATTCCAAAATATCATTCAAAAACCTATTTTCTTCAATCTTAATTAAAACATCCATCTCTTAGTTTTAATAATTTTTAACCCTTCCTTAAGCCTTTATAACACTCAAGGTTTCAAGAACAAACCAAAAACGAAAGGAAAAACTAGCTAGATGAAGCTTTACCTTTGGCTATGGAGGAGAGCACGGTCATGGGGAAGAAGAAGAGAAGCTGATTTAGTTTATTCTTCAACTTTCCCCTTTCTTAAATACCTTAATTAAAATGAATTTTAAATCCATTTCCATCTTAAAGACCAATATACCCCTTTCATTCTTCCATTCTTACTAATTGGTCTTAAATACAATTTCTAAAACATTTTCTAATACTTTACCATTTATTCAAATTAATCCTCCAAATTTTAAATCCTTTCAATAAAGTCACTAACCTGATAATTGGGGTATTACAATTCTCCCCTTAAGAAAATTCGTCCTCGAATTTAAAGAAGTACATGATATGAAGAGATGTGGAAACTGCTTCCTCATGTCCTCATTTCTTTCCCAAGTAGCTTCTTCCACCTTATAGTTTTTCCAGAGCACTTTAACTAAAGGAATCTTTTTGTTATGCCGTTCCTTATTTTCTCTAGCCAAGATCCGCACTGGTTCTTCCTCGTAAGTTAAATCTGGTCGGATCTCTATTTCTTTGGGTGTGATGACATGTGATGGATCTGATCAGTACTTTCTGAGCATCGACACATGAAAAACATTTTGGATCTTGTCCATATCCGGAGGCAAAGCTAATTGATATGCTATTGTCTGACCCTTTTTAAAATCTTATAAGGTCCAATGAATCTCGGACTCAGCTTTTATTTGAGCCCAAATCACAATACTTTCTTCTGAGGCGACACTTTCAGAAATACCTTATCTTCCACTTGAAATTCAATTTCTTTTCTTTTCAAATATGCATAAGACTTTAGTTGATCGGAGGCTATCTTAAGATTATCTTGGATAACTTTCACTTTCTCTTCCATTTCTTTCATCAAATCCAGGCCAACTAGGTCTCGATCTTTTAGTTCAAACCAATTTAATGGTGTTCTGCACTTCCTCCCATACAAAGCTTCATATGGGGCCATCTTAATACTCGATTGATAACTGTTATTATAAGCAAATTTCACTAAAGGCAAATACGGTTGCTGCCAATTCCAAATCATGTGTCGGGTAATTTCTCTCGTGATTCTTCAGTTGCCTTGAGGCATAAGCCACAACTTTTCCATCTTGCATGAGCACACATCCCAACCTATTATGAGACGCATCACTAAAAACTACATTTTCTTTACCCGACTCAGGTTGTACTAGCACTGGAGCCTCTGTTACTATTCTCTTTAACATTTCAAAACTTTCTTGGCATTTCTCCATCCAAACAAAAGGCACATATTTTCGTAACAACTTAGTTAGTGGTGAAGCTAACATTGAGAAGTTCTTCACGAACTGTCTATAATAACCAACAATCCCCAAGAAACTCTAAACCTCATAAACATTCTTTGGGGGTTGCCAATCCACTATAGCTTGATTTTTTTAGGATATACTTTTATGCCTTTGCGGAGACTATATGACCGAGGAAAGCAATCTCAGCTAACCAAAATCGCACTTGGACAATTTGACATATATCTTTTTTTCTCGAAGTGTCTGAAGAACCACTAGAAGATGAGCATCATGTTCCTCTCTTAACTTGGAATACACCAAAATATCATCTATAAATACCACCACGAATTGATCCAAGTAAGGTTGGAATACTCAGTTCATCAAGTCCAGAAATGCTGCAGGAGCATTAGTCAATCCAAATGGCATCACCACAAACTCGTAGAGTCCATACCGAGTCCAAAAAGCTAACTTGGAAATATCATCCTCTTTTATCTTTAATTGATGGTACCCCGACCTCAGGTCTATCTTAGATAACACTAATGCACATTTCAATTAATCGAAAAGATCATCAATCCTCGGAAGAAGATACTTATTCTTTATCGTTACTTTATTTAACTGACGATAATCGATGCATAATCGCATAGATCATTCCTTTTTTTCACAAACAGCACAGGTACTCCCCAAGAAGAAACATTGGGTCTAACAAATCCCTTATCGAGTAGCTCTTGCAATTGGGTTTTTAATTCTCTTAACTCCGTTGGAGCCATAGAAACAGGTTTGGTACCTGGGTAAACTTCAATCTTGAATTCTACTTCTCAGTCTGGAGGTAAAACTGATAATTCTTCCGAACAAACCTCTGGAAACTCCTTAACTGTTGGAATATCATTTAATCTCACTTCTGGTACTCGAGTTATATTACATTAGCTAGGAAAACTATACACTCTTTTGACATCATTTTCCTTGCAGTCACGGCTGATATCACATTGGATGTTATTTTGCTTTTTTGTCGATCACTACTAATTTGGAGTCTTCTGCATCTTTAAAAAATAATCGCTTCTTGCGACAATCAACCCATCCATGATGTGGACAAAACCAATTCATGCCAAAAATGATTTCAAACTTATCGAAAGGCAACTCCATTAAGTTTGCCGGAAACACAATTCTTTGAATCTTTATCAGGCATTTTCTACATACCCGAGTTACTCTCGCAATATGAAACATGGGGTTTATCGCTATCATCTCACTAACAATTGGTTCTAAAGGAATTCTTCTAGCTCTAACAAACTTTTTACTAACGTATGAGTGTGTAGAACTAGGGTCAACTAAAAAAAATAAAGCTCATCAAAAAGATGGATTGTACCTGTTATGATCTCCGGATCATCTCGATCCTCATTGGTCTTAATGTTGTAAATTCTTGTGACTCCCCGAGTCTCGTATCTCTGTATTGATTCAGATTATCCCCTGGATCTACCCCTTCCTATACTTCTATTAGATGCTGCCACATATCTTTCAGATTGCGCCGAATTGTCCCCAGATTTCTTATGATAGTTTCAGGAAAAGTTACCATTCTCACCACACTGGAAACAAGCTCCACTAAGAAATCTGAATACTCAACGGTGCGATTTACCACATGTATAACATAGAGCTCTCTCTCTAAATGATCTACCCGAGCTTGCAGTAAAAGACTGAGATTGTTTAGTTTTCTGTGAAGCTGCAATAGAACCATATTTGCCAGTATATCTGGAACTCGAGCTCTTTCCTCTCTTAACATGATGGGGAGTTGAAGGCGTTCCAACTCTTTTCCCCGTCCGCATACTCTGCTCCTCTGTTAGTGTCTCATCTTCAGCTCTTTCAATAGGCTTGGCTCGGTTTATGACTTCTTGCAAGCTAGGCAAGTTCAAAGCTAACATTATATATTTCAACTTTGCCCTCAAACCTTCACTGAACCAATCACGTCGAGCCTTGTCATTGGGGACCACCTTAGTAGCAAAACGTCTCAGCTTATTGTATTCAACATCGTACTCATGTATGACTTGATTACCTTGTTTCAAATTAAGGAACTTCAGCAGCATCGCCCGTCTAAACTATTCACCAACATACTTGTTCTTAAATTCCTCTAGGAAGAACTGCGAGATCACTTGTTCTGGTGGCACATACATCATAGTATTTAACCACCATACTCGAGTTGATCCCCTTAGTAAAGATACAACTCCACCCATCTTTTCTGAATCTGAGCAGTGAAGACTTTCAAGCATTACCATAACATCATTCAACCATAATTCAGCCTCTATAGGACCTTCATAATCTTCTCCCCGGAACTCAAGAGCTCCTAAACTCTTCATTCTTTTGAGATCAACATCCTCGGTACTAGAAGAGCAGGGGGAGGTGGAGGAGGTTGGAATCGGGTCAATATGGTGTCGAGAGCTTGCATAAAATCTCCAAACTCTAGCATGGGCATACCTGATGTGCCGGTACGTTAGTGTTATCGGATGGAATCGGATGCTCACTATTTTCTTCATAGCTTTCTCTACCCGATCCCTCTCTATTTTCTCTTTCAGCCGCTCTTCGCGAGTTCAAAGATTCTGACATCTTCTAGGATATACATAATAATAATACTAAAGTTAGTAAGGAGTGACATCAATCACACTCTAATGGCACCATATCAGTAACCTTGACAATCTTAATGGCATGTAATCATTTTTTTTAAATTCAAATAAATCATTTTCATTCGAGAATCAGCTAAACCTGTAGCTATGATACTAATAAATGTAACACCCATTTCCCGTATATTTTCCGTACACAAGTCACAAATGTCACAAAAATTTTAAAAACATTTTCTTATTTGTAAACCCATAAAAAAATTTGTTTCATAAATAAAAACAAAAACATTTTATTATAAGATAAAACATTCATTGTAACCTATTACAAAGTATTAACTTGAATAAATTATAAAGCTTTTTCTTAAATTTATATACATGCCAACTAATTATCAAAAGTAGACCTGATTATCCTATAGTTACTGATGAGTCAACCTTAGATTGATGTTCTTTGGTGCACTCCTTACTCTGCTAGTTTTTGCTTTTACCTACGCGTGAAATCAACAAACGTTAAATATTTACTTATTGAGGCATAATAATGTAAAGGAACTGTAATTCATGCATAAATATATCATGGCTATTTGAAATACGAACTAAATCGTATACTTCATAAGGATCAGTTAAAAACCATCTCATTTAACCCATGTTTCTTTCATATAGTTTCAAAACTACTCTTAGTATGCCCATCATACCTATTTTTCTATATATTATTCCCAATTATCCTTTATTTTTCCCAATGTAATGTTAAATGAGAATGTAAAGTACATGTATTGCACTGAAGTGCCGATATGGTCATTCACCTTTTATGAATACCATGAGTGGCACCTTTGATGCCGATAATGCACCGTTATGCATTTTCATTAGTGGCACATTTTATGCCGATAATGCATCGTTATGCATTTTCATTAGTGGAACCTTTTATGCAGATAATGCACCGTTATGCATTTTCATTAGTGGCACATTTTATGCCGATAATGCACCGTTATGCATTTTCATTAGTGGAACCTTTTATGTCGATAATTCACTGTTATGCATTTTCATTTGTGGAATCTTTTATGCCGATAATGCACCGTTATGCATTTTCATTAGTGACATCTTTTATGTCGATAATGCACCGTTATACATTTTCATTAGTGGCACCTTTTATGCCGATTCATAGATTTAAACATTTATTTTGGTAACATCTATAATCATTGCACAACATTAACATTCATCCATTCATTTTAGAGCAGTTCATACTCTAAAACTTATTCATAATATCATTTCTATATACATTATGAAAATATACCAAAATGCTGTAAAACATCCATTTAAACAAAACATTTGAGGTTAACTCATCACTAGTCTTTGTCCCTCCATATAAGTACAATGAATGTATTCACCTGATATACCGCCCTAGTATGCTGTAATGACGTCCAACTACTCGACACTTTATCCTTGCCCTTTTTCTTGCTTGACTAAAGAGCTTGGTTATGATCTACACAAACATCCATTAAGTACACATACCATACCAATGTTAGTATACTCTCTAATATTTATACTTTTAATAATACTCAAAAGTTCTATTATATTCAATTTTCTATCAAAATTCCTCCTACCTTAACTTTTCCAGGCTCAATAGTATCGGTACCCTTACCATGGAAGCGATACTTCTATACTATGGTACTGATACTCCCTTTCAGTATCGATACCATTTATGTATTCTAGAATCCATGGTATTGATACCTTTCTTTTAATATCAATACCCACAACAGTGTCGATATTAATTGCATAAATATCGATCATGTTCATCATAATTCTTCAAATTTAGACCTATAGTATCGGTACTGTTCTTCCAGTACCGATACTTCTACCTAGATTTTCCATTTTTCAGCTCGATTTTTACCCAATTTTCCTTTAAATCTCTTACTTTTACCTCAAACAATACCCTTAAACTTAACATCACTTAACTCAACTAACTTTCCTTCATTTAGCTTCTTATAACATCTAAATTCTCCAAAGAAGATCTCAAACCAAGAATCATACTACTTTTTCTAACATGTATTTAATCACATCCAAGGCTTCTAATTTTTTATTTACTTCTTTGACAAGTCAAATATACTAGTAAACCTCAATAAAACTCATATTCCAACATATCATTCAAAAACCTATTTTATTCAATCTCAATTAAAACTTCCATCTCTTAGTTTTAATCCTCTTTAACCTTTCCTTAAGCCTCTATAACACTCAAGGTTTCAAGAATAAACCAAAAACGAAAGCAAAAACTAGCTAGATGAAGCATTACCTCTGGCTATGGAGGAGAGTATGGATGGGGAAGAAGAAGAGAAGATGAGTTAGTTTATTCTTAAACGTTCTCCCTTCTTAAATACCCTAATTAAAATGAATTTTAAATCTATTTCCCTATAAAGGACCAAAATACCCCTTTAATTCTTCCATTCTTACTAATTGGTCTTAAATACAATTTCTAAATCATTTTCTTATACTTTACCATTTATTCAAATTAATCCTCCAAATTTTAAATCCTCCAAATTTTAAATCCTTTCAATAAAGTCACTGACATGATATTTGGGGTATTACAGAGTATGTTGGCAAATAGGGATGGACCGAGGGGATAAGAGGGTCTCTAAAATGGTTATTTTAAAATTTTTTCAATGTATTTTCTATTGAAAATTTATTTTTGCCTCATGTCAAGAATGAAGGAGAAGAACAAAACGAAGGGTTTATAAGTGAAGCGAAGGAATTGGGGAAATCAAAGAAATGGTTAGGGATTTCGATTGCCTTAGTTGTAACAAGAGAATGAAGTTATTACAACTAAATTATAGAATGTACAGCTGTCGAGAATCAACTAATTATAGAATGTATAGCTGTCGAGAATCTATTAGCCATAGTACATTGTAATTATATAAAACTATGTATTGAAGGAGAGAAACCTTACCTGATGAATTAATGAAGAAATCCTTTTCTTTATTCTCTATTCTTCTCTTCTAAATCCTCTCATTTTCTTCGATCTCAACTTCTCTATTTCTCAAGGTTCATAACAAATTGGTATTCAGAGCCTCCATTCCTGGCTTTCGATATCTATTATGCCAAAGAAAAACCACACAATGACACAAAATCCAGAACTTTCTGCACTACAAAAACAAATCGAGGATTTAACGTTTTTGGTGAAGAACGCAGCAGACGACACTAATCCACTAAAGTGGTGGATAATCGAATCAACTCATTGGAAGTCTGGATGAATACATATCAAGGTTATTTCGAACAAATTTTGGGTATACTGATTAGAAAGAATGACGGGCAGGAACCAGAAAGCCCCGACAGTCAGCAGGTGAAGACTCTTGAACCTTCAAAACCCGATGGTAAGCAACCGGTGGCTGTGACGATAATCAATGAAAAATCAGGCTTTACTTACCAACCGGAGGAATCTGGAATTCTAAAGTCCAAACCAGATAAACCACCTCAGAAGCCGAAAGCAGATTTGCAGTTGGGTGCAGGAGCTGACACTGGTCGATTTACAGGTGATTTAGCTTTGAAGGCTGATCAGGTTATTTCTTTAGACTTCGTCGAAGACCTTATAAATAAGAATGAAAGCATCAATGGACATTATAAGAATATGAAATTTCTCTATGCCGATGCGACTTCTCCAGATTTGGATATTTCCGAAGGATCAGTGGACTTGATATTTTCCAATTTGCTGCTGAAGTATCTTTCAGATGTAGAGGTTAAGGAGTTAGCAAAAAGGATGGTAAAGTGGTTGAAAGTGGGAGGGCATATTTTCTTCAGGGAGACTTGTTTTCATCCATCTGGTGACAACAAGCAAAAACATAACCTAGCTCACTACAGTGTGCCCTCATTGTACTCACAGGTCTTTACAGAATGCCAAGTAACTGATGATTTGGGAAACTCATTTAAGATTTCTTTAGTTGGCTTCAAGTGCATCAGTGCTTATGTCAAGCACAAAAAGGATTAGAATCAAATTTGTTGGATCTGGGAAAAGGTGAATGCAGATTATGATGAGGGATTCCAATGCTTCTTGGATACTGTACAGTACAAATCTAGTAGCATACTTCGCTATGAACGTACCTTTGGTCCAGGATTTATGAGCACATGAGGAATCGACACAACCAAAGAGTTTGTAGCAATGTTGGATCTTAAGCCTGGCCAAAAAGTTCTCGATGTTGGCTGTGGTATTGGTGGATGTGACTCTTATATGGGACAAGAATTCGATGTCCATGTTGTGGGCATTGATTTGTCCATAAATATGGTAGCTATTTCTCTTGAACGAGCAAATGGACTCAATTTCGTGGTTAAATTTGAAGTTGCTGATTGCACTACAATAACTTACCCGGAAAACACTTTTGATGTTATTTATATACGTGACACCATTATGCACATTCAAGACAAACCTGCACCATTTAGATCTTTCTTCAAATGGTTGAAGCCAGGGGGTAAAGTTCTTATTAGTGATTACTGCAAAAGTGGCGGAGCTTCATCGCCAGAATTTGCAGCAAATCAAACTGTTACAAAGTGGGCGCTTACACTGGGTAACTCAAATAATTCCAACTATCTATTTTCATCCGCGTTTAGAGAAAATTGTTCCAAGATGTTTAGGGATGTCAATAAACATGTTAAAATCTTTGATCCTTTTTTGTTTCGACTTTTGTTGATGAGATGGAAGATGGTTCAATTTTATAGGAGTTTGAGTGTGCCTAAAAGAGAAATTAGTTTATTTTGTAGACCAACAATTGTTCTTCTTGCTACAAAATGGTGGGTTATATACAGAAAGGAATTCCTTCAGACTATACATATGTGGGGGTTTATAAGCTGCTATACTACACATAGCGAGACTGGTTCTTATATGTATAACATACTAAAGCAGACTAAATATAACTCTACTCCTATCGGTGATGGAACTCATAGGTGGGCTCAAGTCTTTGCGAATGACCTTGTGGCATGCTTGGATGGTAGTGGAATTGTAATACAAAATTATTGCAAGCTCTTTATTGTTCCATTTCATTACAAGGCTATGACAGTTCAAAATTGGGAAACTCTTCGTGTAGAGGACATCAGGATTGATAACAATGAGTTCCTTGCTGTAATTGTTTTTCAATTCGAGAATCCGCTTGATGAGACTGCTGAGGTGGGTTGTTTGAGGAGTGTCGTACAAGAGTCATTACTTGAAGTTAAAGATAATATCAACTCAGCTTATTCCTTGAGCGTTGAAGCTGCATATATAAATCAGAAGTTTTCACAGTAGGTTTTAGTTAGGCATGGGAATAAGGTTAGTTTCAATGAGCTAAATTCGTTTATCAACGAAGGAGACGAAGTGGCTTCTGTTGCTTATAGATATATAAGGTGGAAGCTTGATAATGATATGCAGTTAGATGCTCGGTGTGAGATTCAGAGTGTTGTTGATGTTAATAACCAGAAGTCTTTCCTTACTTCGAATGGACTTAATGAGTTTGATCCCAAGTACTCTGGTGTTGATTGGAGGCAGAAGTTGGAGATTCAAAGGGCTATGGTTTTGGTTACTGAGTTGAAGAACAATGAGAATAAGTTGGCTAAAGGGACTGCACAAGTGATTTTAGCCAATACTGAATTGATGAGATTGGGACCTGTTTCGACAGTGCATCATAGGGATCACTTTAACCATGTGATATTGGGTGTTGTTGGTTACAAGCAATGACTAATTAGTCATAATGGACTTCCTTCTTTTGCAACTTGGAAGGATTTTCTGGCCTTGCTATCACAAACTCGATACTTTGATCCTTGGGGACAAGGATCGTCTAAAGGGGGAGGAATTGTCAAGAATGAATGAGAAGAACAAAACGAAGGGTTTATAAGTGAAACGAAGGAATTGGGGAAATCAAAGAAATGGTTAGGGATTTCGATTGCCTTGGTTGTAACAAGAGAATGAAGTTGTTACAACTAAATTATAGAATGTACAGCTGTCGAGAATCAACTAATTATAGAATGTACAGCTGTCGAGAATCTATTAGCCTTAGTACATTGTAATTATATAAAACTATGTACTGAAGGAGAGAAACCTTACCTGATGAATGAATGAAGAAATCCTTTTCTTTCTTCTCTATTATTCATTCTCTTCTAAATCCTCTCATTTTCTTCTATCTCAACTTCTCTATTTCTCAAGGTTCATAACACCCCACTTGAAATTTATAAGTTTATCCCTTCCTAACTTAAGCCCGTCGCTTCCTAACATAAAATTTGTTTTCATCCCGTCTGGATTTTATAAGTTCACCCCACAATCAAAATTTGGATAATCGAGGCAAAAAAGGCCGTAACATTAGTGGGTCTGAAATAAGAATGGAACTAAGAGGTGTACAAACAAACTTTAAATCATGACTTGAATGAACTTGTCCATGTAGAGAGGCATTCCCTTTAAGCAAATAGAGACCACCACATAATTCAGCGCTACCAATCACCCTCCTCGAATCCATTGCCTGAAATTTACAAAGATTGGAATAAAATTTAGTAACACCATTAATTCACTAGATAGCTTATTAAGAAAAATAAGAGTACAAGTCAATTTAGGAACATAAAAGATAGAGGATAGGAGGTCCTTTATTAATTGAACTAGGGGTGAGCAACGAAACCGAGAAAATCGAAAAACCGACACGAACCGAGTAAAACGGTTCGGTTCGGTTCGGTTTGGCTTTAAACGGTTCGGTTTTCGGTTCGGTTTAAAGGCTTCATTTTTTTTGATTCGGTTCGGTTCGGGTTTTCCATATGGAACCCATTTGTTTCATATTGAACCGAATAGGCAATTTTTGTAAAAAAAATTATAGTTTCAAGTGATTTTTTCATTGAAAAACCGAAAAACCGAACCGAACCGAACCGAACCGAAAAACCCGAACCGTTAAAAAACCCGAACCGAACTGAAAAAACCGGTTTCGGTTTTTTCGGTTTTTTAACTATTCGGTTTCGGTTTCGGTTTAAATATTGAAAAACCGTTTATTTCGGTTCGGTTCAGTTTTTGGTAAAAAACCGAACCGAACCGAACCGAATACACCCCTAAATTGAACTGATCCAATCCCTTCCTTTTACCTTTGGAGAGTGATCCATCTTCCATTCGAACAGTTGAGAGACTAGGTTGTGGGCTGAATTTGTGAAACACACTAAGGTCCCCTGTCATGTAATCTGAAGCTCCAGAATCCAATATCCAAGATCTCAAGTTATTGTTTTCTGTCGTACTTGCAAAAGAAATAGTACCTTGTTGTACCAGCATGTTGAAGGGACTATTCTCATGGCTGCTGTTGGGTGAGGCGTGGATGACTGTGTTGGAGAGATGATTGTCGGAGCCTGAACTGACCGCCGATGATGTGGATTTTCCATGATTTCCTAGGTTTGATAACCTAGCCTGATACCATGTGAGAAATCGAGAGAATAGAAATAAGGAAGTAATCGAGAGAAGAAAAAGAAATTTTCTGATCTAAATTCTTATTGAAAAAGAGCAAAAACATAACCTATTTTTATATGCCGTGGATTACAAGTTAAAGTACTAGGTTTCCCTTCTTCCTAACTTTTATCTCCTAAACTTAGTTTATCTCCTAAGAAATTGAATCCTAGTCGTATAATATAGATAAGTTACAAATAAATTAAACTTCTAAGCAAAATAAAACTCCTAATTGTAGGCTGCTTTCTACATAGAGAACCCTCAATTTTCTTACATGTCACTCTTATGATTTTTTTGGTTGATTACTCTTGTTTTGATTGAAACTTGGATAGATGCATAGGGATTCATTTGAAGATATAATAATTTCCAAAATTATCTCTTGGGCTTGGACCAGAGGTAGAGACCGTGGATTAGGAATTGCGTAGGCATCCTAAATTTGAGTCTTGGTACTATACCAATAAAAAAGATGCTTCCACCTTTTTCTTTGTTGCTTTTGATGTGGAATGAAATGACATTATTGTCAAAATGTAAGTTTTATGCATCTGAAGAAGTTTCTGATTCGAGATTTTATATTTCCAGGATTCAGATACTTCAATTCAGAAAAGGGCACTTGAACTTGTATACTTGCTAGTGAATGAAAGCAATGTAAAGCCTATCACGAAAGAGCTAATTGAATATTTTGAAGTAAGTGATCAAGAATTTAAGGGAGATATTACTGCCAAGATATGCTCCCTTGTCGAAAAGTAAGTTGTGCTCTTTGTTAATCAAATAAGACATGCTACTTTAGCTTTCCTTGTGTATATTATATTATTTACAGTTGTCTTGTATGCTTTGTCTTCTTGGCTCAATATTTTCATGTTTGTGCTTTGGATGTATCTAGCTGCATATCTGCATATAATCCTTCCTCCAAGCCCATTTTTAGGAAATAAAAGGGCTGGTTATCACTCTTGGAGAAGGCAGTTATATAATACAATTGATTTAATATAATCGGTTTTAGTGGCTTGCTACCTTTATTAACTTTATTGAAGTTCCTTTTGTCTTTCTCTGATGTTGGAATGTTCTTCTGGTTTATCAGATAACCTTTTTTATGTTGGCCGGGAGAAGGATGCCGAAAGATAAATTTGTAATTTATTTGCAGCATTGTTTAGTGAATTAACAATCATTTCCATTGCCTCAGGTTTTCCCCAGAGAAAATTTGGCACATTGATCAGATGCTCAAGGTTTTCTCTGAGGTATATGTAGTATACATATCATTGTTATATGATTGAAGACTAAATTCATTCCTGTCCATGTTTCTGTCCTGCTACTGTATGTTTTCCTGTTTGAGTTGCACCAGTGCAGTCTTTGTTCCTTATAGGTGTTGCATAACATTATTTTTTGTTCTAGATCACTGATGTGATTATTTAAGTCTTTCGTTTGATCCAACCTTTTGCAGACGAATCCATTAAATGATGGCTTGAAACATGTTTTCACCTTTATTTTATTCCAAGTTTCTTTGTAGGACATATGACCTCGTGTATAAATTCTTTCAAAGGAAAGTGAATACATTCTTACCTTGTTTAAGTAGTGGTTTGTATAAAGAATTTGCAATGTTAATAACCTTTTCTGGTATCTTTTCTCAAGTGATACCAAATTTGCTGTCAAACTGCACTAGTTCACCCACAAGATTTCTCAAGTTAAATATAATGGCTGAACCTGTCTCAGCTATGACTTTTTCTGCTTGTTGCCTTTGATCCATTGTACTATCAAAGGATGAAAAGTGGATACCATAAAAGGCTTTAAGTTACCCTATAACATGAATTTAAGCTTTTGACCATTGAGAATTGGTGGCTTAGGCCTCCAAATTTGTTGGGCATTCAATTTGTATTAGCTTGTGTTACAACATGCATGGTTTCTGGTATGATCTTAATCCTTTTAGCCGTAAAGTGTGATGACCCCAATGAGGATATCTAGGATTTGACGGGGAAGTATTATGATGTCCTTTGTAGTAAGTCAATTAGGATTTAGGAGTGTTATTGATGAAATCCATATAAGAATTCAAGCCTCCACTACTAGCAACTTGCTGAGTGTTATTGACGAAATCCATATAAGAATTGAAGCCTCCACTACTAGCAACTTGTTAAGGACTAGCAATTCAAACCGGAAAAGTAGCTTGGTCTATGTTTTCGCGGTCAACTTGGAATTGGCTTTAGGCCGAACATTTTCTCAATCTGCATAATAGCGGAGCAATTGGAAGAGTAGGCATGGTAATTTTCCAGAAAGTGTGGGGACTAAGGTGTATAGCTAGTAAAGGTTCATCTACCCGATCCTATATATTCATTTTACTATATGTCAATATTTTTTCATTTTATTCATGAAACTAAAGAGTCGAAATGGATGGGGTCATTGGTCACAGACTTTCAAGTAGCAGAATGCATGTTCTTTTTATAGTTTGCTTGGTGGGAGAATCTTCATCTGTTGGATGTTGACTCTCATTTCGGCTAGTAATCTCAAACTATGTTTCAATCACCCTTCAACGAGCTGAGCTATCAAGCACAACACTCATGATCGTAACATGCAACATTTGTTATTTATCTTCTTAGCTCTTTCAACGTTTCTATTGATTATTATGTTACAGTAGTACCGATATTTATCCTTCACTTAGTAGGATGGAAATTTTGTAAAAGATGAAGTCTGGCATGCACTTATCGTTGTCACAAGTAATGCTTCTGACCTCCATGGATATACAGTCAGGGCATTGTACAGAGCTTTTCAGGCATCAGCAGAACAGGTATTCTTAGCTTTATTTTGGTTTTTTTTTTCCAGAATATGATATTTGTATCTGTTTAATTATTAAATGCAAATTCTTTTCTTTTCTTCATGAGGAATCCCTTGTTCGGGTTGTAGTTTGGTGTATTGGTGAATATGGTGACATGTTGGTGAATAATGTTGGGCTGCTTGACATTGAAGAACCAATAACAGTAGGTGCATCCTTATCCATAGATTAGTTTGCTTGCACTTACTATAGTCGTTTTGGATTTCTTTATCTTCAGAAAAAGAGGTAACAAAGCAGGCAATGGTCTGTTTTATATGAACCTGTGTTTGCATAGGGGAAGCTTCTAATTCGTCGAAGTTGATTAGGATCCCTTTCTCCAAAGATCATAACCTTATCATGCAACGATTAGTGTTGAAATAGTTTGGTATCTATGTTGTCCTGACTTTTCCTTTTCCATGAAGTAGTCATGTCCGACATTCATGTCTCATACAATGATATGGGAATATGACATCCAAGGGCAAGTAACATAGTCTGAGATTACTTGCAGTAGATGAAATAATGTATTTCATTCAATGTAGGGTTTTCTCGTGGGATCACATAAATCCTATATGATTTTTAAACCAAGGGGATTCTAGCTTTCTATATGATGCGTTGAAAGTCCTTTATGTCAGTATCCTCTGTGAATGCTTAGATTTATCACTCTACTTCTTCCACTACTGTTTGGAAAATTCTGTAATTTTTCTTGTTAAAATATCCTAAGCAGGTAACGGAATCTGATGTTGTGGACGCCATAGAGGTTGCTATTAAGCATCATAGATCGGATCTCACTACTAAAGCGATGGCTTTGATTACTCTGTTTAAGCTCTCTTCTCGATTCCCTGCTTGTTCAGTGGATATTTTATCATTTATTGTCTCTCCTTCCCCATGGTTATACATTTCTACTGGCTTTTCTTGATCTACAGGTAACAAACTCTATCAGAGCATGACCCAACCTGAATTTATTTCTTGGCAATTTGGTTTAGCAATCCTAATTGTCGAGAAATTTAAGATTCTTTGTCAATATATTTTGAAAAATAAAAACAAATTTTAATGAATGGTGGCTCTAGGAGGATCACGGATATAATTTTCCAGAATAAACAGAGCCTTCTGCTCGAGTTGCAGCAACGATCTACTGAATTTAATTGTATTCTTCAGAAGTATCAGAACATTAGGTATGATTATTATTAGTATTATCATTATTATGATGGTTTATGTCACTACCTTTTAGAAGGTTTCCAGCATTGTACCACTGTTGTGAAGTACAAAGCTGATAGATGAATTCATACAGATCTGCTCTGGTTGAATGAATGCCAGTTTTGGATGAGACTACCGGGAAGGAAGATGGCTCCTTGCCAACAGCTGCTTCAACTTCGACCATCGTACCATGTGATCTTCCTAATGGAGTTGCTAAACCAGCTGCAGCTCCTATTGGAGACTTACTGGACCTAAGTTCGGATGATGTCCCCCATCTATCTTTTCTGGTGGTGATTTTCTTCAGGATCTCCTTGCTATTGATTTATCCCCAGCTTCTGCGCTACCAGGTTAGTTGGGATACATACCCATGCATCTTCTATAATCATTTGAGTGAATTTGTTTTTTCAACCATCTGCTTATGGTATGATTTATGAAGCTCAAACATAGCAAGTAACGTGGAAATTTCTAAATAGCGAAGACATGGAACCCGACAATATATATATATATATATAATCCAACTGCATAGTGTAAAACTTTTTAATTTTATACAAATTTAGAATCGTTCGATGAAAAAGCATAAACATCTAAGATTAACATTAGGAAATGAGAAGATATCTATTGAAGAAAAATCAAGAGTTAATCTCCAACGAACCTAAATCTGAGTAAAACTATATATATATATATATAATTGAATGGCATTTAAGTTTTTAAATATACTCATTAATGTACATGAATTAAATAATTAAAGATAAAAATATAAAATAACCAAAGGTATTATAATGTTGGGATATACTATGCACTTATTAAACTCAACAGTTAAAAATATAAGAACTCCTTTATTTGGTGGGAATATAATAGAGTGCGTATGTTTTATTTTATCGTGTTATGGTACATATGTGTCTAAGAAGTATTATTTTACCTTTCAAATGTTATAAATAATAATAACAATGATACATGAACTAGTAAACATAAAGTCTTTTATAAAATATTTTTTGTAATTTCAAAATTATGTAAAAGTTCAGATTTAAAATCAATATTTCAAACCCATATTTTAATATTTAATAATATGTTTGATAATGTTTGATATATATTTTATAATTATTAAAATATATTTAAAAATAATGTTTTCATATAATTTGATATCCTATAATTATAATTATGGATTCCAAATTGGTTTCGGAATTTAATGGGCGTAATGGTGATTGCATTGCTTAATTACTTAAGTTGACATTTTTGAAAGTGTAATAATGTTAAAAGAAAATGTTATCTTGTTTTTTTATTGATAGAAATAGTAGGCCTCATTAAAAACCTCCCTCATAGAAGTCTTTTACCCTTAGGCAAGAACCATCTAGCGGAAGAAGGAAAAGAGTGCCTTAATATATTATTGATAAACCAATTACATAATACTTAAACAGTCCCCTAATACAACTGCTCTATAAAACACACAAACCAACTTAACACCTACAATTAAAACTTTAAATCACCCAATCCCCTCCTTTGCTAACTTATCAGCCTTGCAATTACAACACCTAGGTATCAACCTTACAATAATGTTTTCTCTGATACAATAGACACAATTTGTTTGACAAAATTTGAAAGCAAAATAGAAATCGATGAAAGAGATATAATCCAATCCACTGCTGATTTGCAATCACTCTCAATAATCAATCTACCTTTCAACTCCCATTCTGAAGAGACAAAGATGTCGATTCCTTTCTGTATGGCTTTCAATTCTGCTATAGGAGGAGGGCTAGGACCAATGTTCTCTGAAAAAGAAATAAGAACAGAACCATTCCAATCTCTAAGAATACCCCCTATGCCACCTATCAACCCAATACTACTCACTGCCCCATCAACATTCATCTTAAAGAAATGGACCAGAGGTGGAGTCCAACATAAAACAGGTTTGCTTAAAAGCAGTAAGATTGTCAGCCAAAGAAGGGTCTCCAATTAACAAGTCCGCCTAAATAGAAACATGAGTGTATTTTGCTAAAAACCATTTGGCTAATATGAATTTAGCAATAAAAAACAAGGAGGATCTGTCCAGCTTTCCTTTTTAAAAGACAATGTTATTTCTCAACTTCCAAATTGACCAAAAAAACTACCCATGGAATAAACATTCATATAAGTGAATTAGGTCTCAAATCAGACCATGAGCTGAAAAGTGTTATAGGGTCATTAGGCAGTGCCAAAACCAGTTCCCAATAGCCTATTAGTTTGTTCCAAAGATCCCACGAAACAGAGCAGGAAATGAATAAATGTTGAACTATTTCCTCATACTGATTACAAAGAGGGTAAAGACTGTTTTACCCTAGGTATACCCCCTATACTTTAAATCCACTCTCACAACAACTCTTCTTTGATAAACTTGCCAAAGAAATGATTCAACCCTTGGAGGAACTAACCACAACCAAACCCATTTTTTCCACAAAAAAATATCATCTTTAGTAGAAGTAAGTGATAACCTGCAAGCTTTAATTGAAAATAGCCCATCACCTATTCCATTCCACAATAGAAAATCATCCATTGAATCCACCATTTTAATGTTATTAAGCATCTCCAATAGATCCACCAGCTGTCCAGCTTCCCAGTCGCATAAATTCCTCCTAGTTTTAATGTTCCACTCCCATCCATTAGAATCATAGCTTCCAAAGTCAGATACTGTACCCCACTTATTCGTAGATAGCGTAAAAATCCTAGGAAAAAGAATCTTCAAAGGAAAGTCCCCTATCCAAAGATCATTCCAAAAAGAGACATATTTACCATTCCTCACTTGTATCTTTGCATGGGATCTAAGACAACCTCCAACATAATCATCCTTCAAGAAATTTGTAACATCCTTAATACCGGGTTAGTGATTAAAGTGTAAGATATTAAATTCAATGACCAAATTAGATAAATTGAAAAGTGAAGGAATTAATTGAAAGATGTTGGTGTAGGATGAATTAACAAATGAAGGAATAGTCAAAGGGAAAATGAGTCATTGAACAAGGAAAAATAATTAAATAATAATTATTGGGTATTATAATACCCATGTGGAACATGTTTTGAGGAGATAAGTTTCCAGACTTATCTTCTTCATCTTCTTCTTCTCCAACGTGAAGCCATAAGCCAAGGTAAGTTGGATTTCTTTTAGTTAATCCTTAAATTTAAGTATGGTTTTGGTTAAGGAAGACTTAGGAAACATGATGGAGATGAAAAAGGTTATAGAAACTCAAAGATTTGTAAGTTATGAAGGATTAAAGATAAGAAGTGGATAAGTGAAATTTTGAATAAGGATGTATAAATGAATTTGGAGGTTGAATTTGACTTGTTATCTATTAGAATAAGAAGTTATAAGTGTTAGAAATAAGTTTGGATTACATGGAAAATTTAGTAAGATTCTCGGTTTTAAGAATTTGGATGAGATATAAGAGATAATAAGGTGTTAGAATGATAAAAGTTAGTTAAAATGGTTGTAGTTGAGTTTAGTGTTATGAAAGGAGTTTTATATGAGGAAATTTAATGAAAAGTTGATGAATTTTAGGGTGAAAAACTCTGTTCTAGGTAGGGTGCATCGATACATTATGAATGGGTACCGATGCACTAAGACCAATTTTGAAGGTGCATCGATACATTAAGGGGTGCATCGATGCATGAGAATTTCGAACCTAATTTGTGTACCGATACACCCATAGTGCATCGGTACACTCCTAAAGGAAACGTGAATTTTTGGTTCATTGAATTAGCTTAAGTCATTAACAACAAGTTATAAGGATTAGACTTATGATAATCCTCTTGAAAATTATATTTATGTAGATACAGAGCTTAAACGAGCTCCGAAACATGTGACAAGTAAGATTGATCGAGGAAAAGGCAAAGAGATATAGGTGAGTGCATATGCATATCATGATTATAGAAATATATTCAGTCCTAGACTTGTGATAAGTCTAGATTTAATACTTTGATATATGATTCATTTCATATTATGAAACATGATATGAGTTCATACCATATGCATTATATGACATGAATATGTAGGAAAAGTTATATGAGCTATGTGATAAAGGTATGAAAATGATATGTCTACGCGATATAAACTATGTGAATTGTGAAAGCCCATGTTATGTAGATGAGAACTATAGGTATAGTTGGCATGCCAAGTGTAGAGGGTCTACACGGTCCTTCGAGACAAATTCTACGTGGTCCATTGGTATATATATATGTATTCTTTGGAACATGTATGAGGTCTTTTGAGACACATACTTGATCCTTAGTATATGTATATGATTCTTAAGGAATTTCTATGTGGTCCTTATGGACAAATTTTATATGGCATTATGGTGCAATTCTACGTGGCACTTCGGTGCATTCCTACGCGGTCCTTCGGGACAAATTCTACGTGGCACTTCAGTACAATTTATACGAGCTGTGGTGACAACATAGTGCACAACCTCAGAGTACTCATATACCTCAGGTTCTCAATATTGTATCATGGTCCAGTGAACTTATTATATGAATTCATGATGATTAATTTGATAAGATTACAAGTAAGATACATGGTTACATGACTTGTATGGATTGAATATATGATTTCATGATATTGCATTTCATTATGACATTTTCATTATATTTTATTATCATTATTATTATGACTCACTAAGTCGATGACTTAGCATGTGAGTGTTTCACACGTAGGATTAGAGAAGATAGACAAGCAAGGTTAGACAACTGGGACAACATTACTCCTACAACTATCAGATCAGAAGTAAATTAAAAAGTATGTACTATTATGTGATAAATAGGTTGACATGTAAACAAAGTATTTAAATTAAGTATTTGTGCTCTAATCAAGTTTTGGAATGTTTTAAATGTATTTATGTAAATGATAAATGTATAGTGATGAAAGTTAATTTTTATGAGTTTTATATAGTTTGAGCTGAAGTTACTGTAGCAGTGCATCGATACACAATTTTTCCGAATTCTTTTTTGCTCCAAGAGGCAGGGCCTAAATAAACCGAAGGAAATAAGCCAACAGAACACCCAATTTCCTTAGCCCAATCTTGTAGGATGTTTTCCTCTATATTAATTCTATAGAGTTTGCTCTTAGCTAAATTCAGATGTAACCTAGTTATTAAGCTGAAAATTCTCAAAACTCTTCCAACGTTCTTAATCTGAGTAAGATAAGCTTTTGAGAAAATAATTAAATCGTATGCAAAATGTAGATGTGATAGAGTAAAAGAATTTTGAGTTTTAACAAAAGAAAACCCTTGAAATAGGCCCAATTCAATAGCTTTAGTCAACATCAAATGGAGCAGTTCACCAACCATATTGAACAACAGTTGAGAAAGGCTACAACATTGTCTTAATCTTTTAGCAATAGGAAACTCTTCTGTAGGAGACCCATTTACTAAAACCGATATTGAAGTAGTAGAAATAAACTGAGAAATCCACGAATACCATCTCTCACTGAAGCCCATCTCTTTCATTATTCTGAGAAGAATCGACCATTCCACAGTATCATATGCCCTACTAAAGTCCACTTTAAATACAACCCCTTTAATCCCTTGTTTCCTCTAAAAATCAATGCCTTCGTTAGCTAAGCATGCACAATCCAACAACTGTCTCCCTGGGATAAAAGCAAACTGGTTTGGGCTAATAATATATTTGACACAAGAAGCCAATCTCTTTGAAAGTACTTTAGAAAAAATTTTATAAAGGCTGCCAACTAGACTAATGGGTCTATAATCTTCATGTCTCTCCGGATTACCTTTCTTTGGAATCAAGGTAATAAAGGAATGGTTAACCCCATGATCCCATTTCTTTCCATTATAAAATTCTGTAAAAAATTCATAATATGCTCCTTCAAGCTCTTCCAGTATTTCTTGAAAAAACCCATAGTAAAACCATCTAGACATAGAGCTTTTGAACTTTCAGAGGTTGAAATTGCTTGCCACACTTCTTACTCAGAGAAATCCTCCTCAATGAAAGCACATTGATCTACTGTCAGTTTTGCAAAAATAAGATTGACGCCCTCTGCTTCCATCGTTGATTTAACATTATAAGCCTCCTTGAAGAACTTGAACACTAGGGCTTTAATGTTTTCTGAATTAAAAAAATACTTCCCCTTCGAATGTCAATGAATGAATAGAATTTAATCTATTTTTTTTCATTGCACTAATGTGGAAGAACCTCGTGTTTTTATCTTCATCTTTGATCCATCTCGATCTTGACTTTTGGAATCAAATTCTCTCTTCAATCCTAAGCAGCCTCCATAATTCATTTTTAGAATCAATCAACTGATCCCACTCCCCTGTCTTTAGAATACCTCTTTGTGACTTTAACTCTATTTCACTTATTTTTTCCCCTGCAACATAATAGAGTCTGCCAGCCCTAGATGACAGCTACCAGGCCATTTTCTGATATTCTTTTTGGTAGCCTGTAACATTCTAAAAATTCCCCCTCTATTAATCTTCTTCTTTTCAACTGCTAGGGATGCTTCAACCACTTAATCAAATCCTTTTTCCTATAATAGGTAGTTAAAAAATCTAAATGGTTTGGGGCCCAAATTTAGAGTAGTGTCCTTTAACAGAATCAAATTATGATCAGAAATGGATTTCTGCTGGAGACTTTATGATATTAGGGAAACTGCTTAAGAATCTTCCACAAACTAAGAACCGATCTAATCTAACCAATGTTGGAGATATTATGTTATTGAACCAAGTGAAAGTTCCTCTTGACATGGGCATATCTATAAGATTAGCTTGCTATAAAAAAGGATTGAAGAATGTCGATAGCATGGCAGTTTTGCGAACTCCCTAACATTTCATCTAGATCAAGGTACGCGTTAAAATCACCCCAAATACACACTGTTCATAAAAACATTTTGCCTTAAATTTTTATAATGAAACATAATTTAATAGTATATTATTTTATTTTTTATATAAATTCAAATGTTGTGTTATTTTATAAGAATATTGTTTTAAAAAGTTAATGTGACATCTCGGACTCGTATCCGGGTCGGGTACGGGTTGGGGGTGTTACATTTAATGGTATCAGAGCTACGGTTTAGTCGATTCTCGACATAAACCGAAGTCTAGAGTGTCTTATAATGTATATATACCAACAAAATAGTGAAAACTTCTGATATGGTATAGTAATGAGTATGTTGTTTTGCTAATAGAACGATATGTTTGTTCTTATTAGATGTCCGGACATTATAGTTCTTGAAGTGAAGCAAGAGATGATCGTCCCGCTGAGAGTAGTAATTCACCTACGCTGGCCAGACAAGGTGAAGAAAAGGATCCTTCTGGAGTTCCTATAGCTGATCAAGATGTGTTATTTAGAACGTTAGATGTGATATTGACGCGTTTCCAGCCTCCTGCTCCATCAACTCCCAGAGTAAATGTAGCAAAGGAGTTGAGATGATTAGGAGCTCCCGAATTTAAGGGAGAAGCAGAGGAAGGTCCTGTTGCAGCAGATATTTGGTTAAATGATTTGAAAATCATGTTAGATGGTTTCCACTATTCTGAAGTGGAGAAGCTGGATGGAGCTGTGTCTTTATTTAGAAGACAAGCTAGAATATGGTGGCCGAATGTCACCATGAGGATGTCAAGTGATCAAGTAACTTGGTCTCTGTTCTGGGAAGAGTTTAAGCACAAATATATTGGAAATCAATTCATCAGGTAAATGAAGCAGGAGTTTATAAATTTGATCACTCCGTATACAAATATGAATGTGAATTTAATAAGCTGAGTCGGTTTGCTTCAGAGCTTGTTACTACAGAGAAAGACGCTTGTGAATGATTTGTGGAGGGATTGCGCCCTAGATTAAAAGAGATGTATAGTACTGAACTTGTCCTCGTTCCAGGAGGTGATTAATCGTGCTAAAGCTCTTGATAGAGCTTAGAATGAGAGATTCGGGGACTTAAGAGTTCAAACATCTAAGAGGATAGGTGCTTCTTCAAGCACAGCACCATCAAAAAGAGGAAGAGATTCGGGATTCCGACCTTAAGCTAGATCAGAATCAATTGTATCATTTGCTAGAGGAGCAATTCAGATGAGAGCTCGACAGACGCAATCAGTGGGATCCGGTACTGGAAGAGCCACTCAAAGTCAAGCGAAACAATGCCTTCATTGAGGGAAAAATCATTTTGGAACATGTCGAATGGCTTTTAGCGTATGTTTCAGATGCGAAGATGCCAAAAATTTTATCCAGGATTGTCCATTAATGGTGGGTGAGTCTGCACCATTTAAAATAAATGTTTCTGCCTCACAAAGAGGACAAGGAAGAGGTACATGGAGGAATCAATCTAAATCATCTGCATAACCTGAAATTTGCTCAACGGCGACAAGTGAAGATCGTGATGATCCTGATGTTATAGCAGGTACTTTCCAGCTGTATGATAAATTAGTATTGGTGTTGATTGATCCGAGTTCCAATTATTCTTATATTAGCAGTAAATTAGTAAAAAAATTAAGAATTTCATTAGAAGCTATGAGTAATGAGGTGGTAGTAACTAATCCTTTAGGGCACAATGCTCGAGTAAATAAGGTCTGTAAGGGATGTCCCATAAAGATTCAGGGAATTGAATTTCCTGCTAATCTGATGGAACTACCTTTTGATGAATTCTAAGTGATTTTGGGAATGGATTGGCTATTTCGTTATTATGAGAATATTGATTGTATATTGAAAAAGGTAACCCTGGAGAGGCCAGAAGGGATAAAAGTAAATGTGATTAGTGAAAGGTTTAATCCTTTAGCAAATGTAATATTGACAATAGCAGCAAAAATGTTGATGCTACAAGGATGTCAAGGTTATTGCAATCGCTTTCTATTCCACAATGGAAGTGGGAAAATGTGATGATGGATATGTTTCGGGGTTACCATTGACTCCGAAAAAAAGAGATTCAATATGGGTAATTGTTGATCGATTGACTAAATCAACGCATTTTCTTCCTGTTAGAACTGATTTCTCTATGGAAAAGTATGCAAAACTGTACATTAGAGAAATTATTAGATTGCATGGAGTGCCTGTTTATATAGTTTCTGATCGAGACCCTCGATTTACTTATAGATTATGGAAATCCCTACATGGAGCATTGAGAACTCGCTTAAACTTTAGTATATCTTTTCATCCTCAAACTGACGGGAAATCAGAAAAGACTATTCAAATCTTGGAAGATATGTTGAGAGCATGTGTAATTGAGTTCAAAGGAACTTGGGAGAAGTATTTACCATTGGCAGAATTTGCTTACAACAATATTTATCAGTCCAGTATCAAGATGGCACCCTATGAGGCTTTATATGGAAGAAAATGTCGTACGCCATTAAACTGGTATGAACTCAAAGATCGAAGTGTTCTTGGTCCGGATTTGATTTAAGATGTGGAAGAAAAAGTTCGAGAAATTCAGAATAATCTCAAAGTGGCATTTGATCGGCAAAAGTCCTATTCCGATCTTAAAAGAAAAGAGATTGAATTTGAAGTTGGAGATAAAATTTTCTTGAAAGTATCTCACTGGAAGAAAGTATTACTATTTGGTCGAAAAGGAAAGTTGTGTCCTAGATTTATTGGACCATATGAGATTGTAAAGAGAATAGGATCTATGACATATCAACTAGCTTTGCCACGTGAGATGGAAAAGATACATGATGCCTTTCATGTTTCAATGCTTCGAAGATATAGATCTGATCCCTCTCACATCGTTGCACCAGAGCAACTAAAAGTCCAACCTGATTTAACCTATTAAGAAGAACCAATAAGAATATTGGCTTATGAAGTCAAACCGTTGAGGAATAAGACTATTCCGTTAGTCAAAGTTATATGGATAAATCACAAAGTAGAGGAAGCCACATGGGAACGTGAAGAGGATGCGACATCAGTACCCCCATTTGTTCGTGCAATGAAAATTTGAGGACGAATTTTCTTAAGGGGGAGATTTGTAACATCATTAATACCAGGTTAGTGATTAAAGTGTAAGATTTTAAAATTCACAAATTAGATAAATTGAAAAGTGAAGGAATTAATTGAAAGATGTTGGTGTAGGATGAATTAACAAATGAAGGATGAGTCAACGGGTAAATGAGTCATTGAAAAAGGAAAAATAATTAAATAATAATTATTGGGTATTATAATACCCATGTGGAGCATGTTTTGAGGAGATAAGTTTCCAGACTTATCTTCTTCATCTTCTTCGTCTCCAACGTGAAGCCTCAAGCCAAGGTAAGTTGGATTTCTTTTGGTTAATCCTTAAAATTTAAGTATGGTTTTGGTTAAGGAAGACTTAGGAAACATGATGGAGATGAAAAATCCCAAATACACAAGGGTATCATAGGTAGGCTAGAGGAGTGTACGCCCCGAGATGCAGACCCTCCGATCATACCATAATGCCTACATCAACTTTGTATGTCAGTTTTCTAATATGTTCATGTATCTGTCTGTTCATAATTTGTTTTCTCACATAGGTTCTTAAGAGATCCATCAAGGAGCTTATCACTGTTATGTGATTCCAAATTCGTCGAGGCATCAACGTACGTATTGAATCTTTTTAGAGGATATGTACTATTCATAGACTTTTATGTATTCAAGTATTAACTCTATTTTTTGAAATATTTGATATGTATTATTTTGGGATGTATTGAGAGCTCCCTATATTTGCAAACTTAAATACTAATGTTTTCATGTATGTTTTTAATTGATGATATTTTGAATGATGATTTATATGTTGTCTTAAAGGAATTTTTTTTTGGATTAGCCACTTCTTGGGTCTCGTGTAATGCTTTTGTCCTTCAATCTCGGGTTGGATCTGATCAGATTAGGGTGTTACATAATTAATCTAACCCAACAAGAAAAATTAATGACTAGGGGATTTTGTTTGGAACTCTGATATCAACCTTATAGGAGAGAAGGAATAAAGAGATATTTGATCCAAATGTTATTGAAAAAGAGACGATGTTGAAGAAAGGTACCAGACTCACACAACAAATCATCGGAGTAAAGAAGACAAAGAAAATTCAAGAAGAAAGCTTTTAGAGGTAAGACCAAGAACCAGGACAATATACGACAAATGAATGGTACATGATTAACACATATGGTGCCCACAAGAACTCAACGAATGAGTTTACTTGTGTGGAATTCATAAAGAACCTCAGAGAAGAATGGATGATATGGTTTGCTAAGAGGATTGAAATATGTTCCACCATTGAAACTGAGCTATGGAGAGTTTATGAGGGCCTTGAAATTGCCTGGGAGATCAGAGCAAAGAAATAGGTGCTTATAACAAACAATATGAAAGTAGTAAACTTAATAAAAACATATCCAAGAGAATGGAGGCAACTTACTTTGCTTCAGTATATAGACAATCAATTGAAAGAAGAATGGGCAGTTAATATAAATCATATTTTCAGAGATTGTAACAAAACTATAGATAGTTTAGCTAGACACGTGTGGGAATTTACACCAGGTCTACAAATGTTCACCTAGATGCTAGGGATGGTTACCTCCAAGTTATATGAGGAATCAACATGCTAGTTACTACATAAAGTAATCTCATCACGTAAAAAAACTTAACAATTAAAATAAAATCAACTAAAATATTAATAATTAGAATGAACCATAAATAGAGTTTGCTAAGTAAATTAAAGAAGATTTCAATTGAAATGGTGATCTACATTATATTTTTAAATATCAAAAGATTGTGTTTAAATTCTGTTTCAACCTATATATTAAGTAAAGTTAAGTACTAAAATAGTAATAAGAAGTTTTAACTAAAATTTCTACTACGGAACATTCACCCAACCAACGAACTCCTTAAACGTACTTGGGACATCAACGCCCGGTCGGTTGATAAGTGCCTTGTGCACTAGATTAGTTTTGTCTAGATATTCTAACATACAAACGTTTCCTATAAATAGAGCAAATCGTGTGTTCGATTCATTTCTCGAGCATCATACAAGCCTATTTTATTTACCTTAAGTTATAAGGTTTCTAGGTATAAATTTCAATTATTAATATAATTTTCCCCAGATATTTATTTGAGGTAATTAGGGTGTTCTTGGGTCCCTCAACTAAGTCTTTAATTCCCTTTATTTTCTTATCCTAAGTGTGCGATAGTACCAATTCTGATCCTCTGGTATCAGAACTAACCCACGAGTATCAATACTCTTACTCAAGTATCGATACCATATATGAAATTTAAGGCTAAGCTGAAGGGATACTATCGATACTTCTAAGAGAGTATCGATAATCCCCAGCTAGAGTATCGATACCAACTGCGGTATCGATACTAAATTGGATTTTGATGTTTTGAAAATTACCTTAGTATCAATACTCCTACGAGAAGTATCAATACTCCTACGGGAAGTATAGATACTCTGGGAGTACGGTACAAAAAATGGGCACGGAATTACAGTCTCGAAACCCCTCATGCAAGTATCAAAATTGGGCCCCTCGGTATCGATACTCAACAAATGAGTACTAATACTACTACCCCAAAAACACTTTTGTTTTAGCCCTATGTAAGAACAATATATGTATTATTCTTACAGTATCGATACCCAAACCTAGGAATACCCTATTTTGGCTTGAATTTCACTCTTAATATCACTCAACAGCACTACCGAGGTTCTCAAACATTATTAAAAGCTTATGAGAGTTTATTAGGGTCAGAAGTCAATTTGAAAGCTTAAAAACACATATCTAAGATTTTCCATGAACATACTCATATGTCTTAAAGTTAATGCAAGCAAGCTAAAAATGCACTAAGAGGCAACATGGTATATAAGGTTAAAAATGTGTTATCTTAGAATCTTGGTTGTTGAAAAATGTTCCAACCACCCAAGAGTTAACTTTCCTTTGCTTTGGTTGGAATCTTCTCCTACTTATCTCACTAACATAACATGGAAAAGAGTTACTAACTTGTTTAAAACTAAAATAAGTCTAGAACACTTTCCTAATTTCATCTTACCCCAAAAACGAACTAGAAGTCCCTATATTCTTAAACCCCACTAAATCTCCACTTAGAGCTCTAATGACCAACCTTAGAGATTAGGAGCTTACTAGAAAACTTGGGCTGAGGAGGTAATGATTCTTACCTTATATTTTCTTTAAAGAGCTTGAGTGGTGATCAAGTTTCTGCCTTCGTTGGTTTAAGGATAAAAAATTGAGAAGAAGGAAGAAGGTAGAGGATTAAGAAATGATGAAAATAAGGGAAGTAAGAGAGTGGTTAAAGTATATTACATCGTCGCCAATTAAAACAATTCAACCATATTTCAAGAATGGCTTAATACAACTTTAGTCCTTCAACTTTCACTTAGATATAAAATGATCTCAAATTTTATAATTGATCATAATACAAGCCCGCTTCCTAATGTAACCTGAAACAAGATCTTCTATGATTCTATTGGGCTTGATTTATGAACCTCATTGACCCGAATTACTAGTTCGGGATTTGGGCTTTACATCTTTCCTCTCTAAGAAGAAATTTTGTCCTCGAAATTTACCTCCATAGAAAGATGTAAATATTGAAGTGCATGTCTGTTTCGATTTCACGTTGCTTTTATCAACACCATGGTTCCTCCACATCACTTTCACTAAATGAATCTTTTTGTTTCTTAAACTCCTTCACATCCTTCGCCAATATCCTTATCGATTCTTCTCGTAGGTCAATCTTGGCTCACTTCAATTTACTCTATTGGAATGATTTGGGAAGAGTCAGAATGGTATATCCTCAACATAGACATGTGGAACACATTATGGATACACTCCAACTCTAAAGGTAAAGCTAATCGATATGCTAATTCTCTCAGGAATCGCGTGTGGTCCTATGAAATACAGGGATAACTTTCCTTTGAACCCAAATGAAGCACCTTCTTCCACAGAAACACCTTGAGGGAAGACATTATCTCTCACGGAAAACTCAATGTCCTTTCTCTTCAAGTTCATATACGACTTTTGCCTATCGGAAGCTTTCTTCAGCTACTCGAATCAACTGAACTTTCTCCTTAGTTTCCATGATCAAGTCTGGACCTATTATCTTTTCTTCTTGAGCTCCATCTAACATAGGGGAATCCTACATTTGTCCATACAAAGCTAGTACAGAGCAATTTAGATTTTAGACTGGTAGCTATTTTGTACGTGAATTCTTTACTTATAGATGATCCTTCCAACTACCTCAAGATTTATGATGATGCCCTAAGCATATCTCTTAGATCTGGATAACACGCTCAGATTGGTTGT